>NC_139025.1:69862555-70462555 GCF_964662115.1 Mustela nivalis | reverse complement strand
ATAGATCACCAATTACTGATTCTGCAACAACTGACCTTGAGTATCCAATTAAAAAAAAAAAAGCTGCCGCCGTAGCTAAGGCAAGCTGAATTCAGGAATCAGGGTCTGTGTCGGCTTGTTCCAAGCTTTGATTTTTTTGTCAGCCTTTGTGTTTCAGATGGAATGGAAGGAATTTTCTGATTCTGTAACCCCTTATTTTTATTTCTCAACTGTGGTTTTTGTGTCTTACATAGAAAATTGTTTTCAATCACATCACCCAAAAAAAGAAGATTTCTGCTTGAGAGGAGTGTGGCGGTCTCTGGCAGCCTTCTCTGTATTTGATTGTTTGGTTGTCTGAAGTTTCCATGACATCTATTCTCACACACATAGAGTTACTCATAATATATTATACTGAATTTTTTTTTTCTCCCTTAGGGATTTTGCTGACAAAGGATTGTCAAAACAGGACCTTGGACATATAAGTGTATTGTCTAGGTGTTTGGAATAATTCTTAATTATGGAGATATTATAGAGAGTGTGTTATATTCTAGGAATGGCTACTTCATGTGGGATTTGCACTGTGAAACAAAGATATTCTTTCACCCGATTCATATTCCTGACCTTAAGTCCAGCAAGGTCTTAGTGAATGTAGGAACAGGAGTTCATAGAGATCTCTACGAGTAAGAATGAGGGAAGACAATAGCCATGACAATGCCTACAACAGCGGTAGAGACAATAAAGGAATGGCATGGCTCTAGACCTACACTCTTTGGCCAGCCTGTGTGATCCCAATCTCTATGGTCATTCAACATCAGTGCAGCTCTAATGGGTCATTCCAAGAGTCTCATCGAAGTGTTATCTGTGGAGTACACACAAGTACCATTGTCACTGTGTCAAGGTAATTTTGATTTCTGAGGTTCTAAGGTAAGTGAAGGGCTGCACATAATCCTTCTTTCCCAACCGAGTGGTCACAAAGGCATGAAATACCAGTTTATTAAATAAGAAAAATCCAAATGTTCCAAACTCCAATAAAGGTTAAAATCAAATTGTCTGGTTAAAAGAAAAGACACATAAACTTTGAGAGCAAATCTTAGTATGAATGGGCATTTGGCTAACACAGAGATCACACGGTGGGTCTGGACTGATTCTGATATGAGGGAAGGTGCTATTTAAGTCCATATCTTATGAATCTTGTTTTATGTGAATGAGGGATGCCAGCTTCCCATACGACCTTATCTACTTAACCAACTAGACTAATCTGAGGACCAATACATCATCCAAACCCACCTAGGAAAGTCTTGCCTATTTTTTTCTTTGACTGGGGGCAGAGGAAAGAGTCATCTTCTCCCTGTTGGATATGATGAGAATATGTGAAGCCAGATTTTCCAGTTGCCGTGATTCAAATGTCATGGATAAAGTTGACCAAAGAGAATATAATCAAAGTGAAAGAGAAGTATTAGCAAGGGATCAGGGGTGGTGCTATTTGAGTCAATTGTTCTGGTTGTCCCAAGGTCACCACTCCCCTTTCCAAGTTTAATTATTCTTGCCAATAAATCCCCCTACTTAGGCTAAGTCCCTTTGAGTTTTATTTCTCTCACTTGCTACTGAGAATGAGTACCACGGTTACACAGAATTCATTTCTCTCTTCTCTCCTTTTAGTAGGAAGAGTGAATAGGAAGCTGGCCATAAGGACTGAGTTTCCTTTGAACCAAATCCCTATCCAGAAGTAGAGGCAAAAGATAAGCATGCATCAAATATCATCTCACCTGTCATATGTCAAACATTGGACTGTGTTTCTGACTTTACAGCATCAGCTGCATTCTTGATTTTAATCTCGTACTTCCTGGAGATTTTCCAGAGTATACTTCTACAATATTGTAGCCCCTAAAAGAGATCAAAATGTCCAAATTGAATACTAGATCACAACATGAATAGTTAAATGTGTATCTTATCCCCTGAAGAACACTTTAAGACCTTGGGACTGATTGCACAAGGAGTGCAAAGGAAAGAAAAAAAATCAAAATTGATTATGGTTCTGTATGAATGAGAGTATAGGGCAAGAAGAAGTACAAAATGGGAGATAGTGAGCAGGAATTGAGGAAGGAATAGAACCAAGATGTGATGGAATCATGAAGGTTACTGTTAAAAGGGATTTAAAAAGAAAGTGATTTTAACCATAGTGCTGAAAATGCAAATGTTTACGAGGAATTGAATTTAGGAAAACTTTGGCTTTGGCATTTGTGACAACCTTCAAAGATGTAGCTTTAGACACGAGAAGTGGGTGAGAGCAGACTCTAGCAAACAAACAACAACAGAAGGGAAAAAGAGAGACAGAGACAGAAAAACAGAGAGAGAGAGAGAGAGAGAGAGAGAGGATCCAGAAAAAGGTGCTAGAGATTACAGGGTAGGAAGAAACCAATGAATAAGTAAATCAGTTAGATGATGAGAAGGACAAATGAAAAAATAAAGACAAGTAATAAGGCAATGATATCTTCAAACGAGAATCTTAATTAAGGGAACTTGGTTTGGGTTAGCTCAATTTTACAGGTTGATTAGGTCATCAGACAAGACTGAAGAGGTCAAGTGAACTGGTGGGGAAACCAAAGATTCTAGGGCATTTTGGAGACATATGCTGTGACAGGGTCAACATAAAATAACTGATACATTCATTATGATATTTCTGTGAAAAATCAATTACTATTTTATAGTACATACTCACTTTAGAACCAGTAGGGGCACCTGGGTGTCTCTGTTGGTTAAGCATCTGCCTTCAGTTCAGGTCATGATCCCAAGGTCCTAGAATGGAGCCCCAAACTGGACTCCCTGTTCAGCGGGGAGCCTGCTTCTCCCTCTCCCACTCTGTCTGCTTGTGTTCCCTCTCTCTCTGTCAAATAAACAAAAACCTTTAACCAAAAAACAAACAAACAAAAGAAAAAAAAACAGTAAATATATCTTCAAAACTTTTCCTAGTAACTTGGTGAAGAGAAATAGAAGGAAAGGAAATGCAAGAATTCACCAAAATCACTGACCATGGGGCTCAGGTTTGGTATTCAAGTAAATGAAACAAGAAAGAGGCTGACATCTTGGACTTAGAGAACAGGGCTGAGGTACTGGAGGTCCCTTATTCTTTATGTAACTACAAATGGGTTTTAAGTTTCCACCATATCAAGTAGCATGCTTAAGAATTAGGGGAATAATGACACATAAAATGTGTTTCCACCAGCGTAGTCAGCATTTAGTGAAAAAGATAGTCATATACAAAAACAGAGAGATTCAGTAGAAGCAAGGAACTGGGAATAAAGAAAGAAGAAAGAAAATGGTGATCAGAGAAAGAAGCGCAGGGCCAGCTACTCAGGGAAAAAAAAATAGAAATGGTCAGCAGATTTTAAATCTCCATTTTAATTGCACATACAGTATTCATGTAATGGGTATGTGTAATAAAATGAGCTTTAGGGGCAGGGTTTAAGGTGGTGGTGGGGGCTTTGACTTAGAAACCAGTGGTCTCTATTGTTGTTGAGACCACAATGGAATTGGCTCTGAGTCATCTTTGGCATTCTCGTTCCTTCTATTTTAAACTGAATTATGATCTAATGTCAATTTCTTAATCCATAAATCTGGCTTGACATTTCATGTGCTTCTAATAGATGGTCCTGGAAAAGCTGTTTCTGACTTACGTTCCATAAAGGAAATGAGGAAAATGCAGAGAAGGCTTGAAGCTAATCTATAAAGCAGTTTGAGGCCCATGCCAGAAAACACTTCCTCAATTCATCTCAGTAGGTCATCTGAAGAACTGTCACTTCTTGGTGACACATAGAGGTCTAAGTCCATATTAGAAGTTCATAATGCAATCAATGACATTTCTGTGTCTAAAGGACATAATCTGGAATTTTAGGAAAATAAAACATTAAACCAGTTCTATGGCACCATATAGCCAGTGCTCCTGACCTCTACACAGTGTACCATTTGCACTTTGTTCTGGTTATTATAAAAGTAAAATTTGAGCGTATAAGCATGGAGGTGGACAAACTCGAAAGCCAGACTTGGGGCTGCCAACTCAAGTAGCCACAAGGGTCAACCACTGGTAGAAGTGAGCGAAGCAGGAGCAGAAGCTGGATGAAGAACTCGGCCAGCCTCTACATCCAGCCTCCACGTCCAGCCTCCACTTCTGGCTGATGTTAGGGAGGGTGAGAACCGTAACAATCTGGATAAGACTCAGGGCAGCTGCCAGTCATAATTAGCCTATTGTTGTCTGGGGAAGACCAGCCCAGTGTTGCTAGATATTCCCATTTTTTTCCAGAGACATCAGAAAACTGGACTTTTATTTGGAAACAGCTGCATTTAAAAACTGGCTTCTAATTTGAAAGTAAACTATAGGCTGCACAAAACCTATGCGTCAGCCACATTAAACCTTTAAGTTGTCAGTTTGTATTCTCTGCTTCAGAATTTCCTTCTCATGTGGCTGTTTGGATACTGTATGGCTATGGCCCAAACCCCAAAACACTTGCAAGCATACTTAGGCTTCCCCAAACCAGTCTTGGATGAGCTGCAGAGGAGGAAACCAGATGCAAGGGACAGTTGCTTTTTTTTTTTTTCTCTCTTTTTAATGTAGCTTTTGAGTCTCTTCTATTTAAGAAAATATTTCAGTGTTGTATATAAAGGCTCTTGAGATGCACAGATCAATTGTAGAATGGCTCTGCTCCAAACATGTAACAAAGACAGGTAATTTCTGTATTCATCAGCCCTCTAGAATCAGCACATCTCTTGTATTGTTTTCTCCTGTTGCCTTGGTTTCCATTCTGAAAATTAGTAGCATTGAACACCTCCTTCCTATTCATCCTCGGGGAGGGGGCAGGGAGACAAAATCCTTTGGCAGGGAAGCAAAGCTTGTGTGTAATGCAGTACAGAGTTCAGTCTACTACTTCTCTTATCTTAAGAGTCAACTTACCCCTTGGCCTGCAGGAGATAATAACCCTGACTCCTTATTCTTGATTATCCTTTTAAGTTCTTTCAGTTCAGTCTCTTCATTTATTAGATAAACAGAATTAAGCGGTCAAGAGTCTTAGCTGGTGGGTTACCCAATGGAAATTCCACAAACTCGAATATGTTATAAAAGTAGTATTGCAGGGGCACCTGGGTGGCTCAGTGGGTTAAAGCCTCTGCCTTCGGCTTGGGTCATGATCCTGGGATCCTGAGATCAAGCCTTGCATCGGGCTTTCTGCTAGGCGGGGAGCCTGCTTCCCCCCATCTCTCTGTCTGCCTCTCTGTCCACTTGTGATCTCTTTCTGTCAAATAAATAAACAAAATATTAAAAAAAAAAGTAGTATTGCAAAACCTGGAATCATATGCCCCTTTGGTAGAGTAGCATGTGAACTAGAACTGAGTTCTTCTAAGTCACAGTCTAATGGTCTCTCCATAGCATTTCTATAGAAAAAAAATGTATTTCTATAAAGAATATCCATTGGCTGCTCAGCCCATTCTAAACATTGGTTGCCAATATTTGCAAATAATAGAAAAACCAAAGTCAAAAGGACTTAAAAAATAAAAGGTTACTGTTGGCTCTTCAGTGTGAAAACTTCAGAGGCACGGTGGGCTTTCAGCAATGACTCGACCAAGTCTTAGATCCAGTTCCTCCATGTTGATGATCATGAGCAAGGTCATTTTTATCACCACATAACAAGTACTGAAATTGTGTTTATATGTGCCCAGCCCTGTTCTAAGCACTTTACAAGTATTTACTCATATAATCTTCCTTATACTTCCATGAGATGGGTACTATTATTAACCCCATTTTTTTTTTTCCATGAGAAAATGGAGGTATTGAAAGTTTAACTACCTGGCCCAAAGGTTCCACTGCTGGGCCAGGATACAAACTCAGGCTTCTGGCTCCAGACCGAGTGCTGTCCACTTCTGTACAAAAATTTAGATTTGAACTGGTCTAGGAAAGGGCCTAAGAATCAGAGCTTTAAAAGAGATTTCCTGGGTAAATTGGGATGTCCATCCAGGGTTGAAAACCAGGGGATCAAAGGGTAGGATTGGTGCTGAGGCGGCAATCCTGAAGTCCCTCACAAGGGACTTTAGGTCTAGCTTTAGTGGGAATTTAGGTCTAGCTTCTGCTCTGCCACACTTCCCTCCTGGTAGGAAAGAGGAGTAAAGCTCATCCACTGATGGAAGAAACTTCCGGATGGCACTGCTGAGCACTGCTGAACACAAAGACTAGCCCTGCAGGGCGGCTTTGCCTCAAGAACCCGAATATTATTGTCACAGTAGGTTTTCGGGGTGTCCATTACCAAGGTACTACAATTTTTTCATGATGGCAGTCAGAGATTGATTATAATTAGGAGACAGAGAAGAAATTCCTGGGGTCATGGTGCTTCATTGAAGGTCCCCTGCCTCTAACTCTCAATGCAGAAATCTTTGCAAGAGTACTTTCGTGGATCTCAATGACAACAATTAAACTTGAAGAGCATGAGGAGACATTTTAATCAGAAGCTAATTAAGAACAATGGGGGCATATGTATCATTGATTGTGTCTCAAGCACTCTGACTGATCTGGAAGATTATTCCATTAATATATGGATGTAAACAGACACCAACATTTTCTCAGGATGAAGCAACTGTACTTCAAAGGTTCCACCTCCAAATCTGGCTTTCGCTTATTAGATGACAAATAAAAATGAGCAGCAGCGTTTACCTGCCTAGAGAGGACATCATGTGTCAGTTCCACGTCTTGGGGTAGGACAGCATCAGACACCAATGAGGCAAGCAGAGTCAAGAAGCCACAATGTTATTTGTTTTTAATGGTTCACTGCTGCTCCATTATAAAATGAGACTAAAAATATATCTGGCCCTAAACACAGGGGCATAGATGCTGGGAGTGACAGTAACATCAAAAGAACGAAAAACCCAAAACCAAAGTGGCAATCGTAGTACTATGTGTGATTTCCACCTTCTGTTAGTGTTGGCCATAATGCAAATACAATGTGGTGTTTTCAGGGTGGAGGAAATCCTCATCTTTGCCCCACAGATCTACATACATCAAGGAATCACCCATTGCACCTCCCCTTACCAACACAACTGGGTTCGGTTTTTCTCTACCTTAGCTTGAGCCTTTTTAGTCCACTTTACCTCAGAAATCACGTCTGCTGACCAGTGGTGCTCGCTCTGTGGCCTCATTCTCCAAGGTCATAGCACCCAAAGGGGCCCTGGAGGGAATTTCATTCTGCTCTTATTTGTACTGCTGGTAACAGAGAAGAGAAGTCCTCAGCAGTTGAAGAGTGAATTTTGCATATGGAGAACTGTACCATCTGATTTCTGATTGGCTTCCCAGCATTTTCTTCCAGTCCCTTCCTAAGTGAGCACTGAAGGATGTGTCAGGCAATCTGGGTTGTAATCTCAGCAATGCCAATGTCTACCACTATAAGTTATTTAAACTCCTCTGAGCTTCAGTTTTCTTGCTTCACAAAGTGAAATATAGATGAGATGATCCTAGCATCTTCCAAAATCAAAGTTGTTTGGATGCTATTTCTTTTTCCTTCTGGCTCGTCTATCTCCTCTGTAGTCCCTGACTGTCATACTCATTTTGGTTTCCATATTTTGCCAGGTCTTTTTTGCTCAGGTAGTAACTGTTCTCATGCTCCTCGACATATGCTTATTCTCCTCATACTTTCAAGTTCTTCTCAAAACCCAGTATCTTCAAAGACTTTTCTCAATGTGTGTGCCTAGGGGGCGGGGGTGGGGAGGCAGGTGGATATCGGTTGGGCCATGTGCCAGGGATGTAAAGATGAAATGAGATAGACTTGATTCTGTCTTCCACTGAACTTAAGGACTGGTTGAATTTTAACAGCTAATATTCTTTGAGATGATTGTATGTTAACTTTTCAGCTGAGAAAAACGGAGGCTCAGAGAAGTTAAATAAATTGCCCAAGGCCACAGAGCTAGCAAACAACAGAATCCAGGTCTATCAGATGACAAATGTTTTTCTTAACTGTCACACTACAGGGCCAGCACATCATGGCAAAGATGCGGCAAAGGGACTCACTTCCCATTCCTGTGACATGACCAACGTCAATTTCCAAACTATTTCCTCCTGAGCCTGGCAAATTCACATAATCACTGGTGAGACAGTTTTGCCAGACATTAACTTCCAGTTGATAGGAAGTGGCATTTGAAATGAAACTTACAGTATTTGCTATCTTAGCTGATGTCTCTTCCAGAACACCAAGAATCATTGAATAATTCATTGGGATTTAATCATATATTTTATTTCGTTGTTATTTAACTATTTCTATAGCAAGATACATCTTATCTTTCAACTATCTCTAACCTCCTCATGGACAGGGACACGTTTTCTTTTATAAAGACCACTTCTTCTCACATTATTGACATGGACTGTGAGCGTTCAGTTAAGGACTGTGCGGGAAGGCACTGTGAAGGGAGCTCACTGAATGAATAAAGGAAGGAATGCACTCATGCTGTTTTCATAGTGCCCATCAGGAATGCTTGAAAGTTTTCTGTATGTGACCCAGGTCTCCAACTTCTGAGTTGAAGAATCATTCATTTTTTTTCAGCCCCCTGAGCATTGTAAATGTATGGAGGGATAAGTTTTGGGGATTTATAGAAAGAAAGGAAAGAAGGCTAAGGCTTCTAACTAGTGAGACGACAAATAGCAAATGAAAACTGATGCTTGTCATTAAGCTGGGCTAGCAAAGTCTGCAATGATAGAGGGAGAAAAGGCTTTCCTGCTAGCCTCTCTTCCTCCAATAGCAGCCTAGATTAAATTCCCCTCCTGGTCCTCCCATGCTTCCCAGGGAATGCAGAGCATCTCCACTGCCTTGTTCAATCTTTGCACCACACCTGCCAGGAGTAGGTGACATGAAACACTTTAAAAATCTTTGTTGCACAAATGGGTAGACACTGCTGTAACTTCAGGGGTTTTGGATGGAGTCTGGGTAATAGGCCTCCCACTTGATTATTAATGCTATGGATTCTCTAATAATAATAAAAAAAGCACTTTTCTTGCTACAGTGAGAGATAAAAGGCAAATTAAAGGTTCTTGTCAGGAGAACATTTTATGGGGACATAATTACACAAACATATAAACGACTCAAAATCCTACTAGAAATGAGTATGTAAACGAACAGAACGGATATGGGGGTTGCTTTGAATAAGGAACAAGGTAGGGGATGTTTATTGAATTAGTGGGGTGGAGACCCTGAAGATTATAGGAACAGCTAACAGTTAATAAGCTCTTACTCTGTGTCAGCATTATTCTAAACAATAATTCGTGGATTAACTTTCCATTGCTTTATGGATTAAATAATATTATAATCCCCACTTTATAGATGATGAGGTTGAAGCATGAACGACTGAGCCATGTATTCCAAATCACAAAGCCAGGAAGTTTTCAAGTAACATTTTAAATCCACGTGGCCTGCCTCCAGCCCATGCCCTTGACCCCCGTGGTCTTCTCCCTCTGCAGAAGATGAATTTTGCCAGCTTCAGCATTCTGCCAAGAGCCAGGACTAACATGACTCCATCTGATAAATTCAAGGTTTCTATCTCTAATATAATACAAATGCAAGATTCACTTACGATTTTTCCTTTACAGTTGTTCCTAATTATTCTATTTGTGTTTACTTGGAACGCCTGGGGGATTCAGTAAAGGCATTCCAATCCATGTGCACGATCCTGAAGAAATCAATAGATGGGATGAAAATGAAGTGAGATTTAAGCAAGCTTTCTGTATCGAAATCATATCATTCACTGGAGACTGTATCCTCCTGCTTCTCTGAAAAAGCAAGCAGCCCCATTCTGTGTGTTGAAGCAAGCTCAAGTCCTAGGCTAGAGAGCCGTTCTAATCAACTAGTAGCTGTGAGCTATGTTACTGAACTTTGTGTTACAAGTGATGGTGAATGCTACGCTGATACGCCATAGTTTTCATCTGATGATCCCAATCTACTGAGAGTCTAATAGCTTCTCTCAACCTTTACCATCTTAAGCGCCACTAAGAGATTGAATCATCGCAGGGAGGCCAAATGGAATGCATGGAATGGGTTGTATAATGGGATGGTTGTTTTTGTTACATAATGTAACAATCACTCCAAATAAAAAATGCTCCCTGTGTCTCTACGGAAAATATTTATGTTGGAGGATCTATGTGGGCTGGGGTCATTGAGCACCAGCAGAACAGGCAACCGTATGTGGTCCATCTACGAAATATTATTTAAGGCACTTCCCCCCCTTACTGCAAGAAACTCTCTCTTCCAACACTTACATAATTATTCCGTCAGCAAAAATTCATTGAGTACTCCTTTGGGCCAGACTTTTGTTGTTGAGATGTATAGTTGTCCTTGAGCGAGATCATACGAATGATCAGGTGTGGTGAGAGACATAATAGGAGAAAACATCTGTCCCAGGAAGTCAGGATGGCATACAAAATCTTTACCTCCTAGGGACAACTATCCTCAGCTTCCTCCTCTTCTCCAAATTCAGTCTGGGTTTGGCCACATTGGACTTCAGGAGTTGCCAGTAAGAGGTCATTGTTTTTCACAATACCATGGTTTCCACAGAGATTTCTTCAACTCTCAGTCACACTCCCCATCTCCTCTGCCTAGTGAACTCTAATCTGTTAAGGTTTAGCTCAAAAACAACCTCCTTTTTAAAATCTTCCTTGATTTCTTCACCCTGTTCTTCTTGCTCCATCCCTTAGTCCATCTTTCCTTCTTTAAATGCAGAGCATTTTGCTTTCCCCTTTCTTCTGGCATTATTTTATATGGCATTATAGCAATTTTTAGACATTTTGGTATTTTCACTCGTATTGGTTTGTAAACACTTTAGGACAGAGATTATATATATATATATATATTTTTTTTTCCTTTCTATAACTTATTACTGGGAATTGCATATTGTTCAAAATGCTTCCTAATTAACACAGTGAATTGATGAAAAATAAATACCATTTGCTTAGGAGCTATTGCAAAATTTGCATGTTTTACATCATTTAATTTTCTGAATAATCCTCCAAGATAAATATTACCATCATCATTTTACAAATGAGGAAACAAAAGCTTTGATGGGTTAAATGAGTTGCCCAACACCATACACCTTGGAAATGGTGAACTAGTCTAGTTTTAATGGTCATCTCTTATTTTAACATCCTGCAAAAAATAAATGAGAATGGGTATGTAATTGTACCTTCTTTTATATCTTTCATACTCAAAATGTGAGCAACAGATCAGCAGCACTAGGATCAGGTGGATGGCCATAAAAATGCAGACTCTTAGGCCCCAGGTTATACCTGTGAAATCAGAATTTACATTATTAACAGTATCTCCAGATTATTCTTATGGATAATAAAGACTGAGAGGCACCCATTACCTTCACATTTTTTCCCTGGTGAATCACGATTCCTGGCTTTTTAAAAACTCACCTCAGACACGCAGAAAGTTGATGCTTACTGTAACATGCATCCAATAAGCAAATGAAATCCTGCAGGTACCAGTTTGGACATACCCTGGAAGAAAAGTGAAACCTTATCTACTTTTCTAACATTCTTCTTTTCTTGTTTTCCCCACCTTCCTTCATCATTCTTTGTGGGAAGAGGGCTGGCTAAAAAATTCACTAGGCAAATGTGAAAGTCTTTCTGGGGGCTTCTCATTCAGATTATTTAATTGTGAGAAATAAAGTACCACTAGAGTTAGCTAGAGAGAAGGGCAGTTTCAGAATACATCTGGAGTGGTTTCAGTAGTGGGCTCTCGTAAGACATCTGAGCCCACGATCAGTAATAGGACCAGCCCTCATGGAGGTGCTTCTGAATGCAAAATCTGTGCAGCAGAAGTTTGGGGTTCTTCTCCTAGTGTTCTACCATTAGTGAAGTTTGGTTACCCAACCCTCTGTTCTCATCATTACCATTGTCTGTTCCCCTCTGTCATTTCCTGTTTTTGCTGTAAAAATTCTTTTTTCTTATTCCTATTCAAGTTCTAAAGACTGAGAATATGATTGGTTAATCCCATGTACTCAAGGGAGCCATATGCTCTCAGATCACAGGGTAGGATATTGGTATATGGAAGCAGTTCCTTGTTCGAACACCCAGCTCCAGTTCCATTAGCCGCAGCTTAGTGTATAGAATGATTTCTTTTAGGAATAATCTTTGAACTTCTTCAAACCCTTGAGAAGTCTAGTTTCCTTTAGAAAGGGGTATGAGTAGATGGCTCTGCAAAAAAAAAAAAGTCCAAGGCAAACAGGAAAAAAAAAAAGTTAACTTTTTTAGAGCTAGGTAGCTTATTACATACTCAGTAGATGTGACTAATTATTAAATTCTGCCTTCTTCCTTAAGACATAGCATTAGGGTAAGACAAAACAAGTAGTCCATTGTCCCACTGAGTTCATTTTTTAAGTAGATATTTACTGAGAACTGACCACTAGTTAGACAATCTGTAATGTGGGGATTACAGAGATGCACAGAACATGGTTGACACCTTCAGGGTCCTTAAAATTTAGTGGTCACAGCTATATGAAGAAACGTTTTGAGAATTTATGTCACAAATGCAAAGACCACCAATCCAAGATGTGGCTTTTGTGTATTTGCACATATACGCCTCTTGTTCAAATTCTCTCAGAATTTCTTTGTGGGGAAATTTACATTAATTTGAGCTAAGGTTATTGTCTTTACTTGTCTAAGCAATATGAAGGGAAACAGGAATGAGTAAATCCAGCTTGTGGCTGAACGACTTTAAAAAATATATATATTGAAAGGTCAAGAGTTGAACCACATTTGCTTGGTAGTATTGTAGGATCTGTCATAAGAACCGGGTCTAAGGTATTACTTTATCCTTGGGCTGAGACCAGGGCACCTGGGTGGCTCAGTGGATTAAGCCGCTGCCTTCAGCTCAGGTCATGGTCTCAGGGTCCTGGGATCGAGTCCCGCATCGGGCTCTCTAGTCAGCGGGGAGCCTGCTTCCCTCTCTCTCTCTCTGCCTGCCTCTCTGTCTACTGTGATCTCTCTCTGTCAAATAAATAAATAAAATCTTTAAAAAATAAAAATTGAGAGCAATGTGTTCAGTCATATGTCTGGAAGTACCCATTCTAGGCACCATTTGAAGCATGTTTTTATCTATAATTAATATAGGACCACCTTATTCAGATAAAGTTAGAAGACTACTTTATAACTCTCTGGGTTGAGAGATACATGATATGGAATCATTGGTGTGCATCATGGAATGCAATTCTTACCTTGGCCAAGGCACTAGTTTCCAAAGGGTTTTCATACCTTCATGGTGGTGGTTCTCAATTTCTAAGTAGAGAGACTAAGATAAGCTGTTCTATTCATTCAAAATCCATTTTCTACCACAGCTAGAACTTGGTGAAGTTTGAATCAAGATCATCATGCTGACTGTACCCCCATCAGATTATTATGCTGCATACATTTTCAGGGAGGGTATTAAAAGTACTCTAAAAAAAAAAAAAAGGAAAGTAAGTAGGATAACCAGTTAATAGTTGGGAGGAATTGTCTATCTAGAAAGACCTTTTCTAAGATTCTCCTAGGTGTCCTCTAGATTGGAGGAGAACTGAGCATGTGCAAATATATAGCAAAGAGTTGTTATTAGTTTTGCTTTCTCTTTCATCCAGTTGATTAGGAACAATTACCAGCACAGAATATTCTCCACAGAGCTCTGGAGAGAACATAAGAAAAGCACTAGAGTCCGCTCTTGACTTCTGAACATTGGAATTATTTTTTGTTTTGTTTTTGTTTTTTGTTTTTCCCTTCTTCTATCTGGCAGGTGGCTTTGTAAGGGAGAATTTGGGTCCTCATAGCACCTCAGCAGTGATGAGAAATTCATATACTTGGTAGCTAGTTTTAGTTTGTTCTTCCTTTCAAAGAAATATTATGCCACATTTCTGATCCTGTAACAACAGTAGCTGGTGTATCCAAAGTAAATTTGCCCAACATGCTTCCCACTTTCTGGGACAAATGTGAATGGCAATTCATTTTGGCAGACGGACCCAGATAACGAAAACTTCTTTGGGAATTAGGGACTTACTGGAACTAATTTGGATCTCAGGGAGGCAAGTATAGCAAAAGCCATTGTTTTACAGAATAAACATCTCATTTGACTTGTCTATATCAAGTGGGTTACTTGGTCCACCCTTGTCTAGTAGACTTCCCTTTCAAATGAATGTTCCTTCTTAAATCCATCTCGTTTATATTACTGTAAATATTCCATGTCACGAAATGTTAAAGCAGTTAAACAATAAATTTCCAAAGTGGTCACCAAACTAGCAGCAGATTTTAGAGGTGCCAAGGGGGCAGGAGTGGGGGAATTTTACAACTGTCCATAGTCTCCTCCAGCCCTCCAGAGACAGGCAATCTAACACTCCAAGTAAAAACGGTGGGATTCCAACTTCTCTGCCATTTCTCTGAATCAGATTGCCAGCTAGAGCTTCCTCCAAAGCAGAAATGTGGGAAGTGCCATTGTTTCTGTTCCATCCGCAACATTAGCTAGTAACCTATTCATAGTTAATCACATCAATACATTTCTGTTAGTGCACTCTTCAAGCTCTGTTGCTCAGGACAAAAATAATAAATAAATTTAAAAAATCTCTGGCAAGTTCCTATAGTTTGGAGAATTGGTCAAAGATCTCTCTCTCTCTCTCTCTCTCTCTCTCTTTTTTCTAGCCATGTTATAGCCTTTTCCAAATAAGAGAAAAAGCAATCATCAGTAGCTAGAAGAGTCTCCAGACTCAGGGATATTGTTATAATCGGGTCAGTTGAGCCTGCTTTCAGCTCATTCCACATCACAAAGCTGTCATAAGACCAATGCTTTCTTTGGAGCAGGTACATTCAAATGCCACCAGGTTGCAAGCCTGGGGCTGCAAAAGGTAAACCAGTGTCAGCGAGCACATCATGTTGCAAAAACATCATAATAATTGTATAGACAGCGAAGGATTGCATTTCACTATCGCGTAGCATCAAATACATAAGGCAAATGCAAACAAGCCATTGTCACCTATCAGAACTGGGAACCTGAGAGTAAAACTCCTAAGCTGTTCATTATCAGCCTAAATGAGCCCATTAGGCTTGCATTAGACTTTAAAGAGAAAATAGTGCTACTGAATTGTCAAGGATGCAAAATTTCCTAATGCAAGAGAAGAATCACCACAAATTCAAAAGCTGAGTATTATTGTATTATCTATCTTATTTTCAATTTGGAAAATTCATAAGCCCAACATGGGTATAGCTTTTATGAACTTGTTAGAAGAGATGATAGAAGAAATATCGTAGCATCATTTCCATATTCGTCTCCCTCCACCCCCATTAGGAGTACTGCTGAGACAAAATGGGATTTGGGAGAAACTTGTTTGTTGCTGGTATATCTGGGGTTGATCAAAAAGAATCAAATAGAACAGCAACCTACGGTAAAATTTTGAAACCTGATTTTTACCAGAAGATTATTTTGATTTTATTATGTTTGATGTTAGTGAGGGATAAGACAGACATGAAAGGTTTTGAGTATAGATTTTAGAACCGAGTGATGAGCAAAACTGACAATTCATATTCTTATCAAATCCTTTCGAGTCTTACAAAACAGAAGTTTCCTTGAGTTTTCTGACATCTTCACATCTCACCCTGCTCCAAACTTGGAGACTCATAAAAGACAAACATAAAAGTTGAAAAATACTGGCAAGAAAAAATTTTCAGCTGCAGACTTGTTTTTAAAAAAAAACAGTCTTATTTGATCGAGGCTGAAGGCTCTCTTTAATATAAGGTAGTTGGCTCCACAAGGGTATTTGACCTAAAATCTAACTATCATAAATAAGGAACTGAAGCAGAACGTAAATTAAAATGCTGACGCAGAGCTCTCCTTTGCTAGTTTCAGGTCAAAATACAAATTCACATCGGGAAAAAGTATCTGTGTTGTCTGAGGATTGGTAATCCTTTTGGGTGTCCAGGTAATCTCAAAACTCTTTTAGGTGATTACTCTTAGTTTGTTAAAAACGTTATACAGCAAAGGAAGGCCTCGGAGTCTTTACGTGCTCTGCCCAGGGCTCACTGCAGCACCGTGGGCTCTTTGATTCACTTCGGAAAAATAAAACCCTCTCAGCTCCAGGATGCCTTCTTCATCATGTTACCACGTGACTATCATTACCACTATTATGACTACCACAATTATCTGAATATTTAATAAGTGTATATCTAATGAGCAACATTAGGCGGTGGAAGCATGAAAAACCTCCACCTCATTAGGCAGGGTGAGTTATCAGAGTTAATCAAGAACTGATGGCTGAGGTTTGTTCCCAGTCCTATCACATCAGCTCCATGAACACCCTATGATTCAGGAAGAGAGCTTCCTGTTCAAAGAGAGCTCCAAGGATATCATGGCTTCCCGGAACTGGGCAGGAGCTTTCTCTCGTGAGACTCTATGCTCCTTCTGTACAATATTTCATCTCGTCCGGAAAACACTTAAACGGTTTTAAATCGGGATCCTGAGGACATAGTGGAGGGACTGACATGCAAGGAACCAACAGGGTTGTTTTTTATACCATATCGTCCAGTAGGGGACTATAGCTCTGACCATCTTCTTACTGCTAAAAACAGATGTAGAGAGCCTAAGGACCCTAACATCAAGTTTCTGACCTACCTTTTTAATGCGTTACACTACTTAGAGCACGGTTTGGAACACTCCAGGAGAAGCATATGAAAAGAGAAGGCTGAAGGGATACTGGCTTTAATTTCAGTATCTTCAGAATTAGATCACGTTCTAAAATCCCAAGTGTACACATTAGTCTACAATGAGAGAAATAATTATGAAAGAGCTCCAGTCACCACTGCATATAGCCAGACCATTTGCTAGAAACAAGGATAGGTGATGGTGCAGAGAGAGGCAAGAACATTCTGTCCTGCATTAAGCCCTGCTTCCCTCAGAGGCTGTGTGTCAGACGCCTGGTACCCTGGTTCTTTGGGCGGGTGAGCCAATTAGCACATTCCCTAGTCTGGAACTGTGGTTGCTGTGTTTGTGATCTGCATACTGATTCAGCTGAGATTTGACCTTCTGGGTGGAGAAAAACAAGAATCCCAGGTGAGAGAGAACATTGGCCTAGATTTTTCTTATCTTCTCTCCTGTATTCTTTATTTCCAGACATACTGGCCTCGTAGTTTTTTCTGACTAACTCAGAGGGCAGAAAACGGTTCCATTTCCCTTGAAAATTTAGATCAGTCTACAGGATTGAAACTATTAGAAATCACGGCTTTTACCTCCTTTGGCTGATGTCACAAATGCAAAGCAGGTGGCTCCTTCTAAGACTGACACTCTTGGCCCACTTGGGGGCAGTACTAGGTAGTCAAAAGCCTCCACCAGCTGCCAGGACCTGCAGAGTCTGGCAGGAGACAAAACTCTGAATGCATAAAACAGAATCAGGTTAGTTTTTCATAAGCACAAGATTCCTTAAAGCCAATCATTATAGCGTTCTAAATGTTCTTGCTGAAGGAACAAGGAAGGGAAGATGTCTACCAAATTTCCAGCTGCTGGTGCAATCACTTGCCACAAGATGTTGGGAAAATTTTTTGATCGATGACTCCATTTAACACGAGAGTGTCCTTTTAATATACATAACATGAAACAGACAAACAAATCTTTTTTTTTTTCCAATTATCAAATGATTTTCTAGGTTTATCTGTAATGGGGGAAGCATATCTTAGGTGTAGATTTCAGTTTCTTATTGTCTGAGAGGATGAGTTGCGTTTTGATAAATTTTCAAATGAAGAATTTCTAAGGAAACTGGATACGTAAGTGTGTGTTTATAGCCCGTGGAAGTTTACCAGGATATTTATTCCATGGAGATTATTCATGGCTTAACAATATTGAACTGGTCTCCCTCTTGAATAGGTCTCTTTAAGTTATAACTGCTACATAAACAGACATTGGTGTAATTATACATTCATCTGATCTGAAGAGTTTTCAGAGTTGAGAGAGGGAATCTTTCCTACCAAGCCCCCTGAGATGCATTATTTTGGTTTCTTACAGGACACACTTTCGAGATTCGAGCCAAGAGCCATAACGGTATGTTCAGCTATATTCCCACAGCCTACAGTCCCAAAAGACACAAAGTCACAAAGCCATTG
Organism: Mustela nivalis; assembly: GCF_964662115.1. Taxonomy (NCBI): domain Eukaryota; kingdom Metazoa; phylum Chordata; class Mammalia; order Carnivora; family Mustelidae; genus Mustela; species Mustela nivalis. Next base: position 70,444,458 of record NC_139025.1, on the reverse strand, counting down.
TTTCTTTACTCAGAGGTGAGACTACACAAAATACAGTTTTTAGGTGGTATCGTCCCATTCCAACATTCAGAAAACAAACTTGAATTACCTGATGAGCTCTTACATAGGTCCTATGAAAGCTATGGCAAATGATGCTTTGCAACAGTGTGGGGCCGGAGCTGTGACATGAGCTATCCTACTCCTCAGAGAGGATTCAAGAGACTCTCGTGGTGACAATGTGTGTCTACTGGAGAGAACAGAAGAATATCTTCCCCTGGTGTCATTGACATTGGCTTCGAGCCCCTCTCTTCTCCCTATACTTCTTCTTTTCTTTCCCTGTCTTCTTTTCTTTGCCCTGTTTGGAAAAAACTAAACACAGAGTCCTCTCCATCTTCATCCTTAACTTTATCCCCCTTTCTGCTTATACACATACCAGAGCATCCAATCACACCCACAGAAATTGTTTTTCCCTGAGGGGATCATTTGGTACTCAAATGGCTATGGTTCCTGTACCGGAGCAACAAGATTATTAGAGAAAATTCAGTTTTGCCTTTCCATTTGTTTTCAAATCTCATTAGTACAAAGGTTATTTCTCCCATTAAATGGCTACTTAGAATAAGGTATATTAAAAAGCACATCTTTTTTTGCATGTTTTAAAATGGCAGCTTGGTCAGGCGTGATGGAAGCCGGCTCCCTGTCCCAGGAATGTTTTAAACATGGAAGAAAGCATCTGCCTTGCCTCAGTCTGGGGTTTGGTAAATGATATTTCTCAGACTGATTTTTCTATTCTCTCTTAGAAAATGACTAAAATGGCTGTGGATTTGAACTTTGCCATAACATTACCTTGGTGTCACCTGGCCAGCCCTGATAAACAAGTGTTATGCAAAATTTGCTGTGCCTACCCCAACCCTTGCAGAAATCCATACAGGAGCTCCACAAACACCTAAGTGATAGTGTGCTATCACTTTGCGCGACTGTACTACTTTAACATGCATACAGGGAGGAGAGTTGCATAGAAGATGTAGTGATAAACAACAGATTAATCTTTTTAATAACTTGGGACTTTTGCTTGCTGGATTTTAATTTTCCCCTCTCCTAAAATACTAAGTAGAACACACACCATGGTAATGTGCTTTCCTATTGCTTTGGGGATGAAGAAGATGGGATTAAGCTTTACCTATCGCTTTTCTCCTGTCAGGTCCCTCCGGGCACCCACGTGAAAGCACAATCTTTGTGCTTTCTGTTCTAGCAGCACCAGACTCCCACTCCTTCCAACCCTACTTACTTCCTCTTGCTAGTTCTAACTTGATCATTAGCCGGAGAGGGGAATGAATAAGAAGAGAAAGACAAAAAGTAATTAATTCACTGAAGTGCAGCTGCAAATGAATTTTTAAAATAAATTATTAATTTTCTCTTTAATATTTCTGCGTTGATACTGCTCTGTATCTGGGGATTGGGAGCGAGAGCCTCTCGGCTTCACAGCAGCAATGCCCTGGGTAGAGGCAGCAGCGCCTCGCTGTAACGAGAATGCCTTGTGCTAACACGGTATTTCTCCCGTTCATCAGCAACATGCCTTTAGCTAACAGCATTTCAAACACGAGTGGGTATTTAAGTTTATGGTAGGTAGAGCAGGCATGAAGGATGGGAACTGTTGCAATAAAAGAGGTCGAATGCCTTGTCTTCTGTATCTTCTGGTGTCAGCTCCTTAAAATACTGAAAGCAAGACAAAAGCGTAATGCGTTGGAAGAGAAAAAGGTGACAGCACAAATCCAAAATCTTTTTGCTTCTATGGAAGAGAGGAAAACAATGCTGGACTTTGCGTTGGGAGGACTTGGGAGTCGACAGCTCGGAAGGGAAGTCCTATACTTGCAGAGCAAGCTGGGCAGAGATGGGGAACCGGGTGGCAGGGCTGCAAGGCGTCCCTGCCTGGGTCGCTTCTGCCGGACCCACATCTCTGGGCAGCCCTAGACCCAGATCACACGATGCACCTGCTTTCACTCCCTTTGCTCCAGTCCAACGTTATCCGGAAAATCTGCTTCTCTTGACCCGTGCAGCATGTGGGTGGAAGGTAAAGGAAGCGTTCTATGGAAAAACTATATTTAGTAACAGAAAGCAACAGTGCTGCTTCTGTGTTCAAAAATGTTGGCTCCAAATGGCAGAGGAATGATTGTTTCCACTTAAAGTGATTGATATGTCTACACACACTTGAGAGATAGAATTTCATTACCTATTCTTTCTGCAGGGACTGACTGACTACAGTTTCAAAGGAAATAGTGAGCACATTCGTGTAAAAGAGTACCATTTTCTTCCATGAAATGGAAGGGGAGGGGGGCTGTAGACCAAAACATTGTGGAAGAAATTATGTTAAATAAACAGAAAAAAGATAGAGAAAGAGTGAAGAAACTATTATCACAGAAGAATGTTCAGTACATGCAGTAATTAGGTTTTTACCTTTCGGTTCAATGACAGTAAATACTTCTAGCAATTCACCTGCAGCAGTATTTATTTTTAAATTACCTGTAATGATTAAGCAGAGGGGAAAAATAAGGATTACAAAAGGCAACCTAACAAAAATCAATTTATTCCATAATAATACTTAAGAATTAATGCTTCCACTTTGTGCGGCATTTGAAGACTTGGAAACTCAAGTTACCCAGTATCTTACAGCTGATTTTTAGAAGTGAAAATTAAGAAACCCAATCTCTAATTTGGGGTCAAACATAAGGGAAAACAACTTAATGAGCTCTTAAAATGGTAATGTTCTTTTATAAAATAAGAAATCCTTCTGCAACCTAAAAATCTGTTTTCTCTCAAATATTTTTCTCTAATGCTGTTTGGTTACCTCCTAAAGCCATTATTTCCAGCAGAGTCACAGAAATCCTCGGCTGTGTAGGCGGTCCCAGTAAATTTAGCAGCCAAGCCACATTTTGACATGTTAAGAATAGGCGTCCATAAATCTTCTCCAGCTTCTCCTGAGAAGATTAAATCTTTCTTTTCAAGAATTTGCTAAATTTCAGGAAATGCTGTAATGTAACAAATGACTTGTAGACAAGGCTGAAGAAAGAGTAGAAGATAATGGAATCCCTTTGTTCAAGAGCCGAAGCAGAAGCTGAGGAAAACTTCTGGAAGTTCTACTTTAGCTACTAGGAAAGACAGAGGAGCTGGGACAAAAATGAAATCAATGTGTTTGCAGTCGCTCTTGGACATGTGAGCAGGGGCATGTTGAAACCCCTCTACTGTTGAAAGGTTTCTGTTTAATCTCTTAAAAACAGAGATGCCCTATGATAAGCTTCCAATTAAAGAGACCTTTACAGAGTCCAAATTTCACTGTTCTTTCTCACCATAGACAGGCAGGAGGATACAGGACCATTTACTTTGTCCCCCAAGTCTACTTCAAGTGTATTTTCTGACCTTCCTCTAAATAGTAAAGGCTCCTTGTACTGAGTGATATAGGGAGAAGGCTTTAGCTGCTTCATACGTGTCTCAGTTTCAGCTGCCATAACAGATTAGGTAGATGGGTGGCTTCAAAACAACAAAAATTTGAGCCTGAGATCAGGGTACTGGCAGGAGAGGATTCTGATGAGAGCCCATTTCCAGGACGCTGACTTCTCACTGTATTTTCACATGATGGCATGAAGCTAGCATTCTCTCAGCAGTCTCTTGTAAGTCTTCTTCATAAAGGCACTGAACCCACTCACAAGGGTTTCACCCCCGTGGCCTAATCACCTCCCAAAGGCCCCACCTTCCATAATACCATCACTTTGGGGGTTAGGAGTTCAACACACAAATTTTGAGGGGACACAAACATTTAGTCAGTAACAGTATGTATGAGAAACCTAGACTGTCTGGCATAAGCAGATGAGGAATTTCCTTTACTGAAGGATAACCAGATGGATAAGAGAACTGATGACAGGCTTGAATGGGCTCTGGGGAGGTGAGATCTAACATTGCTCCAAGGGAGCCAAATGGAGGGGCTTTCTCACCAGCACTTCCAACTGAGGTAACTCTGCCTCAACTATTTTCCATGCTTGTGTCACTTTCCTCTGATATTTCTAAATGCCAAGGAAATACAGTCTAATTGGCTTAATATAAATCATGGGCTCATCTAGTGGCTGAGGATGAAGTTGAGGAAGGCACAGATGATCCCAGTAAGATGATTCTGGTTTCAAAAGTTAATTTTCATCTCCCTTATTAGCCTTTGATCCTCTCCCCTGTAACTTACTTTTCCTAAAATAGGTTGCCTTTATAACTCACAGAAACTTAACTTGTACTCTATTCCATTAGACAAGTAGAGAAGAAAAAGTCTGGGAAAAAGTGGGGGGATGTTCTAGCAGGTTCCCAGATTGACCCTATCTACCATGTGAAATCTTCTCTATTAGAGAGATCCATGCACATTAAAAACATATATCTAGACATAGTTCCATAGCCACTGAAAGACTCCAAAACCACATGGTTATACTTCTCTTGCACCTTGAGTTCCTATGTTCTGACTACCTTAAAACGTAGTCTTGCTATTTGAGATCATTCTGTTGCCAAGATGTCTATTTAACTGCAATCTATTGGTACTACTCTTTGCTAAAAGTCCCCCAAAGTGTGGTTATGTTGTGACCCTCAGCATCTGCAGTTTCAAGATTAATTTTTCAGGATATCACTTTGGACAATAAATGCTTTTTCTCCTCTCCAGGAACCTCCAACCCCATATGCCAAGTCTGACTCATAAAAAAAGGACCTGTAACCTGAGGAATTAGGTTTTGAGAAAATAGATTTTCACCTAAGGAAAAATATATATCTCAGTTCTACTAGTCTCTGACCTCCTTATTTATCTGTACATCCCAAGAACACTGAATGTCCATTGAATAAATAACTGGATAACTGAAGTAGTAAATGGATAAACATTTACTCATATCTGGCTGTCAACTCAAGCTCATCCAGAAATATTTAGAGAAAAAAATTTAGGGATTATCTCATCAAACCCTGGCATTTATTATAAGCTTGGGCATAGAGGCCTGGGAAAGGAAAATAACTTTTCCAAGATCTAGGTCTAATTAATTGCTGGGCAGAATGGCGAGGTGAGATGCTCTGACTTTAAATCTAGGACTTTTGTCCCTATCACATATGGATAATTCAGGGTAAGTTCTTAAAGCATAGGATCATCCAGGTATGTGTGTTTTTTAATAGATACACTTGTAGACTGAAAACCAGGTGGTGTTAGAAACTACAGAGATAGTCCTTGAGGTTGGGGTTTGGACTGGAGACTGCTAAACTACTGTCTTAGCCTTGTAGATGGTCAGAACAAGAAGATCCATTTATACAGAAGGGAAAAGCTCTTTGCTATCCTCCATCCTGCCCATAAGCTTCACTGTTCAGGCCCCAGAGTGATAAGTAGTATTTCCTGGGAGTGCCATGATAATGACAACCTCTTATGAATGAGTTTGGCAATGGCATAGAACCCTAGAGTGACTTTCAGGGGAGGAAGACAACCTTCTTCTTGCAGCTTTTGCCTCCAAGTTTTACTCCACTTGGATATGATATGCTGCCTGTTTCTAAGTTGTAAGAATGAATGCACGGAGACCAGAGATCCAGCCCAGCAGTGGCCTCTGAAGTGCGCTGGCTCGCCCTCACGGTGGGGCAAAGTCTCATAGTCTCTACCTACCCTGTCTCCCCTGGATTAAAATATCTTCTCTGGACCCATCACATTTTAGCAGCTATAGACTTTTCAATTTAGGTTATATGTTGATGACTCACCACGATCTGTCTCAGGACTGGACCTCATTCTTGTGCTACAGACTCATATATAATATATCTTAATAGACTTCTCTGTGTGTCTCACAGACAACACAAGCTCAACCAGTCTAAAATGGAATACTTTTTATATCCTGCTTCCAAGCCAGAAATCTGGGCTTCACCCTAGAATCCTCCTTCAACCTCATCAACCACATCCAGTTTGGTCTTAGTCACACTGATTCCAGCTCTAAAATATTTCTCCAGGTTGCCACCACCTCCCTACCTTGCCTTGATTGCCTGCGGTGTTTCCTGGTGCAATGTCTTCTTAGCTGGCCTCCTTGTGTCTCATCTTGCCTCTCTCCAGCCCATCTTCTACCTGCAGTAAAACCCTTCTAAGATGTATGTCTGATCTAGACACTCTCTGGCCTCTCTACTGCCCCACCATGTCAGCAGGGCAGTTCCTACTACATCGGCAGGGCAGTTTGGCTCTTCCATGCTTTTCCATCCTGGCCTGATGAATCTTGCATCTCCCCACTCTTCTCAGGGCCTTCCATAAGCAACCTTCTGGAACAATAATGTACCATTCCATCTGGAACAAACTACATGGTGTTCCACTCCTCAGGACGCACCTACTCCATGCTCTTTCAACTCTGTCCCACAGCCTGGAATGACCACCTGAACTCTGCCTGCCTCTGTCCCCATATGGCTTAAGTATCACTTTCTTCTGGGGGTTGCTGGGAGGAGAGAGAGTAGGGATAGGGTGGCTGGGTTATGGACATTGGGGAAGGTATGTGCTATAGTGAGTGCTGTGAAATATGTAAGCCTGACGATTCACAGACCTGTACCCCTGGGGCAAATAATACATTATATATCAATAAAAATAATTAATTAAAAAAATAAAAGTATCACTTTCTCTGTTGTTTTTTTCCAATTCCTCTAGCAGTATTTCTTAGTCACAGTGCTAATTATGCTACACTGCCATTCTTGCTACTGGTATCATTTATTTCTTTTTTCCCAATGACTAGCACAATGCCTGGCGCATACTAGTATTCAAATAATTGTTTATGTAATAGTGGATGGCTTAGGTTAAACTTGTTACCATACCAAACAATATGCATTTAGCTGCAAGGAATTTCTGAAATGATGCTCTAATCTAAAAGCTTGGAGTGGTCACTCGGAGAAAGCAAAGAGGAAATATTTTGAGCCTGGAAGTAGTTTGAGCAGTATGCAAGTTCTTATAGGCCAGAGACTGTCAATGAAACCCATCCTCCTATCACTCTTTCCTAGAAACCCTATACCAGAGACCAAGATTAATGATAAACACCACCTCTTGTCAACCAAAGCTAAGTACTTGCAGTGCTTCTGCTGCTTGGCTTTGAAGTTGATGGTACTGGGTCTCTTCCCTGTAAGGCCATGCATTGTGCTGGGGCAGCAGCTGCACTCCTCAGCTCCATTCTATGCATGAGTTAACTGTAGGGTACATTATCTGAGATTAACTAGGATCATATATAGAACAAATGGAATGCCACCAAGGGGCTGGCAAACCTACGAAGGAGTCAGGCCATCAGCTCAACTTGAGTTCAGAATCCTCAAAAAGTGAACATATTTGGTATGAAGGGTAGGATTCCATGGCAGGTTTTACCTATGAGGTGGTTTCTTCAGAGTTCAGTCCTGGCATGAGTAAGACAAAACGCTCTTCTGAAAGGAGATTGGTTGAAAACCAGCTCTAGTTCTGGAAGGTTTCTCTGCCCAGTGATTGACCTACTCTCTTCTTCCTTTCAAACTACCCAAAATGAGTTGAGTAATTTTTTTTTCACTTTGACTAAATTTTCATGAGCAATGTGGAGATATAATTTTTATCAGTTACTTAAGGGAGGGAAAAAAAAACCTGTTTCCCTCCTCTGACCCTTTTTTGAATTAATCATGTTGTACTGGTCTGAGATCACAAAATCTACTAAGCACCAACAGGGAACATGAGCGTTAGCCATCAGATCTGTGATGAGGAAGGGTTATTTTGAATCCTAAACCAACCTTTTTATCTTCACCAAACTCCAGGAGGGTTAGAAATCATACCTGTTTAACTGTTTTATTTATAGTAACCACAATGCTCTGGGCAAATGAAACGTTAAAAATTCATTTTGGAGATTATATCTTGTTTTCATTTTAGAGCATAAGAGCAAAAAAAAAAAAACTCTTGTTTTAAAATGCCTAGCTTACTACTGGCTTAATAATATCCACTATTTTTACATCAGCTCCAAATTAAGAAAAATGAAGAGCCAGATTATAATTATGTACACTACACATGAAGTGTTGTGTAATGCCTCCAGAAAGCACAGCCCTGTGATCTTACCTGCCAATATGGAGAAAATGAAATGCGTATGAACCTCAAGTCAGAATAGTTGAGGAGTTGCTCGGATATTCTTTGTTCTTATATTCACCTTGGAACACTGAAGTCTGGTTAAAAAAAAAAAAAAAGACATATTCCTCAAAGAATTTTCATCAGGCCTACAATTTAGAAAATATTTTCAAGGCAATTTTCAGTACAACCTTTTGATACAAGAAACAATTCTAAACCCATTCTCAGCCCATGCAGTGAAAGTATGTCACCACCATTTGAGCCTGAACTGGAAGGATCATTTTAAATCTAATCCATTCTTTGTCATTGAAACAGTTGTACAAAGCTCTCTTTCTCTTTCCTCATCTGCTAAATGAGATCATCTTCACCCACTTAAGACATCTTGATGAAGTGTTATGGCTTTTAAGGAAATTTAAATATAGGAAATATATTTTTAAGAATGCTCTGAGAGTGATTTTATGTTTTCTACCTAAAGATGTAAAAATGATATTTAATTTTAGATTTGCGTTTCCTTCAAAAAAGTATTCATTTCCCAAAATAGTATTTGCTGCTTCGAGTGGTGAGGTTATGGATGATTTAGTCCCTCTAGATTCTAAACTCTGTAATATTTTGTTGTCTTTAGAATTAAAATGGATTTTAAAGGTGAAAAGCAGCAAAGAGTCTATGCAACACATATATATTGACATCTTTTCTAAAGCAGGCTCTGAAATAAAGTTATAAGGAATAATGAGTGGGAGAGAGAACAGACCAGTAAAGAGATGATGAGTACAGAAGGGGGAAAGTACTAGAAGTATAGAGACAGAGGGATAGGCTGTTGGAGAGGAAGAAAAGACTAAACAGGATTATTGCAAATTTCAGATGACAGGCAATTCTTTTGTTTAACATGAGCTGCAGTTCTACCTTCAACAGCATTGTGATTAAAAGAGTTAATTTTTCTCACGAGGGAAAATCTTTTCCTCCCAGGAAGAGTTAACCTGACTTCCCAGATGGACCTCATTCCTAGGAATGAATCTCAAGGAACCGTTCTCAACAATGGACGTTTCTTCCCCCGAATAAACACAGCTGTTTAGTGTCTACAGCCTTTCGTTTCGTGCTCATCTTTGTCTAACCCCCTTCCACGGCAGGCACTGCAGCACCAGAGCAGGAATATGACTTTCAGCTCTATCTGCCTTCCCATCTACCTTTCTGTTACTAAGCTTCAAAGAGAGGTCTAATTTCAGACCTACGGTGTGTTCAAACCTGTAGTTCCAGATAAGGATTCTCCCTCTTATATAATGCATTTTAAAATGAGAGCAAAAAGCCCACATCGGTGTTGGCTTTCCACTGTTCAGCGTTGAGTATTCTTGAAGCCTTAAAATTGAAGAAGGAGCACAGGGTTTGTGCGCTGTAGTAATTAGTGCTCGCGGCAGTAAGGCTGGTAGCAGTGTTGATGAAAAGAAACCGTAATTTCTGTTCAACTCCTGAGGGTCTCCTTTCTGAAAGGAAGACTTGCTATGTTTCTTTTTAAAGCTTGGATCAAATAGCTTAGGCAGACGCTGCGACAATACCATTTGCAGGAAAGGAACCTATGGTATGACTCACTCACCCACTAAAATGACGCCCTATACACCTACTTGTTCCCTGCCTTTACTTGCGGAGTCCTCTGAGTCAAAGCATTTGAAAATCAGTCTGCATGTCAAATCCCCATAAAAACCCACTTGCAGATGTCTCTCCTGTTCAACCTTGTCCATTTCACCTTCCTCACCATAGGCAGAGTTATTAACAATTTAGTGATTATTTATTAACAAGGTCTACCTGCCTACATGTAATAGAAAACTCATTTTTCTTCCCTCCACGTTAACGTAGGTAATGTGACTTGCTTCACTCTCCATCATCCCACTCCCTAAACTCTGAGAGAAGTTTCCCCAGCTCTCAGAATCTTAACAAATCCTCCAGTTCACCCCAACTTTTCTCCCGGAGGGCATCTGCCACGGAAGAGACAAACTTGCAGACCAAGGTCAGCAAACCCTCTTTTGCAGCTTTTACTCCCTCATCCAAAATCACCTGATTTCATTTGCCTTTGAGAGTGCTCGGAAAATTCTAGATCGAATGGAGGTAAATTACTTTGAAAGAATTAAATTGGGTGCTCATACCCCAAGCGAATACTGCAAATAATAAGTGTGCTGGCTGCCACGTAGTAGGTTTGCTGAATGGATACTTGATCAAATTGCAGAGCTAATGTCTGGGATTATCTGGTTCGTACATTATTTTATTCTGGAAAGTTTTATTGAACGTGGTGGCAGGCATAGATGCAATGTGCTGTGCACCATGACCTTGAATCCATCATCCTGCTTCCAGACTGAAGAGTAGTTTGGTCATTTTAGATAGATGGAAATTTATATTACAGACATACTTCATCTTGCAAAGTATGTCTGATTCTAAAAAAAAGGATAAAAATGTCCTTTTATTTTGTAATGCTAGACACATTTTTAAATCAGAGAGAAACCAACTCCTTAAAATTATCCAAGAAATAAGTTAACTCAAAATCCCATTTATATGAGGAGACTGAAGCCCAAACATATATTTTATCTAAGGTAAAGAGAGTAGTTGCAGAATAACCACCCCCACTCTTTTTTTGACATGAGGTTAAAGGGTAGTTACAATATAATTACTCTTGCTCTCTCCTCTCAATATTAGACAATCTCTGTGAATCCTTTTTTCTTACTCATACTTTTCTAATTAATCAAACAACTCCTTATATTTGTCATATGTTATTTAGGAATGTTTTCATAATTTCAGGTTTTCATTGATTCCACTGGTCTAAAATGGGAATATACCTGCCTTTCCACAAATCCCTGGGAATTCTTTCCAAGAAAAAATTCTAGATTTTCAACCATTATCGTTAGGAGGCTTTTTCCTCATGCATTACTTGGTTCTAAACATATTTCACTGTGTCTTTCAGCAGAGGTGAAAACTAATAGGAAACCGTAATTTATTGAATGAAAACAGTTCATTTATTTGAGGACAATTAACTAACCCCTTTTTAGTATTCTATTTTTCCAGTTAATTTATCTCAATTACCTTGCTTCTTTATGAGATAACTTGTTGATACATTTTTGACCCTGAGCGAATGCTTATTAAATGGGATTAATATATTAGCATTATTTCTCTTTATCAAATATTTCCAAGATATTTTTTCCATGAATATTGACAAAGAATGAGAGAATAGGGCATTCACTGTCCGTTGTGTATCAGCAACCTACCAGTTATGTTTGCATACTTAACTCTCACGGTATTGCTCTGAAAATGCTTCCAGAATCTTTAATTATAAAGGTATTCTGAACATTTTTCAATACAATTTTCAGTTTGCTATTCACAATTGCTCTAAAAAAAAATTTTTTTTTTAAACATGAGGACAGCGGGGTCCAGCAAGGTCCAATAGCTTGTCCAATGTCACATAGTTAATGAGAGGTAGGGACAAGATACAAATCCAAGTCTGAAAATAATAAAGCCCATTATATTTCCAACACAATCCTCTGACTCACAGGCAAATGAGCCAGATAGAGCCTCTCAGGGGATGAGATTTGGAGTCTGGAAAGGTTAAAAGACGTTTAGGAAAGGACCACTTTCAAGCCATGAAGAGCCAGGTGCCATTCCTGCGTTCTGGACTTGAGGTCTGGCTGGAGTATATGCTTTAAGCCCAACCCTCTATAGGGAATCATGCTTTCCCATCTGTGCATGAGAGCTTAGCACTCAGGAAAGGTTCCAGATTGACATCTGGCAATTTAAAGTTCCCCTAGAGTTATATAGGATGAGAATCTGGCTTATATTTTCTTTTCCCTACATAGCAGCTCATAATGATTCGTCTGTCACTGGCTGTTAAAGTGGTTGGCAGTCCTGGTGTGTGCAGGAAGTCAGGGTGACAGAGCCAGGATGTCTCAGTGGTTAAGGATGTGAGTAGAGGGCCCGAGCGCAGTCTCTGCTTCCAACTCTTGCTCTGGGCAGTCACTTAACTTCTCTCTGCCCAGTCCTCCCATCTGTAAAATGGAAAGAGAAATACTGATGAACTTCTCAGGGAGGCTATGAGGCAGAATCCATGCACAATTAACAAGTAGTATTTGGGATATAGAAAGGGTAATGGAAAAGTGGAAAAGCATTTCAGCGTAGGCTCATTTGGTAAAAGTGTGATTAAAATTTTTACTATTTGGCAATCCTGGTGCAGCAAACCTTCAATATAACATTGGCTGTTATATGTAGCCAGCCTTTTAGGAACTACTGAAGCAATAACTGCCCTGCGAAAATTTTGTAGGGTAATAATGGAAATACGTCAAATGAAAAATGTGTATCAGGTGCTCCATTCCCCAACCTTTCAGCAGGCTTCTTGAGGTCATATTCTGTGTCTTCTTCATGGTTTACATGTCCCATGTGTACTTTAGAGCCTTGTACCAAAGAAACCATCAGTTGAGAGTCAGTAATCATGATATGGTTCAAGGCCAAGAGAAACTATAATGAAAGGTCCCTGGGACTTAACTTTAATTTTTAGGTGAGCTGGCTAATGGCTTTGATTTTCCTTGTGTTACTTGGACATACTTCTCAAGTACCAAATTATTAAGAGCTTCCTTATTCTACTTTCCAATTTCTCTGGGCTCTCTAGAAATGCAATTTGTTGCACAGGTATATGGCTTGGGCATACATCTAGTACAGATTTACTTCACCCTCAAACTCATGGGAAAGTGACCATACATACCCATTTAAACCTGGGTGGAGTCCTCCTTACAGCTTTGTTTCTCCCATCCATTTGAAGAATGAGATTCGCTTTTGGAAAGACGTGGTTTTTACGCACGTGACTCTTTTTTTTTTTTTTTTTTAAAGAAAAAACATAATAATGAGGGGAAAACATGTAAAGGCTTTTCAAGAAACCCTGTCATGGCCCAGAAACGTATTATAGAGTACTTTGCTCTGGAGTGGGGTGAGGGGCAAACCACCAGCATACGTATGCACATAGACAGTCCCATCAGACCTTCAGAATCAGAATCCTCATTCTGACAAGAGCCCCAGGAAATCTGTATGCACATTAAGAGAAGAGGTGGCTTAGGACCTAGGTTTTAGAATAATTAGAAAATGCTAAGATTACAGTTAAAAGCCAAGTACATTTGCAGTTAGAAGTTGGTGTTGGGTTCCACCATTTCTCACATAGAAAAAATTGTCCATTCTCACTCCCCAAGAAATTGTGAGGAGCCAGAAACCTAATGAGGCACGAAGACTGAATCTCCCTCCTCCTGTGCAGTTATGAAGACCAGCGCCCCTTCCCCATCTCCTTGTTTCTGCGTTGATACTTGAAAGTTTCTCCATCCAACCTGATGCTACTCTCCCTTCTTTTCTGGGTAAATAACAGGTCAGTGTGTCTCCCTAGCCTTCAGTACACTCTTCTGTCTCACTTGCACCAAACTGACAATTCTCTGAAGAGCTCAGACTAGTTTTCTTTATAAATAACCCTGAGTCCTTTAGACTTGTCATAAGAGGAGGGAGAAAGAAGCAATGAAACTCCCTAACTAGCTTACTTTGGCTCCTGGATGCCAAGGCAGATGTTACAAATGACACGACATCTCTGCTCAGGGCCTCAGTGTGGAAATTACTCAGCAGAGCAGACATGGGCCTTTCTGTTTTACTGCCAGTTATGAGCTTGTGAATAGCACACCACACTGCCCTGATTAGTGGATGTTTTCACTCCCTCCTCATAATCACAGGGACTGGAGCAGAATGATAAGAAGGGCTTCCATGATACAGTTGGTGGTGTAGGGCCGCCTTCTCTCCTCTCCTCTTTTGTTGTGCTTTTCTTAATGCAGACAACACTGAAGTATGATTTTTTGGTTTTGACCGAATCACCTGAGCCATAAGAAGCTACACATTTCCCTTATCACTGTCCTGACTGAGGCTTGAAAACACCCGTGGGAGAGCTTCAATGTTAGTGCACAGCTGTTGGGTTATACCATTCCCCGCTGCCTACCAGGAAATGTTGATTCTCCCATTGTACTGTAATGAATAATCACCTTAATTTTTATTAGAGGTTTATCTTCAGACCTTGCCTAACTTTTCTGAAAAGACAGAGGGAATTTGTCTGTTGATTAAGAGTCCAGTCAGTATTGCTAAAGGATTTCTTCTGGGGAGCTCATCCAAGACTTCAACTCTGTCCTTTTTTCTTTTGAGAATGCAGGCAAGGGCGGATGAGTGAGCAAGAGAGGATGTCTGGGCTGGAGCTCATAGTGCTCAGGTGTGTATGACTCATTTTCTTTGGATCCCAGTGGTACACAGTTCTGACTCTCACCTTCCTTTACTTACTGAAGGGCATAGAAGGAAAACAAGTGGCAAGTGGCTGCATTTAAGTTCTGATAAGAGGGCACAGATGCTGTTTGGTAATGGAAAATTTAGCCAGGCTGTGTACGTATTGAGCTACCTCTTCCACAGTCTCAGACTATTTCCTTTACGATAATGAGCATCTATGTGATCTTAAACATACCACAGATCACAAATGGGATCTTTTAATATGTAAATCTCTCTAAAAGCAAAAATAGTACTTGAGTTGTTTACAGTGATAAAGACTTGCTTTAAACAGGAGAAGAAAATTGCTTTCATCTTGATTTGTTAACTGTGATCAATTGGTAGAAGTGTTTGGAGTCCTGTGTTGAGAAGAATATTGAAGCAACCTCAGGGCTCAATGGAAAAAAAAAAAAAAAACAATGATAAATTACATAAAAGGGAATAGAAGCATTTGTACTACATGCTTTCTCTATACCATTCATACATATTCTAACTATAATTCATTGCTGTTTGAAAAGTAAAGAAAATCCTCTAATAGCTGAGAGAGGGCTAGTTCAGATCAACTCATAGGTGCTTTCTTATTTCAAAATGGAGGATTTACTGGATATACCAAAGCAGCTTACCTGGATAAATGTGACCAGCCTGTCCTAACTATACTATACAGTTCAAACAGATTAGGGCATACCTAGTATTTAGAATATTATGTACTATTCTTTTTGATTCTGTTCTCATATCTCTCTGGATTTGATGCTGCATAGCTTCGGTTATAACTCAGGCTAAAACCGCTTGACTATGGGCCAGTCCCTCAATTTCTCTGAGCTCTGGTTTCTTCCTCTGAAGGCTGATGGAAAAAACACACGAGAAAAAGATATGTCAATAATGTCACAGTAGGAGTCACTGGACATGAAGAGCTTCAAAGGACTTGTAAAATGGGAAAGGAGAAAATAAGAATAGAATTCACATGAGTATATATCGTAGATAACTGAATAAATGGCAGTTATATTTGAATCCTACTAGTCTCCTTATAAAATAGATATACTTCAATGTTAAAATATATGGGAAGGCAAACAATTAGTTGCAGAATGGATACGGAATATTTATAAAGAATATGGGCATTTATGTGTGAGCTAAGTGCCTCTAGTGATGGGAACAGACTCACATAAATATTACTCTTTAATATTTTAAGTAAATATGTGATTCTCTGGATCACACAGAGCTTGATATGGTATATTTTCTCTTTCAATGTGTAGTGACATAGCTTCTCCTCTAGTTCATAGTCAACAGAACATGTCTGTATGTACATGTACGTGACAGGATAAATTGGCAGTGACTGAGGTAAAGTGAAAGATCATCTGCAAAGCAGACAACTAGGAAGGCCAGGGCAATGGATGTGGTTAAGTTTATTCAAATAAACTAAGACAAAATGCAAATGATGAAAACTTCAAAATGGGTGTTTATCAAATAGGTAATAGGTACTTTAAGATAACTAAAACCTAACTGTGGTTGGGAGAGGTTGGTAGTGTCATCTGGTCAAGCATAAGCATGATAATTTTCCACACACTGTTCCTGCTGGTGGATCATCTCAGATGTCCTGGGCTTTGACCCCTGGGCAATGTCTCCTCCTGGTACATGACTTTCCTCACTTCCATAAAAGAGTCTGAAGGACAATCCTTTTCACCACTTACCAACTTGTGATCTAGGGCAAGTACCTTAAACTCTCTGTACCTCACATCCTTCATTCATAAAATGAAAATAATGATCATATATTATAGTACAGTCACATTCTGGTGAGGTTTGAGTGAAATACATGTAAAACTAAAAAAATCTGTGGCACAAAAATGTTAGCTACTGTATTCATGTTAACACCACCATTAATTTCAACCTGAACACCTCCATTGATGAACACTTGACTGATCTTGTACAGATGGTAGAAAACCAGTGGTGGGGAACTTCCCTGTCCTATTGTACAATAGGGTAGAATTGTATAAGTAAGGATATTAGAAGTCACCATTTCTTCTAACAAGAAAAAACCTGGACAGACTGAAACATCAACTTTTCTTGGATCCATAGGAGAGGTCAAGACACAGGCCCAAAGATTGAAGAGGCAGATAGGCGAATACAGGTTGTCATGGAGCAGAGACTCATCACAGAAACTGTAGCAAGAACCAGGGGCTGAAGTAGGAAAATCTGGACTGTAATTGACAAATTGCTGGAAGCTTAGTGTGGATAATTCAGAGTTTAAAACTGCAGGGTGACCTGTCATTAATGTACCCCTACAGTTTTGTATTTTACCACTAGAACCTTGACTAGGTTCCCACAGTAAATATCAGAGAAAATTTCTCTCCTGCTCCCAGCAGAGTGGGGGGAAAAGGAACCATTTTACAATAGGCTCGAAGAGTTTGTTCTTTTTTAAAAAGCCTGCCCTTAGGGAAACTAGTTAACTGGCCCTAATTTTCATGGGTTTTACCAGAGTCTCATTGATCTGGGGGAGGAGAAATACTCAACTCCAGGTACCTCTATTCATCCTGCCCCACCTAAGTGGGGAGGGAAAAAAAACAACAACAACTAAAAAACCCTTGCAAAATTCATGGTCCAGAGGTATAGTTTCCCAAAAGGAACTGTGGGAAGAATTGCTGTCTCTTTAATGGTAGAACAGCAAAGTGTGGCCAAATGTCCTAACTATTATATTCTTCCACACACTTAAAGTAAAAGAAAAAAAAAAAAGCAAAAATTAGTAAATTTATTACATCTCAACCTATGAATACACTTCTGTTTAAACCCACAATTATATGGTCAATGAATCTTTGACAAAGAAGGAAAGAATATTCATGAGAAAAAGACAGTATCTTCAACAAAAGGTGTTGAGAAAACTTGCAGCAACATGCAAAAGGATGAAACTGGACCACTTGCTCTCACCATACACAAAAATAAACTCAAAATGGATTATTAAAGACCCAAATGTGAGACCTGAAACCATAAAAATCCTAGAAGAGACGCACAGGCAATAATCTCTCTGACATCGGCTGAAGCTACATTTTCCTAGATATGTCTCCTGAGACAAGGCAAATAAAAGTAAAAATAAACTATTGGGACTACATCAAAATAAAAGGCTTCTGCACAGTGAAAGAAACAATCAATAAAACTAAAAGGCAACCTACTGAATGGGGTAAGATATTATACAACTCAACACCCCAAAAATGGATAACCTAATTAAACAATGGACAGAAGAAATGAACAGACATTTATCCAGAGAAGACATACAGATGTCTAATAGATACATGAAAAGATGCTCAACATCACTCATCCTCAGAAGATATTACCTCAGACCTCTCAGAATGGCTAAAATAAAAAAACACAAGCAACAACAAGTATGGGTGAAGATGTGGAGAAAAAGGAATCTTTGTGCACTGTTGGCTGGAATGTAAATTGGTACACCCATTGTGGAAAACAGTATGGAGGTTCCTCAAAAAATTAAAAGTAGAACTACACTATGGTCCAGGAATTTTACTACTGGGTATTTACCCAAAAAATACAAAAACACTAACTGAAACAGATACATGCACTCTTGTGTTTGTTGCAGTATTATTTACAACAGCCAAATTTTGGAAGCCCCCGTGTGTCCATCAACAGATGAATGGCTAAAGAAAATGTAGTATATGGAATATTATTCAGCCAAAGGAAAGAATGAAATCTTGCCATTTGCAACAACAGGGATAGAGCTAGAGGGCATTATGCTAAGCACAGTAAGTCAGTTAGAGAAAGACAAATATCATATCATCACACTCATATGTGAAATTGAAACAATAAAATAAATGAGAAAGGGAAAACAAGAGTGAGAGAGGCAAACCAAGAAACAGACTCTTAACTATAGAGAACAAACTGATGGTTACCAGAAGAGAGGTGTGTTGGGGGGGATGGAAGGAATAGGGGATGGGGATTAAAGAGTATACTTTTCATGATGAAAAAAAATAATAAAATGGAAATAAAAGAATGCACATCTGTTGAATATTTGTGTCATCAAATGAGAAATGTGAAAAATAACTTTACTGCATATAAAAATACCATGGTTGCCTCAAAAAAAAAGCATAGGTATAGTTTTTGTTTGAGTTGCAAGCTGAACTAGCCACCTTTTTCACGGAGTACTTTTTTTTTTTTTTTTTTTTTTTTTTTTACATTTCAAAGAATGTCTGACAGACACTATGGTTACCAGACTTATACATTTGGTACTCATTTTTCTAAAATGAACAAAGTGAGTTTGTTTCTTTAAGGAAAACAACCTACAGCATTTGTTACAGGCTATGGAGTCCATGCTTCTATGTAATAATTACAATTGTGGAAAGATTTTGTCTGCCATCATGAACTTGGCAGGTTCCCAAAACACTGAGACTTTCCTGATGAGGCTAGTGGTGAAATTAACAAGTTCAATACTATTGTTCAATGTTGTATAATAAAAATGTATCAACATTTGGAAAGTCTGTATAATGAAAAAATAAGATTTCACAAATAATAAATGCTATGCATGGGTATAAGGTGCACACAAAGTATAAGATAGATTAGATTAATGAAGTTTAAGGTAACAGAATACAAAAGGTTCATCAACCTGGTTTCAGATTCCCCATTATAACTAACCTAATAAACAGCCACTTGTTGTATTTCAGTGTAGCATCAAAGAGCAGTATCCACAAATATATGAAAGGTTATCTAAATACTCTTCTCGTGTCCAATTACATGTTTATTTGAAGCCAAATTTTCTTCATATGTTTTAAGAAAGCAACATATTGCATCAAATTGAATGCAGATGTGTTGTGAGAATTCAAAGGTCTTCTGTTAAGCTAGACACTAGAATGCACAAAAATGCAAATCAAGGTCAATCTTCTCAACTTTTTTGTTTTGGAAAATACTGATTTTCAAATTAATTCATTAATTGAACTCATTAATTGAATATATCTTATATTGAGTATGATTATTATTTTATATAAGTAAATATCTTTAAATATTTCTCATTATTCATTTCTAATTCAGTAAATAGTGATAGATATAACTCACATGGACAGAAGTGCTTTGGTGCCCTCAATGATTTTTAAAAATAAAAAGGGCTTCTGGGAGAAAGAAATTTGGAAAGCATTAGCTATACTTTAGGTTAATACTTCTCAAAATATATTCTTCAGCAAAATTTTTCATAAACATCTCATTTTCTTTTTTTTTTTAATTTTATTTATGTATTTGATAGAGATATAGCAAGAGAGGGAACACAAACAGGAGGAGTGGGAGAGAGAGAAGCAGGCTTCCCTAAACAGGGAGCCCAGTGCAGGACTCAATCCCAGGACTCTGGGATCATGACCTAAGCTGAGGGCAGACGCTTAACAACTGAGCCACCCAGGCACCTCTCGATTTCTTTTTAAAAATTTAAATTATCCAACCCACGATTCACTAGATCAGAATCACTAGATGGGGCCAGTAAATCTGAATATCAAATAATGCCTGCCGATGCATCTTATGTATAACAAAGTATGCTATCTTGTAGTATCAACAGGAGAATCTCCATACTTTTAAGACACAGCAATTGATTTAACAATAATCTCAGCTCACTCTAAGTACTCTTCTCTCAACCTCTCTACTTTGTAAACTCACTTCTTTCACATAGGTAAATGGTAAATTTTATTTTATCACAGCTGGTATGCAACAGTCTGCTCTCAAAAGCTGGATTTTAATCTTTTCTCCTTCACTCAGTGTATACCCTCACGGTGCCTACATATAATATCCCTGCATCTATGAATACTCCCAGAAGTGATGTAGCCTGGGACAAAAAAGGGGAAGACCTAGGAGGAACTGGTCACCAGGTCTTTAGGGTGATGATTTTCTTTGGAATATGCTGGCCAAATTATTGATACTGCTCTGGGTGGATGAATCTGGTTATGTAGAGTAAAAATAACTAGATTTTTCTTTTCTGTGAAAATATTTTTTATTGTGATGAAAACAGAAAACAAAATTTACTATTTTAACCATTTTCAAGCGTACAGTTGCATCAAAGTGATAGGTATGAAGACTTCCCTCCAAAGGGAAATGCACAGTTAAATCCTTTTTAGAAGTGAAGAATTCAATAAAATCTCTTATTTCCCATACTAAGTACTAAACTTAAAGCTCCAGACTTTCAATTGTCCAGAAGCATTATGGATTATATGTTTCAATATATTAGTCCATTATGTATTTTATTATTTTTGGCTAGGGAGGACCGTATTGTGTCCCTAGGCAAGTCCTAGAACTTTAGTTATAAATCCAGATTTAAAATGGATCTCAAAAGCAAACTAATTTATCTACCCATCTGACAGTTGGATCTAGCCATGAGAACTCACCAACCACAGAGGCAGCGTATTTCCTCTTTAGACTTCCCAGTTCAATAAATAAATGAATAAATAAATAAATAAATAAAGTTATAGTACACGAAAATCTTACCTCCATAATTTCAAAACATCAGCCTTAATTTCACCTCTGAAGAAATAATGAAGAGAACTGCCATGTTTTCCCTCGGTCTTTCTTCAGGCTCAATATCACTAGCTCTGTCAGACGTTCATCATGGAATAGCATTTAATGCCTTTAGCATTCTCCTCACATCTCTGAAATAAACTTTAGTTTGTCTGAGTCTCTTTCCCAGGAGATTCTGTATCAAGAGGTATAAATGACTCTTAAGATCAGAGAGGTGAGCTTATAAGAAGATGTCTGACCAGCTAGATTACAGCCAAATAGCACTTTCTTCATTCAGGATACCATGATTATATGAAAGCAACCTGAGGTTATGTGTGTTCTTTTATCAGACACAATACATGGCAAGCTCATATTAGTGTTATTTTTATAAAAATCTATAAAAACAATATTCACATCTTTCCCAAGCTGTTCTTTCACAGCTGTTGCTAATTTTTTTTCTTTAAATCTAAGTTCAGGCACTTGCATTTCTATTAAATTTTGTTGGCTTTAGCTATTGTCTCAAGATGTTAGTATCTTTTTGGAATCTGATTCTATTGCACAATATATTTTCCATTTCTTATAGCATATATCATTTGCAAAATAGATAATTATGCATTTGATATTCTTATCCAAGCAACTGACAAAATCTGTCAGCAGGACAGGGCAACTGAAATGGAATTCTTTTATACTTCATTGAAATCGTCTTCCAAATTGATGGAGATTATGGCAATCTACATACCTAAGATTCAATCAGATTTTGTTTCTCCATTTTATCTGTAAAGTATTATGGACACTTTTGTCAAATGCCTTGATCAGGCTAGTTGATATTTCTGGGGTTTATTTGTCCCCAGCAATTTAATAGAAATTTAAAATATATCACCTTTCAGGAGCTAGGTAAGTATTTATGAAATAAGGTCAACTGGATGCTTTAAGTTTCTTGGAGGAAAATGGGATATATACCCATGATTATTAAGAATAACAAAATAATTTACTTGGGAGAATCTTAGTCCTTCTGTAACCATTCTCCTCTACTGGGTAAATGACTACCTAAGACAAGGAGACTAAGCTAATACAACTCTGAAACTCCCATTGTGATGAGCAGATTTTGAACTTGAGGGGTTTTTTTTTTGTTTTGGTTTTTGTGGGTTTTTTTTTTTTTGAGATAAAGAACATTTCTTTTTTGTAAAAAAAAGAAAAGACAATGAGGAGCAACTCTTCATTGTTTTCTTATTCGTCCTTCACTTATCCTTTATGCACACTTAGATCAATTGTTGCTAGTACGTTTTCTTGGAAGGAGAAAAAAACAAACAAACAAACAGAAAAGACCTGATTTTCAGGCTCAAGTGACTCATCTAGTTATAAAGACTGGGAGAGCAGGCCTTATAGCCGAGAGCTTGACAGATCCTTTAACTACTGGAGTGTGCTCTGGATTTGAAGGCCCAAGTTCTTATGAATTTTTCCTGGTCCACTTAACTGCATCATCTAAACTTGATAAAAATGACCTTACAATGGCAGTCATTTTCTTGAAAATATTAGGATGTGCTGGAAAGCTACTGAGAATAGAAGGAAGCGAGCACTTAATGGGCTGGACGATTACAAAGACTATGCATTGGTTAAGGGGGGAGTGCTCTGCTGTACAGAATCTGAATCAATTATAAACAAACTCCCTCCTTCCAGGTCTAGGAGCCCAGAAACCCCTTCACACCAGACTAAAGATGCCAGGAAAAATCAATAAGCTATTGAATTGAGTTCTCTGGGGGAGAACACAGTGTATTTTGTAATTTCAAAATAGCTCTTTTATTAGAGAGCTGAAGAGGGCATAGCAGACATTACATTTCTATGAAATATAAGCCAGGCAACATTCAGATCTGTTTTAAAATTAATAGAGCTTCAATCTTTTTTATTTTGTCAATAGACTGAGTTGTGATGCCTGCTAACTCTGTCTTCATTCTGATTTAGTAAGCATTTATTAAGAACAATTTTATATTTCTCTAACTGCATCACCAAAACCTCTCTCTTTCCCCTGGACATTAAATTAAGTAAAAATGAATTGCAGCAAAGCTAAATAAATAGATCCTTAATTTTCCCAAGCAAAATACATATGTATAAAAAAATAAACATTATAGTGTTGGGCTTTGGGACTAGAGAAAAGGTGGTTTGTGTGTAGGTTTAGTTATCAAAATCCACAGCATATAGGCTGACAGCTTTTGAAATACATAAACTGTTTCTCTCTCTCCTGTTTCCATAGCAACAGAGTGCACAAAGCCTTAGTTTTTGCACATAGAGAGAGAAAAAATTGGGAATGGAGTCTGGAATTGTCTGGAACAAAAGAAAAATGTAGCAAATGGAAAATTAAGCATCTCTAGTCCTTCAGAGCCTCATACTTGCTCATGGTCCCTTGATGTTATTATTCACAATATGCGTTGAAATGCAGTGTTGAGGTAGCTTTGAAGAGTTTGGTAGGGACCTGAGAGCTGAGAGCACCTCTGCCTCACTCCTGCAAGCCAGCAGCCTGTTCCGATAACTCATTGCCACCTGTGCCTTGGATGTTTCATTATGACTCCCTCCTTCACGACATTCTCATGGGAGTTGTGTTGATCAGCTTTTGTCTCCTAACCAGATTTCAGGTTGAATGTTAAGATCTCTCCATTTTCTGTGTTCTCCCTCAGTTCATTAACTTGAAAAGGCCAGCAACAAGGCACTAAATTCAACAAATAATAGGAGGATGTGACATATCTTTTAAGGAAGGGCGTCACAAGCAAGGCATGGAGACCAACAGAGCAAACAAACCCGAAGGGGTACCTTACGTAGGTTGGAAGGTCTGCATCAGCCTTGAATGGGTACATCTCATTTATTGCCACAGATCTGGGTGCTTGTTCCATGGTTTCCTTCAAAGGGGTTCATTGCCATTTCTCTGAGTTTACCTTAGATTTTACCTCCCACAGAATGATGATCTTGGCTAGATGCATATATGTAAAATAAAACCAATACAATAAATATTTAATCAAACTTCCTTCCTTCAGGTATAAGAAAAAGTCCAATAAGGAATACTAGTTTTCTTTAATAAAAAATGGAGCATTTTTTTTTTTACTTTATAATAAAAGAAATGAAACTTAAAGAATGTGTTATAAATGGAAATGAGCATTTTCCAATTCCTAATATTTCCTTTTGGCCTGGGGCCCTGAAAGTGGTGTACTTCACTCATATACCCTGTACCAACTAGCTGATAGTTACTTTAGTAATGACAAATATGTATCATAATCTTCCATGCTACCCCACTTTAATGACCAAAAACATCTATTGGTACCTGTCCAGTTGCAGACAAGTTCTGAATGGTACAGCAAGGTCCTCAAGATGAGGTATTTGAATTGTTTTTGCTTAATTACTCCTGGAGCAAGAAGTGAATTGCTAGTCCTTCCTGGAAAAAAAAAAAAAAAATGCATACAACACTGCAATCAGGAAATTTAATGGATGCTACTGTGGCTCTTGGCAGTCTGTACAGTGTTCTCATAGGGATTTTTCTAAATGGAGAACATGTCCTAAATATATAATGACATGATGAACTGGATTAGCTCAGATGAAGTCATTACTGTCTATTTGTAAATAATAAACCTTTTAAAGAAGCATATGAATGAAAACATATTTAACCAATAGACAACAATGGCTCCTAAGGGGCTTTTTGGTTTGATTGGGAAAATAAATAAAACATGCTTTTTAAAATTGCCAAAACATATATTGACCTGCTAGACCACAAGGAAAGTTACTAGGTTCAGAAAACTTATATTTAAAAACAAACAAAGAAAAAAATAAACCTGAATACAAATCCTCTTTAAGCAGCAGCTCTTGGGAAAGGAGCTTTAGAAGTCTGCAAATTTTATAATCCTGAAAACATGTTATCTTTTGACTTGCTGAATGGATTTTTTTGCTAGAGATGGGCATAATCTATAGCAGTCTGTCCTCAAATAGTCAATGTTCTTCTCTGGCACTTCTTGCTGTTTCTCTTGCCATAAGTTAACATGAGCCGACAAAGAACTCCTACCCTCCCCCCAACCTCTCACTTTTCAATTCTTGAAATAATGTTTTATCTCCGGTACTGAAAGCAAGACCAAAGGACTCCTCCTTGTGAGTTGATGTTGTCCCTACACCCAGCTACACACCTGGCCCTCATTCTTTGAAGCATTTAGAAGAGGTGAGACTCAGGGGCACCTGCATGGCTCAGTGGGTTAAAGCCTCTGCCTTCGGCTCAGATCATGATCCCAGGGTCCTGGGATCGAGCCCCACATCGGGCTCTCTGCTCAGTGGGGAGCCTGCTTCCTCCTCTCTCTCTCTCTGCCTGCCTCTCTGCCTACTTGTGATCTCTGTCAAATAAATAAAAATCTTAAAAAAAAAAAAAAAAGAAGAGGTGAGACTCAGAGTTCACAGGCTTGGTTTTTTTGGAGTCTCTCAGACTAAACGTGGTCCTGTGGCACTATCTATTAACCTGACGGTAGGCTGTCGTGAACTTGCTCCTGCAAGGATGAGGTTAAGTCTAAAATTCTAGTGACTTTCATTCCAGACCCCACCTTGTCATGTCATGGCTGACTCTGGGTACAGCCTTCTCATTTCTGGCTATATGAATATCATCTCTTCTCGTTAGCCATCCTACAATGTTTAAACACCTTCTCTGTTTCTTTAGCTCTCATATCATACCTTCTAAAACCTTGTCTGACTTTTCTTTGTATTCTTTAGTGATTTTAAAATTACTCATCTGCACAGACCCATATTATTCTTTTATTGTCATGATGTGCTCACTCCATTCTTCTTTTCCCATTCTTTTTAACCTCTCTCACATCCTCAGGGAAGTGGCTAGAAATTACTTGTGCTGAAAATCCAGAAGGTAATACTGCACTGTGGGCTCATTTGCATGCAAGTCGGTGGAGAAATCTGAAAACTGTGTTATGTTTCTTTCTGATTTTCACCACTGGATATCTCATTCTCCTATAGACTTCCCTTGGTATTTTCTCTTTCTTTCTTTTTTCCTATTTCGGTACGTTCTCGTAAAGCAGTCCTTGAGCCTCCTGAAAAATTTAGCTGCTCCTAAAAGTCCTTCACACTTACTTCTTACTAAGTCGTACTAAGATTCACTAATGTGGTTCTTGTGCTTCTGAATCTGCTTTTCACGGAATGTTTTCATGGAGGCTAATGTTTAATATACCCATTTGACACTTTTTTCCTCCTCTAGAAATACAAGCTCATTTTCAAGAAAGATCTTCATGGAAACAAAATATGGTAACTGATATTATTGTTGAGGCTACGGATCACCCACTTGGTCTCGTTGAAGTCTCACCAACAGGGCTCCTTGGACATCCACACTGAACTCTAGGTCTTCCAGAAGAGTGTCTGAAAAATTCTGCTATGAACCATAAAATGACTATGGATTCGTCCAGTACAGTATTAATCAAAATCTAGGATTCCCTACATAGAATTCTACTACCAGTCACTTCCTAACCTACTCGTGCTGCCATTCTTCTCTTTTCAGCTTGGACCTTGGTACGCCCACATTTCCGTGGCACGCCCACATTTCCATGGCAAGGAATGAGCAAGAGCTTCTCCTTCTGTCCTCTGTCCAGGTCACTGATCCATGAATTCCTTCTTACAAGCCATTCATGGCCCACCAGTCACTGGCTGCCACATTTTCAGTCACTGCATTTGTAGTAATGCAGATGATATCTTAATGACTTGAAAAACTAAATGTAGTTTCTGAAATGCCATAAGGAATTTATTGTTTTGGGAAGCATTATCTTACCCAATTACAAAAATAACTGTAATTTTTCCTCCTCACTGGAAAATCTCTGTGATGTCACTCTTTTGGCTGAGTTTACTCAGTGAAGGGCCAGGAAGGGAAATACAGTAGAGAGAGGGAAACATTACATTAAAATCAAGGCATCTATCAATACATTTACTTTCTGGCTTTAGATTTTTATCCATCATTTTTTCTTTTTTAAGATTTTATATATTTGAGAGAGAGAGAACTGGGGGGAGGAGCAGAGGGAGAGAGAGAAATGGGGCTCTGTTCAGTGGGGAGCCCAATGTAGGGCTTGAGCCTAAGACTCCTGAGATCATGACCTGAGCAGAAGGCAGACACTTAATAGACTGAGCCATCTAAGCACTCCTAGCACTTTTTCTTGGTTTTTAAAATTATCATAAACTAAAACTGACTTCTTGATTTACAGTATTATAAATTTTTAACACATGTGTTTGTATAACCACCACCACAATCAGAACCCAGAACAATTCCATCATCCCCCAAAACTCTTCCGTGCTATAGCTTTATTTCCCCTTCATTACTGATCTAGAATTCTGAATTGACAGTTCTTTTCGGCTAGCACTTTTTTTTTTTTTTTAATATTTTGCCACTTCTTTCTCATCTCCATGGTTTCTGATAAGGAATCCATTGTCATTTGAACATTATTCCCCTACAAATAATCCATCATTATTCCCCTACAAATAATCCATCTCTGAATTCATTAAAGATTTTGTGTGTGTGTGTTTTTCAGTGGTTTTTCAATGCTTTGTGATGTGTGTAGACATAGATTTCTTTGGATTTATACTGATTGATGTTTGTGGGGCTCTCCTGAAGTTCAGATTTATATATATAACCAAACGTGTGAAGTTTTCAGTTATTATTTATTCAAATATCTTTTAAGCACTGTACTCCTTCTCTAAGATTCTAATGACACAAATGTTGGGCCTTTTATATTGTCCCAGAGATCCTAAGTCTTGGTTTATATTTTTAAAATCTTTTTTCCTCTGTGTTGTTAAGACAGGATAATACCTATTAATCATTCAAGCTCACTCAAGTTGAGAGTTAAGTTTATTTTTAATTTGTTGTTGAGCTCATCCAGTGAGATTTTATTGTATTTTCAGTTCTATGATTTCCATTTGACTCTTCTATATATCTCCTACTTCTTTGAAAAAGAAAAGCTTTGTTTTTCTATTCATTTCAAGAATGTTTGTCATTGTTTATTGAAACATTTATATAATAACTAGTTCAAAGTGTTTGTCAGATAATTCTAACATCTGTGTCTTCTTGGCATTGACATTGTTTGTTTTTTCCCATTAGAGTTAAGGTTTTCCTTGTTTCTACGTATCTTGAATAATCATATTGGATAGTGTCCTGGACATTTTGAATATTATGAGACTCTGACCCTGTTTAAATTTTATGGAAAACACTAATATTTTTGTTTTAGTGGGTAATATGGTTAGGTTCAGTCTGTAGGTTCCAACCAGTTTCACTTCAGTGGGCCATGGTTCCCATGGCAGCTCAGTGTTCAAAGCCTTTGCAGTGTTATTCAGATTTGTCCTGCCTGTGTACCACTGTGGGTAGTGATCTATCTGTGGGTTCAGTTCTCAAACTCTTTGTTATACTGATTGGATCCGTACTTGTACAACCTTAATAAACCCAGGTGTTCATCAACAACTTTATGGAATAGCTTTCTTGAGGTTCTCCTTCTCTGCCATCTCTCTGTGACTCTCCTGTTCGTTAGGGCTCCCCTTTCTGGTCCTCTAGGCAGAAACCTGACTGAACTGGGAGCCAAAAGACAGAAGACAGAGAGCACCAAAAAGCAATAAAGGTTCATCTCAATTTTCAGGATCACAACTCTTGTCAACTGGAGAGGGAGGTTCCTTCCTTTCTTTTGGTTTCTGTGGCCTTCCCTTACATTACAGACGAGGTAGAATGTGCTTATTTCTCCATCATTTCGTGGGCATGGGGAATCCCCAAACAGCAAGACCACAGAACTCTATAGAGTTCTGTATAAAGTTCCATATGGAGTTCTGTATAGCATATGAAGTTCAGAACTGTATAGAGTTACACTTTCCCCTCTCTGTGCATTTGAATCTCAGATGTATTATGTTTATCTACATCCTCACATTGAGTTCTAACCTCATATTTTTAATCACCTGATGAATATTTCTATCTGGGCACCTGTTTCCTTCACATACAACACATAGAACACAGATCTGGAATCTTCCCTAAAACAGTTCTTCCTAACTTCACTGTTTTGGTCTGGAGCATGATCAGTTGGCTTCTGTTCACAAAACTGTAAATTAGCTTTGATTTATATTCCCTCAATTTGCAAATATAACTAGTCTTCAGCTACTATCAATTCTTTTTTTGGCCTTTTTAAAAATTTGCTTGTTTATTTCCTTTCTCTCAATATTAGTCTAAGCCCTTAATATCTCAAGTCAAGATAATAGTGATAGACATTATTACTAATATTACTACTACTTCTGTTGCTTACTACCACCACCACCACCACCACCACCACCACCACCACCATCATTCATTGGATATCTATTACAAATCTTTTCAACAGACCCTGGGTATATGCCCTAATCACAGTCCTAAAAAGTAGGATTTGATGTTCTCAAGTCACAGACAGGTAAACTGTGATTTCATGCCTGACTAAGTGGACAGTGAGAGCTAAAACTCAACCCAAGTTACACTCAATATGTACCCCCCCCCATATCATATTGCAAAAAACCCATTCAGAGACCTGGAGGAAGCTTCTTTCTTTGAACAAAGGTACTGTCTGCTTCTTAAAACAGTGTAGTATGCTCATGGCCTCCACCAGCCCAATGGGGTTCCTTTTCTAATTCACGAAAAGTTATATTTAGCTGGTAGTAGATTAAATTTAAGAAAGGAAAGGAAGAACTTCTTCAGGGCAACAAAAGTAGTACAGTTATAGAGATAGGTTTGGAATTCTGGTCTCTCTGTCTCTTGTATGAACTCCCTAGACCCAGTTTCCCATAAAACTTACTGGAACATCAGCATAAGAATAATCTTCCTAAACTATGGCTTTAATTGTGTAATTTTGCTGCTTAAAGACCTTCATGACTTCCCATGACCTATAAGATGAAGAGAGAATACTTGGCCTAAAACTTGATTTGATGTCATCAAAACTGTCTCACTTTTTTTCCTAGCCTGTCCAGGGTTATAATCCAAAAAGAAGAATCCAAATTTCCCAGATGTGGCATGATTTTGTTTGTTTGCTGCCTTTGATTTTATTATTTTCTGTATCAGAAAGTCTTCTCCCTCCATTCTTGTACACTCCAGCTGTCCCACTCATTCTTCAGCCTACTTTTACTACAATCATCCCATCATTGCCTCACCAGAAGTGATGCTCTCTGGTCATCTAGTAAATTTTGTGTATGTGCATTTCTTTTATGGTTACATCATTGCAATCACACTACAGTATCTACGACTATATGGTATTAGCTCATTCCTGGGAGATCCAAATTAAGGTTGCATCCATATTCATCATTGAATCACTATCATACCCAGGAGAATATCAGATATATAGAGATGTCAATAAATTTCTCTTGAACAGTATGCTTTATTAAAACTAAACTAGAATTTCAGAAAGTGGAGCAAAGGTAGTACAAGGGCCCTGAAAATGCCACCTTGTGAATTTTAAAGAACAGTAGTTGAACCGCATTTTTTCATAAGTTGTTGTAGACTTAATAAAACCCCAGAACTAGGCATTATTTTATGATGTTTTTTTCAATTGTGAGAATGGGAATAGGTAGACAGGTTCCTAGAAGTGATACTGCTAAGGTCAAAAATATTAATATATATTTAAAGCATTTGACATTCTACTATATACTAAGGCTCTTCTGTTTCACAAAATTTGCTCTGAAGTACAGCTGCTTTGTGTTTACTGTTGAGTTAAAAATGTAAAAGTGCAAGTGTTCTGACTCCATATTCCATGATACTGATATGGTTTATTTAATTAGCAGTACCCCATTTTTTGCCATTTAAGATCATGCAAAAGGTTATTATGATACTAATTCTGTAATGAACATTTTGATATATATACTATGTTTTTAAGATTTATTTATTTATTAGAAAGAGAGAGAGAATATGCACCCAAGTGCGGGGAGAGGCAGAGGGAGAGGGAGAGAGAGAGAGAATCCTCAAGCAGACTCCCTGCTGAGTGCGGATCCCGAGGTGGGGCTCAATCCCAGGACCTTGAGATCATCACCTGAGCTGAAATCAAGTCAGACACTTAACTGACTGAGCCACACAGGAGTCCATATATAAACTATTTTTTGAACCACACCTTTTTTTATTTCCTAAGGTAGTTTCCTAGAAGTGAAGTTACTAAGTCTAACAAACACTTTCTGAAAGCCCTTAACACATACTTCCAAAATGCTCTGTAGAAACTGAGTATCAATTTCTACTCTCCCTAGCAGGATATCATAGTGCCTGTTGCATTGCCCCTTCCCCATCACTAAGCATTGCACTGAAGAAAAAACCTTTCCAGTATAACAAGTTTATTAATCCTGTTATTCAGTTACATCTAAAAATGAGGATGAAGTCTCTTTCAAACACTCATTGCCCATGTTTTTCCTAAACTTTGATCCTGTGATATTAATAAATGGTAGACAAAACCCATTTTTTTTTTTCTGACAGTAGATTTTGGTTCTCACAGACCAGTTAGAAGAGGCCCTTTAATAATATATTAATAACTAACATTAATCGAAGTGAGGGTTCCTGGAGGTGAGGGGGTGGGAGGGATGGAATGGCTGGGGGATGGACACTGGAGAGGGTCTGTGCTATGGTGAGTGCTGTGAATTGTGTAAGATTGATGAATCACAGACCTGTACCTCTGAAACAAATAATACATTCTATGTTAACAAAAAAGAACAATAACTAATGTTAATCATATTGCACTTTGTAAGTTATGAAACACTTCAATGGATTATATAATTTGATTTTTCAACAATTCTAGGAACAGCCAAAGTAAGACAATTCTCATCTATAGGCAAGGGCACTCAAAGAAATTTGTTTGGGTTGTTAAGTTGTAGAGCCACATCAGGGCATTTGTACCTACCTAAAAGTACACATCTTGGACATAGACTCAAATCCAGATCTTATGACCTTAGGCTAGCTAGCATCCTTCCTTTAGGCTATGGCAACACCTGTCCTCAACCCCAGGGGAGCAGCATGGGCATCGCCTGGGAGCTTTTCAGAGCTGTAACCTCTCTGGCCCAGGAGCTGTCTATGCACACTGGTGTCTGGGAAGTGGTGTGTCAGGCCATGCTGAGAGCACCTCTGCAGTCAGCTGTGGAAAAACAGACGGTATTTGTATGTAAGAGCAACAAGGAGGAAGTAAAATTAAGTCTGAACATTTTTCAAACAATTTATAAAATAGTGATGGAACATTAAAGGAATAACATTTTTGTCTTAATTGTTTTAAAGAAGAAAATTTTAGAGTAAAAAGACTTCCATAGTGCCAACTAAGTAGATTTTTTTCTCCAGAAAAACATAGGCATTAATCAAGAGCTATGCCTATACTTTGAAATGTTGGTAAGTCTGTATGAAATATTTTTCTTCCCACGCGTAGGAATTACTAGTGGATATTTCCTTCAAAATGCAAAGGTAACTTTGCTAGGCTCGCACGGTAAGCTTCACCGGACCCTAAACACATACACAGAACACCTGCAACCTGCTCTCTCCAGTTTCACCACCAGTAATACAGACTTTGGCTTAATTATTTACCAGCTATTAATAAAAGCAATCCTAAGGGGAGGACATATTGCATCTTATCAGTCAAGAAAGGAGGAGTTCTATTTGAGAACCTGCTATGAAGTGTTTGAGTGATGTTGAACAATTCAGCTAACATGTCAGGTTCCCTTTCCTTATGATAAATAGTAGTGGGTAGATGAAGTTATAATAAGGGCATTTCTGAACCCAACAGGCTGTTATTTTTTCTTCTAAAAAAAGTGAGCATCCAAGATGACTGGGACTGTGATGGAAGAGATGAAGTAGCCAGTGGGGAAAAGAATAGAAATGCAAGGCATGGATGAAAAAGATAAATTTTGTTTGAGTTATAATTTTGCCTAGAACCAGACCTCAGTTATAGGCAATAGGTTATAATTTGTCATCACGCAGGGCACTAAACTTGATTGTGAAGCTTGTCACTATTACAGATGGTCATTTTCGGAGTCTTACTTTAATGTCCATTTGATGTTTCTCCAAATATAGAAATTAGTGGGTACTCGCATTTCATACAGAAATGTTGCATTTTGTTGTTGTTGTTGTTCTTGATAGACATTATTTGATTAAATGTGTTCTTTCTAGCATTCAGCCAGAGTGCTTCATATTCTTGCATTCTGTGCCTACGAATCTAACTAACATGTCTCAAGAGGCCTGAGCACAGGAATTTCTTGTCAGTAAAACAATGCCTCATGCGATTCTGGTAGATTTATAGCTGCACAGTCCCCTGGTCAAATTTGGCTTATTGCTCTGAATCCATTTTTGTAATAATGATGCTGGTAATGCCACAATATATTATTTTAATAGGATAACATATTGAACTCTAATTTCTAAGGAATAAATATGTTATTCAGCCTTGGCATCAACTAGTATATTAGGCCCAAAAGAAGTGGAAACTAAAAAGATGTCTCACTAGGATTATGTGGAAAAGTAGATAAGAGATGGTTGGATTTTATTACGTATTTGTAATATTTACATTGAATAACTGCTCACTTTTCATTTCTGATTTCCGTAGTATTAGAGTCATTGGCTTTAGAATTTATGTTCAGCAAACCATAATGGATCAGAACAGGAGTGAGAATAACTATGGGATCTAACATGCCGGATAAACCTTCTCTGTGTTTAGAAAACTTCCTTTTTAGAGTAAACAGATGTGTAATATGTGCCAAGAACTATAGTCATGAGATGCACAAATGTTCTGACAACTCTCCTTGTAAACTTTGTCTAGTAAACCTTTCTAGGCAAAATTCATCCAAACAAAAACTATTGTCAAATACTCTGATAGGTCTTAGACTTTATCTCTTTTATGGGATGAGTCTGCAAAGCTAGAATGAAGAGGGGTTGTGTATGTGTGTGTGCAAGTTGGGTGTGTTATCATTTCTAATTATAATTTGAGTAAAATGCCAGCAAGCAAATGGTACTACCTGGCTAATCTTCATACTTTTGAAAGGGCATTGCTTTTGAAAAGGTATTTGAACTTACTCTGTCTTTGATATGATTAAAATGTGTAGAATACAGCATGCCCTTGCATATGATTTTACTCCATCTAAAGTTATATTCTACTTATTAAAATCCATGAGTGCAAACCTCTGTATTCACAATGTTTTTAAAATTTTAGAAATCAAAGAAAAATTTAAAGAACAAAAACTGTCTTACCAAATATTGCTCTCGATCTTTGTATAACTCAGATATGATCTTTTCTCCATTTGAGATGCCTTTAATAACAACAAAAACAAGTTAACACAAAATGAAATCTTACAAAAAGAGAAATTGGTATAGCCTCTATTTTCATGTTTCTTCAGATGAAAAAGTTGTAAATTTATTGATGGTTTTTTCTCTCTGTAGATATAGAAATTTTGCCAAGAATGAGGAAATATGTTACAGAGCTTGTGACGTATCTTTGTCTTCTTTTAATTGTTTAGAGAAACACCATTATATTCACCCAGAAAGGAAAATTAAATCAACTAAACTCAGTAAATACAAGGTTATCTCAGTAAATATAATTCAGTAAATATTCAGTAAATATTCGATTCAGTAAAACGCTTGGGTATCATTCCCCATGTCCTTGGGGGTATTTTCAGGCCCCTACTTTAGAGTACCTTTCTTCTATCTCTGCTCTGTGTCCTTCCCTCCTTGCCCAGCCATTATTCTCAATTAGCAGTAGCTATGGGCAGTCATTATCTATCGAACCCATTTAGAAACTTGGCCACAGACTTCATCAACTCCAACCTTTCAAGGATACTGAATTGGCTGGCAAGAAGCACGGCCTTTGCATAAACAAGCCAGGTTTGCTCCGGAGTATCACATTTTCAGTTCTAACCAATATTCTTCTTTTCTCTGGGACTGAGCACCTGATTAGAGCTGTTCTTTTTGCTAATTCAGCTCTCTGGATAATAAATATTTTATCTTATCAATAAACATGAATTTCTGTGATCCAAAGATATTTAGATCCTTAATTAGATAGTACATCTAAATTGGTTAATCAGAGTGTTTTCTGGCAGTTTCTGAGTCAAAGTTACACTTCATCTCTGGTTAGCCTTTGTAAGATTCAAAGCTGAACAACTTAAAATTCTTAGTTCAAGCTACTTACAATCTGTGTTAATCAAAATGCTGTAATTAAATTGGGCATGGACTTATT
The DNA here is from genome assembly GCF_964662115.1 of Mustela nivalis. Classification (NCBI taxonomy): domain Eukaryota; kingdom Metazoa; phylum Chordata; class Mammalia; order Carnivora; family Mustelidae; genus Mustela; species Mustela nivalis. Next base: position 70,409,460 of record NC_139025.1, on the reverse strand, counting down.
CTGTAACCTTATCCACTTTGCATTTAAGTTGTCTCTACATGAATGTTTGACACTAGTACAGTCTTTAAATATTAATGCATAGGGAAAAAAAAAGAAGATGAAAGGAACAGTTGGAGCCAAGAGAAAGTAAAAGATAGCAAGGGGCAATTGTAATAAAAAAACATAAGAAAGTTCAGAGAATATGCAAAGAAAAAATAAACTTGTCAGAGCAGTTAGTTACCAGCATAAAGTCGCACAATTTATGCACAATTGAAAGCTCTAAGGAGTGAGTAGCCATAACAAGCTTTTGTGCAATGAAGATTAGAATCTCTGTGAAACAGTTCCCTGTGTGTTTTTTCCCCTCTGCTTTTGAATTTTACTTGGAAATGGTTGCAAAGCTACAACAGGTTAAAAACGAAACAAAGCAAAACAAATGGAAAAAAACACATATTTTTTCCCCCCATTTGTGAACAGGAAAACAAAACACACCTGAAATTCTGACTTTGTACCTCTAACATCAGACTCCCTGTGATTCTGGTATAAAACAGTATAGGACTAAAAAACATCACAAAATAATGTGTATTTGTGCTCCACACACAATGGAAGACTTCTTTGCATAATCTGCGAAAGTTTCAAGTGGGTGGGTGGACTGCCAAATACTTTGGCTTTTCCTGTGACAGAGGAAGAAGGAGAGCGTATGAAACCAAATGCATAGCTGGAGTCTCTCCTTGCACCAGATAGAGAAGTCGTATTTGTTGAGACACTGCACTGTTGAGATTTGAGAAGAGAGTATGCCCTCAATTTCACTGCACTATGCTAGTGTTCATTCAGCTGATGAAGTCCTCAACTCAAAGGGCAACATCCACTTTGTTCTAAGTTCCTGCTGGAATGGAAAAGCTGACAAGGGAAAACTTACACAAAGGATATTGTGCTGTTAAAGTTTGTTCAAAGCCACACTTGTCAGATCTCTTTGAAATGAAATTGAAAAGGAAAAACCAATTTTCTTTGAGGACAAAGTTCATCTCATTTGGTGTGCTGCACCTGTCTAATTTTCTTCTCCGAGAAAGAAATCTTGACTACGAAAATTTGAAAAAATAGTTTATACCAGTGCAGGTATGTATCATAAGGTTTAATTCAGACGAGTGTTACATTCTGAGAAAATAAATATAAGTGAATTACTGCCTGTTTGAAGCTGTGATAAATACCTAGGTTGGCTGAAATTATTAGACACGTTATTCTATCTCCAAAATGTCTCTGAAGGGCAACAGTCTGAACTATCTGGAAATGAGAGCTCTCTAATGTTTTCCTTTGTTAGTGATGTGTAGATGCACGGTATGATGCAAAGTACATTATCAAACTGAAAACCAAGACAGATCCCTCAAAGGTGTTCAGGTAAATATCTCACATGCTTCCAAATTTGGGGGGAGAAAAAAGCAACATCTATTTTTAGGGTAGCATGTTTATGAATATTAAAATTCACAATTGATCTTTTAAATGCCGCCAAATAAGTCTGTACCAACAGCAAACAAGAAGACTTTTCCCGTTTGAAGTTAATAATTTCCTATACCTAGAAATGTTATGTGTTTGTGGATCGACACAAAATAAAATACAGAATCAAGTGACTCTGTCATTTAAACGGGAAAGAAATATAGCTATGACCTCAGAGAAGGACTTAGGTTCAAGATAGAAAAATGTTATTTTAGTCAAGGGAGGGTGGGGCAGGAGGGAAGAAAAACACACCTATAGAGAGTAATCCTTTCCCTGAATGCATCTCGTCTCCTATTGGTCTTTGTCTCTTCTCTCTTTTTCTGTCAGCTTTGCTTATTCAATATGACCAATGTGATAGGCTTCATGTTTAAAAAATAAATCCCATATATTGAAAATAAATGTATGATTAAAAATGAGGGAGAATTTGAAAGTGGGAAGGAAAAGAAAATTATGTCTTATCTGTTAGATCATGGGAAACAGATGATGTTGGCTATTGCCAAATCCTACTCAGAAATTTGTATTCCCTAGCTTCCTTCTTTGTGAATGTTTTCCATTTGGAACTACATTGCCGATGCCTTTTTATTTGCTCTGTGTCCAAATGCGGATCCAGCTGGATTCCTGTGATTTTGTTTTTATTCTGTTTGTATCTCTCTAGAAGACTGTTACACATATCCACACCCTTTATGTAAAATTTAATACCTTTTAAATACGGTGTTCACCATGACCTTGAAAAACAAAGACCCGCCAGTGAAACTTCTGGACAGGAGCTACCTTCCTTTTCTAATCAAAACTCAAACAAACAATGTCCTGATAATCAAAGGAGAATCTTCTTAAAGTAGAAATTATTCAATTAAATGAAAAGCAAGCTTACTGATTTTAGTTCCTCTTTTGTTTAATTCTTATTTCCTATGTGCTCCGTCTGTTATAGAGTAAATGTATTTCAGTTTAGTGAAAACATCTTTAGAAATTTACCATTCCTCTTATGGCTTAAAAGTTGCATGCTATTTGTATTCAGTATTTGTCAGAAGCGTAATTTATCATGTGCTTGTGTATGAATTAATCCTGCGTGTTATTGCCTTCAAAATCCACCAGTCAAAGGGAGCATCTTCTGGGAACTGCATCTTTACCTCACACAAGATGGACTTCCCTCAGTGCCTACTCATACACTCAATAATTATTTGCTGAATGAATGAAGGTGTGTGGATTTCTCTCTTGCCCTTGAACCTCACTCCTTTGGTTTTCCCTCTCTGATGCCCAGGGCACTAAAGTCATGTCATAGGAAAGAGTGTTATTTCCTCCACAGTTCACCTACTAATTAGATACTTCTCTTCCTGGCCCATCTTCCCCCAGGGATCGTGTAATGAACCACATGCTCTTCCTAGACTCTAATCCTTCCCCTATTCTGGGATACTGTCAATAGTCTAGGTGCTTGCTTCACTAATGAGTTTTTTCTTTGTAGTTTTTACATCTTTTTAGTGGGCATTAAAGGATTTCTAGCAGAAAGTGAACCAGTGGAAGCCGCACTGTATTTCATGTTTTCTATGATGGAGCTGGTTACCACTATGTCTGCATCCTATCCTCTTCCTCCTGTGAAAGCTTATGACATGGAATCAAAGCATAGGCCCACATTTATTGCATACAGCATCAAAACATTGGTACAAAGTCCATTCTCCTGCCAAAACTCCTGTATGCAACCACTCCTTCAACAGATATTCCTAGCCCCTACTGGGGGTTTAATACAGTTCTATGAGAACCACAAAGAGGAATAAACAAAATAGCCCATACCTTTAAAAGCAAAGAGGATTTTGTGTTTTCTAGAGGACTTCCACATTAATTATCTCATCTGATTTCCTACAACAGCCAGGAGAGGGAAGGAGGATAATTATTACTATACACATTTTCCAAATGAGAAACCGTAGCCTGGAAATTGAAGTCACCCTACTGGTTATGCCAGGACCTCAATAAAACACCTAGGGGTTTGATTATACCATTTAATAACTCTCTCTTTCTACATCATAGAGAACCAAGCATTTTCAGTGGTGAATTGCCTCTCAGGCTGCACAAGAATATTTATTCCAAATTTTCCTTCCTTTTAGAATGTAAGGCAGGCCAATAATTAAAAGTACTTTGGACCTAAATGGAACCATTCAGTTCCCAAGGCTTGCAGTTTCTAAACCGGCCATGCTTCAAAGCACAATGTATTACTTGAGGATCAGCAATAACAATTCTCAAGGCTGTGGAGTTCAGAAGACAGCTCTGGAGTTCAGAAGACAGCTCTGGAGTTCGGAAGACAGCTCTGGAGTTCGGAAGACAGCTCTGATACACATTCCCTCCTTTGCTTTCCCACTTCCATTGTCCCAGTCCAGGTAATTAGCTGCTTGCTTCAATAACCTTTTACGTCGATGGTCTGTCTTTCAGTCTCCCCTCCCACACACCTATCCATTTGCATTCTGTTGCCAGGTAAATCTTCCTAGAGTACAATTATGTTCCAGTAATCAAGCTTCTCAGAGACATAGATGGCTTCTATGTTTATGGCTTCTATGACTGAATTAAGTCCCCCCTCTGAGCTGACCACAACTTCCCTTTCCATCCTGCACTTAACCGACAAGGAAAATACATCACTTACTTCTCCTGTACATACTCCTCCTTTTCCTACTATAGTGGGGTCTTTCTTGCCATTCCTTCTGCCTGGAATATTTACTTTCTTCCAGACCCTTCACTAACTCTTTCAACATAAATAACACTGAAGTCTTATTATAAGCCTTCCCCTGTGCCTCCAACTGGGGATAAATACAATTCACTTTGAGCACACAAAATTTCTCTGTAGTCTCTTCCCAGGAACTTATGAAACAACACAGGTGTTATGGGCAGACAGGCAGATGGACCTGGGTTTAATCCTGACCCGGTCCAATTTGGGCAAATTATTTAATTTCGCAAAGAATCCATTTCCTTATCTGGAAAACCATTGCTTGTGTGTGTGTGTGTGTGTGTATGAATATTAGTGATTACCTATACAGATGCTTTGGGTCAATCCTTAGAATATAGTAAGAGTCAGTAAATGGCAACATTTATGTTTAGATTTAGTTTTGCATTATAGTTCTGTCTGTACATATTATGTAAATGCCCATATGTTGTCTACTTTCTGAGAAGACTGAGACTATAATTTTATTTTTGTTTTTTTTTTTCATCTTTATAAACACATAGGTCTTGACACACAAAAAAAAATTTTCTTCATGGTGACATTATCACCACTGTGCACCTACTTAATCATGACAGAATTATGGACAACATCCACATTTGCCAATCATGTGTCCTGAGTAACCCTAGCAATGCCATGAATATACTGTTTTTTTCAGTTTCAGAATAAGAAAACAGTAGGCTTAGTTTATGAGTCTTCTAATTATAACTTCTTAGTTAAAATTTGGTCATGTAAGAAATTTAAGAGAGCTTAAATGTAATTAATATAGCCCAGGAAGTCAACCACTTAGTGTTGCAGCCTATAAAAAAAAATGGATCAGGATTAGAAAGTTATGTGCTATATTTCTTCAGGGTATCACTAGGTCTGTTTTTATGTCATCCAGGCTATGCCAACCACGGAGAGCATGAAGTGGTAAACCACAAAGGTTGTAAAGTTGACTGCACCCAAAGTAAATTGGAACAAGTTCCATCACAAATGTGCCCTTTGTTGGACTGGAAAGAAATGGAATGTCATGTAGACTTATTGAGGAGATTAGGTGATGTAATTGTAACCCTTTTTTGTGAAAGAACTAAGAGAATACCAGTAATAATAATAATAGTAATAATAGTAATAAATGGTGCCATTAAAAGAATATTGTTATTGTTGCTTTCTTCTTAGCTTTAGAGTTGATATATCTAACAGAAAAAAGTTAGTGGTCTATCAGAATAAAATGCTTAATAAATAATAGTGCAGTATATGGCACTATTTTTTAAGTGACAATAAGTGTTTTATAATGTGGTAAAGATAAAAAGTTCCAATATTTAGTGGGCACTCTGCCTTCAGAATTTTTTTTTACAAGCACGTAAATAAGAAGTAACTAAACTTTCCTATCTGAGGATGAGATTTCACAGGTAAAAACTTCTTAAATATTTACAATCTCTCATTTCATGTTTTATTCTCAAATGAAACATTCTCAAAAATATTCTCATGTTTTTCATTTTCAAATACTTATGGATCAATCTAACTGCAGTGTGAGTAGACTGGAGGTATAAATCTAGAGGCAGAAATGCTCATTAGGAAGCTATTGTGGCAATTGAGATGAGAATTATCGGTGGCCAAATTTGTGCAAGGGGCAGTGAATAGGATGTAAGTACGGAGTATCCTGGCCATTTGATTTTACCTCAAGCCTCAAGGAGTCTCAAATTTAGGTTGCTATTTTATGTTAGCCTTCCAAATTTGTGCAGAGAATCAGTGCCTCATGAAAAACTGTATAACTAAACTGGAATTATTTTAGTACTCTTGTTCTAATCCTAGAGAAATAGGTGAGTGATAGACTATATCAAAGAGTGAGGGGCCTCAAGTTGTCTGCATTTCCTGGGACACTAACACTTACATACGCCTACAATTAAAGCTACAGAGACAAAGAGAGACTAAAGACTTATTCAAGTAGGAAAATCAAAGGGAGTTGATACCTCATGGACATGGGACAGAGAGGGAAAAAGCATAGTCTAAAAATTCACCAAGTTGCTGGCTTGGGCAACCAGGTGGATGATGGTACCATTTATTGAGATGAAGAACAGAGGAGGAAGCAATGATTTTGGAGTTGATAAAGATTTTTTTTTTAAAGATTTTATTTTATTTTATTTGATAGAGAGAGATCACAGGTAGGTAGAGAAGCTGGCAGAGAGAGAGAGAGGGAAGCAGGCTCCCTGCTGAGCAGAGAGCCCAATGTGGGACTCGATCCCAGGACCCTGAGATCATGACCTGAGCCAAAGGCAGCGGCTTAACCCACTGAGCCACCCAGGCACCCCGGAGTTGATCAAGATTTTAAATTAACTTTTGGACATGTTAAGTTTGAAGTAGAGCAGGAAAATACACATGTCCTGAAAGCAGTTATGCTTTTTAGTCTGAAATTCAAGAAGGAGTTTTTACTGGATTAGGAGTCATCAGCATATAATGGTAAATGGGATTTGCCAGAGGGGTATTACATAACTCACCAAGAGGACAGAACCCTCAGTAAAATAAACATTTGATTTTCAGGTAGAAAAATGGATGTCTCTAAAAGGAACAACCAGGGATGTGGGGAATACCATGTCAGTAAAGTCAAAAAAAGAAAGTCTTTCAAAAAGGAGGCCAGCAACAGTGTTAAATGTTGAGATTTCAAGTAACTTAAGTTCTATGAAGTTTCCATTTGTTTTACTTAAAGAAAAAAAAAGTATGGATGGCTTTAGCTTAAAAAACTTTAGTGGTGTGATGGGTCTGCAGGCAGCTTTCTGTATAATGCAAAGCATCTCATTAAATTTAATTTTCCATAATTAAGAAGTTTGACTTTACAGGGGAGGATAAAGGACCGAATGTTTTACAAGCTTTACAATTTCTTCTGTTTCCAGTATATTTTATGTTCTTTTATTTGTTGTTTTCATTGATAAAGGAGTGGCTGGCTTGCACTGGCAAATAATAACATTTCTTTTCTTTTTTTACACAAATGGCTGACACATTAACTTGGCATGGTTATGGTTCTGGGATTTTATCCAAGGTGACCAGGAACAAAAAAAGTTTTTACACTAACTCCTGTCTTTACCAATTAAGATTAAGAAAATCAAAACCCTTGTCTTTCCCTTCTTTTTGCTATACTCTACTCAGCAAATCTAGTCATTGGGATTAGCCTTCACACACCTATGGGCAATGAAGAGATTCTTTAAGAGATTTAGACATTAAGGGTCATAGATTATTTTATTACCTTCAGAAAATAAACAAATAGAAAAAAAAATGTCAGCAATGAAAATTGTAATGGTTTTAATTAGGATTTTTCAGTTTTTCAAAATATGTTAGAAGAGATTTTGGAAAATACTAGTGTACCATCTTTCACCTTTATAGAAACTTTAATGAGTCTGGATATTGAATTATAAGCGATATGCTGTTTGAAGGGAAAAAATGTTTTCTTCTTCAGAGGATAAAGTGGGTTCTTTCTTATCAATATGAAACACTGTATAAAATTAAATTTTCAATTCTCAGGGTCTATAAGCGACAATTAGAATTACATGAAGTACTTTAGAAACTGCTTACTTTTTTACAACATGAATAAAATATTATTCAGGAGACCAAATGTTTGGCCACTGACCTCATTATATTAATACCATATAAAGAAAAACTACTTTTGGATGTCAGCTATCACAATAAAAAATATTTAGTTTCTGTATAGGACTTTAAAACTTAGGAAGAACTTAGAGACTTGATATCTTGTGTAAGCCTCAGGATGATCTTATGAATTAGTCAAGGCAAATAAAATTGCTGTCAACTAATAGAAAAGGAGGCTGAAGTTACATGTTATAGTGCAGCTTGTCCAATTGCACTGGTTTTAGTAAGCGATGAGGTTGGACTGGGATTCAGGTCTCCAAATTCCTAAACCAGTATTTTCCACTGGACATCAATAGTAAACATTAAACACTCTGTTAGGACCAGTGAAAGAAAAACTTTCTTCTTGAGGTGTTTATGACTGGGTTGGAAAGATCAGACACTTAGGCATGCCACATATGCTTCATTCTACAAATATCTGACTTAACTGGTGTCATGGTTTGTAATGCTTCTTCCCTCCCCCCCACCTTAGGTTTTATTTATTTATTTATTTATTTGAGAGAGAGAAAATAAGAGAGAGAGCATGAGAGGGGCAGAGGGGCAGAGGGGCAGAGGGAGAAGCAGACTCCCTGCAGAGCAGGGAGCCCGATACGGGGACTTGATCCGGGGACTCCAGGATCATGACCTAAGCTAAAGGCAGTCACTTAATCAACTGAACCACTCACGGACCCCAGTAACATCTCTTCTTTAGATAAGCCATAAGTAATGGCTCCTATGGTGGTTCATTTTATGTTTCAATTTAATTGAGTTGGGATACCCAGATAGCTGGTAAAACATGATTTTGGGATAAGTCTATGACAATATCTCTGGGGGAGATTAACATTTAGATTGGGTAGTGAAGACTAAGTAAAGCAGATGGCTTTCACCAGTGTGGGTAGGCACCACCAAATCCACTAAGGGCTTGAGTAGAACAAAAATGTGGAGAAGGGTGAATGTGCTCTTTCTGCTCGAGTTGAGAAACCCATCTCCCCCCACCACACACACCTTAGACATCAATTTCTCTGGTTCTCAGTCCTTCAGACTGAGGGTGAATTCTACTGACAATTTCCCTGGGTCTCCAGCTTGCAGACAGCAAATCGTGGGCTATCTCAGCATCCATGATCACATGAGTCAATTCCTATAATAAATCTCCTCTTGCAGCTATCTATCTGTCTACCTATCATCATAATCTATCCATTTTATTGGTTCTATTTCTCTAGAGAACTCTAATATAGTTCCCACTTCTAAATACTTCTTGTCTTTCACTTCCATACATTTCTTCAAAACAAAACAAAACAAAACAAAAGGAGGGATTCAGGCATCATGAATCAGATTATCTGAATCTCACTGTATCTGAAAACATATATCCTCTGCAAGAAGAAATCAAAATATGGATTTATGATATCAAATGGGGAACTGAATCAGGGTGAGTGTGTGTGCATGCACATGTGTATGTTCCCAAAACCAGAATATTTGAAAATGTGAAAATGTGATTTTTCAATGTATTTGAAAATGTGAAAAATAAACCTCATTCAATTGACTGTTATTGTTGTTGTTGTTTATCTACTAATCTATGATGAGCATGGTGCTTCTTTATCCAATCTAGAAACATCTTGTCATATTATAAAATTTATATTTATTGACAGCTTAATCCAAATAGTATTCAGAATGACGTGACCATAGGATCATGTCTTAAGCTTATTCATGCTAACCATGTTTTAATAAGGCTTATCTCTTAATTAAATAGGAGATTATTGACTTGTGAGGAAGGTGAGATATGAGAAAAGTACAAGTCGTTGCTCTCAAGGGGGAAATAAAACATGACTCAGCTAGAGATGCAGAGAAGGTAACTATAACAGAGTGCAGAGAACAAACAAAGTACAGAGACTGGTCACTAAGTGAGAGAATGCCTCATGGAGAAAGTAGGATAAAATTTGTATCAACACATGAATAGGGTTTACTTAAACAAAGGTGAAGAGGGAAAGCATTCCAGTTATACGGAAGTGGATGAGTGAATCTTTTTTTTTTTAAATTTTTTATTTTTTATAAACATTTATTTTTATCCCCAGGGGTACAGGTCTGTGAATCACCAGGTTTACACACTTCACAGCACTCACCAAAGCACATACCCTCCCCAATGTCCATAATCCCACCCCCTTCTCCCAAACCCCCTCCCTGGATGAGTAAATCTTGACACAGTGGAATACATATCCTATGTGGAAGGTCAGCTGTAGAACCCCATGTAGAGGAAAACCCAACAATAATAAACATTTTGATAAAAATTATTTGAGCATTTTTAATTATTTGTAGCATGACAGAGCTTTAGAAACATCTTTATAGACCCTCACAAAACCATGTGAATAGGGATTACTATCCCTTTTTTTATAGGTATGTGTTTTTCCTAGGAAGTAAGCAAGAACCTGAGAGGTTCAATAAACTAATCAGTACCCTGTTCTAAGTGGGATGAGGATTTGCATACAAGTCCAGGTGAACTCATAGTCTAGTTCAGGTCTTCCTGCTCTATAATGTTGCCTCCCCCATGACACAAAAAGAGTACCCTGAGCTACCCCAGAATTTAAGCAACTCTAGCCCCACAATTCAGAACCAGTAATATATTAACACAAAAGCAGAATATAGCTCAGGATTAATTCCCTTTTTGCTTTTGCTAAATGGGGCTTCAGTGTAAAGAGAAAGACTAGGAATGTAGATTACTTATAGTTATACATTGGACCAATGTAAGTGTAATTCCAAGTGTACTTGGGCCATCAGAAAACAAATTAGGATCAGAGTTAATAATACCACAATTCTATCAAGGTATAAACCCTTTTGGTTTACCCGGAATTACCTCACTCCCACACTGCAGAGGGCCCTTGATATGGTCGCCCAGTGAAATGTCAAGAGACCAGTCACCCTGAACCTCATCAACCTTCAGCATTCCCAATCTGCTACACACACTAGATGTCTACATTAGTCGTTTTTCAGGTTTTTCTGTTTCCAGACTTCATAAAAGAAGAATTTGCAAATAAGTTTTTATCATCATTAACAATACTATCGCTAAAGGGCATATGTGAAGTTTTATGATGGTTTAGCACATTAATATTTTACAATCAGGCTTTAACATGCTTTTATCTTTTTTACACAAGATTAATATCCTGCCTGAATTAGTTTTATTACATGCATTTTCAATTTTCACTAAGCTGATTTTCCTGCACTAGAATTTAAGATTTTTTTTCTTACAACTTTTTTCTTTCTCATTTGTAGGATTTAATATGTTTTATCCATCTTAATTTTTTCCCCACAGTATTGCAAGGATTTTCCTGTTGTCCTGCCATTTGCAATGTGGTTCTACAAGCTAATCACACCATTTGGTGTTAAATCTTTCATTCTATACAACATTTATGGTTTTGTTCTCTCTGAAGCCTGTACAATTACTGTCATGTTTGCAAGTATAGGCAAGAATATGGATTTAGTAAATAACTGACTAATTTGACTTTCAAACAGGTTAATTCAGTATCCCATTTTTACTTTAGGGCAGATCAGACCTTTTGGTGGAAGAGTACCAAAATTGATACACTGCATCATAGTTGGAACTATCTTAAAATACTAAGAAATATTTTTTAAAGATTTGTTTTATTTTATTTATTTATTTGATACAGAGAGGGGGGAAGAGAAAGAGAGAGCAAGCACACAAGCAACGGGAGGAGCAGAGGGAGAAGGAAAAGCAGGCTCCAGGGAGCCTAATGTTCGGCTTGATCCCAGTATGCTGTGATCATGACCTGAGCTGAAGGCAGATGCTTAACAGACAGAGCCACCCAAGTACGCCACTAAGCAACAATTTTAGAATTTAAAAAATAATTAAAATTTGAAATGAGTGCTTCTCATTCTAAAGTCCTATTTGGGCGATTGGACATCTCCCCCTATCCATTTCAGTGAAAAAGAGTGTAGACATAGCTTCTCAGTCTGTTCTACACTCTGCACATCAGAATGTGGAAATCAATGTCTAGGGGTCCCAAATGGGACCAAAAATCTACTCTTGGTTGAATCCTCACTTAGTCTGGACAGAAACTAAGGATAATAGACAAGATAAGAAGATTCAGCAAGAGTCAAATAACAGTGGCAGAAAAAGACACCTATAATAACATGATTATAGCAATATGGATACAAAGTTGATCTTGAAAAAAATCAACCAGTACGTTCATGCCTATCTTGTTTTCAGTAGTTGCTATGCTCTTCCCTTAAACCGACCTCTGAAGCAATGCATCACAATATATACCCTTCCCCTAAAACCTTCCGACTCCTCTCCTAGTATTACTGGGTCACCTGCTCTGTGGCTGGAGAGACAATATAATTAATATTCATGGTTAAAGTTTTAATGCTTGATTATCACATCACATCCCCCAAAGGGAAATTACTGCATAAAGAGAATTCTCAATATCTTGATTCAAAGAATTAAGTCTTCATCATTTTTTGTTGGCCAGTAAAGTAACTTTGACAAGGAATAAGAGTCATTTCAGATGACAAATTATGCACATGTAGACAAAGGGGTGAGTGAGGGTATAGGTCAGTTCCATACACAGTGTTTCCTATCATCATCTCTGTTTGTTCTTTTTTTTCCTCCCTAGCAATTAATTTACTAATTGGCCTTAGGTTAAACTTAGTTAATCCCCCCCCCCACCTTTTTTTTTCTGGAGCTGTTCAAGCAGAACAGCAAGAGAACTAGGATTCCAGCCAGCAAAATCCTCACTCCTCAAATCCACTCTTCCCACTGGCTAATCCTAAAGCAAAACAGGAAACTGGTCCATACAGTCTAGGTTGAAAAGAATCTGTATACTGTAGGAATCACTTTCATTATACACCCCCCATCCAAGGAGAAAGGATGACAACCAGAAGCAGAATAATTTAATTGGCTGGAAAGCCTGGGCTAACAATGTTCTCCATGAAATGAAGCAAAAATTATACTAAAACAATATCAGAGAATAATTGTAGTTTAAAAATCTACTTTCAGATAAGATATCAGTATTTTGCATGAACAACATGCAATAGGTTGGATCTGTGAAGACACACTTAAAAGAGAAAATTTACTTGTGGAAAGCCAAATACTTCTGGAGATGGAGTTGATAAGAATCAAGCCCCAAGATTTTCTCTCAGATAGAGGAAGCAGGATCATCTATCTGAGTTATACAAAACAGAAACCTTTGTTCTTTTCATGAAGCAGGAAAGGGAAGTCCCCTATGGCAGTGGGTATGTGTGTTAGCGGTTTCTTGCACGCTAGAGAAATGAATGCCATTTTCATGAGGGATAGAATAACTGCTTTCTGAACCCCATTAGGATAGCTGGATGTTTCTTGATGCATACTAACTACTTTGCTCACAAACAAGATGGTGGATGAGAGGCATAATTAATATGATGTGGACGGAGTGGAAACACTGTGGGGAGTTTTGAATTGTGGCAATGCAGATAAGGTAACTCCTAAGTGCCAATTCAATTACTATTAGAATTCATCTGCCACTCTCCACTCCACTTCATATTTAATTATTTCAATAAAGAAGTGTGAGTGATTTTTATCATTTCCATCCAATTCCCCAATGCACTTATTTCTTCCCTGGACACATTTATTCTACCGTATTCTTGGCTGCCTTAGTGTATAGATTTGGAAAACAAACTCAAAAGACCAGAAAGCTGAGGATAGGTGGTATCAGATGTCTTTTCCCTATAGATTTAAAAAAAAAAAAAATGTTTTACCAATTGTGGTTACTTCTTTCAAAATGTAACTTTAACTGGGTAAAGCAGTCTGGGTTTTTATTTCCCAGCTTTGTCTAGAGTTCTGTGCATTTTCATTTTAGAAAGTCAGCCTTTGCTTAGCAAAGGTTTCTCCAAGCTTCTGTTTTGAACATGGTGTATTAATTTTAGGCACCTCCATTTTATATTTTGCGTGAAAAAGAAAAAATAAGAAATCAAACATTCAAAGGCATCTTGCCTCTTAAAGTCTACCCAGATGACCTGCTTATTCTCAGATTCCCCATGATATGAGCAGGTGCAGAAATGCTCAATCTCCTGTTCACAGACCCATCCATGACAAACAAGGAGTTAGTCCCTGTCACTAAAGAGCTCCCCATCTGAGGGCATTGGGACCTGGAGGGCAAGGTGAAGGTATATATGGTCCTATTCCATATTTTTTAACTACCTGTAATCCTCATGGAGTTTTTAGTTTTCAAAATGGCCTCCTCTCTGAATTCTTGGTCTATTAAATCAGCAACTAAACTGTTTTAACTTTGCAACCTGTTCCACAGAACATTAGGAAAATAGAGCCTCTTCTAACTCCTAGACTCGAAAGCCAGCAATAACACGACCAGTTTTCATGAGCACTGACTCCCTGTTAAATGTCAAATGAGGAATCAGGTTCAAAGTCTTGAGAGAAAGAATCCAAAAGTGCCTCATCAGCTAAAGCTGAAACTGCCACTGACATTGTACAAATCAGGGTGCTTATTCTGGATACTCTTTGAGTTGCTAGAGTAGTTGGTGGGAGGAAAATGAACTTGCTTTCCAGGGTCCAAGGTCAGACTACCTAGGCCCAAATCTTGGCTCCTCCACTTACTGAGGGTGTAAATGTGCATTAAATGAGCTAAGGGTTAAGACTCTAAAATACACCAAAGCAAACAGAACAGTAACTGCATTAAGTAAGTGCTAACTAAGCATTGACTACCGTTATTGCTTACAAGATTTGCCTTTTGGTCACTTGTTTTTCCTTCCTGAGCAGCTCTCTGTGCTCATTTAATGCTATGAAATCCACTGAAGGTAGGGTAGGTGAGCACAGAATGGATATATCTTGCATGTAACTTTCTACCTGCTGTAGTTTATCCTGCATAGTCTTCATTCATTGCTCTGATTAGAAACAAAAACATGAAAGAAACAGGAATGTCTTCAAGATTTCTATATAAGAGGTGCTTCCGAACTAAATCCAGTTGGAGGAGAGGAGGTAGAGGAATCATATTGACACTTTATATACAAATATGTTTTTACTTAGTATGTTAATTTGGGGTCACTGGGGGGACACAGATGGAAACTACAAGGAGCTAAAATTCTTCCAGTTCAATCAGCCTCTGGTGTTGCCAAGAGTAGGAATGAAGATGAATACAAAGAAATGTGGAAAGAGACATACAACAGCGCTTCAGTATTGATACTTCTCCTGAGAAATAATGAAATATGACAAACTGTCCTAAAATCTCAGAAATGTTTGAGTCCTCTTCTATTTTTTTCCTGGACTCCTACAAACCCTCTTTTGCCTCTCCTCTCCCTAAAGAGGCCTTGTAAGGAATGAAATCCCACAGTGGATCTAGCCCTGTCTTGGTCATACTTAACTTTCCCAGGTGAGATGGGATTCCACAAAAAGTCCTGCTGGCAACCAGAATTTCTGTCTTACTGGTTAGGGCTGTTTACCCAGTCCTGGTATGAACATGCAACAATTAAAAAGAGTCTTTGACTTATAGTACCTTTTAAGATGACAAAAAGAGGGTTGTTTGAGTGGCTTCGTTGGTTACACCTCTGACTCTTGATCTCAACTCAGGTCTTAATCTCGGGGTCATGAGTTCAAGCTATGCATGGGGCTCCACAAAAAAAGATGACAAAAAGAATCTCCCCGAAATCACTTAATTATTAATCTTAAAAAAAAAAAAAGTGTGGAGACTCCAACAGGCATACCTAAAGAAAACCAAATCTGAAAGATACATCATGTATTCTTAACTGAAAGTCCAAATTCTTCAGAGGAAGGAAATGATAACTTTTAAACGATGTGACTAAGAAAATAATGCTCCAAACCAAGTCATCTTTTCTATAACATACACACTTTTGTCTTCCTACATGATGAGCTGGCCTGATCTACATTTGTTGCTTTGTGGCTAAGGTCATCAATGCAAGGTCTGAATCTTTGCTAAGGCATTTATTAAAGTAAATTATGTTTAAAAGTTATCATTTCTTTCCTCTGAAGAATTTGGAATTTCAGTTAAGAATACACTATGTATCTTTCAGATTTGGTTTTCTTTAGGTATGCCTGTTGGAGTCTCCACACTTTTTTTTTTTTTTTTTTTAAGATTAATAATTAAGTGATTTCGGGGAGATTCTTTTTGTCATCTTTTTTTGTGGAGCCCAATGCAGAGCTTGAACTCATGACCCCGAGATTAAGACCTGAGCTGAGATCAAGAGTCAGAGGTGTAACCAACGAAGCCACTCAAACAACAACCCTCTTTTTGTCATCTTAAAATGTGCTAAGTCAAAGACTCTTTTAACTGTTGCATGTTCATACCAGGACTGGGTAAACAGCCCTAACCAGTAAGATAGTTTTAAGGCCTGAATAATTAACAGTTGATTTCTATGAACACTTTTCTTCCATTCCTAAAACTCAGAAAGACTGTTTCATGTGATGCTCTAAGACTGAATGCACATTTTCCATATATTCATCCTATCTTTCTTCACAACAAAACTATGTATGTCTTAAGGACAGGGACTCTATTGACTTTTTACCATCATTTCTTTCATAGTCCCTGACATATAGGGCTTACTAAGAATGTGGTCAATGAATGAATGAATAAAAACAATTGCAGATTTCCAATTTTCAATATGCTTTTCCTCATAGTCTGCTGCAGCTGTATCAGAAGAGCCTTCTCCAGTTTGTATCCCAGACTTCTTTCTCAAGATGCCTTTTGAACTAATTTGGCCTAAGATTCCCCAGCTACTATTGGTTTCTCTCTATAAAAGGCACCTGACAATATTCCAAAGAAGAAAACACTACATCCTCATTCTGGAAGGAAGAAACTTGATCAAAATCAGAAGATCTGTTTCTTCCCAGAGAGGCTATACAATGCTGGCACAGTGATCAAACAGGGAAAATTTCCTAAAATACTTTCCGGTAATGAGCCACTAAAACTGTCTCAAATGACTGATAAAGGAATGAAAGTTTTAAAATCCTCACCCATGCATCAATCCTGCATTTTAGAGTGTCCCATTTTATTGTACTGATTAATCATATGCTCAGAGGAAGTTGGCAAAAGCTATCAAAAGCCAACCAGTATAACTGGACTGCCAACTTCACGAAATAATCAGGGTCTGGTGGGATGTGTCATAAAATATGCCAAGATGGGTCATTCTAATGCACTTCTTGAAAGAATTATACATATTCATCCTCCTCGTTTAGCACCTGAATGACAACAAGCAGGTGAAAGCATCAGAACCAATGTATCAAGCCAGACAGTTGCCATTATGAACAAAACATAAAGAGAGAGTGACGGTGCTGAAAAATGGTAAGAGTCTTCTACTCAGACCTTGCAGGCACTGCTCTCTTTTGATAGGGAAATGAAGCTTGCTGGGAGAGAGAGAGAGCTATCTCTTATTGTCATTGCGGCTTACAGTTTATGGGAAATTTACATGAAATATACATTTCTTAATAGAATTCACCATAACTTTTTAGTTTGTTTGTTTTACTGACATTGTGAGGGTAGAAAAACTGCCAGTAAGAACTAAATGCTTTCCTTAAATATCTAAGATCATCTCTGGGCAATGGAGGGCTCTATTAATCACTAATGAACTCCTAAATGCCACCTTCAGCTGAAATAATGATAGGTAAAATTATACCATGACACACTGACTGATGAAAAACAGCCCCCTTACCAAGTTTCCTAGTGTGTTATTGGATTGCAAGGCACTGTTTTAAAGGAATAAAATAAATAGCTTACAGGCCCTAGTGAAATCACTTGTTTCACTGTGTATGTACTTATACATACAGGTTGTGTTGTATGTGTGTGTTTTAGCACAATTTTACAAAGACTTATCTATAATCCTTCAAGCCACTGTCACTAATGTCTACCTCCTCTCTCGCCATGTCTCAAGGAAGAGAGCCCTCTTTTCTGTAATTAAAGCAACACCACATATAACTATAACTATGCAAAATCACAGATAAGCTAAGCAAAAAATAATTACTCAAACTCTGGAAAGCATAATATTTTCACAGGCCTCCAAGTGTTCTTTTAATTGCTCTACATAGCTTTTGGGATTGGACTGATAGAGATTCCAGCTCACCATTATGACTTCTGTACTATAAAATGTACAGTGAAAGAGTGGGGTCTGCCCCTTTGAGCTGAGTTTGAAAATGTTGCTCCCACACCTTAACAGAGTTCTAGTGTCTAAACGTTAGGGAGAATGCTCTAGACTAGCTGTGCATGACCAGACCTCCTGCCCCTGGCCAGTTTTGATTTAAGAAGACTTCACTCAGACTGCTGAAGGTAGTGTACCTCATGTATTTGACTTCTAGGATTCTGGTATCTCTTCTTGGCTCTTTTAGGAATGCTACTTGGCCATGGACCCCCAACATCTCTCTACCTAAGACCTGGACTTGGAATTCAACTATGTCCCTTCAGACTCTTCTGTTTTGACCTAGCTAAGGTCCAGCATGGATGTCAGACACCAGACATAAGGAGAAAACACTAACACTGCACTGATAATCAAAACAAAGAAACAAACAGCAGGCTCATTTGGAAAGCCTGTCTGACATGATCACTGCACTACAATGGAGAAGTTCTCAAAGGAAGAAATCTGTGTGCTACAGAGACTAGGAAAAGCTCTTTGGATATATTTAACTTCAGTCATTTATCTATTAATTAATTATCTATGTGTTTATTTATTTATCTTTTGCTTTCAGGATTTATTGTCTAACTACTTTGTACCTAAAGCTAATCATTTTCTTCCCCTCTTACTATTAATTTGAAGGTATTTAGAGAAGCTGCAGCAGAAGGCTCTGAAGTTAGAACCATTGCCTATAAACCATCTGGGCTACTTGGTTACTCCCTGCATTTCTCAGCAGCACCCCCCTCTTTTTTCTGCCTGCTTTTCTAGTTATTATGGCTCCTTTGAAATAACGTCTAATTTTGAAAATTCAGGTATCATAAAACTACATTGCCAGCTGTCTAAGTTGAGACATCTTACCTCCTTGGAAAGGAACCTGAATCATGCAAAACTCCCTTCCTTGGTCCACTGCAAAGCTGTAGAGGATTATAAGACAGGATTTTCCTCTAAACCCTTCACAAGAGGTTTAGGGACAAGCACTACATGAATGAGGAAAGCTTTATCATGGCACTTACTAGCTCTATCAGTCTCCTATTAAGGTTCAAACCAACTTAGTAACTCTTTCTTTCTTCTGGGCAGTCCATAATTGTGTAGCAGGTGCATAACCACAGGTGGCCTTCAACCATTTCTTCCTGTATTCAACTAGAAGTCTCATTATTGTGGGGTAGCTGAGAGCAGTAGAGGGCAGCAGATAAGAGAACAAATCAAGTGAAGGCTTGGTCTGTGGATCTGCAGCTCGTTCCTATCTTCATCTTTTGCTGCCCTACTGCCAACAAATATTTCCCCCCCACGTCTTTCCTTTTTCATCTTCTTGCTTACAACTCTGGCCTTAAAGGCTATTCCACAGTATTTGCCTCTTGACAAGCTATCATTCATTCGTTCATTTCATACATATCTGTTGAGTATCTGCTATTTATCAGGTATTATTTTAGATATTTCAGAGGAACAATAAACAAAGTCCCAGTTCTTACAAAACATATGCTAGCAGTGGAAGATAGAAAAATAAACAAAGATTTACTGTCTCTTCTATTACATTATATCCATATATTGCATTCTTAATTATTGTTATTGCAATTTTCAATTCTGTAACTTTTATGTGATGCCTTTTCATAGATTTCCCATCTTGTTATCCATATTCTTGTACATACTTGTCATGGTTATTTAAAAGTCTGTGCTTAGTAACTGCAAAATCCGTATCTCCTGTGGGTCTCTTCCTAATGTCACTTATATACTTACAATTTTGTCATTTGGCAATGTCTCTTGGTATGTATGGTAACTTTTCACCAAATGATAGTAAGTGTGTGAGAAAAACTGTAGAAGTATTTTGAGAACCTAAAGGATTTTGTTCCTTTCTATCAAGGATTTTTTTTTTGTTGTCCTTTTATTTTTATTTTGCACATGATTTTAGGCTAGGAATAAAATAGATTAACCCAATCTGTGACTGAGCTGATTCAAACTAGGTTTCAGTTTTATGAAGACTGATACATTTGCTGATTTGCCCTTTTGTTATGAGATGTTCTGTGGCTCCCTCACTCTTGTTCTCAGAAGAGGTACCTTTAGGAATCCCTATGACAGGCTCAGGGCATCCCCCCCCTTTTTTTTTTTTAAAGATTTTATTTATTTATTTGACAGACAGAGATCACAAGCAGGCAGAGAGAGGAGGAGGAAGCAGACTCCACACCAAGCAGAGAGCCCGATGTGGGGCTCGATCCCAGAACCCTGGGATCATGACCCAAGCTGAAGGCAGAGGCTTTAACCCACTGAGCCACCCAGGCACCCCTCAGGGCATCCCATTTTGACAGGCCCTAACTCCAGTTTTTGTCTCCCACTCTTCAGGAGACTATTCTGAATAAAGGTCTGCTTAGCTTTTCATGACTCAGCCACCACTTACAAATAAGTAAATGCTCGGAAAGGAAAAGCAGAACTGAGTATTAGGCTCACTTCTCTGTTATTCCCTTCTTTCCAGTATTTCTCCAAAATCTTGGCTTCCCTAGTCCTTGCTGACTCTGTATATTTTCCAGTGCATTCAAATGGATTTTCATTTTTTACTTTGTTTTATGTAGGCTTTCTAATTCTTCTAGGAGGAAAAGCTAATCTTTACAAATTAATCCACCAGACCTAGAAATATGTCTCCTATAATAAGAAGTTTTAATACAGCCAATGTTCATTTTATCATCAGAAGAGACTGGTAATTTTACCCTAACTCTGGCCAAAGACTATAACTCTTTCCACAATCACTCATCTTGCAAATAAAGGCCATTATACTAAGGAACAACTAGTGAGATGATGTGCATGGATCATCTGTCTTCACCACTGAAATAAAAAGCAGAATACCTGCATTAGTGAACAGGCATTGGTAATAACTTTATATAAAGACAATAGTTCATTTTAGCTCTTGGGTCCCTACAAGTATTTCCAGGCTACCAAAATGTAACATTTTGTTTTTAATACATCGAGTGATTTTATGGTTTTTGAAAAATGACTATAGATAAGCAATTTAGTCACTAGAGGGATTTCAAATACTGAAATATGCTTTGCTTTGCTTTACGTGACAGTAATGTACAAAAAAGACTCGGGATAGGTTAGTAGACCTTCTGTAGTGTTCTAGTATCTATGTAACTTAGATGGGTTCATCTTGAGATTGAAGTTCACTTATCTCTGGCATAAATGTGAATTTTCATTTTAAATCATGCACACACATGCACACACATTCTTTTTTCTGTTTCTGTTTCTAAATTTCAAATAACCATTATATTTAGTGATCTTTTTTAATTTGTTTAAGCTGCAGGGGATCCTGGTTGAACTATCAGCTAGGACTTTATTTCCAGCACAATCCATTAAAGTACAAAATTATTATTTCAATATTTAGATACTCTCTTTTGGGTCATTCACTTTTCAGGGATTAGTAATAACGATCAGAACTCTTTTCAGTAGCAGGACCCAGGAATTTCATTTGCCTGACTGCAATAGATATTGTTGAGAGTTCTCATAGGCCTGACAACTAACTCCCAACCCACCCTCCCTGACAAAAGAACTAGGTAAGGGGCAAGTGATACAGGGTACCACGACATTAAATAATTTGATTAGCTGACTAATTTTTCTGGCTAAAATAAAGTGTAATCTGGAGGGGAAATCTTACAGGATTACTATGTGTTTATTTTTCACAACACTTAGAATATGGAATTAAACTACTTCCTATATTCAAGATCAGGTCCAACAGAAGTATGGATATAGTACAGAGTGATGGATCAAGCCATACTTCCTTCCAGTCTCTGTAAGTATTAACATACTACAGTGGTCAGTAAGGCACCGTGCTAAGTCTGGGGTCACAGCAGGGGGGAAATGAGAACCTCACTGTCTACTGGTAAGATGAGACCAAATGAATTGAAAAGTAATTAAAAATTCAAGAAGTCAGTATAATCACAGATGTTCTTTCAAAATGCAGGGCATGGAAGAGTTCCAGGAAAAAAAAAAAAAAAAAAAAACAAACTTCAGAAACTAGGAGAGGTGGTTAGAAGAAATAGAATGGAAAAGGTCAGGAAATGCTTCACTAACAAAAGGGAGACTTGAAACAATGCAAAAGGCAGAGGGCCCGATGGTATTTTTTAAAGTAGTTTTCAAATACTGCTTTCCATCATTGATTTAAAAAAAAAAAAAAAAGAGGCTTAATAGGCATAGAAAAGTTGGATGAGTAGAGGATGGGCACCTAGACTTTTCATCTTCCACTTCAATCATTGGATTTTTCTGTTTGTATTGTCTTTTAAATTTTATAAGATTGTGAGGGGATGGGGAAAGGGATTTCAATGTTTTTATGCTCTTCCTCTCACTGTCTCACATTTACTCTCTATACATATACTTACACGTAAAATCAGCATCTGAACTTTAGAACCCTAAAGCTCTGCCTTTCATGCCACTTCTCCTTCCACCTCTTCCTTTAGTCTCTTTGAGTAACACTCACTGCTATTTCTCCGAACCACCATCTATCATCTGCCTACCCATCTATCATCTGTCTAGAAGAGTGAGCATGCCTTGAAATACACGTATCTGTAATTTATATTAGATTTACTATATATGAGAAACCACTAGCCTGTTCTTTCTTCTCCATGGATGAAGAAACCAAAGCTCACAGAGAGGAGTCAAAACACCTTTCCAAGGTTAGTTAGTTAACTAAAAGCCGAATCTGAACTTCCATTTTCTCCCTGTGGTTGCTATGAGTAACATCCACTATGATGAGCCACGCTCATATCCTACTCTTAAAAGAGAAGACAGTGACAACTCTACTCTGGTTTCAGGCCCCAGATTTCAGGAGCTCTTCATTCATTCAGTGCCCACTGAATTATGATTTACTAATCTTTTCTAGAAGCTTCCTGAAGGAAGTATGGATATTCATCAGAGACTCATTGTATGAATAGATAGGCGATGAATAGATAGGTGATTTCAAAGTAACTGGATTAATACCTCTTTTAATTTTAATTCAAACATCCATCTCAGTGGAATAGTGGGTTTTCTAGTGCTTAAAATATTGAAGCTTAATTAGAATAATAGATATTCTGACTAGGATTTATAAATATCTTACTGAACCAAATATCCAATACAATTTACATACCAAATAAATAAATCTACTGCAAATTTTAAAATGAAAACATAAATGTATAATATATGTTAAAGTATGTTACCTTTCTGATATAATTTTTTAGCAGATAAAATAATTAACATATTCCCAAAATAACAAGATAAGTGCTATCTAAAATGAAGGGAATTTAGTCATTAGAATGAAAAATAAAATAATAGTCTTTGATCTTTTTCTAAAGTGTGATATTAAAAATGAAGTGAGTCAAATGTCATCATTCCATTAAAAGTATTTTTGTGCAGATTTTTCTAGATGCTGATAAACCTCTTTCTTTATACTAGTTAGGTGGAATAGTGAGGTGAGTTATCCCTGTGGTACAGAGGTAAGCACAGCTTTTCTGTTAAGGGCCAGATAGTACATATTTTTGGCTTTGCAGGCTTTACTTAATTCTGCTATTATTATGTTTAAGAGGCAATATGTAATGAATACATACATAAGCAGTATATAAGTGGATAGGTGTGGCTATGTTCCAATAGAACTTTATTTACAATATAGCCTATTGGCAAGATTTGTTGTATTGGCCATATTTTCCCAACCAGTGCTCTAGTTCCAAATATTTTCTTTCAACTCCATCTTCAAATAATCCCCTCTCTTGCTTTATTATTTGAATGATATATTTATTGAAAAGAAACATTTTAAAGCTCACAATGGACGATACATTTTATTTTAAAAATCCAAATTTCTTCATTTTCTTTAGTTTTCTCTTAGTAGATGGAATTTCTATTGCAGAATTACCTGGATCAATTTGAATACCAGTTTTGGAAGCCTTCACATTCAAGAAAGAATTATTCTTCCAACATAAGCTTTTAGTAATGAAACTATACAGTGATGGGTCTATCTAAACTTGTAATCTGTGCAAATGTGTGTTCTTTTGCATAATTTGAATGAGTCATGGATCTCTATTTTAAGATGTAAATAACTAAGTTGTCAGATTTTTGTTTAAATACCCAAATACGGGAATATGTGGTAGGACTAGCTAGCTGGATACAGAACACCTATGATCCTGTTTCAAGCTGTGGAATTGTTGGGAAGCAGATGCCTGGACAGGGATCACATTTCCTAGGTCCCTGAAGCCTACTGGGGCTGTGTAACAAGTTCTCACTGCTTGAATCTGTTCCAGGTAAAAACGTTTATGAAGTAGGTATGCTTTCTCCACAATCTTTCTTTAATCAGCAGGCTTGATATCAAAACCTGGATTGACCTTAGGAGGCAGTTTTACTGTCAAATGGGTTTTCTCTGAGTAAGAAATAAACTTTTTTGGATTCTATCACCAAGACTCAGTCTCTATTTGTTAGTATTACCTAAACTAATAAAACACCAAACAACTACTAAAAGAGGGTGATATATATGGGATATATTCCTAGTATATTATAATTGAAAAAAACATTATATTTGAAATATGAAAATTCTGAAAATGTTAGTCACTAAACCTGTCAATGAATGTTATTCTATAATAAAATATAATGAAATGCGTCAATGCTTAAAAATGCAAAATGGTTTAGATATTATAGTTGACTACATATCTAGAATAACTTGATATCACTACTTCAGAATAGATAATTCCTCTGTATTGACAGAATTAAGAGTGTTTTAAACTCTAGGAGGCTTCTAATCCTAAAATGGAGCTAGCCAGTTAACCACTGACCAATTAATTTCTGTAACTGCCTTTCCTTGGGCTTAGTTTGAATATTTAACCCATACACATAAACACAAATAGAGAAACTTGGCATCTGTATTCTGAGTGCCTAGAATGACGTGTACATCCTGATTTTCACCATGTCAGTATTTTAACAACAACAACAACAACAACAAAATGTTCTGGTTATAATATAGAAATGTCTGAGGAGATAGGTCAGCAAAAGAACAGAAATATGTATTTCTCTGAATTACATGTTTTCTCCCATGACTCTCTATGATGCCAATTGGTGCTGTGAGGTACCTTAGTAATCCCAGAAATTTTTTTTGACTAAGTGTAATAAGTAGCTGATTTTACCACCCTCTCCTTTCTTGTAAGCAAGGTGATGAGTCATGCATCTCAGAGTCATATGATTAGACTGACCAGTGAATAAATTTCTAGGAGTCATTTTGCAAGATAAGATATATAGATATTACATGTCTATATATCTATATCTGATATAAAGGAACAGGTAGAAGTTGCTTTTGATTTAGGTCATGGGAAGCATTAGAAGATAAGTAAGCCCAGATGGACTCAGGGACAACAGAAAGATTAAATACTAAGGTCTGACCTAATTGAGACTTTTTAAAGACTATGAATGGAAATACTCCCTTCTTCTCTTAAACTCTTTGTGTTTGTTAGTATCACTAATGACATTGTAAAGTCACCATTCTAATACTCCAATATTCCAATAAGACCACATTCTCCTCCTATTAGTATTCTTCATAATTATTACTACTTCAAGAATTCTTTAATTTTTTAACCTAAGTGGTTAAAAACAAGGGTCTTTTACACAATTATGAGGTCTTGCTATCCTGAGCATTAAGGAATATTTTTAGCTCTAGAATGGGTACTATTTTGACCATGTATAAAATGAACAGTCATTGAAGATTTTGTAGAACAGGGTTGTGCTTAAAGAATATTTTAGGAAGATTATCAGAGGACAAATTTGAGTAGGAAAGAATGGAGCTAGGAAAAGTGGTTAAAATGGCATTAGGTCAATAAAAACAAAAATAAAATAATGAAAGTAAGACTCATTTCAAAAGAAAAGAAGGGAAATTGCAAATCAAAGCCGTAAGTATGACTTACAACATGTTAGAATGTCTGAAGTGTTGGTGACCATGTAAAAAAAAAGGAAATCTTGTGTGCTTAGGTGGAAATGTAAGTTGATACAGCCACCATGGAAAACAGCATGGAGTTTCCTCAAAAATTAAAAATAGAAATATCATATGATCCAGCAATTCCACTTCTGGGTATTTACCTAGAGAAAATTAAATTATTAATCTTGAAAAGATGTATGTACACTTGTAGTCACTGCAGCATTATTTATAATAGCCAATACATGGAAAAAATCTAGGTGTCCATTGATGGAAGAGTAGATAAAGAGATGTGTGGCATGTGTGTATGTGTATGTGTATGTGTGTGTATAAATATTATTTAGCCATTAAAAAAGGGAAATCCAGCCATCTGGGATAACATAGACAGATATTGAGGGCATTATGCTAAGTGAAATAAGTCAGGCAGAGAAAGACAAATACTGTTGATCTCACTGACATGGAGAACCTTCAACAAACAAACAAAAATCCCAGACTCATAAAGATTAGATTGGTGATTGCTAGAAGTGGAGGGTGGGCAACATACAAAATGGGTAGAAGGACAAAAGGTCAAAACCTCTAGGTATAAGATAAGTACATCCTAGAGATATCATGTATAGCATGATGACTATACTGTAGTCAATACTGTATTAACAATACTGTATTGTATATTCAAAAATTGCTGATAGAGTAAATAAAAAATTCTCATCATAAGAAAAAGAAATGTGTAACTGTTTGGTGATGAATGTTAACTAAACTTGCAGTGATCATTTCCCAGTACATACATATATCAAATCACTATGTTGCACACCTAAAACAAATAGTGTTTTGTGTCAATTATATCTCAATTTAAAAAACAAAGAATAAGATTTGGTTTTAAACATAAAGAGTTGGTTGCGAGCATGGGGTATTCAGCAGGCAACTGAGAAGGCAGGATGAGAGCTTGTCGAGGACATGAGGTCTGAACATCCAAATGCAGAAGGTGACCTGATAAATGCATCTGACCAAAACGGCATTGATGTCTCTTCAGTTTTGAATAAACTTTAGACAAATCTCTTGCCTCTAAAGATCCTGACCTCCCTTTCCTTAGGGCTTTTTATTTAAGAAACTTGCAATTGTAAATTCTTTCTCTGCCCCTTTGAGATGTAAATCTTCTCCCAGACTCTTGCCAGTTTCATAACCCGGGAATGGCTTTCTCAAGGACCTGGGAGCCATCCCATCCCTTTGAAATGTAATCATCAAGAAAGAGTGCTTTTATCTCTCAGTCTCTTGAGGGGGGGTGTTGAAAAGCCTACCTTCAATAAGCACCAATTACCAAACTCAGATGGGCTAATCACATTGATCAACCTCCCCACTAATACTCTCTTTCTCAAGTACTTTTCCACTAGGCTCAGCCCAGTGCTTAAAATGCTCTTTACTTTTGTTTCTGCAGGGTTGAGTTCAATATTTCTCCTCTATCCCAATGGTTTTGAATAAAGTCTTTCTTATCTGTTTGATTTATCTAATGCAATTTTCCTTTGATATATGCATTGGATTCATGAAGGTATTTGAAACACCCAAGAAAGGCAGTGAGAAAGAGATAAGGGACAATTATGTAGATTGGGAAACTCAACTTTTTAATTAGAGGACTAGAGAAAGAAATGTAGAAGTTGAAAGAAAACCAGAATACATAATATGGAATTTAAAGGCCAAGAGAATTTCAAGAAAGGAGATGTCAACAGAAGCAATTCTGCATTAAGATATGAAAAAGTGATTCTTAAATAAAATAAACAAAAAGATAATTGGCCAAAACAAGTGGGAGATAAGTGCTGATATTTTTTCTAACATCTTTACTGTACGCATAATGTGTGCCATGCAATTCTCAAAGCTTGGGTTTCAAAGGTGAGTAAGACAAACAAGGCTCCTGATATCATGCAACCTACACTGAGCTGGGGAAGGCAAAAAAGAAAAGAAAAGAACAATACAAATAAACAAAAGAAGTCCCAGAAATTACAGATGCTATCAAGGAATTTGAAGAGAATGTTCCAATAGAAAGTGACCAGATAGATATTTTTGATCAGATTGGCATCTCTGAGAAAGGGATAATTTGGCTGCAAACTGGCTGGCTAGAAAGAGCCAGATAAACTGTGGCAAAGATCCTATTGCAGGAACATGCTGGTTGAGTTCAGAGATGCAGAGCCTGGCTATAGCACAGTGAACAAGAATTGTATGAGATGAGATTGGCAGAGACCAGAAAGCTGTACGCCAGTGTAAGGTGTTTGCATTTTATTTTCAGTGTGAGGTGGAGCCATTGGATAGGTTTAAGCACAAGAGTGACATAGTCAGGTTTAAGTCTTTAAAAGATAACACTGATAGCTCAATAGAGAATGAATTCTAGAGCTGCATGATGGGAAACAGAGAGACCTTTTGGGACCCTGCACTGTTGTGGTGTGGAATAGGGTTCATGAAGAAAACCACTTCAATAAAAAAGAGAGGCTGGTGTCAGATCTATGTTGGGAGGAAGAAGATGCACGATGTGGGAACAGGGGCAGCCGAATCATTTTTGCTTACATGCTTCTAATAGGAGATTTGGACAGCAGAAATGAGAAGTATTACAAAAATCTTCATGTAGGGCAATACAGATTTTCAGAGGAGAGGAATGGATATAAAGGAGAAAGTGAGCTCACTGCAGAAGGAAAGGGTTTAACATTTGAAACAGAAAAGAGCAAGAATAAAGAAAGCCGTTCCATGAATACAGGTGGTACTTGGAATATTGTAAACCTTTACACAGTTTCATCAATGAACAAGCAAGTTCTTCCTTTCTTTCCTTTCTTCTCTGGAAGAACATGCACAATTGTTAAATAACAATGGAACAGAAAGCCTAGCAAATGTTAATTTGTACCACTGGAGCCTCATTCATTCTGGAACTTGCAGATCAACGTTAATGGCTACTTACTGCATCAGCTGCCATCAGACTTTGTCTGGTTCTCAGGAGAAGTGAACAGGAACGTCACAATGCAAGAAGTTGAAAACAAACTTACTTACGACTACTAGTAGTACTACTAGATCTTTCTCCTAAGACCCCTTTTGAATAGGCATAGTTAAGAAAAAAGGCCAAAGAAGACTATATATACAGCCTGGTGACCAATGGGTCTCTGAAGGCACATCTATGAAATTCACACTGGTGTGTAATTTGAAGCACATGACCCAGATGCTCACTAAGGTGTCCTTCCAGTTCCTCAATAACTGTGCTTATGAGTAAAGATCATAAAAATGATAGTCCTCGGGAATTCTTTTCTTACTAAAAAAAAAAAAAAAAAAAAAAAAAAAAAAAAGCCAAAACAGAACAAAACAAAACAAAAAAACACTTCCAAAATTGCTTTGCAGCTACCGAAGCAATGATTATAACCCACCCAGGTAGAAACATTTTTTTTTTTCTTTTTGCCTCGGAACCCCAAAAAGACAAGACAAGTTGAGCCAGGGTAGTATATGTTTTTCCCTAAAGGATGTTCCTTCAAGCAGAAACTGATCTCTAAGGGGCTCTTTCTTGCTGCCATAATGGATACTTTCTGGGAAGTCAGATTCACAAGTAAAATCTTTTGGTTGCACAATGTGAATATATTGTCACCCATTGCTGAATTTTGTCATCATGATGATTTTTTGTTTGTTTGTTTCATAATCACTGAGTTCTGCCTAATTTCCAGTGCTAAGAATTATCATCATGTGATAGAGATGTTTATAGGAGCTTGGAGGTTGGACTGGGATACTACCAACAGCGCTTACAGTTCTGAGATTATATGAAGTCCATACTTTCTGTGGGAAGCGGGACTGTGAGTCTGTCATCCTGGCTCCTGAGTTAAACCCACAAAGCCCGACCCCTTGGAAGATAGAGTAAGTAGGGGGCAAACGTCTACAAATATTCCAAGCACAGTCTGCTGTGTGTTTCTTGAAGCTCCCAAGACTTCTAGGTGATTATTTTTTTCCATTATAAGCATATGAAGGTGAATTTTTATGGTCTAGGGACTGGTGTGAGCTTCATTCATGGTCTGTTCCACCGTACTCTCTTTAAGAGTTGAAAGTGTATATGTCATCTCTAATTGGAACTCTCAGGCAGAAATGATGCCATCAGGGAACTTAAAATATGTGGTCGTATGAATCACCCTGCAGACCAACCATATTGCTATAAAGCAAATAATTTACATTTAAATAACTTATCTGCATTCACCTAATTTAAAAGTAATCTTTATTCTTTCTCAACTAATCCCCAAACTTATGGACTAGTTTGATCATATTTGTGCAATAAAATTGAAATTTTCAGATATGGTAGGTAATCAATTTTAGTCACCTCATCTGCGTTTCCAATCTCATTACAGATTGCAATTTTCAGTGCAGATTACATGATGACCCATCAGTGGCTTTGTTGTTTCTGAATTACCGATTCCTTGCCTACTGCCAGATAAGAACAAAGCCTATGCATCAGCCTGACAGCTTGCAAACAGAAAATGGGCTTGTAGGATTGGATTTAAATCCCAGGTGTAGGGGATAATTACCACATCACTCATGCAGTAACTGAAAAATGGTATTTCAACAAGAAAAATTACATTCCTTTTATAGTGCCAACAGAAATCATTATTTGAGGCTTCACACTGATTCACTGTATCATTACATGTGCACTGTACTCATTAAATGTAATGTTTGTTGCAACATAAAAAAGTTATTGTTTTAGGTACTTTGGTAGAGCAGGTAGCTTAAATTTAAGGTTTGTGAAACCTTGATGGTATAGAGGTCGTTTGGACTCTAATATATACCGTGCAAGAGAAATGACAACCCAGACGCAGAGCTTTCCAACCGGCTCCTATTACAGAAGGCGTGGATGGATAGCACAAAGAAAATGGAGTATAAATCTTTTGTTTCAAAACCCCAGCCATTTAACCCTACGGTCTGTCCACAGGAAGAGGACGAATAATGATTCAGATCTCCTCGGCAGAGCGGTGCCGCAGAGTGCATATTTTACCATTAGCTTGGAAATCATCGAAGCCCAACATACACAGTCTAAAGGACAGAAGGACAGAGACCATATTCATTTGGAAAATCATTAAAGAAAACAGTGGCAGACACACTGGAAACGCATTCCTCACCCCTGGTGTCTGGTCCATCACCCACAAGCTTGCAGTTGTTTCCCAGTGACTGTGCGAGCAGCACCCCAGTGAAAGCAAGAGCTCAGAGTCTCCGTAGGTGCAGAAGGCTACATGCCGACTGCTGAGAGCAACAGCCCACGCTATAAGAATCGGAGCTCTAGTTATGTTTATGGCCAAGTGGCTTTCTCATTAGGAAGATCAGAACAGTGCAAAAAAGGACCGTGCCCTCATCTTTGCTGTACTCTTGCATGGACTCCAACAGGAGACACTGACTACTGGTAGATAGATGATGATAGATGATAGACAGACAGATAGATGATACGTGATAGGATTTTATGTGTCGACTCATGACTTCTTTGCCCTGAATTTCTAATTTCATGTAATGAACATAACTCTCTTTCCATATGTGGAGAATGAGATCTTTTGTGGAAAGGCTTAAAGCCCAAGTGTGAAGACCTGAAATATGTCTCTCTAATTCTCTCCTCTCCTCACTTTCCATCTTGACAATCTCTCCAGGATGGCTGAGACCTTTCCAATGCTGATGCAGGCTGAGTGTGTGGAAGGTATGCAAAGTTCTCCAATTTCTTCCTAAGCTTAGGAAGGTACATATAGCAGCAGACTTATTTTTCTAAGAGCTAGTTCCCATCTTCTTAAATCTTAAGAGAACACTCACCCAACAAACTTCAAAGTGGTGTTCACAGGTAAGCTCCAAGGGCTTATATTCTAGTTGGAAAGGAGAGACATGAGGGGCACCTAGTGGCTCAGTCGGTAAAACATCTGGCTCTTGATTTTGGCTCAGGTCATGATCTCAGGGTTGTGAGATGGAGCCCCGTGATGGGCTTTTCACGCTCAGCGGGGGTGTCTGCTTGAGATTCTCTCCCTCCCACCCCTTCCCTGACTCACATACTCTCTAAACAAGCAAACAAAAAAAACAAATAAATAAATAAAATTTTTTTAAAAAGAGAGAGAGAGAGAGTGGGAAGGAAAAAAAAAAATATATATATATATATACAGTAACAAAAGTTCCTAGGTATTTGGAGCCGAATGAGTGCTGGGGGTATAGAGCTACAAAAGAGGCATGGAGGTTCCTCAAAATGTTGAAAATAGAACTGCCCTATGACCCAGCAATTGCACTATTGGGTATTTACCCTAAAGATACAAACGTAGTGATCCAAAGGGGCACGTGCACCCGAATGTTTATAGCAGCAATGTCCACAATAGCCAAACTATGGAAAGAACCTAGATGTCCATCAACAGATGAATGGATCAAGAAGATGTGGTATATATACACAATGGAATACTATGCAGCCATCAAAAGAAATGAAATCTTGCCATTTGCGACAACATGGATGGAACTAGAGCGTATCATGCTTAGCGAAATAAGTCAAGTGGAGAAAGACAACTATCATATGATCTCCCTGATATGAGGAAGTGGTGATGCAACATGGGGGCTTAAGTGGGTAGGAGAAGAATCAATGAAACAAGATGGGATTGGGAGGGAGACAAACCATAAGTGACTCTTAATCTCACAAAACAAACTGAGGGTTGCTGGGGGGAGGGGGTTGGGAGAAGGGGAGTGGGGTTATGGACATTGGGGAGGGTATGTGCTTTGGTGAGTGCTGTGAAGTATGTAAACCTGGTGATTCACAGACCTGTACCCCTGGGGATAAAAATATATGTTTATAAAAAATAAAAAATTATATTAAAAAAAAAAAAGAGGCAGTAACTCTGGCTGAAGGAGACTGCATGCAAAAGGAGGGGGATTAAGGGAAGGAAGCCCTTAAGCACACCAGCGAAAGGGCTGAGGGAGCTTCAGCGGTAAAATTTTTAGTGGTAAGACGGTGAGAGAAGGTGACACCCTCCTCAATGTACTGTTTTCAAAGACAGAGACTGGCAACGGTGCTGGTACTTAACCAGACACCATTCACTATTAATCTGAACTTTAATCATAATAGAAATAAACATTTATGTGCACTTTTTTATGGAAGGGACAGTGCTTAGCATGTGAGAACGAGAGAACTCGTTTAATCCTCATGCCAGGCTGATGAGGTTATTACCACCCCATTTCAAACAGATGGAAGTCAAGTCAGGGAGAGGATAAGTTATCTACCAAGTGATGGATCCAGGATTTAACCCAGTCTCTTTTTCTATAGAACCTATTCTCTTAATCACCACACCAGCTATAATGGCATCTTCACAGTCGCTAAGAAACTTAAAATTTAAAAAAAAAAAAAAAAAGTGTTTTGTTTTTTGTTCCCTTGTACAAAGCTAACACTACCTAGCTTCAGTCATGTACCAACTAAAATCCATCATGGCTACTAAGCAAATATGAGTCATGTTGATAACCATTTCAGAACAATGACTTGGGATCCGATTAACAGTCCTCACAGCACACATCTCAGGTGTGGGTCAAATCTCACATTGTCTTTGAAGAGCATACTCAGCTCCAGCTACGCCACTATTTAAATTCTGTGTTGTTGGTGGCATTTCGTTCTATTTCTTGAAATGCAAAGCATAACCTATTCCACCTACTCAGAAACTCAGCAAACTTAAAGAGATAAGTCCCTTTGAAAGATGCCTTAGAGGAATTATTTCCCCCCAGGCTTATCAGGGAGAACAATGCGGGTTTGGTTCTGGATCAGGTGGTCATATTAGAAAATGCATTAAAATGCAGGCTGACAAATAAGAGCAAATGCAAAATTACCATTCTGTTCTGCTCCTGACAGCACTGTGGAGAATGGGATTTCTCTGTATTCGAGCCACTGGGGCCTTCCGTGGCGTGGTGTAATTGGAGGTCAACATGTGGTTGAACTAGAGATCGTAAGCTGGGTGCAGAAATTAAAACTGACCAGACACGGATGTCATTTCCCACCTGTATAGTCCTTGTAGTTCACGGGGCAGATTTTCCACATGAAAACCCCTACCCCTTCCCAGCACTCGGTCTCAGGTCACACTTGCTCTGCAACTCTTAATGTAGTCAGAACCAGAGCAACCACGTTCATCTAAGAATCCCTGTGCAGGGAGGCTGATCAAAAGCCTCCCCTATGTGAATAAATTGGCTGCACCCAGAGTAAGAAAATCTGCTGTGTGTTCTTAAAAGGAATGTGATCAGAGCGTGTATGATTTACAAACTAGCCGGTATTTTCATTGCAACATGAAAATAAATGGATTTGGTCCTCACTGCGGCTCAGCTCTTTCTCCTGGGGCTGCAAGGGCTGCCTGTTTGGCCCGTGGCGTGCCCTTGTGAGGGCAGTGAGAAAGCAGCTGCTTACATTACCTGGGAGAACTCTCTTTAAAAGCCTCTCTTGCTCTAAAGAGCTTTGCTGCTTAATTTTGTTTTTTTCTGAACATGTTAGACGTTGCCTGTTGGTGCTGCCTCCTGCTGCCTCATTGTTCACTGCTGGGTTGTGCAACATCTCCATGCTTGGGAAAGGTGCTGTACAAATTGCACAGAGGATGTCTCATTGTGTGGGAGTCTGAGCCAGGCCAGGAAGATCTCGCAGCATTAGCGACTGGCGTGCCTCCAGCGGGGGAGGTAGGAGTGGGAGGTGGGGAGGTGGTACACTCCTCATGCTGTGCGCAAGTCAGTGAAATGACTTGTCTGGAATCACACAGGAAGGAAAAGGCATGCACAGAAGAAAGGAAAGGCATGCACGGAGTTAAGGGGGATTCAGAAATCGTTTGTGTGCCTTCCACATTGCGCCCCGGTATCTCTTCTTCCTTTGTGAAAATAGCAAAATAAAATGCCTTTGTGATGTTCATGAAGGGCAGGAGGTTTTCCTTCCCCACTTGTGATCCCACGGTAAATCCATGCTTCCATGATGTGTTTTAACTTCTCCTCATGAACACAGTTGGGGGAAAAGGGACTATGAAGTCTGTCCCCTCTGGGCAAGATCAAACGTAGCAATGGAGAGGGAGAGGTTAACTGCCTGTTCTGTGTTTGCATGTGGCAAGTGTTGCCATGTACCTTTTTAAGAATCTCTTCAGCTTTGAATTGCTCAGCAGTGTCAATGCGAGTAAGTTGCTAGATCTTTGAAAGTCAAACAAAAATCCGTTGCAGTTTTTGAAATTCTGGGGCAGCCAATACAGCCATATCAGACGTATTCATTGCTTAATCCAAGACCGGAAATTTAAATTTTTGTAGTTCTTTAAGTCAGATACTTCATAAGACTGTCTCTGGGGATGATCTATGGCCAGTGACCTTATTTCTGAGCTTTTTCTAACTGTTCATAAATGCAAAGGCTCAGTAGAATCGCTGTAGGGCTGCTCTTCCACTCAATTAATGTTTATTCATCAGCTACCAGCAATAAAACTTTATGCTGGATGCTTAGGGGGAAGATGAACAGTACATGATTCTGCTTTCAATCATTTTACAGTCCTATTGAGGTTATCAGCCTCCCAAACTGGCTAGAGTATCAAAAAGATCTGAATTACACACCCCGGAAGACCGAGGTCATTTTAGCGGAAGTGACTACAGAAAGATTTCTATAGAACATGCCTTTGAGTCAAGTCGTACTGGAAGGGTAGAATTTTGAAGAGCAGAGATAAGGAAAAGAATTATTGGTGGGTGGAAAAGAAAACTGGAGCTGGCTGGAATGTAGGCTAAATGTTCAGAGGGAGTGGAAGAGGGATAGCCTCAATGCCAAGTTGTATTTCATTTGATAGGGGAAAGTCATAAAGAATAACTGGCTATTGCTCTGGAGGGTGCTATAAGCAAGTAATATTTTAGGAAGACACACCTGGAACTAGAGGTAGGGGGACCAACTCAGGGGCATTTGATATTCCAGGTAAAAATAATAAGTGCTCAAATGAGAGTAGGAGCATTTTAGAAGAAAGACACACAGATGGGAGAAGCATAGGATGCTTTCTGGACGCTGGTGCCAGATATTACAAACAGCCAACAGAACTCTGAGCCACACCCAATAGAAAGCAGAAGGAGGATGATCAAAAAAAAAAAAAAAAAAAAAGCAAGACAGAGGAAGAACAGAAAGAGGATTCAAATCAGCACTGCGTTTATCAAAGCACCAAAAAGAGGGATTTTTTTTTTTCAAATAGGAGCTCACAATCAATAATATTAAATTCTATAAGATCAATGATAAGAATGATACACAGATAAATATATTATACAAAAACACGTGACCACAAGCATACAATGGAAGAGACCTGTGCAGTGCAGGGCCATGAAAGATAAATTTCATCAGTAAATCTACTTCTGGATGTAATAAAGCTGCCTCATCTAACATGCTCTCCTTCCTTCTCTTGTCCCCCAGATCTAGCTCCTTACATTTCATGCACTATAGGCAGAATTAATCCCCCATCTCTTCTTCTGTAGTTCTTCTCGTTCCTTGAAGAATCTCCTCTAAGTACTTTCTCATTGCAGTACCATCAATGGTTTAAAAGCCATTTGCTTATAGATCTTCATTTTGATTTAGTTATAAAGATACAGAACCAGGCAATTGATGAAACATACCTACAAACAGGAGTTCAATAAGTGTTTTCTTTTAAATGATTGACTAATTAATTAATAAAAGGTGATAAGATAAATCATAGTAAAATAAGAAAACAACGCTGATAGGCTAATTCTAAGCATAGCCTCAGAATGGAAGGAAATTATAAGAGGATGAGACAAATCCTCAAGAAACAGAGAAAAGATGCTGTGGAGAAGGTGAAAGTGAGTAAGCTCCCAAAAGATGCTTTCAGTCTTTTCAGTAAAGTAAGGACATAAGTCATCAGCTGAAATAAGGTGATATAACTGGGATTTGATGTGCAGGAGTCCAGCTAGTTGGACAAAATACTAATAGAAGTATATGATGAAATCAAAAAGGTATAAACCATAGGATAAAAAAAGAATAAACAATAAATGAAACGTCTATTGTTGAAAACTCACAACCTGAATTACAGTGTATGTTGTACTGATTCAAAATCTGTAATTTTTTTTTACATAATTCTGTCCTTTGTACAAATCTAGTTTGTTAATCCAGGCATTACTATTAGAGAATATCATGTTTCAGTGGAGAGTTCAATCTCCTGAGCCATTACCAATAGAACCAGAGCTCTCCATCAAATTTCTTGACAGCATTCCGTGAGCCAAACAAAATGTATATACAGACTCAATCCTGCCTGCAGGCAACCAGCATGTAACCTTTACTTCAGATCCATTCAACATCTATATAAGCTATGAAGAAGGATGCTGTTTCCTCCCCATTGCCTCTAATGAACTTCACTGCAAATCCACAGGTGAAGCCAGGGGAAGCTGGGGGACTGCACTATTGTGAGTTTATTAAATATGTTAACTTGTTTATGTCAGAGTGATATATTTATTATTCTAAAACTAACATGATTAGCCCTCAATAAGGGTGACATGTGTCAATAGAGGGAATGCCAAATTAAGAATTGATGGGTTAAAAGAAAAACAATTAAGAATGCAGTCAATTGATCTGATTTGCACAGGGCTTCTCACCAATGAAGATGGAAAGCAAGGGGCGAAACGATAAGGCAAACTCCTATACCAGCACTCCTTACCTGTCTGATTGCAGATCTGATTACAAATCCCCTGACTGATAGACACCACCATTCTGCTAGAGGAATGCATCATGCCTTAGCCTGTAGGGAAGAGAGATTTGATTTCATTGTTACACTTATTAGAGAACTAACTTCATTTAACAGCATTATCAACAGAAACTAAGTGCTAAGTGTGTATAGACAACTCCATCAGGCCTTGTAAAACAGTCATAGACTAATAGCTTCAAACAAATCCTTCAAAACAAAGGTGTAATCCAGGATTCAAACCAGATATGGAATTTCATTTTACTAATAAATCTGGTGCTTCCAGCTTGTTCTCCAGAGTCACAAGTAGATGCTAAAGAAGGGAAGGAGAGATTTCCCGTAGGATGGACCATGAAATGCTTCCTTTCCATATCGTATTAAATCTCAAATCCAAGTAGTACAGACTTCTCTCATCTCTTCATTAAGGAGGGAAAACAATTGAACTGCCCACTGTGAGATGGGGACTCTTGCCGAACTTCAGACTAACTATGCTAAAACACACACAATGAAGATATTCCTACATTCTCAAGGGAAACTGGGCCTGTGTCTAAGTGACCTTTTTCTCAACATGTTTCTCCTAGTGTTTAACCTGAACCTCCTATTGTTTCAGTTTAATCCCATTTATCCTGGCTCAGTCCCCAGTGGCCACACTGACTGAAGGTAATGCCGCCTCTGGGAACAAACTTGCAGTCCTGGATAGGCAGGTTTATCAAGGCTGCAAGTGAAGGAGAGGAGATAAAAGAAAACGCCTCGGGAGGCCACAAATGGTTCAAAATCCAATAGAAGTGACGTTACTCATTCAGTATTTATGAGAAATGAGCTAAATAAATAAAAACTCTAAATGTTTCAGTGCGGGTGAATAGAGGATTGAGGAAATAGAAGTTAGGCTGTGTACTATATATCAGAACACTTTATAATGATTCCTTGAAAATTTTCTAGATTTGATAGTTTTTAAGTTCATGGGAAGGAGGTGTAAGATGTAAGGGTCATATAGATTTACTGATAATTATTAGGGCACGATGAATTTATTACCTTATTGTCTATAGTTGCTAGATCAGTGGACGAGAGAACCTGTAGTTCTGGATTATTACCAGGTCTCTGAGCTCACTACTTGGCTAATTGCAGGATGGGGAATATGAAAGGGAAGAAGTTAAGGAGGAAAAGAATAAGTTAAATTTGAGATATTGTGAACTACCCATGCAGAGATATTGGGCTGACAATATGAACATGAAAATGTAGAGATCAGTAGACAAGTTTGAGCTGGAGAAATGCACTTGGAAAAAGGTGGATGGGGAAGCAGGAGAACAAAGTAAATAGGAGATAGGAGAAAAATTTGGATTATGCGGTGTCCTAGGAGTCAAGAAATAAGTTCCAAGAAGGTCATGTTCTGGCAAATGTGTTGAGCGTTGCTGAAAGAGTTGAGTAAGATGAAGAATGAAAAGTTTCCATTAGGTTTGGAGATGTGTTATGATCTAGTGAGATGCTCTGGGAAAATACCTTCAAACTTTTCTGATTTGCAGTTTCAGTTTCTTAACAGTTACCTGCAATGACTACAGATGTAGTTTTATCAAAATTTATACCTGGTTATTTTTGTTGCAGAATATCCCCCATTTGCCTGAGGAAAATTCATGCCTTAATTATTTGGAGGCATCTCCAAGATGGCTGATGCTATCTATGAATTAGTACTGGCCATTCCTTGCCAGGAGTGGGAATGGAAATCCATCACACCCGCTGTCAATGAAACATGACAGCGGTGCACAATGCTGAAGACCTGATTGCTGTGATAATGTGTTTATGACTAGAGTCAGATAGACCCCTCTGTTGTATTCAGTTGGGAATACATCATGATAAAGCCCCTTGGACACTAAAATGTCTAAAATGTAGTGATGCAGTCCTATCAGATCACACAGTTACTCCTATCCCCAAAGCACACCTATCTTTAGGGTGGCTGGATTTAGCATGAACTCTGGTATCTTCCATTGCTCCAGCTGGCAAATATTTTTCCTTTATACATTGCTACCTGGGTTTCTCCTTCCATTTTGGGAAGCTCCACCTTGGGGGCTTCTCACTGACCTTCCAGCTAGTTGGCTTCTTTCGCTGCCCTGCCGGTGCATGAGACATAGGTGAATATGGCAGAAGCCCAATGGAGGACAGGAATCATGTTCCCCAGGAAACAATTTGATTCTTTGCAAATCAGTGGATACAAAGAGGGAGGGCGGAGCCCATGTAATTCCATCCAAGGAAGAGCTTGATCCCTAACCTAAGTAAGACACCTTCTTCTGTACATTAACACCACTTCCATGAAGTTTGAAATTGAACCTCAGAGATGTTAAATAATTTTTCCAAAGGCACACAGCACATGAGTGGACAAGGTATAACTTGAATCTAGACCTAACTGACTTTAAGGCTTTTTTTTCTTTTTTTTTTTTAAATGTCTTAATGAGGGACAACTGTCATTGTCATACAATATATCACACATTTAATGCGTAAATTTTGAGAAGTTTGAATATATTATATGCCCCTGGAAGTATCACCACAGTCAAGAAAATGAAGATATACGCCACAACAAACATTTCTTCATGCTTTTTTATAAATTTCCCCCTTTCCTTTCTCTAACACGCTATCCTCATCTATTTTCTGTCACTATGGATTAATTTACATCTTGTAGAATTTTATATAAGTGAATATTTATAGTATATACTCTTTTTCTCTAAATTTTTTCACTCAGCATAATTAGTTTGCTATTTATTAATATTGTTTTGTGCACTAATATTTCATTCCTATTTACTGCTGAATAGTGTCCTATTTTAGAGATATGCCAAATTTTATTTACTGGTTCACCAATTCATGGATATTTGGGTTGTTTACAGTTTGGGATTATTACAAATAAAGCTGCTCTGGACATTCGCATGCAATGTGAAATCTTTGTGGGACATATGCTTTCATTTCTCTTGGGCAATACTGTGTATACATGTTTACTATTTTAAGAAACTGCAAAATTTTTCAGAGTTTTTCTACTATTTCCTATTTACTCTAGACATATGAGAATTCCAATTCCTCCATGTCTTCACCAATATTTGATATGATAAGTATTTTAACAACCTAGCTAGTCTTGTTGAGGTATCTCATTATGGTCTTAAATTGTGTTTCCCTAGTGATTAATGATGTTGAGCATCTTTTTTGTGTGTTTATTTGATATCGGTGTATCTTCTTTGAAGAAGTGTCAGTTCTTGTGTCCATTTCCTCTTTTAATTTAGTTGTCTGTCATTAAATATTAAGAGTTCTTTGTGTATTCTGAATACAAGCTCTCTTTATCAAATATATGATGTGCAAATATCTTCCACCAGTCTATGTCTTATTTTTTCATTTACTTAAAAGTGTCTTTCAGGGTGCCTGGGTGGCTCAGTGGGTTAAGCCGCTGCCTTCAGCTCGGGTCATGATCTTGGGGTCCTGGGATCAAGTCCCGCATCGGGCTCTCTGCTTGGCAGGGAGCCTGCTTCCCTCTCTCTCTCTCTCTCTGCCTGCCTCTCCATCTACTTGTGATTTCTCTCTGTCAAATAAATAAATAAATAAAATTTAAAAAAAAAAGTGTCTTTCAAAGACTTTCATTTTTTCCAACAATGTTTTTCAAAGAGTAGAAGTGATTAAGTTTGATAAGTCCAATTTATCAATGTTTTATTTATCTCAGGGATCATGCTTTTGGTGTCTAGCCAATGAAATCAGTTTAACTTAAAGTCACAAAGATTTTCTTCTATGAGTTCTAGAGGCTTTATAGTTTCAGCTTTCATGTTTAGGAGTATGATACATTTGGGGTCATTTTTGTTTATAGTTTAAGGTACTTGATATTCAAGCTC
The DNA here is from genome assembly GCF_964662115.1 of Mustela nivalis. Taxonomy (NCBI): domain Eukaryota; kingdom Metazoa; phylum Chordata; class Mammalia; order Carnivora; family Mustelidae; genus Mustela; species Mustela nivalis. Next base: position 70,368,174 of record NC_139025.1, on the reverse strand, counting down.
AAGGCTTGATTTTTTATTATTTTATTTATTTATTTATTTGCTTATGGGTATCTTTTTGTTCAGCACTATTTGTTAGAAAGATTATCCCTACTCCACTGAATTTGGCTTTGGTGTTTTCCATATATGTATGGGTCTATACTGGCCCTTCTATTTGTTCCTTTGCTCTATTTATCGATATTTAAGCCAGTTCTTCAGTCTTGATGACTAGCTTTTGCTATGTCTTGAATTCAGCTGTTGTTAACCTTCTGAAATTTTTTTTTTAATTCTTCAAAGTTTGGGCTACTCAAGACCTTCTACATTCTCACAGGACTTTTAGAATCAATTTATCAATTTCCTTAAAAATCTGGTGGGATTTTGACTGTGATAGTGTTGAATTTATAGATCGATTTAAGGAGAATTCACATCTTAACAGTATTGAGAATTCCAGCCCATGGAGGTGGTTGTCTTCCATTCAGGTTCACTTTAACTTTACCATATAATGTTTTATAGCGTTTAAAGATTTTCCATATCTTTTATCAAATTTATCCCTATGCTTCTCTTATTTTGAGATATTATTATATCTAAAATATGTGAGATATTTTGGATATTTTATATTTTAGTTCCCTACTGTTTGTTGTTAGTATATAGAAATATAATTGTGTATACTTGATCTCATATCCTGAAACTTTGTTCAGCTCACATATTAGTTCTAGTATCTTTTTAGATATTCTGTACATTTTCTATGTAAATGATAATGTTGTCTGTGAATAGAATTTTACTGATCCTTTTCAACTGGATGCCTGCTATGTCTTTTTCTTGCTTTATTACACTGGCTAAAGCTTGTATACCTGGCCCTTCATTTATTCATTTAACAAATATTGTTTTGATTGCCTATTATATACCAGCCATGATTTGAAGTAAGATGAATGCAGTATGAATAAAACAGGAAGGGCATGTATTATCATGGAGCTTACAGCAATTGTGCAATTGCTTAAGAAAATAGATGTATTTGAACCTAATTGCTACTATCATTGAGGAATAGCTAATGAAAATAGGAATATTTAACCTAAAAAATAACAGACAAAAGGGCAAATAGTTATGCCTTCAAATATGCAAGGGACTATTTTGTAGAAAAGGATTAATTTTTTTCTGTATAATTCCAGAGGACTTAACTAGGATTATTGTTAATGATGGTAAGTTGAGAAGGAGAGAAATTTAAGAATTTGCTGCCATAAAAAAACCATTTGATATTGAAACAAGCTGCCTTCTGAGAATCTTTCTGTGAGAAGTTTATCAAGAGGCTGGATAATCTTTTATTAGCTGTGGCATAGACAAGCATTGTTCTCAGGTAGAAGACACAGCTAAAGGATTACCAGAGTAATTTCTAATTTGAATAATCTGAAATTCTATAGATATAAAGATGATTGGATGTGGTCTTTGTGTATTATGTTTACAATCCCATTGAAAAGAAAATCAGGTTTATAATATAGACAAACACCTCAATTCAAATTGTGATTCAAGACACCAAATGAAGATACTTACAAAATAGAGTACAATTAATGGCTATATAAATGGTACAAATTATATACTCAACAAGAATTGTCCAGACATTTGTTGTCAAACCAAATTTATAAATGGCAATTGTAATCCCATTGTTTTTTTTTCACACATTCCAGTTTCTTTCCCAACTTCCTATTTGACTTCTCCTGAGTATCTTTTCCTCTTCTTTATATAGTTCCTACTTCCTAATTTCTCCCTCAGTATTGATCTTAAATCCCAAGAGCATCCTTCATGAAGATCCCCTCAAAATCTCAGTCCTCTGTGGCCATTCTCTTTTTCTTACTGATTGTTTACACATGAATTAGATCATCAGGAGAGAAAATAAATCTTATAGCATTAAGTAGGTCTGATCCTTAGAATAGCATTCACAACATGCACTCAATAAGTGGGAGCTAATATTAACAACGATAATAATGCCATGAAGAACAGGAAAGGAGGCTAAGGTGATAACTTCAGGTGGTATAGTCAGAAAATATTTCTTAGAAGAGTTAAGGTTTTACCTCTTACCTTTCTCCTGACTCACTTATACATTTCCTCATTTTGTAAATATATTGATGTCTTGTAAGTCACACCTTTCCAGAGACTGGGATACAAAAAAGGATAAGACAGACATAGCTACCCCACTCTGGAACTTACACGCTTGTCATTGAGATAGAAAGAAAAAAAAAAAAAAAGCAAATATGCACCAATAAATAAATGAATTAAAAATTACAAAGGGAATGAACTAGTGATTAATTTTATGTAGAATGATTACGAGCAGCCCTTCTGAAGTATTGATATGAAAACAATGTTGGGAGCAAGGAAGTGGAGGTATGTTTTAGGAAGAGGAAAAGAGCTTCTGCAAAATTTATTATGTGAGGATTACCTTACTTTATTCCAGGAATGAGTAGAAGGTCATGTGGCTGGAGCAAAGGGGAGGGCAGGATGAGATGAGCTTAGCAAGGTAGATCCAGATTATGCAAGGTTTTGAGGGCTGAGAAGCGGTTCAGATTTTATTTTAAGTATAAGGGAAGACATCAAAAGATTTTAAATAAGAGTGTGACATAATATGCTAGTTTATATTTTTTCAGAACATTGGTTGCTCTGTGGAAAATGGATGGACAAGAGTATGGAGTTAGAAGGCAGTTGGCAGTAACTCAGAGAAGAAATACTTGCCTGAATAAGGTTAAAGTGGCAGAATTGAAGAGAACTCAACAATCTTCCATTCTGCAACCTCATGTGGCCCCTTTAGCAGACCTTTGAGCTTTAAGAATATTGGGATTCTACTCTTCAAAGCCTCAGATCAAAGTTGGAAGGAGTACTTCCTTTTTTTTCCCCTAGGAAACTCATCGTTCTCTGTTTGGATGTGATTTTATTTATGGTGGCTTGGAAGAGGGCTGCTGATGAATGAAGTTTATGAATGTTGTAGGTCTCCATCGGCCACACACAGGTGACACCTCAGGTGATCCTCCACAACACAGCTGTCTGCTGCTCTGTCAGCTGTGGCTCCTGCTCCTTACAATGTCAAGAAGCTCTAACTGTTATAGAATCTAGTCTGGCATGTTTTGTTTTGTTTTATTCACATATCATGTATTATTAGCCAAAAGGGTACAGGTCTGTGAATGGCCAAGTTTACACTTCACAGCACTCATCATATCACATACCCTCCCCAAATGTCCATAACACAACCACTCTCTCCCTCCCCCTCCCCCCAGCAACCCTCAGTTTGTTTTGTGGTTTGTTTCCCTCCTCATCCCATCCCATCTTGTTTCATTTATTCCTTTCCTACCCCCCAATCCCCCCACATTGCCTCTCAACTTCCTCATATTAGGGAGCTCATATAATAATTGTGCATGTTTGCTTTATTAAGAAAAATAGTTGAGACACTTTGTTATTAAAGGTAAGTGATCTGGGCAGGAGAGTGACTCCTCATATATGGATTGATGGTAGGCTAGATCCCTAGATACCACATGGGTAAAAAAATGAATTCCATAGCTTCTGGAACATTGCCCCCTCCTCCAACATAATGTTGGGATTTGAGCGGAGTCACTTCTAAAAGGGCAGGAAGGCCACACACTTTGGGATAGGCTGCTCCTACAACTGGGAAATGTGCTGGCCCACTAAGAAAGGATTCATTCATATCCAAGCCCCTCCTCCCACTGGCTTCAGGTCCAACCTCAGTCCCATAGGCTACCTTGGAATCATAATCCGCAGGACTGGGTCTATGTTTACTCTCACCCACTGCCATCTATGCTGGTTGCAAAGTAAATAAGTAGAACATAGTCTAAGCCACTTGTGTCTGGGTTTTAGCTTACAAAATTATTCAGAATACCAGGAGGCAGAGAAACTGCCTCATGCCTCCTATGGTAAGTGCTGCCAAGCCAGAAAACTTGTATTAAACTTAACAAATTGTGTGCAGGTATTTGTTTGTTTAAAAAGTAGGCTCCACAACCAATGTGGGGATTGAACCCATGACCCTGAAATCAAGAGTCACACACTCTACTCACTGAGCCCACCAGGCACCCATGTGCAGATGTTTGAAAAATCATGTGGCAAAGGTTTGTTCACCTATATCTCCTATCACCTCCTGGTCCTTCATACAACAAAAGAGATAATCTTTCTGCTAGGCTTTTACCACAACAATGACGATAGACACACAGAATTCATGGAATAGGATGCCTTGCCCTCTTCTCTTTTTCTCTCACATGATGGGCACATTTCTGCTTAGTCAGCTGCTTCAAAACTGGGCCTCCAGGCAGTCTATAACAGCTCATATCCAAAAGAAGGGGAGTTGGGATACCTGGCTGGCTCTGTCAGTTAAGGGGCTGCTTTTGGCTCAGGTCATGATCCCAGGGTCCTGGGATCAAGTTCCTCATAGGGCTCAGCAAAGAGCCTGCTTCTCTCTCTGCCTCTGCCTTGTGTGTGCTCACTGTCTATCTCTCTCTGTCTCTCTGACAAACAAATAAATAAATAAAATCTCAAAAGAAGGGGAGCAAAAAATGGACTTTCAAAAATGTTTTCAATTCAAAACCCATACTTTAGTGGACATGACAACATGTGAGGAGGAGGCTGCCTGGGTCTTTCGGGAAAGGTGTCTTCATTCTTAAAGTCATGAGAAAGGGTAGACCCATGTCTGTCTCTGGACATCCTGCTTGAACAGGCTGCTTGGAATGGCTGTAGCCACCTCACGACTGAGAAGAAAGTGGGTCTGAGCTGATTAGAAAGGGGGGACAGACAGAGTTCTGAGTGTCTTTGATCCTATCTGGGAGCTACTAGACTCCTTTTCTCTCAGACTCCTTTTACCAGAGGTAAGCTCCTTATGGTTGAAGCCAATTGTTACCTCAGTTTTAGGTTGTCCACTAGGTTTAGTGGCCAGAGAAGATTCCTTTGGTGTTTCAGAAGGGCTCTGGACTCCTCAAAGTCTACTCAAAGAGTAACCTCAACATTTTAAAATGTAGCGGGACCAAGGCAGTGGGGGGATGCGTCTAGTGACCCTCATGTGTCTGGAGAGCAGGACTCCTCACTTCTCAGCTGATTTGCAGGAGCCCTTGGCCTTCTCAGGTAAGATCAGGGGCAACTGCTCTGTTAGTTCCCTTAAGTCCCTTCTGACCTTGGAGTATGTTCTCTTACAGACTCTCTCTATTTCTTGGTGTTTTATGTTTTCTGCTTGCACAAATTCCACTTGTTAATGGGGAAAAGATGCAAAAATACTAAATCTTAGCATTCACAGAGTGTTTAGCATTTCTGTGGCATATATACTGTATGTGTATATGATTCATATTTACCCTTTTGAAAATTTGATCATCGTACTGTATCTGTAGTTTTAAATCCCATTATTTGAACTCATGACTCTATTATGAGCATCTCTACCTATTACTAAATGCATTCTGAAAGCTCAGAAAAATACCCTTGGGTCTGGGCAATGCCTCCAAGGTATTCCAGCACACAGTGAAAGTACTTGAGATGAGACAGATAATTTCCCTCTTAATTTTTTAAATTAAATTTAAATTATTTCTCATACCACTTCTAGATTTAATCTCAACAAACTGATGAATGATTCTGAATGCTGAATTGCCACCTTCTTTCTGCTTAGGAAGGGAACACGCTCTAGCCAATGGGGAGACATTCTGTCAGTCTTGATCACAGGACTCTACAGAGCTCTGCACAGTGCAGTGTTTGGAAGCATGGCCACAGGCTTTCTGGCTACCCCCACCCATCGTTTGAGAGATGAGCTTAAGCAGGCCATCTAGCCTCTCTCATTCTCCTTTTTCCTCATTTGTAAAATGAAAATAAAAATAGAAGCAATTCCATAACGTTGTGGTTGGAATGCAAGAGCCTCATTCTGAATGGAGAGCCCTCAAATGTTAGCTACGTTTATTATTGTTATTAAAGTTTTAAGGGTTTTCCCATGAGTTTATACTTACCTCCTGTAATCTAACTACCCTTTAAAAAAGCAGGAATTAACGATTCTGCAGGACTGTTTTTCGTCTCAGCCCCACTCAGGTGACCCTCTTCTAGAATATCTTCATGCCTCAGACTCTCACCACATGTAAGCCCTCACCATTCCCAAAGTACAACAGACCTTTCCATCCATGATTTCATAATCCATGTCCACACGTGATATCTTCTGCTAAAATGCCTACCCCCTCACTTCTTCACCCACCCGCCAAATGCTTGCTCTTCCTTTAATATCTCCTCCTCTGGAGAGCCCTTGCCTAAATCTCCAAAGAGGTGTTGTTCCATTCTCTTGCGCCCCCACAACACCATTTTTAAACCAATATCCCCAACACAGCACTTACTAGGGTGTGTTCATAACTGATCTGTTTGCATGATTCTTTCCCTGTGGTGTATGCTTTTGGACGGTCCAGGAACACGTCTTTATTATCTTCAAAGAGCACAACAAATGTTAGCTGTGCAGAGAAAAAAAAATGGATAAGCCATACATTTCCCCAGGGGGCAAAAAAATACATGAACTTTTAGGAGTCTGAAGGGCAGATCAGTTCCCCTGCTTTGCACCCTCCATGTGTTCAGGATAAGAAAAGCCCCCAACAGAGTCAGAAGGAAGGGTTCCATTCAACACACACCTAATTACAGTCCTCACTTGATTCCCTCTTATAAATGACAACCATCAGATGCCAAGTTGTGGCAGAATGACATCTGGCTCTTTGGCAGACACCCCCAGCAACAGCGTTAATGACTTCGGAGATGGCTCTGGATGTGTAATGCTGTTAAGTTTGTTGTCTGGATTACATTATCCTCTTCGACATCTTTTTACATTGTCCTCTAAGTCACTTCTGATTCTGAATCTGTGAGACCTGGGCACATTTATCCAAATTTCCCCAATGCCCTTCATGGCCTTGACACACCAGTCCTTTCATACATTTTCATCAGCTCCTGTGCATTTTTCAGAGAGAGCTGTGGATGTACTTCACAGCTAGTTTGTGTTCTCATAGGCAACTCAAAGGGGAAGGATTTTTGTCATCTGGGAAAAAGTTCTTTAGTCCTCCACCAAATTACATTTTCTAAGATGACCACATTTGGGGCTCCTTTTGAAATCATGCTATATAAAGAAAAAATGCCTCAGTGACTACATATGCTTTGAATTTGAAACCAATATGCAACGCTTCATTAGCTCCCAGGATGAACTATAAAAAGGCAGGGGTTGCAACCATAACAGTCTTGCCTCTGACTGAGAAAAATATATACATTTTAATTTTTTCCTAGGCATTAAAAACAAAGCCTTTATCTGAAATTTCATCCAGTTTTCAGAAATGATGCATTTAATTTCAGTACTGAGCTCTCCCTCCCCCACTCTTTTTTCCCTTATCGCCTCCACCGTGTAGAAACAGGAGGCCAAACTGGGAAAACAGAATACCATGAATCCCCAAAGCTTTCTCTTCTGTACCAGTTGGTTATTGGGATTTTGGAAGAGACCAAATTAATCAAATAGGATATAAATGAAAATGTATAAACTATTAGGAGAAATGTTGGACTCCAAATGGTAAATCATTATAGCAAGTAATGACAATAAGAAATTGTTGTAACATAAATCAGCCCCTGAAATCAACAGGCTTAATGTTAACTTTATTCGATGGGTATTTTGTGGGTTTTTTGTTGTGTTTTTTTTTGTTGTTGTTTTTTGCTTACAAAATAACTGCAATACTCACAATTGAAGAAAAGAATCATATTATCCAGTGTTTTGACTTATAGGAGAAACATTTATGTGTAGAACCAATGCATTTATCATGCTTAATTGGAAATTAATGAAACAGTATTTATATCGTCTATGTTTTTACTTTTTTTAATTTAGGCAAGCCATCTTAAAATGTATTACCCCCATTTTAAATGCTGATGGAAATCATAGATATAGGATTATAAAGTGTCAAATGCAAAATTAAAAGGAAAAGGGTAATTTTTAAAACTCTATGCAGTAGCTCTCAATTATATCATAGTACCCTATAGTTCTTCAAAATTCTGGGATGATTTGTAAGAAATAGGAATGCCCAGGATTCACGTCCTGTGAGTTTCAAATGTCATATGTTTCATTTGTTTTCATAGAAGAGATGAAACAATAGACATTAGAACATAATGTTCTGGAAATGGTAAAATGGTTTTTATTTATTAACTATAAGGAATAAATAATGGGATCTTTCCAAAAGTTGCCAGTCTCTGGCCAAAGTTTCCTGTGCATTGGTTAACAAAGCTTCAATTCCCTTAAATATATTGATGCCTCCAGAAAGGTGTGAACAGATGCTTTATCTCTACATCGTGTGCATAAATGTACGTTCTGAGATGTAAATTGATCAAACTGTAGAAACAAATCATTTAAGATTTGTGCAGTGATTAATAACAGAAGCCAGTAATCAAATCTCCCTGCCACCAGCACATCTGTTACAGAGAGTTTCTAGTTTGCCCTATTATGCAAATGTGCAATAAAACAAATACATTACTTAATTTAGCAGCTGGTTCAAAAACATTATTTTAGGTGATTTCTCTATGTTTTGTGTACTTTTGCCATTGATCGTGGTTAATGTGGACTAATTCAGTTGTTTATGAGATGAGGGCTTCCACATAAAAAATAGCCCTCGGGAAAGCCAGCCTTTGGGAAAGTCATTTTGACCCTTGTCTCTAAGAACAAAATGCTGCGGCAAACACATGAAAAGTCATGGCTCTCGGACCCTCACTCAAACAGCATGGGGTCCAAAAAGGGTTTAAAAGGGAAGCTCCCTTTATTTCCATGTTCTTGAGGATGGAAAATTCTGACCAGGGCTAAAACTTGCTGGACTGGGACTTTAACTTATAAATAAATAAATAAAATAAAGTAATAAAAATATTTTTTAAAAAAAGAACCGAAATTGCTTTTTTATATTAAAAAATCTGCACACAAAAAGTAAATTCTAATAGGAGCATTGGACTGACTGTTCTGGTGTTTTCCTAGCAAAAGGTAGGGTCTCATGGAATCAGTCAGAATCAGTTAAGTAACTGGTTTATTAAAAAGTAGGAAACTTGTTTCCTATGAGTTTGAAAGTTACATGAAAACCCACAAGCAGGTGGGTCGGGCTCTTACTCAGTGCTCAGTGGTACCTTTGTGTAGGCAGGAACCAAGCTCGCATTTGCTAGACAATGAAGGGAGGAGATGAGAAAAGGGAGCTGTGGCATCAAGGGCTGTCTCTCACGGAGTCCAGGAGCTGGAGAACAGACAGGAAAAAAGAAGCTCTGATTGGTTAGCAATGGAGCTAAGGAAAACAGTGACGAGAGAATAAGAAGTAATATGTTACTGTACAGTTTTAAATTGTTTGGAGACTGCCACCATATTTGGGACAGCAGATAGATGAAAAGTAAGATATATGCACACTTCATACTTAGGGTCTCTCAGTTAGTAATTATGGAGGTTCTCAAATTCCTTCCATTAGGGGCCCATGGGACAGTTTCAGGAAGATGATTTAGTTCATTATTTATGAATTTATCTTCATTTCAATGGCCAAAGACTATAGCTTAAAGATGAGAGATGATAGACATGCTTATATACTAACTGATTCCTATAATAATTGAAATAATCAATGCTTATTGAGCACTTGTATTAATATGCTCTGTGAAACATCCTTATAGACAGTATTTCTTTTGATCTTCAAATTTTACCAGTGAGGGTAGTGGGACTCTAAGTGACCTTCCCAAAGTCATGGGACATTGGGATTGGAATAAATGACTGATTCCAAAGCCCATGGTCACAATTGTGTTATCTTGTTTCCTAAACCAAGATTAAATTTCTGTAGGGGACTCAAGGAAAGAAACTGTGGACTGTGTCCTTAGCACCACAGAGGTAAGAGGGGGAAATTCTAGTTTTCTAAGTAAGTATTTTGTTGCGTGTTCTGCAAAGTAAGTGGGACCATATGAACTGAGAATTCAAATATTAACATTAAAGAAGAAAAGACAGACTTAGAACACTTGACTGAGGGCAGGCCTTTTGGAAATGTGAATTACCCAGCAAACAGACTGTATTATTCAAGGCTCTCCAGAGAAACAGAACCAATATGATGCCTAATATATGGAAAGAGACTTCTTAGAAAGGAATGGGCTCACATGGTTATGGAGGCTGACGCATGGGAATCTGTGGTGTGGGCTGGCAGCCTGGAGACGTAGGAGGTGCAGGTACAGAAGAAGTGCAAAGACAGTCTACTCTGTCTTTGGACAGAAAGCTGGTCTTCTCATTCTATTCAGATCCTCAATGCTCAGATGAGGCGCAACCACTTTGTGGAGGGCAATCTGTTCTGCTCTCAGTTCACCAATTAAATGTTAATTTCATCCAAAAATGCCCTGCAGGTTGACACATAAATTAACCATTGTACAGACTAAGTTTATACGGAGGACACCAGCAAAATAAGGTACATCAGAAGAAATGAAAAATTTTTAAATAACTCAATGTATGATATTTCAGGGGGAAAAAACCCATCATGGAGAAAACTATCACTCTGGCTATTGTATCCTTTTTTTATAGTTTAGCATTTTTTTGTATTTTGATTAGATGTAGGGTGGAGAGGGACCAAAAAATCTCTATGATCACCACAATATTTTAGTGCATGGGACCTCAAAGGGCCTGCCTCCTGGCCGTCACTAGAAATTTCAAACCATCATTACATGAATTTTTTTCTGTCCAATCCTTTAGAAGTTATAATGAAAGTGAATTGAATTCATTTGGCAACTATTAGGCCTGCCAACAATATTCTTACTTTCTACAGAGAATGAGAGGGCAATGTAGCATAATGGGCAAGAGCAAGCCACTGAAGTCAGAAAGACTCATTTCTTAACTGGTTTTAATACTTTCTATCAGTATGATTTTTGGCAAGTTACATAACTTTCTAAGCCGCCATTTCCATAGCTATGAATTAAAGATAATTGAGCCTATTTTCTAGTGTTAAACTGAGGATTAAAGGAGTGAAAGCATTTGGAACTTAGGGCACAGAGTCTGACATATGATAACTCAATAAACATTATTCTTGTGATAGCCATAGGAAGAAGAAAAGGAGTCAGAGCAAAAGGCATAGCTGTTGGACCAAATCCATCCATGAAGACTTTTTTACATGTTACACAATGAGAATTTTGGGTGAGGAGACCACTGAGTTAATAATAGGATCCTTGGAGAACCATCATAGACTCTATGTGCTCTGTTTTTGAGCACCATTTTTTGAGCATCATTTTGAGCATCATTTCATTAAAATACACTCAAACTCCGCATTAAAGAGAAATTCAGAAGCTAAACAGTTTTGAAAGTTTTTCTTCTCTAATATTGCTTTTTAAAATTTTTTTAATATGAACTCAATTAGCCAACATATAGTACATTAGTTTCAGATGCAGTGTTCAACAATTTAACAGTTACATATAACACCCAGTGTTAACCACATCCTGTGCTCTCCTTACTCCCCATCACCCAGTTACTCCATCCTCCCATCTACCTCCCCTTCTGCAACCAGCTGGTTTTAAAGTAATTTGCTATTTATTGACTTGGAATTTTAGGAATTTCTTCCAAGTAAGAAACTCTAAAATTTTTCTAATGAACTTTTTTCTAATGAGCTTTATGGAATTAAAATTTAGTTTAATGAAGTTGTGTTTTGTGTTGTAGAGATTTTAGTAAACATTTTAGAATTTGCATGTTTTGTTTGTTTATCCATGGGTTGCAAATATTCTTTTCTTTTTTTTAAGATTTTTTATTTATTTATTTGACAGACAAAAATCACAAGTAGGCAGAGAGAGAGGAGGAAGCAGGCTCCCTGCTGAGCAGAGAGCCCGATGCCAGGCTCGATCCCAGGCTCCATCCCAGGACTCTGGGATCATGACCTGAGCCGAAGGCAGAGGCCTTAGCCCACTGAGCCACCCAGGCACCCCAAGGGTTGCAAATATTCTTAAAAGTGCTATTGCATTGTGCTATTGCAGTTGAAAAGTTTGTTGTTAGATTGTCCTTTGAGATCTACTTATTAGCTTCTCAGATTTGCTCTCTTACTTTGGTATTCTGTACTTGGTCTGCAGTATGTCTAGGTGTAGAATGAATATATTATATACATATAGTCCTATATATTGTGTGTGTGTGTGTGTGTGTGTGTGTGTGTGCAGAGAGAGAGAGAGTTGTACTTCTAAAGATTCTGGTCATGAATCAATTCAGTTAGCTGTTTTCAAATATTTCTTTTTTGTCTGTTTATTTTTGCTTTTCAGAATTCTACTAATGTAGAATGTTGGACAACCTTATTTTATCTGTTTCTTAAGCTCCTATGCATGTTTTCTGTATTTTTATTTCTCTTGCTTCTTTCTGGCAATTTCCTCAGATTCACTTTACAATTTACAAATATCTCCACATATATGTTCAATCTACTATTTAACCCTATCTTAATAATTTTTAACTTAAATTACAAAATTCTTTATGTCTACATGTTCTATTCTTATTAATTTTGAGTTTGCCTATTTAATGGTAACTTATATTCTTGGATTTCTTTTTTCATGTCTTTAATTACTTCAGGTCTCTTCAATTCTTATTCTCTTTGTAATTGTTAATTTGTAATCTCAAATTTAAGCTCCTTAATATTCTTGGTTTTGTAACTATGGACTTCTCTCACAGTGGATTACAATTTGTCTTTATAAATTCATCCCTCCTCCCTCCCAAGTCTTGAGAATCCCTTGAAGCCTGAGTTATAGGAGAATCCCTATAAAGAAGTTTTTGATTTATTTCTGCTAGTCCCAGGGATTCTACCATAGGGGTTGTTATCTGGGTTCTCAGATGCGAGATTGCCCAGACCCCACATATACTGCGTACTTGAACCTTAAATTTACATAGGGCCCATCCTCACTGTTTCAAACCACAGGAAAGACTTTTCCTCACTCAGACATTGGTGAAGACTGTAAGTTTTGTTCTTGTCTTAAGATGGTAGATAGTATTTTTCCTAGTTCATCCTTTCAGTTCTTAGGCTTTTACAGTTATCTTAGTGCCAACACCAATTAATATGGATCCAAAGCCTCATATTCTTTCTGTGGTGAAAAATTAAAACAAGTCTATTATGTTATATAGACAATAATCCACTTTGGTCATCCTGTTACTGTACCTTCTCTGTTCTTTATTTTGGCATCTGAAGGCTTCCTTTTCTTTTAGTATAATCTAATAACATTCAAATATTTTTATCTAGCAAAATTAACAATATCTTATTGCTGGAGAGTGTTTATTTGTTTTAGTCAGTATTATGGGCTAAATTGTGCTTCCTCTCCCTGCTACCAAATTCATATATTGGAGTCCTAATTCCCAATATGAAGGCATTTGGAGATGGGGTCTTTGAGAGTTAATTAGGTCATAAGGTTGGAACCTCCATAATGGACTAAGTGCTCTTACAAGAAAAGATGGTAGAAAGCTTGCTCTGTCTTTCCTTGCCATGTGAGAACACAGTGAGAAAGCAGCTGTCTACAACCAGAAAGAAAGTTCTCACAGAACCAGAACATGCTGACACCCTCATTTGGACTGCCAGGCTCTAAAATTGTGAGAAAATTAATTTCCTTTATTTACCCTGACCAGCCTGTGGTACATTGTTATGGTGGCCTGAGCAGACTAAGATAATCAGTCATCTTTCTGAAATACTGAGTCTCTGATCACTTATTTGTTCAATTAATGTTGTTTTAAGGAAAAAAAAATCTTGCTGCTTTTACTTTAAATCAACTGGGCTTCTGCTGACTCTTCCTGGACTCAGATAAACCACAATATCCAAGCAAGTAATAGACAAAAGAAACAAACACACAAAAAATCCCTACTAATTTATGTGGAACAAGTAGTTCAATTCATGTTAATACCAAATGGACCAAAATGTAAAGAATCAAATTCAAAAAGAATAGCCAAGAATAGAATGATTTTACTTTATGAAGGAGGAAAAAGAAAAAGGAAAACAAACAAAAAGCTTCTGTATGAATTCAGAAGGCAATCTACAGAAGCCTAATAAAATAAAAACTTCCATCAATATTGCAAGTGAAATATCTTGAGGGAATACACATAATTAATAAAAAGATGGGGCTATAATTATTGTGGTAGATATAAATTATTACCAAGGGACCTCCAGCTAATTTGAAGGACCTTTGGCTTTTATGTGGCTGTAGTTAGAAATAAGAAATTTACTAAAGGAAAACATGTAGTATCTATTGCAATCTTAAAACAAAGAAATCTGTTGAATGACAGCAGTATAACCCTGAAGCATCCTGATGAACTGTAAATAATCCAGGCTCTTCTGTGTGTGCGGGGGGGGGGGGGAACAACTTAGCTGATAATTCATAGATGATTGTATTCTTGCCATGTGACCAAAGGGCTTTAAAAGGACCTGTTCCTTGTGCTTCAGAGGCTGGTATTAATAAAATTACTTGGTAATATGGCAGTTGTAAATTGCGACCTCTTGTCATTGGCTGGGTCATAGATGTCCCTCTCCTTTCCTTTTTAAACATTGATGGGTTCAACAGAGTAAACATTGACATCATAAATGAGCAAGGAGTCAGAGCACTTTAGGTTCTAGTCACTTCCATAATGGGAAGTAAGCAGAGCAATTTAATAGGGGATGTGAGAGGGGAAGGAAGGGAACTAGGATCTTAGTCAGACAGATGATGGAATGAATACTCTATTTAAGTGTGCCAGACATACTCATGAAAAAGTAGTTGTGGGTCACCAGAAACTACAGGAATGGCATTATTGGGTTGCTCCCATAATTAAGGGAAAAGGCATAAGTCAGGAGCATCTCAGACTAAATGTGTTCCTCTACCATACACTACAATTATCACCCTTATGTTCTTATTCCAATAGGCATTTCACACTGATGATGTGGAATACCTTCTCTTGTTAGTATCGTGAGTTAGAGTGAAGGGTAGGGCAGATGGGAGATCAGTTAAACCTCCCACTCTTGCAAAGACTGTGTCCACTCCTCTGTCGTGGCAAAGCTAGAAAGAGAGATTTCCAAAGGGCAGCACCATAACTGGCTGATTCTGAAAAAATCCATCACTTTTAGGGCAATACATACCAGACGAATTTCTGCCAGTCTTTTCTCAAACTAGGAAGTTAGTAATCAAGGGAGAAAAAGGATTAACTTGTAACATCATTAACACTATTACTATACATACATGTTTATGCCCAGTGAAAACACTGACATGTTCTTTCTTCTCTTCTTCTAAAATCTTGTTCCTCATAACATCTCCAGATATTTATGTAGAAGACATGTTTAGATGTCACCCAAGATCCCCTCTTAGCACTTTTTCTTGCTAACAGTGCCTTAAGTACGCTTGGGGAAGAGTGTGCCCATCCCTAGGCATGAAACATGATTGACTAAAGCCAATCACGACAATCATTTCTGTTGCTTTAAAAAACCCCTAGGAGTAACCATGTAACAAGTTCTAGCCAAGTGTATGGGTATATTTCTGGGGAATTAATTGGAATGCTTTCCAGATAAAAGAAAACAGACAGCGGTATCACACTTACTGTGCCTTGCAGATCCTCTATGAACATAGTGTGGCAGTTGGGCTGCTGGGGTCATTTGTGCTCAGGAGAGAAAGGTGAGCAAAGTTGAGAAGACATGGACCCCAATACCACCTAGCTTCTGACCAACACCAGCATCAGCTAACCTCTAGTCTTTAGATTTCCCTACATTAGGGGAAACTGTATGTTTAAACAACCATTAGTAAAATTTTGTCACTTGTGGCCAAATCCATGTTTAACTTACATAAAATATATAGTACTATAATTTAACAAGTCCATTACCTAGTTATCATCAACAAGCATGCAGTATTTTACTTTCACAATAACCTCAAGGTGATGGTGGTCAATCACTCCAAACCCCAGGTTAACATATGGAGAAGCTGACACAGTACAAGTTGTTGACTTAGCTTGAGTTGCCCAGTGGGTTTGTGGCAGAGCCAAACTTGAAGCTGCACTCAATGTCATTCTTTCTTTGCTCATTTATTCATTCATTCATTTATCTAACAGACTTTGACAATCTATTTTAGGCAGAAATACTTGTGCACCAGGAATATAAATATTAATGATTAGACAGTTTGTGCTCCCAAGGACCTCACAGTCTAGTGAGTTCATAATCTTTGAACTCTCAGTTCAGTGGCATTTTAATTATATCAGTCTACTTTCTTACTGATAGTCATTGTCATGTGAGCTATGTATTTTTTTTTTCTCCAAAAGCAGGTGATTTCAAGGGCATTTACCTAATCAAAAGATATATCTTTCATCTGTTACTAGGATGTGAATGGAAATTTCCAGCATCATTTCAAAACCAGAATTTTCTAAACAGTTCACCCTTCCTTCTACAAAGGCAATTCTGCTAATGTTTCTCTTTAATGATTCTTCTGGATGATGGTTGCATTGAGATAGTGTGAGGTGGTCACATGTCTAGAGCTGGGAAACCAAATGTATAGTGACACATCACGGGGTACAATTCAAAAGAAGGACTGAACATGTAGGTGGAGAGATGTAGGCCAAGAAGATGATGCAAAATATAGAAAGATGTTGTGCTCAAATGCTAACTTAAGTAGAAGTCAAAATATTCTAAAAATTCAGAAGCCCTGGAGAATGATAAGGATATGCTAATGAAAGTACCTGTGATATGATGAAGAGACTCAGAAAATAAGTCGTGCCAACAGCCAAAGGACTGATAATGGCAAAAAGGTATTCTCAATCAGTTGTCCAAGCAATTGACTAAAAATAGTTTCTTGAAAACTACTGTGTGCTTAGAAATGTCCCAAGTGCTTTACAGGAAAGAGCAAGACATAAAAGAATCATAAAACATCACCTTTTTAGTCAGTTAAGTTAGAGCCCAATTGGGGAAAAGAGAAGAGACTAACACATACAGAAAAAAAAGTAAATAATATTAGAATGGTATGGAATGCAATGCAAGAGATAAGATGTACAAGGGTGTTTCAGGACTGGAAAGGTGTGATGCATGGTAGAAATAATCTAGGACTGCAATCAGAGACCTTGACTCCAGTTGCAAAACTATACTCTATATAAACAAATCGTCCCACAAACCTCTGTTTCTCAGGGAAGAGCTAATTTGAGAAAACAAATAAGAAAATATGGAAGACCTCTTGAACTCTTAAATATTAGATACACATTTATGCTATCATTTTCATGAGTGTGAGAATGTTTTCTAGGAGAAAAAAAAAAGAATAAAAAAACCAGGAGAGATCTACATAGTACTGGAAATGAGTGGTATTTCCTAAGAGGGAGAAAACAGGTGCAAAGATGGAGGACACAGGCAGAACTCTTGAGCTCTACTTGTAACTCTGCCAATCAAACCTTTACTGAACCTTCCTTTCCTCATTCACAAAATAGGAAAAACAAAACAAAACAAAAACAAAAAACAAACAACAACAACAAAAAAAACAGCACCTCCAGTGGCTCCCACCAGACACGAGGATGAAATAAAATCACAGATACCAAATTATTCCACCAAAGATTGTTCTCCTGGCTACAAGGATGCTGGACTGGCTGGAGGCTAAATGAGGTACAGGATGATCAAAATCAGGGGATTTGTTACAGGCAAAGAAATTCCAATTCTGTGTGCCATCAAGTGATACCAATATGGGAGTGTGAGTTGTCCACCACTGCCAGTGCCATTGTGCCACCAACCAATGGAACTCAACTCGACAGTAATCACCAAGGTAAGACAGACAGTTTATGTCTTCAATTATGCAAACTACACATAGGATGCATTAGAAGAGACATAAACACAAACCGTGAACTTTCCCTGCTACCCAGTCTCAACTGTGCAATGTGATCTACCACCCCAGGTGCAGGAGAAAACGAAATGCATTGTTGACAGAGAACAAAAAATTTATTACTATATAAGCAACCAAAAGACTCTCCACTTTTCATTATCATTGTGCACCAGCAACTCTAAACAATGTCAGGGATGAAATACTCCACTGCAAAGAAATCTTGTTGGCCTCATTTCTAAAGAGTCGCAGAGGTTAGAGCTGAGTCCTATTCCTATATATACATGAACATCAGATTAGCATGGTTTATTACTTATTAGTTAATAGATACTATATTCTCCATGAAAGGCACTTTAGAGAACTCCCAATTGTACAGAAGCCCCTGACACATGTGGACTCAGCTAAACAAGTTTGGTTCAGAAGAAGTTCATCACAGTTTGGCATCCTCCAAGTGCAGGTCCAAATGTTGCAGCTCTACGTACGCCAGAGTTTAAACAGTAAATAAAAAAATGATCACACACGATTGTAACATAAAGAAAGAGAACAGAAGTTTCTTATTTCTATCATCTCAGTGATGACTTTAAGTTGGCATGTGTGTTTAAAATTTGCCAGAGTGAATCAGAACATGAACTCCACATTGCTGGTAAGTGCAAATTTTAGATGATACATGAAATAATTTACCAAACTTGAAGAACTTCTTTCAAGTTGGAATTTATTCTTTTCAAGTTGTTAATTATTTAAAAAAAAAAAAAAGGATGAATCAAGAAACCTGTGATTATCACTGGTTATTATATGATCATTATTGAAAATATTTTTATCATAGAAAAGGGAAAGATCTTAAAACTGGTCCACTCTGAGAGCTACATAGTCCAGGTATGCCAGAGGGAGAGAGACTCAAAAGACCTTTTTTTCCCAAGGAAGTTGATAGCTTTTCCCAAGCTATCGATAGTGCTATTGAACACTCAGCAGATTTTAATTCATGGTCAATTCTACAATAGGACGTGACCTAAGAGTGAAAACACATTCTCTGATACATTGTGCCATATCTTCCCCAGCCCCTTAAAACAAAATCTATGTTATTGGTAAACTCTTCATTACTGCTATTTACCTGATGAGCAGAAAACACAGTGCAGTTTTTAGAGATAATACAGAACTTATTCGTTTTGTTTGGAGGTATGAATTGTGAGGTTTTGCCCAGAAACCTGGGTCTAGCTATGCTTGCTGAGGCCTGATTCTAGCTGTCTTCACATACTTGTGTGGAAAAGAACCATCTGGAATATGCCCAGCTGGACAAACATAGAAATGCAGGACTCCTGCAGTCCATTCCCAAAGATTCCAATGTCCAAGATCTGGGATAGAGCCTGGAATCTGTGATTTCATTGAGCACACTACTGATTCCAATCAGGTTACTCCTGGACTAAACTTTCATAAATATTGAGAAACTGAAGTTCTCAGAAAAGTAGAACACTTTTGGTAATGCTTTCCTATTGACTGCTACACTTTTAATTCTGAAAACTGCCATTCTGCACCAAGAATAAACAAACACATGAATAAGGAAAGAAGGAAACAAATACTACCCACACATACTCTCTCCCCCAAAATAAGAAGACAAAAAATGAACAGAGCAGGTAAAAAGAGTTGTTGATGGAGCTAATTCACAGGAAAGCACCTGTAATAGTGAAATGGTCTGAAAATAAAGCACCCTGCCAGATTCGAAGTGAAGAAAATAAATTTTAATTGTTATTTACTATCATCTGAATGCTGGAGGCCCTCCAAAACTCATCTGCTGAAATCCCACCCCACAAAGTGATGGTATTGGGAGATGATGCCATTGGGAGTGATTAGGTCATGAGGGTGGAGTCCTGATGGATAGGATTAGAGCTTTTATTAAAAAGACCCCACAGAGTTCCCTAGCTCCTCTCACAATAGTGGGGGCACAGGAAGAAAGTGCCTTCTATGCATGAGGAGGCAGAAGCTCACTAGACACCAGATCTACCTGTGCTTTGATTTAGACTTCCTAGTCTCTAAAACCATGAGAAATAAATTTCTGTGGTTTAGAAGCCACTCAGTATCTGATATTTTGGTGTAGCAGGCTGAAGGCAATAAGACAGTTTAATAAATTTAATGAAATTCTGGCATTGGACCCCACTTCTGAGAGTTTTTAAAAAGGTAAACATTATGTAATTTAAGAAGCTATAAATAAATAAGAAATATAATTTTTTCCTTAAAATCTTCTCACATTTTACTTTTAGTAATAATGACTCTTATATTCAGTTAATTTTTTAACTGCAGCTTAATTCAGAAATACTTATTGGACACCCACTAGGTTCTGAGCATAGAAATATAACCGGTATTGCTCTCCAGGGGCTTTGACTCTAGTTACAGAGACAGGTGCATAAAGGGATTGACGCTCACTCAGCACCACGCTCTACAGACACTGAGCAGCCCAGAGGATCACACCTCTGGTGTGATTATGCTGGTGGAGGGAGGCCGCTCTGTGGTTTAGTGTCACAAGATGGGGCCATGTGTGGCATTTGTACCTACATGCTGGTAAGGTATCCTGGCACATGCTTCCCAAAGAGCGACATCCCTCAAATAAAATAACATCACCACCTGGACTGGATCCCTTGAAGGAAGTATTCACACGCCAGATTGAATAGAGAAGAGCATATGCCAGAAGAAGGATGAGTGGGGAGAGGAAGTTCACTTCCTTGATGTAAGTCCCAATGAGCTGCTGTAGCTGCTTCTCAATATTCCCTGCCTGGGACTAGGCGAAATGTAACTGCCAGTCTCAACCATTGGGCAGATTTGTGGGCAGCTTCTATCACAGATCCTTTTCCTTCTTGTCACTTCTCATTTTTGCCACAACAGCCAGATGATGCTGTGACTGCCACCGGCCTCTCCCCAGCTCTAGTCAGGCACAAGGGAAGCCGGGAGACCATCTTGTTCTCATATTAAATATAAGCCCCAAGGGTGATGTACACAGCACTCCGTGTTCTTTCGAGTTGTTTCAAATGAAAAAATAATGTCTGTGTGTGTTGACTGGTGATTTTAAGACATTTCATTTCTGAAAACAGAGAGATAATAACAAGTGACAAAAAGGTTCCCAAAAAAGCAAGTGTTTCCCTTTTCCCTTCATTTCGTGAGCTGAGGCCCGTTCTCCCACTGAGGGAGCCCTTCCCTGCTCATCTGTCATGGGTCCTCAGGGGAATTTTCTTCATGGTGATTTCTTCCAGCCCAACAGGTCTCTTCCCGGCTCAGTGTGTTTTTCTGGGGCCTGATGGTTTCTTCACGTCCAGGTTTATCCCCTTCCCACCAGGTCCTCCCAACTCCAGAAAATCCGATTTGCTGGCAACATCTGGGCTTCCAGAGAGAGCGGACCCAGGGAAAGGAAGTGCAGGGCAGTCTCAGGGAACCATCCTCTATATAGCCACTGAGACTGGATCACCCTGTGTGACCACACTCTCAGTCTCTCAGAAAGAACAGGCATACCAGATCCCACAGCGGCAGGCCCTACCAAATAACCAAAGATGATAGTATTTCAATACTACATTAAAGAACCTGGAACTTCCAGAGCCCGGTTTCCAAAGTGATTCTGAGATTGATATTTTACTTTTGCAAACTATTTAAAGACTAAGCATTTAAGTTTGAAAGATACAAGCATCCCCAGAGGCAATAGTGACCAAATGCCCCTTCCCCTGTGTCCCGGAGGCAGCCTGCTGTCCCCCTCCTCATCAACTGAGGTTGGTAGGAAAAAGCCAGAAATTGCCCATAATCACGCTATGCCTTTCTACTGTACATCCAATATGTGCTGTCATTATTTCAGTTTTTGAAGCTCTCATGGCAGCATTGCCAGTGAAGATAATGGGGCCTATTATTTTCAATGAGCTCCATCAGGAGGTTTCAATGGGCCTGCTATCACTGGAACAAAGACACATTGGGAAGCAAAACTGCTTTCTTGTCATCAAAATGGCTGTGAGTTTGTGTGAAGCTAAAGAGCACCCCTTTTCCTTTTCAGCCCTGTTGGGTTTGAAAGGGCCAAGAAAGGCAGTTTAGAAAGAAACAAGCCTGGCTCCTTGCCGAGTACCCTTTACCCTGGCCAGATGTATACATGAGCTGCTTTCGTTTTATGGAATCAATAAGTTCAGCAAAGTGAAACCTGCGTTTCCATCGATTCCCTATTTATAGCCAGAAATATGTTCCCATGGAAAATATTGTCTGTTAGAATCGGAAACAAAACAAAACAAAAGCAAAAAATACCTGCCAGCAATGAAGGAGTTGAGGGGGTGGTTAAGTTTAGGGCAAATTAAGACATTCTACAGCATTGGCTCAGCCTTAAAATCTCTTTTCTGCCCTGTTCCAGACTCTTCTCTTCTTTCCTAGACTTGAGAAATTTTCCTTTGTCTTTACATCCGTAGCAACTTGAGCTCAATCCCCAAATTCCTTTTGTCTTAGTATTTTCTAAGCCTTAATAGTTACCTTTTTTTTTTTTAAGATTTTATTTATTTATTTGACAGAGAGAGAGAGATCACAAGTAGGCAGAGTGGCAGACAGAGAAGAGAGGGAAGCAGGCTCCCTGCTGAGCAGAGAGCCCGATGCAGGCCTCGATCCCAGGACCCTGAGATCATGACCTGAGCCGAAGGCAGCGGCTTAACCCACTGAGCCACCCAGGTGCCCAATAGTTACCTTTTAATAGAGACCATAATCACAACACTACCAGTCTAACCCTTCCTAAATCATGGTCAATTTTAGGATCAGTAATATGCATTATTTGAGGTTTACAAATAGGAGAGTCCAAAAAATGAGATCACTCAAAATAATGATTCTATCACAGTGTGTTAAATAAAAAATTAAGGTCACGAAGACATTTCAACTTTTGCATGCTTATTAGTGCATGCTTCTAAGTACATTACGCATTTACTCACTTAATCCTCATAACCACCTATGAAGGAGTGCTGTTGCTACCCTCATCCATAGAGGAGGCCTAGAGAGAAGAAATCACTTGCTGAAAGTTATGCAGCTAACAAGATCTAGAATAGAAAATGAATCCTTGCAATTTCATTCTAGGGTTCATGAAATAGGGGAAACCTCTACATCTGTTTGAGCTGTTTTAGAGTTGTTTGAAATGCTGGTCGGTTTTTCTCTTCCATGCTCATATTCCTTACCTTCTCCCAAACTGTCCCTCCTTTCCCCTAAATACTTCCATGCAAGCAGTTAGTAGGTTCCTGTTCCATGTCCTCCAGTTTGCCAGAGTAGAAAGCAGAAATAGCCTGCCAATCTGTCCCTAGTGTTCTTGGATGCTTAAATTCTGTCAGATCCATTATTTTAGATGCCTTTGTGTCAAAAGCATAAAAATGGAGGCAATGAATTTGAGAGGATAAGGGTAAAAAATAAGGATTCCTGGAAATGTAAATCTGCAGGATTCATATAGGAATGAGTGATGTCTCAGCCAAGTTACTCCCAGCACAGACATTTTTGCTGTGTTCCAAAGCTCTGTGGACACCATGTCATAATTTGCAAAACATCCAGCCTTCACTCCAGTGGGGTCCATCCAAATCTTGAAGCCAAGGCTTCAGCTGGGCTGCCTTTCCGTTTGCTGCAAGGGGACACTGGCCTTCATGGGCATCTCCCACAGTATCCAGTGAAGTCTCCCAGTGGCTGTGGCACCCTTCTGGGCAGCAGACCCGGCTTGGCCCTCTCCAGTTTATCACCTCAATTTATCCTGCAATGTTCCAGAACACCTGTAATCCCAAAAGAAGGAAGGGATGTAGAAAAGGGAATGGAACTGAACTGAATAGAACCAGTTCAAGTTGCTCCAAGCTGGGACAGAGGTTGAATGCAGCCTTGTTCCACCACCTTCCTCTTCTGCCATGTTTGAAAGAAGGACAAGTAGAATTTGGCTATTCGCAGGAAGGTGCTACCCAGCTACTCTCATTACTTCAGTTGTCATCACCTTCAAGGTGAATTGATCCATAATAGTACTGTCAATGAAGAATGACTGGAAGTGTTTGGCATGACCACAGTAGGGTGGTGAAAGATCAACATCTTGTACTGGATGGCTTGAATAGATGGTGTTTTATTGATCCCTGTGCCAAATATGCACAGTTTATGTTTATTATCTCATGGCAAAAAACAATGTCTGAAACAGTCTAGGAAAGACTACTTCCATGATGCATAAATATGCCCATAATTACTTTCCACCATTAATTTGGCACTAGCTTTATCCCCATTATACTCTAGTCACTCCTGTACCCAGTATTTCTCATTGGTTTCTAAGAGATCAATAGTTGCTGCATTTTTAAGGATTATTTTTAGGATAAAACACATTACAGTCCCCATCTCCCTATCACATACAATAGTCATTCTTCTAGATCCATTTTTTGAGAAAATATGTAAGTACATAGAGATACCCAAGTACTATATGGCTGAAAGCACTGATTTGTCCATGTGGCCTGTACTATAATTATAATTATAATTGTAATTTGTCTAATAATTTGTTAAGATTACTGGACTCTAAATTTTTTAAAGATTATATTTATTTATTTGTCAGAGAGAGAAGAGCAAGCATAAGCAAGGGGAACAGCAGGCAGAGGAGAAGCAGGCTCCCCACTGAGCAAGAAGCCTGATGTGAGATTGATCCCAGGGCCCTGGGATGATGACCTGAATTGAAGGCAGACACGTAACCCACCAAGCCACCCAAGTGTCCCTAGACTCTATATTTTTAAAGAAAATATCATGTCTTATTAATATTTTATAAGCACAAGTTAAACACAGCATCTCAAATATAGTAGGTACTTAGTAAATGCTTCTTGGTGAATGATCATATATTCTCATGCAGCTAAGAAGCATTTTGACCTTCTCCATGTAGGTAGTAAATAAGTCTGTTTGGTTGTACTGGGAGAAATCATACTTATCTAGTTAGCAAACATTTACATTATGCTTATTATACAGTGCTTTTTATAAGCCTGGTGGAATTTGAATTATCCTACAAATATGACTAATCTTCATAATGCCCCCTTGAGATACTATTATTATTATTTTCATTGTTTTCCCTATTATACAGAGGAGGAAAATAAGACACTGTGAGGATGATCTGTCCAGGGCAACATTAGGAGTTTACCAAGAAAAATATTAATTGTGTGTATGGTTTTTTTTTTATGTGAATTATCATTATGCCATTTTATATTTATCTAAATAATTTGGTTTAATGAGAAATTATAGGTGAATTTGTTGATCTATGAATCAAATGAAGTTTAAAAGTATTTTTAAAGATAGATTCTCCATTGCCTCAAAATTCCTCTACTATGAAATAGCTTGTTGGGGAGGGGAGCTACATTCCAGAACTAGGTGTCTTACACTCCAGATTTAAGAAAAATGTTTTGAATCACACTTTATTCTTTGTAAGTCTATACCAACAGCTTACCAAACAAAAGATACGGTTTTCTATAAATCACTTTCTTATTTAGAAACATAAACCACTTCATAATATAATCTTCCAGGGATTTTTACCAGACACTGCCCAAATAATTCAGCCTGTCAAAATATCAACTTATGAGGACAAGTGGAAACTTTACATATTAAACACTAAAAAGTAGCATAACAGTTAAAGGAATAAAAAGGGAAGGAAGAGCATGATGGCAGAGGAGTAGGAGACCTAGATATTGTCGGGTCTCAGGAGTTCAGCTAGAGAGTTATCAAACCATTCTGAACACCTACAAACTCAGCATGAGATCAAATAGAAGATGAGCAGCAATTCTAGGAACAGAAAAGCGACTACTTTCTGAAAGGTAGGACATGCAGAGAAGTGAATCTGAAGGGATACACAGGAAGAGAGACCACAGCGGGTAGGGGCTAGCTCCTGGTTAGCGATAGAACAATGGAGCACAAAGCTGGAACTATTAGAAATCCGCTCCACTGAGGGACGTCTCTCCAGGAGCTAAGCAGATGGTGGAGCCCTCATAGGGACAGTGTGGTCTCATGACCTGCTGGGACACAAAAAGACCAGGACTGTCTGAGTGTGGCAGAACTCCCAGGCATTGGAGCAGGGAAGCCAGCTGCAGAGACGGAGCCAAGGAGGGGGCTCTCAACTTGGGGTTACCTTAAACTGTGATCCAAGACACAGCTGGGCTACTGCTCTTCGAGCAGGGACCACACAAGTGGGAGATCCAGGGAGATTCACCTTCTTCCTCTGAGAGGACTGGCATGGGGCAAGCTGCAGGAATCTGCTAGGTTTGGAGACTCCAAACTGGGCCGTGAGCCAGAGATAGAAATGCTCAGTCACAGGCCTGGTGAGCATGGAGTGTGGCTGGCGACAAGAGAGAGAGGTGTGTCTGACTACTTTTCTCTGAGGGATCACTGAGGAGTGGCGCCCCAAGCTCTCAGCTCCTACAGGGCCAGAGATTGCAAGGCTGCCATTTTCATTCCTGTCCTCCAAAGCTATATGGAAAATGTTCAGGGAACAAAAGCTCCCGAGAGCAAAACCGGGCAGATTATTTAGCCTGGCCCCTGGCAAAGGCAGTGCAATTCTACCTCTGGCAAAGACATTTGAGAATCACTGCAACAGGCCCCTCCACCAGAAGAACAGCAAGAACATCCAGCCAAGACCAAGTTCACCAATCAATGAGAACTGTACAACTCCAGAGCTAGAGGAATGAACAACATAGAATTCATGGCTCTTTCCCCATGATTCTTTAGTCTTTTGAAGTTAAAAATTTTTTAATTTTTTCTTATTCTATTTCCTATTTTAACCTTTTTAACTATTTTATCTTATCAATACCTTTTGAAAAAAATTTTAAATTTTCATTGTTATAATCATATTCTAACCCTTCATTGTATTAAAACTTATTTTTTGTATAGATATAGGTTTTTCTTTCTTTAAAATTTTGGGATAGTTTCTTCTAAAAGATCAAAATATACCCTAAATCTAGTACATGGCTTTGTTCTAGTCTCTAGCCTGATCACATCCTTCCCCCTGCCTTTTTTTTAAGTTTTCAACCAACTTCTTATCTGATCAATTTATTTTTTAGAATCTTCTAAAATTTTCATCTTTACAGTCATAGTCCATCCTTCATCATGTTTATACTTGATTTTGTATATATATGTTTTTCTTTCTTTAAAATTTTGGGAGGCAGTTTCTTTTAACACACCAAATATACCCAAAATTGAGTGTGTGGCTCTGTTCTATTCACTAACAGAATGAAGAAGAAGAAGAAAAAAAAATTATATATATATTTGTTGTTGTTGTTTTCCTCCTTTCTTCTTCCTCCAGTTTTGGGTCTATTCTGATTTGGTTAGTGTATATTTTCCTTGTGTCATTGCTACACTTTCAGTATTTTGTCCTCATTCATCTATTCTCATCTGGTTAAAATGACAAGGTAGAAAAACCCATGTCAAAAAAAGAATAAGAGGCAGTACCAATGGCTAGGGACCTGATCAATACAGACATTAGTAAGATGTCAGAACTAGAGTTCAGAATGACAATTATTAAGGTGCTAGCTGGGCTTGAAAAAAGCATGAATGATATTAGAGAATCCCTTTCTGGAGAAATAAACTAAAACCAAAACAAGTTGAAATCAAAAAAGCTATTAATGAATTGCTATCAAAAATGGAGGCTCTTACTGCTAGGATAAATGAGGCAGAAGAAGAAAATTAGTAATATAGAAGACCAAATGATAGAGAATAAAGAAGCTAAGAAAAAGAGAGATAAACAACTACTGGACTAAGAGGAGAGAAGTTGAGAGATAAGTGATACCATAAGGTGAAACAATATTAGAATAATTGGGATCCCAGAAGAAGAAGAAAGAGAGAGGCAGGCAGAAGGTATATTGGAAAAAAAATTATAGCAGATAATTTCCCTAATTTGGAGAAGGTAACAAGCATCAAAATCCAGAAGGCACAGAGAACTCCCCTCAAAATCAATAAAGATAGATCAGCACCTCAAATACTAAAACTTACAAGTCTCAGTGACAAAGAGAAAATCCTGAAAGCAGCTCAGGACAAGAGGTCTGCAACATACAATTGTAGAAATATTAGAATGGCAGCAGACTTATCCACAGAAACATGGCAGGCCAGAAAGGACTTGTATGACATATTCAGAGTCCTAAACAAGAAAAATATGCAGCCAAGAACACTATATCCAGCTAGGCTGTCAGTGAAAATAGGAGAGATAAAAAGCTTCCAGGACAAACAAAAATTAAAAGAATTTGCAAACACTGAACGAGCCCTACAAGAAATATTGAAAGGGGTCCTCTAAGCAAAGAGAGACCCGAAAAGTAACAGACCAGAAAGGAACAGAGACAATAAACAGTAAAACTGTCACCTTACAGGCAATACAATGGGACTAGATTCATATCATTCAATAGTTACCCTGAATGCAAATGGGCAAAATGTCCCAGTCAAAAGACACAGGGTATCAGAATGGATTAAAAAGAAAACAAGACCCATCAATATGTTGTCTGCAAGAAACTCATTTTAGACCCAAAGACACCTTCAGATTTAAAGTGAGGGGGTGGAAAACAATTTACCATGCTAATGGACATCAAAAGAAAGCTGGGGTGGCAATCCTTATAGTAGATCAATTAGATTTTAAGCCAAAGAGTATAACAACAGATGACAAAGGACACTATATAATAATCAAAGGGTCTGTCCAACAAAAAAACCTGACAATTTTAAATATCTATGCCCCTAACATGGAAGCAGCCAACTATATAAACCAATTAAGAACAAAATCAAAGAAACACATAAAAAATAATACAATAATAATAGAGGACTTTAACACCCCTCTCAGTGGAATGGGCAGATTATCTAAGCAAAAGATCAAGAAGGAAATAAAGGCCTTAAATGACACATTGGACCAGGTGGACATCACAGATAAATTTAGGACATTCCATCTCAAAGCAACAGAATAGTCTTCTCTAGTGCACGTAGAGCATTCTCCATAATAGATTACATCCCAGGTCACAAATCAGGTCTCAGCTGGTACAAAAAGATTGGGATCATTCCCTGCCTATTTTCAGACCACAATGCTCACAAACTAGAACTCAATCACAAGAGGAAAGCTGGAAAGAATTCAAATACATGAGGCTAAAGAACATCCTATTAAAGAATGAATGGGTCAACCAGGCAATTAGATAAGAATTTTAAAAATTCCTGGAAACAAATGAAAATAAAAATACAACTCTTCAGAATCTTTGGGACACAGCAAAGGCAGTCCTGAGAGGAAAGTATATAGCAATACAAGTCTTTCTCAAGAAGCAAGAAAGATCTCAAGTATACAACCTAACCCTACACCTAAAGGAGCTATAGAAAGAACAGCAAAGAAAGCCTAAACCCAAGAGGAGGAGAGAAATAATAAAGATCAGAGCAGAAATCAATGAAATAGAAACCAAAATAACAAGAGCAAATCAACAAAACTGGGTCTTTGAAAAAATTAATAAGGTTGATAAACGCCTGGCCAGACTTATCTAAAAGAAAAGAGAAATGACCCAAATACATAAAATCATGAATGAAAGAGGAGAGAACACAACCAACACCAAAGTAATACAAACAATTATAAGAACATATTAGGAAAAACTATACGCCAGCAAATTTGACAATCTGGAAGAAATGGATGCACTCCTAGAGACATATAAACTACCAAAACTAAACCAGGAAGAAACAGGAAACCTGAACAGATCCATAACCAGTAAGGAGATTGAAAGTAGTCACCAAAAATCTCCCAACAAACAAGAACCCTGGGCCACACAGCTTCCCAGGGAAATTCTACCAAACATTTAAAGAAGCATTAATACCTATTCTCCTGAAACTGTTCCAAAAAATACAAATGGAAGGAAAACTTCCGAACTCATTTTATGAGGCCAGCATTACTTTGATCCCAAAACCAGACAAAGACCCCATCAAAAAAGAGAATTACAGACCATTATCCTTAATGAACACAGATGCAAAAATTCTCACCAAAATATTCACCAAGAGGATCCAACAATACATTAAAAGGATTATTCACCACAACCAAGTGGGATCTATTCTGGGGCTGCAAGTTTGGTTCAATATCCACAAATCAATCAATGTGATACAATACATTAATAAAAGAAAGAACAAGAACCATATGATACTCTCAATAGATGCTGAAAAAACATTTCACAAAGTATAGCACCCTTTCTTGATCAAAACTCTTCAAAGTGTAGGGATATCATCAAAGCCATCTATGAATAACCCACAGCAAATATCATTCTCAATGGAGAAAAACTGAGAGCTTTTTTGCTAAGGTCAGGAACACAGCAGGGATGTCCATTATCACCACTGCTAGTCAACACAGTACTAGAAGTCCTAGCCTCAGCAATCAGACAACAAAAAGAAATTAAAGGCATCCAAATAAGCAAAAAAGAAATCAAACTCTCACTCTTTGCAGATGATATGATATGTTATGTGGAAAATCCAGAAGACTCCACCCCAAAACTGCTAAAATTCATACAGGAATTCAGTTAAGTGTCAGGATATAAAATCAATGCACAGAAATCAGTTGCATTTCTTTACACCAACAGCAAGACAGAAGAAAGAGAAATTAAGGAGTTGATCCCATTTACAAATGCACCAAAACCATAAGATACCTAAGAATAAACCTAACAAAAGAGGCAAAGAATCTGTACTCAGAAAACTATAAAGTATTCTTGAAAGAAATTGAGGAAGACAAAGAGAAATGGAAAAATATTCCATGCTCATGGATGGGAAGAACAAATATTGTGAAAGTGTCTATGCTACCTAAAGCAATCTACATGTTTAATACAATCCTTATCAATATAAGATCAATTCTTAAAAAAATGGAACAAATAATCCTAAAATTTATATGGAGCCACAAAAGACCCCAAATAGCCAGAGGAATGCTGAAAAAGAAAGCCAAAGTTGGTGGCATCACAAGTCTAGACTTCAAGCTCTATTACAAAGCTATCATCATCAAAACAGTTTGAACATCATCAAACATCAAAACATCATCATCAAACCTATCATCATCAAAACATCATGTTACTGGCACAAAAACAGACACATAGATCAATGAAACAGAATAGAGAGCCCATAAATGGACCCTAAACTCTATGGTCAACTAATCTTTGACAAAGCATGAAAGAATGTCCAATGGAAAAAAGACAGTCTCTTCAACAATGGTATTGGGAAAATTGGACAGCCACATGAAGAAAAATGAAACTGGACCATTTCCTTACACCACACACAAAAACAGACTCAAAATTGATTAAAGACCTCAGTGTGAGAGAGGAATCCATCAAAATCCTTGAGGAGAACACAGGCAGTAACCTCTTCAACCTTAGTCACAGTCACTTCCTCCTAGAAACATCTCCAAAGGCAAGGGAAGCAAGGGCAAATATGAACTATTGGGACTTCATCAAGATCAAAAGCTTTTGCACAGCAAAGGAAACAGTTAACAAAACCAAAAGACAACTGACAGAATGGGAGAAGATAATCACAAAGGACATATTACATAAAGGGCCATTACCCAAAATCTATAAAGAACTTATCAAACTCAACACCCAAAGAACAAATAATCCAATCAAGAAATAGGCAGAAGACATGAACAGATATTTCTACAAAGAAGCCATCCAAATGGCCAACAGACACATGAAAAAGGGCTCCACATCACTCAGCATCAGGGAAATACAAATCAAAACGACAATGAGATACCACCTCATACCAGTCAGAATGGCTAAAATTAACAAGTCAGGAAGCCACAGATATTATTGGTGAGGATGCAGATGAAGGGGACCCCCCCTACACTGTTGGTGGGAATGCAAGCTGGTGCAGTCACTCTGGAAAACAGCATGGACGTTCCTCTAAAAGTTGAAAATAGGGGCACCCGGGTGGCTCAGTGGGTTAAAGCCTCTGCCTTTGGCTCGGGTCATTATCTCAGGGTCCTGTGATCAAGTCCCGCATCAGGCTCTCTGCTCAGCAGGGAGCAGCTTCCCTCTCTCTCCCTCTGCCTGCCTCTTTGTCTACTTGTGATCTCTGTCAAATAAATAAATAAAACCTTTAAAAAAAAAAGTTGAAAATAGAGCTACCCTATGACCTAGGAATCACACTACTGGGTATTTACCCTAAAGATAGAAATGTAGGGATCTGATGGGGTATGTACACCTTAATGTTTATAGCAGCAATGTCCACAAGAGCCAAACTGTGGAAAAGAACATAGATGGCCATCAACAGACGAATGGATAAAGAAATTGTGAGATATATATATATATATAGATAGATATAGATTATATATATAGATATATATACCATATGTATGTATACGTATATATGTACACACACACACACACACACAGACCCACAATGGAATATTATGTACCATTAAAAAACCCTGAACTCTTGCCATTTGCAAGGATGTGGATAGAAGTAGTAGGTATTGTGCTAAGCAAGATAAGTCAGTCAAAGACAATTATCATATGTTCTCTATGATATGAATAATTTGAGAGGCAGAGTCGGGGGTTCTGGGGGAAGGGGAGGGAAAAATAAAATAATATGGGATCGGGGAGGGAGACAAACCATAAAAGACTCTTAATCTCATGAAACAATCGAAGGGTTGCTGCGGGGTGAGCAGTTAGGGATAGGGTGCCTGGGTTATGGACATTCAGGAGGGTATGTGCTATGGTGAGTGCTGTGAACTGTGTAAGACTGATGATTTACAGACCTGTACCCCTGGGGCAAATAATACATTATATGTTAATAAAATTTTTAAAAAGGCATTAATACAGATTCATTGAATGAATGACTAAAATTATTTTCATACCAAAGAAATTCCAAACTCTCTAAGATGTATCAAGGAGGGTTCTTATTATTTATTCTAAAATATGTGCCTATATAAAATATTCCTAAGTGAATTAAGATGAATGCATTATAACTGTATTTAATAAGAATTTTCATGGTTAGCTCCTTTATTTTTTTTTAATGTAGACCTAATTATTGGTTACAATATCAAAGGAGGTTATATATTAAGATATATCAACAAAAAAAAAAAAAAAAGAAAAGAAAAGAAAAATAGTCCAGAGGTATTAGTTGACTACAGTTTCAAAAGATGCTAAGATTATGATAATACTTTTGAAAAGATAATGCTATTTTATGATAAATTAACAAACATACAGTGTCTGGCTTATGGTGGGGTGAGTCTACATTTGAATATGTGTTTCAATTCAAGCATCTCATTTTTTTTTTTTTTTAAGATTTTATTTATTTGTCAGAGAGAGGGAAAGAGAGTGAGCACAGGCAGACAGAATGGCAGGCAGAGGCAGAGGGAGAAGCAGGCTCCTGCCAAGCAAGGAGCCCGATGTGGGACTCAATCCCAGGACGCTGGGATCATGACCTGAGCCGAAGGCAGCTGCTTAACCAACTGAGCCACCCAGGCGTCCCCAAGGAAAATGACAAACTTCGATTACTCACAAAAAGTATGCTAGGGAAGACAAGGCATCTCTAAGTCAAAACAAAGGGCTGGAAGATGTTTGGTTTGACAAATGAAGCTCTAGAAAGCTCACAACAGTTGTCCTAGTATATCCGAAAGAGACGCAGTGGTGAGGAGTAAATATTTTCACTGCAGAACCCTGCTTTTCTATCCCTAAAATATACCTTCATCTCTCTTATTTCCACTGCCTCTGACCTAAAATGCCTCAAAAATTTTCTAATGAGTGTCCCTGCATCTCATCTCGTATTTCTCCCACACAAACTCTTCACAACATATTAGAATTATCCTTCCAAAACACAAATCCTACTGTGACATCTCCCAGCTTAAAAACTTCCCAGTGGGTCTGCAGTAGACACAGACTAACCAGGAACCCAATGGCCTTACTGGGTCTCTGACTATAGCTCCCATTCTCCTGCCTCTCGTCTCCTATCCCAGCCTCCCACTATCACCCTTTCATTAAATTATGTTCTGGTTTCTGAAGACTACTCATTCTAAGGAAATTGGTACCTCTAAACCTGTTTTCCTTTAGTCACACTGTTCTTTCTCTCAGTCTGAAACTCTCCACCCCCATCCCATCCCCAACTAGTGAATGTCTATCCATCCTTGAAAACTAGCTCAAGTATGTCAGCTCTTCTATAAATCCTACCTCACTCCCCAGAGTCAGGATTCAGAGCCTGCTCCTCAGCACATCACTAGCACTCCATACATAATTGCCAAGTTATTGTTAGATATTCATGTGCCAGTCTTTCCATTTTGCCAAACTTTCAACTTCTCAACTTGGGGTCTTTCTGACCTATGACAAGCTCTGGGTCAAGATAAAAACTCTGTTTTTTGTCAAGTGTATGAGTGAGGATAATACATTGAAGGGCAACACTTTAGAGCAGATACTGGATCATATAATAATAACATCAGTGATGACAGTGATTATAATAGCCATCATTTCTAAGCACCAATGAGGTGCCAAGCAATGTCTTAGGAGCTATGCGCACACCATCTTGATCTACATAATCCTTGATCTTTGTAAGTAGGTTACTTCACAAATAAAGTATCTGAGAGGCAGAGAGATAAAGTGACTTGCCCAAGGTCAAACAACAACTAAAAGGTGGAATTAGGATTTAAAAATAATTGTCTCTGACTAAAATCCATGCCCCAAGCCATATATCAACCTGCCTCCTTTAAAACTCCAAAAATCAGAGGTATTCAGTTGATTCCAGGGCTTTCTCTAGAGGTTTGTTTCCAATCACTGAAATATTTTTCAAAAATATTTTGAAATGATACCTTCACTCTTTAGAAGATTAGACTCTGCACTAATCTAAAACTCCAAAAATCAGAAGCATTCAGTTGATTCCGGGGCTTTCTCTAGAGGTTTGTTTCCAATCACTGAAATATTTCTCAAAAATATTTTGAAATGATACCTTCACTCTTTAGAAGATTAGACTCTGCACAGATAGGATACCAAGGTAGGGGTGGCTTAGAAGGGTATGAGCCAGCTTCCCCTCCTTGAATAATCCCTATCAGCACTCTCCAAGGTACCCTAAATATCTGTGCTATCTAAATAAAATTAGGCACTTGGAAATGGACAGTTTCCAGACTAGTTTCATTTACTTTCTCACAAGATTGATGCTCCAAGTCACTTCTGTAGAGAAATCTGGGACCTTCTGTTAACTGCACAGGACACCTTCAGATCTAGCATTTAGTGAAAAAACAGATTCTATAGAAAAAAACAGAGACATAGAATACTATGGTTTAGGTCCTCTGCTTAAAGTTAATTATGTACATTCTATATCACTCCCCTCCCATCCTCTACAGAGAACATTCTTTCTGAATGTGCCTTGGATTTGGTTAAGTTATTAAGACTACAGGCTAATGTTTTTGTTCTCAGCTATTTGAAAGCCCAAGAAACATTCTGAAATTGTTTACTGAAAAATTGCTTACCATTTGCTTATCTCCCTACCATGGGATATATGCAAGGAGAAGTTTAATGCACTTATCTTCCCCCTCTGATTGCATCTTGCCATCTGTGGTGCATTCAAGAGGACCAGAGAGGACTGCATCTGTAATGACTGTACTTTAATATTCTGGATGCTATTGTAGATACCAATAGATTTGGGAAGGAACCAAAGCCTAGGGAAATATATGGGTAAATGCAGCTCAGTTAGTTACCTTCCTTTAGATGACTTGCCTGAAGTGGAACATCCTAAAGTTTGCAGGTTTGTACTAACATCTTTGAAAATAGCTCTAGACATGCGGTTGGCTCTGTTCAAAAAAATGGAACGTCAAAGGTGACTCAGCCTAGCTGAAGCAAGAAAAGTTTAATTCAGAACATAATTTGCTTTCCTTTATTTGCACACTGCAGTTCTGGGGAATAAAAGCCATTATGGAATCAAAGGACAATTTGCTTTGTTGTTGTTGTTGTTCTGCACTGAATTTTTAAAGGCCTTTTTTAAAAGAACATAAACAGATGAATGATACTAGATTCAGTGCAGCTTAAAACTAAGTACCTTGAGCTCTTTCCCATGATAAACAGAAACCAATCTTGGCTCTCTGCCCCCAAGCACAGTTCTGTGTGTACTCAGTGAGACAGCTCTCTTTCTTGTCTAGAGGAAGGAAGTCTGGGCAGCATGGACAGTGATTCTCAGAGAGATGGGGATTTTAAAAGATATTCAATTATGAATGTTTCAATCTTCTCCCTCTTCCCTCCTTCGAAAGCAAAGTCTCTAGCTGCTTTTAGGTCTCTCTGTCTCTCCAAACTTCACAGGAGATTTTGAGCCTGTAAGAGAAATCTCTGGGCCTTTCTACACAGCTTGTGGGAGATGGGGAGGGAATATCATCAAGGTGGGAAGATCAGGAGAAACAACATTCACACTCAGAGATAGTAAAAGAGAATATCTAATAAAGTAAAGAAGATAGTGAAGATTCCAAGAACCAAATAATATGTGTTTTTCTAAGAGTTTTTGTAGGATGAGGCTATAAGGTATAGATGCAGAGGTTTGGGGGACAATGACAGCATTTCAGGATATTGATATGAATTCTGCATTGAATCCCTTGGACCTTCTTCAAGAAATATCAGTAAAAAGGTAGGACTGCTTCTAATTACTTTTTGATTGCTGAGCTCTTTCTCTGAATGTGGCAATATACAGAGAAGAAACAATGTCAGGACCCAGCTTATAATAGGAATTAAAGAAGAAACTAAGGCTTGATCGGGAGGTAGTAACTGAGTTCTCTCTCTACAGTCCTTCTTGAATTGGAGATGCAGCATGTGACCTTAAGGTACATGAAGCCTTGGTCATAGAAAACCCCAAGGAGAGTGTTGACCTAGACCATGATGGGGACCTTTGGAAAAATCTCTATGCCAAACATTTAGCTCTATGATATAGGTCAGGACTTTACCGCTGGCCATAAATAATAGGATTCATGACTACCACTAAGAGATCACCAGCCATAGTTAAGGACAAAGGGCAGGAACAATTAATGATGTGTCAGGGATCTACCAAAGATTCAGTTCTGGAGTAATGCCAAAAACAGTGTAAGGCAGTTTCAACCACCCAGGAAGTTTATAATCAGGCTAGAAAATCATGATTACCCATAGGGCACAACTGGGGATTAAGAAGAACTGGAAGAGTCAGGAAAGGCACATTCAGTGGCAATTCAGTAGAGGTTTCTCACCAACTTCCAATTTAGATAAATCATGTCCCAACACAGAGGATATAATCCCTTGGGGTCACCTATCCCCATGGGTTGGGGTGGCAGTCCTATCAGACAGGGAGACAGACTCCTGACCCATGGTCAGGTCTTACATTTTCATTCTATGCTAGGCACTGCAAATTATGTAGTTAATTCAAAAGATGGGTAACATTCATATAGGAGAAATTGAGGAAGGCAATGGATCACAAGCAGGGAAAATGTAACTAGCATAGTAGAAAGAGATGTTTCATCCAGCTGTATTTATGAAGATTCGTAAGCACCTTCTCAGCTTCTGACAAGAGAGACCATAAAAAATAATGACTATTTTCCATAGGATAATTCTTTCTCAAGTGTCCAGAACCCACTTGTGATTCTTTCACTCCTGCATTATTCTACTGTAAAGGGCTTTCCTAGCACTCTACCTTGCTGCCTGGGGTAGGCTTGTGACACAGTTCTTCTGGCCAATGAAATATCATCAGAAGTCCTGAGTTTGCTTCCCAAAATCAAAAGGCATAACTTAGTGAAACTTAATCCTTGCCCTTCCTCTGTCCAGGAATGATGACATAAGGTGAAAAATCCCATTCTTCAACCCTGATACAGGAAATAATAAAGGTTAATGAATGCATAATAAGGATGAAGTAGCTGAGGATAGAAAGAGCTTTAGTTCCTAATGGGACCATTGAACTGTCATGGCAATCCTGAATTTCCCACAGTCCAACTTCCTGTTTCATGAGACAAAATCCTATTTAAGCCATGGTAATAGAATTCTCTGTTATTTACTACCAAATGAATTCATAACTACATCTAATACATGCTTCAATTAGATATGAATGCCATTTATTCCTTTCCTTGTGTCAGTGACATCTTCTCATAGTGGCAAATAGAGCTCTTCAGGTTCCTACATCCTTTTCTGAAATCCATAATGCTTTCCTGAATTTGGAGCAAAACATCCATTTTCCACAGGTGGTACATTAATATTCAAAATCTCATATTGATTGCCTAATGCTTCAAAGTTATGTACCATTGTCTATGAAATTATGAAACCCTATTTAGCACCCAAATTAGTATTAGATCCTTTTAAAGTCAAGCATATATGCTACGTAGTAAAATAATTACCATGTATTTTGTTTTTCTACATTAATATGGTAATATAGCATGGTCTACCACACTGCAACTTATGATTAAATCTATATGATTTTAGAACAGCTGGTTGACAAGAAACAACTCACACTACTTCTTTGGTTGATTCTAAAAGTTCTTTTCCATTTATAGCTGTTCAAATCAGTTTACATTCTAGCATTTTGACCATATCAAATATACTGGAAAAAGCCAAAGTTACTTTTTAAATCTGGATTCCTTACTTATTTCAGATGTTTTCGAAACATATGTGATGCATATTATATATACTGTGAGATATTGTAATATCTGTTTGTGATTTTTTTCTACACCCAAGAGATCTGTCTCAGTTAGAATGCCTTCAACTTCCAAAACAAAATGTCTAAACTGCAATGTCTTGAACTATGATGCAAATATGTATATTGTTTACTTACCAAGGACGCTATATGCAGGTAATTGCAGAGTTGTTTTGGCAGCTTAATGATGTGACAAGAGATACTGGTTCTTTCCACTGCTCTAATCCTTCATTCTCCATGTGTTTATTTTTACCCCCATATTTGCTACTTCATGGTCACAAAATGGCTACCATAGCTCTAGGCATGTCATTTTCATCCAACAGCACCCAAGTAGAAAAAGAGGGAGAAGAAGGCTAAGGAAGATATTCTCCTTACACAACTATCTATCCATGGAAACTCTATAGAACTTTAGATAGTTATGGAAATGTAAAATCATATAGCAGTGTATTTTTGCTCATTCATTTATTCAACAAAATTTTAGTTAATAGGTCCCATGTGCCAAGCTCTGTTCTATGTACTTAATACTTATCAGGGGGGAAGAAAAACACAAACACAAGAGATAAAGAGCCCTGCCCTTGAGACTCTAGTGAAGGGAACACAATGAATAATAAACATTAACTAGTATTAAGCCCCTTTCTATGGGAGGATTTTCTTCCTACATTTTTTACTTCAGGCATGGCCATATTACCCATTTTAACTAATGAAATGTCAGTGGGAATAATAGGTGCTATTCCAAGCAGAAGTTTTTGTTGTCTCTATCTTCTACCAGGAAAAAGGCAATTCAGAATGGAATATTCAGAATGAAAACAACATTAAAGCAGAGCATCAGTCAATCTATGGAAATAAAATGTTATTGTAAGTAACAAAGGTGTTTTATTACTATGGTCTGATAGTAATATGATAGACTAAGCTGGCCAGTACTGGAACTCATATAGTGTATAAACATTGAAAATACTAGAGTATAGGGGCTTGCAGTAAAGTAGTAGGAGTGTGTTCAGATAGCAGTATTAAATAGAATAATCAGGTAAACCCACTGAGATGAGATTTACATTTGCATTTGGAATAAGGTGAGAGAATTTTGCCAAAAGGATATCTGGGAAAAGAGAATTCCAGATAAAAAGACCAAATAGACAAAAGGTCCTCACATGTGTAGAGTAGCTGGAACCATCAAAGAGTTGACCATGACTGGCTGTGACTTGTAAAAGGGGGAGTGTGGTAGGAGAAGAGTTCAGAAGAGGGAATGTGCCAGAGTAGGATTTTGGATTTCAAGAGCGGGATTTAGATTGTTACTCTGAGCTAATTAGAGAGCCATTACAGAGTTTCTAATAGAGGAATGAAGGATGTTAACTTAAATCTTTAAAATTTCACTTAGCTACTGTATTAAGAATAGATTATTGAGGAACAAAGGTAGACATGGATACCAGATAAGAGGCTAGTGTAGGAATCCAGTCTGGATAAGATGGCTATGTGAACCATAGAGGTAGCCTAGGAGATCACAAGATATGGTAAGATTCTAGACAAATTATGCAGGTGGAGAAAACAAGATGTGCTGATGGATTTGGGTGTGAGGTAGAGAGAAGAGAAGATCTATACTCCTCTGAACAAAAGAGGTATGCTCCCTTAAAAACAGTAACTCCATGCTCTCCAGAGGACAGAAATGTTCAGCACCATCATTCCTGCTGACAACTTGGGGTACTCACCAGTTGTGCCCACCAGGCCTGGGAGACACACCATACGACAAGATCACCAGTCAGCAGTGTACACAATGGCTTCCAAAATATGAGAAGATATTAGAAATTGGCTATTCCTATATAGAAAATAATCTGAACTTGCTTACTACAAAGTTTTATAATTTATTGTATTATTAGCCAGACATTGTAAGGCATAGATCAATAACTATTTGTTTTACTATTTTGTAATTGTTTGCAATACACTTTTTTAGCTACTAAACTAAAAAACACTAAATTCATGTTTAATAATTTTTTTAAAAAAAGAGTATATTCTCCATTCCTCAAGAAAGTTGATGATAAATATACAACCTACATAAACTCATGATATTTATCATCTTCCATGGGGGTATTAATGCTACTATAGGTCAATGAAAATGAAATGCTACAAACAGCTTATCATCTGGTGCAGTGCCAGCTGTGCCAGCCATGCCCCCGGGACACAATGGTGAACATGCTCCCATAAAAGTCTACCCACAGCAAATTCAATGGCACAGTTAAGGCTGGAAATGGGAATCTTGTCATCAATGGAAGGCCCATCTCCGTCTTCCAGGAGTAAGATCCTAGGTCCTACCAACATCAAATGGGGTGATACTGGTGCTGATTTAAAAAAGAAAAGGAAAAAGAAAAACAGAGGGCAAAATTTCGATGAAGAAGCATGAGTGTGTACTTCAAGTTTATTTTTTTTATACAGAGGATTGTCTCTCAAAATGATTTTATATGTGCACTTGCCAGATGTAAGTTCACAGATCACTAAATGAAGAATGACTTTTCATTTAGATCAATATTCATTATTTTAAATTATGTTCGCTTATCTTCCATTTTACGTTTTCTTATGGTCCAACAGCTGAAGAGCTTCATGAATGATTAAGTGACCCTGGGGCCCTGTGAGTGTCATCAGATTTTTCAAATAGAAAATCCATTAATTCAGTAATGGTTTGATTACTTTACTTAGCTAGTCTGAAGTAAAATTTTTAAAATTTCATTCCTTTGGAGGTGAAATTTCTAACATTATTTCAAATTCCAGTTGGTTAAGTGCAATAATAAAGTTAAAATTATTTGTTTTGCAGTGAAAATTTGAGTGCAAATTTGGGTGAATATAGTATCTAAATCATAATGAAAAGAATAACATTCTTACTAAT
This sequence comes from Mustela nivalis, assembly GCF_964662115.1. Lineage (NCBI taxonomy): Eukaryota > Metazoa > Chordata > Mammalia > Carnivora > Mustelidae > Mustela > Mustela nivalis. Next base: position 70,327,010 of record NC_139025.1, on the reverse strand, counting down.
TAAGATCCCCTTAAGAAGTAGAAATATATTGGAACTGATTATGAAATACACAACTCAAAATTGAGTCCCAAATTTGGGGTGATATTCTAAAAATAAAAATGAAAAGTTGTCAAAATTTACAAATAATTTATGCACACACAGAAAAACTAAGCTACAAAGCTGATATTTAATTAAAAACAAAACAAACAACTACAAATAGCTGCTGTCAGCAAAGTGGTAGAACCTGTAGTTGATCCTTTCAAATGCAACTAAGTATTCTAAATGGCACTGAAATTTTTCTGATTGTGTCTTCTAATTGTTGGTTGATTTCCATTTAAAAGCATTGGAAGTCTTTAATTGAAGTATTCAGTAATGAGAAAACCTAAACAAAACAAAGCAAAACCCCAGCTACTAAAGATTTTAATGTATTGCAGCTAATTATTAAAAATAAAGCCTGAAAACAGAAAGACTCTGTAAATAAAAGAAATAGCAGGACAAAATAAGTGATAACAGGTCAAAATGAGCTACACAATTTCATTTTGAAATTTTACAACCTCACTTTGCAAAATTCCAATTGTCTCTAGAACGATTCATTTCATAGAACTATCATTTATTATTTTTTTCTAAAGATGGATGGATGGATTGATTGATGTGACAGAAAGAAAAAGCCACACAAGCTGGGGGAGCGGCAGGGAGAGGGAAAAGAAGCAGGCTCCCCACTGAGCAAGGAGCCCTATACAGGGCTTGGTGCAGGGCTTGATCTCAGGACCCTGGGATCATGACCTAAACGAAGGCAGATGCTTAACAGGCATCCCTCACAGAACTTTTAATTGTATATACATATACTGAATGCCAGTAGGAAAAAATTACAAAGTCCTGTGGTTCTGCAGTAATTAAATAGGGTTTTGAAGGGGTGGGGGGTGGGAGGTTGGGGTACTAGGTGGTGGGTATTATAAAGGGCACGAATTGCATGGAGCACTGGGTGTGGTGAAAAATAATGAATACTGTTATGCTGAAAATAAAAAATAAATTTAAAAAAAAAATTCGGTGTAATATTCAAAAGGAAAATATGTAGAGAAAATTGTTTGACAAATTTTTATCATAAAAATATTTATCAAAGAAAGGTCCCCTTGATGGAAGCAAAATAAATAATATGAACCACTTGTGTACTTTAATGAAAGAAATTAGAATTGAGATCTCTTCCATTTAACAGAATTTTCTCTGAGCTTCCTGAATTCCTTGACACTTGTGGATATAGTGTTTTTCGCACTTGAAAATATTATAGTGTACAGAGAAGAATCTACTGATAGTATCAGTAAGTCAAAATTAGTATTTTGTATTTTTTTTAAAGATTTTATTTATTTATTTGACAGAGATCACAAGTAGGCAGAGAGGCAGGCAGAGGGGGGGGGGGAAGCAGGCTCCCCGCTGAGCAGAGAACCAGGAACCCTGGGATCATGACCTGAGCCGAAGGCAGAGGCTTAACCTACTGAGCCACCCAGGCGCCCCAGTATTTTGTATTTTTAAGTGTAAATTTTATTTAGAAAATTATTTTCAAAAGTAGTTTTGAATAAACTTCTCTGGATCCTCAATAGTCTAATTTTTCATTGAGAAATACCCATTTCAAAAATTATATAATTTCAATTATTTTTCATTTCTATTTCCTCTTCTAAATGTATCCCAATTTGGATGATAAATTATATAGCCACTCTAGACAAGGATAATATCTAGGATTTAGCCAAAACAGATAGACAAATGAATTTGCCATTACTTGGGAGGGGGAAGATGGTGTTTGGAGCAATTTGCCACAAATAACTTTGTGATACTACTTTGTTCTCCTTTCACCTAAAAGTGAAATCTATTTTCCTGTCTCTTTGCAACTTGCTTCAACCAAGACTGTGTCTGAAAGGATGATACGACTTTTGAGGTTAGATCTATACAGGCCTTTCAGCTTTCCCTTCTACCCTCTTAAGTACACTGCCCTGAATAAGGAAACACATCTGACCAATAAGAGGATGAGAGGTAACAAGCAGGGGAATCAAAACACCCCAGCTAATAGTCACAACCAACTGCCACACGTTTATGAGGCCATCCTGGACCCTCCAACCTACCTTCCAGGGGAACGCAGCTGAGTGAGTGAATCAGGAAGAACCATCCACAGAACCATGAAAGATAATAAATTATTGTTTTACGCCACCAAATTTTGGGGTGATTGGTTACAGAGCAATAGAAAACTGTTAGAATACTTAAACAAAGAGATGCAGGACTAAGTCTTGGCTCCCCTAATATTTAGCTAATGTCTATACTACATTAATAAATATTAATATTACATGCATATTATATTATTTTGCCTATATTTTTAGAAAAATACATTTGTAGTTAAAAATACCTCTGGAAGAGATTCTCTAGTATTTCAAAAATATTAGGCCCAGTGTGATGATTTACAATGACAGTGTAACCCTATGTTTTCATCTTTTACTTCACCAATTCTATCTGTTTGCAAATGGGAACTTGAAAGATTTATTGTTAGAATTACTACACACACACACACACACACACACACACACACACCCCATATGTATATATCGCAAATTTCACTATGACTAAAGTCATAGTGTGTGTGTGTGTGCGCTTACTGATGGCCTACAAGTTCCATATTCGGCAGCCATGGATGACAAGGACAAACAAGGCTTTATCCCATAATGAAATTTGTGGTCTAATGGGGGATAGAGACAATTAAATGAGCAATTACAATGTGAAGAGAAGTAAGACTTGCTATGAGACAAATTTGCTATACTGCAACCTTAACCTCAGAGTTGGGAGAAAACCAAGGAGAGAAATTTCTGAACAAAGTAATTCCTCATATGAGACTTGGAAAATGCTAACCGATCTGCCAAAGTTATAAGACATGAAATCCTGAAGGTCAGAGAAGGCAAGACATCACTATATATTCTAAGACTTATAAGAAGCCATGTGCAAAGTCTGTGGAAGAAGGGGAGAGTGGGCACAGAAACACTGAGGAAGACATGCAGGAGATCAAAATGCAGGATTCTAAATATTAACCATGGTACCAAATAATACTTTATTTTAAGATTAACTACCTCAGTATGGTGGTAGGGGCAAAAGCTAGGATACAGACAGTTCTTAACTTAAAATAAATTGACCTACGATTTTTTTACTTCACAATCATGCTAAGGTGATAAGAGTTCAGTAGAAAGCATACTTGAATTTTTTGGATCTTTTCCTAGACTAGTCATATGCAGTACAGTACTCCCTTGTGATGCTCAATGGGTAGCAAGCCTCAGCTTCCAATCCCTTGCTATCACAAGGGTAAAAAACTCATACCATATACTTATGATTCTGTGCCCATACAATCATTCTGTTTCTCACAGTACAACAGTCAAAAAATTGCATAAAATATCCAACACTATCTTATAAAATAGTTTTTGTCCTAGATGACTTGGCCCAGCTACAGGTTAAGGTAAGTGTTCTGAGCATATTTGAGGGAGGCTAGGCTAAGCTATGATGTTCAGTAGATTATGTGTAGTAAATGCATTTTTGACTTAGGATGCTCTCAACCTACAGTGGGTTTATTGGGACATAACTCAATCAGGAGTTGAGGAAGATCTGTATAGTGAATTGAAGAATGAGTGGGAAGAGAATAACCACAAAGATGGTTAACACTTTCCAAGTCTGTATCTATGAAAGAAAGATGATAAGGAAGTTAGTGGCCAGGAGAATAATGTGTTTTCAAAGAGGTTGTTCTAAAGTTAGACAACACTTGAGCATGGTTAGTACTGATAGGAAGCAAGCTCAAAATCATGGTAGAGCTGAAGGTACAGGAGAAGGAATCCTCCCCAGTTCATCGAGGGAGAATAGTGAAGGTGAGAGCAAAGGAGATCAAAAGCCCAAGTGCAGATATTAGTACTAGACAGTTAATTCACACACTGAAACAAGAGGGAGAGAAAGGACGAGAAGTGCAGGTGCAAAGAAAATGATTTGGTTTCATGAAGTTGAGAACATTGCTAGTAGGCTTCTATTTTCTCCTTGAAGTAGGAGGCTAAGACATATGCTGAGGGGTAAGAAGCAAACTGGCAGGAACAGAGGTTTAAGGAGGAAGAAGAAGGTTGGAAATAGCTGTTAGAAAGAAATGAGAATGAGAACTAATTAGGAAATCAATGGCAGCCCAGTTGAAGTTGGATGTCATGAATTTAGAATAGCATCAGTCTGCTAGGTTTATTTCCCTCCATGTTCAGCATTAGGGTTATAAACTCAAGGAAGATAAGTAGCTAAATTCAGTCAGAATTACCTTTTCCAGGCAGACATTTTAGAAGGACAACAGAGCAATGTGACACATGTGCTTCAATATAAGGCAGGTTGGGATAAATGTTACATGAATGATACAAACAATGATGTCTGTGAGTCTAGGTAGATGAGGCAAGTCAGTATTAGATACATCTGTCAGAGTACAGTAAGCATTTTCTAAGAAAAATGGGAAACGTCAGGACATTCAAGGTAAGGAAAACTCAGGTGATGGCTTGGACACGGTGCTCTTAGAGACAGGGAAAAGCTTTAATGAAGTAGTGGGTCCTTAGTAAGAAGTGAGGTGAACTATATTAGAAAGGCAGGCACAACTAAGCCTACGAAGTGTGTATGTGTGTGTGTGTGTGTGTGTGTGTGTGTGTGTGTGCGCTTGCGATTGCATGCACAGACATGTAAGTTTGGAGCCATTACAAATTTTTTTTTAAAGATATTATTTATTTCAATCTCAAGTAGGTGGAGAGGCAGGCAGAGAGAGAGAGAGAGAAGGAAGCAGGCTCCCCACTGAGCAGAGAGCCTGATGCGGGGCTCGATCCCAGGACCCTGAGATCATGACCTGAGCCGAAGGCAGAGGTTTAACCCACTGAGTCATCCAGGTGTCCCTGGAGCCATTACAAATTTTGAGCAAAGCAGTGATACATTTTGGGCAGGGGTGGTGAATGAAGCATTCACACACACATACACACATACTCACATGGTCAACTCATATGCTTTAGCCAACATCACTATTGAAGTAGACACTAATGGGGCACCTGGGTGGCTCAGTCATTAAGCGGCTGCCTTCTGCTCAGGTCATGATCCCAGGGTTCTGGGATCCAGCCCCCCATATCAGGCTGCCTGCTTGGTGAAGAGCCAGCTTCTCCCTCTCCCTCTACCTGCTGCTCTGCCTATTTGTTCTTGCTCTCTGTCAAATAAGTAAATAAAATCTTTTTTTTTTTTTAAGTGCACACTAATGCTTTAATTTTGTTAACAATAAGTGGATACCTTAGCAGTATGAGCAAACCATGATAGTCATATACAACTTTTAATATTCTATATCAAGCAATGGTATTTTTGAAAACTCAGTATAGTGTTCTGTTTCTAAAAGTTTTATTTCTTTCATTTTTTTTAAGATTTTTATTTTATTTATCTGACAGACAGAGATCACAAGTAGGCAGAAAGGCAGGCAGAGAGAGAGGAAGGGAAGCAGGCTCCCTGCAGAGAGAGAACCTGATGCAGAGAGAGCCCAATGGGGAGAGAGCCCGATGCAGGATCATGAACTGAAGTGGAAGGCAGAGGCTTTAACCCACTGAGCCTCCCAGGCACCCCTAGGGTGTTAACAAAATTAAAGCACTAGGGGTGCCTGGGTGGCTCAGTCAGTTAAGCATCCAACTCTTTTTTTTTTTTTTTTTAAGATTTTTTTTTTATTTATTTGAAAGGGCAGGCAGAGAGAGAGGAAGGGGTGTTTCTTTCATTTCTTCAGCCAATGTTCGTTAAGGTCCAGGTGGCCCTCCTGGGGGTAAAATTACAACATGAACAAAAACAGAAAAGAAAAAGCCCTGCTCTCAGTGAGCTCACCTTTTAGAGGAAAGACAGACAATAAAAAATAAATAGATAAAAATACATGGTATGCCCTGATGTGGTAATTTCTTCTGAAAAAGAATAAATCTTCAAGGGAAATGGGTATTGCCAGGGCTTGGGAGATGTTTTACAAGTTTCAATCCAGTGGTCAGCAAAGGCCTCATTACGGAGTTGACATTTGAAAAAGAGCTGAAGGATATAATAAAAAAAAGCTATGGGGCAATCCGAGGTGATTGTAAGGACTTTGGCTTTTACACTGAGTGAAAGGGCAGGTCATTAGTGGTTTTTGAACAGAAGAGAAAATATGACCTGATTTAAGTTTTGGAAGGATCATTTTAGCAGCAGTACAGAGAGTAGAGTGCGTGGGTGAGAGTAAAAATAGTGAAATAATAATGAGACCGTTAGTCATTTGAAAGAGCAATGGTGCTGCTTTACACTGTGGGTAGCAATGTTGCTGTGATGATCTGTTGATATATGAACATATCCTGAAGGTAAGGTCAATAAGCTTTGATGAGAGATGGAGATAAGGTATGTATCAAAGAGTGAAGTCAAAAGTGACTCCAAAATTTTTGGCCTGAGCCAAAGGATAGATTGACCATTTCCTAAGATAGAAAAGATTACAGATTGGAGATGAAGACCGGGAGTTTAGTTTTGGACCTAAAAAGTCTAAGATGCTTAATAGACCTCCAAATGGAGACCCTTAGTAAGCAGCTAGCAATATAAATCAGGAGGTAAGGCACAAGTCCCTTGTAGAGATATAAAGCTTGGGGATATTTGTCTTCTAAATAAGTATAGGTAGAGCATAGGATTGGGCTCCAGAGCCCGGCAAAATTTATGGGAGATAGAGGAAAATGATGATGAAGTAGGAAGAAATTCACTTTTTTTTTTTTTAAGATTTTATTTATTTATTTGAGAGAGAGACAGAGAGAAAAGGGAATACAAGCAAGTAGAGTGGGAGAGGGAGAAGTAGGCTTCCAGCCCGACAAGGAGCCTAATGCAGGGCTGATTTCAGGACCCTGGGATCATGACCTGAGCCCAAGGCAGAGGCTCACAGAATGAATAAGCCACCCAGGTGCCCTAGAAATTCACTTTAAATACAAAGATGCAGATAGGTTAAAAGTACAAGAATAGCAAAAAATATAATATGCTAAATATTAATCAAAATAAAGCTGGGTTAGCTATTTTAATATCAAAGTAGAATTCAGAGCACTGAATATTGCCAGGGATTAAGGAGGTTATTTTATAATGATAAAGGGGTCAAGATGTAAAAATCCTAAACATTTATGCATCTAATAATAAGCTTTAAAATATAAGCAGAAACTCAAGCAACAGTGAAGAGAAACAGAGAAAGCAGCAATTACAGTTGGGCATTTCAACATTCCAGTCTCAATAATATGTAGGAGAATTAGGCCAGAAGTCTGTAAGCATACCAAAGACACAAACAATTTATGAACAAAGTTGACCTAGTTGATATCTGTAAAACTTTCTACCCGCTATTTTTCTTAAGCACATTTAAGCATTTTCTAAGACAAACCATACACTGAAAGTCCAAAAAGCATCTCTCAATAACTTTAAAGTGATCAAATTTTACAAAATATGTTCTCTGACAACATCCCAATTAATTTGGAAATAAATTAGAAAAAGATCTCTGAAAATTCACAATTTACTCTAATTACTCTAATACCAAAACAAGACAGTTGTTATAATAAAACAGATCTATACACCAGTATTATTCATGAACAGAGAGGTACAAATTATTAATAAAATTGTATTAATAAAATTATTAATAAAATTGAATCTAAAAATATCTCAAAATAAGAAGACATTTGACTATATTGAGCCATGTGGTCTTAGTCAAGTCTACTCAACCACAGAGGCAGCCACAAAGGAGCCACATATAAATGAATGTACTATATATGGGCTATGTTTGAATAAAACTTTATTTATGGACACCAAATTCAAATTTTACATAATTCTTATATTTTACAAATGTTATTATTCTTTGAATGTTTTCCCAACCACCTGAAAATATAAAAACCTTTCTTAGCTCATGGCCATATAGAAACAGACGGTGGGCCAGATCTGGCCAACGGGATATAGTTTGTTGACCTCTGGTTTATAGCAACTGGAACAGTCAGTCATACTCTATTTGTGGGAACTTAAGAGCTATATATATATATATATATATTTTTTTTTTTTTAAATGAGAGCGAGCATTGGTTGGGGAGTGGCAGAAGAAGAGGGAGAGAGAGAATCTTAAAGCAGGCTCCATGCTCAGTGCAGAGCCCACAGCAGGGCTCTTGATTCCACCACCTTGAGGTCATGACTTGAGTTGAAATCAAGAGTCAGATGCTTAACTGACTGAGCCCCCAGGTGCCCCAGCACAACAACTTTAAAAGCAATCTGGCAGTTTCTTAAAAAATTTAACATATACCTACTATATGGTCCAGCCACTTCAATTTTAGGTATTTTTAACCAAGAGAAAAGGAAGCATACAACTTTATAAAGATTTATATTTGAATATTCATAACAGTGTTATTTATAGTAGCCCTAAACTGGAAACAACTTACATCCCCATCAATGAGTGAATCTATAAACAAATTGTATATCCATGCAATGGAATCTCAGCCATAATAAGGAATAAACTGTCAATACACACAACAACATAGAGTTCATCTTAAAATAATTATGCTGAGTGAAAGACACCAGTTTAAAAAGGGTAGTACAGTTCCACTAATATTAAACTCTATGTAATGCAAGCTTATCTATAGTGACAGAAAGCATAACAGTGGTTTCCTGGGGATAGTTGGGCATATGAGAGAGGGTTGGATTCCAAAGTGTCACTGGAAAACTTCTGGGAGAAATAGAAATGTTCACTATGTTGATTGTGGTGATGGTTTTAGAGGTATATACACATGTGAAACTCATTACATTGCATAGATGAAGTTATATCTGATGTCAACAATACCTCAATAACATTGTAAGAGATCAAACCTGTCCTCAGAAAAAATTTTATAAATTTGACATTCTATCCCAAATTTAATGATTGCCCCTCTGGGGGCAATTGCTTTTTAGATCTTGTGTCTAACTATAGAACAGTGGGCTTTAATTCCTTGAATATGTCAGGAGAATTTAGCAAGCAGATGGGAAATGTATCTGGAGAGTCAAGCATATAGTAGGCAATCACAGTGATTTCTGGATTGAGGAAGGACTGTGTTGTAAGACAAATATGCATACCATTTAATCATTTACATTTTTGTACGTAAAACCAGTCATTTAGGGAAATAGGAGACTAGAGTGGGCTGTCTTCCTTTCCAATTTGAAGATCAATTTTGATTTTCCCAAATCTTAAGATTTCAAATAAGAAAATGTACATTACTGTGAATTATGCCAGCTGGTATGCTGAGAGGGAGGAGCCCAAATTGTACTACCAACAAATCTAAGTACCAAGTGGGAATTTAGAGATGATCTATCCCAACTCCTTCACTTTGTGGACAAGAAAACTGAGGTACAGAAAGGTAAAGTGACATTGTAATACATTTTAATCAGTATCTGTTACACGCCAATCAGATAGCCAAGGTACAATGGGCAAGCAGTAGCAGATAAGCTTATTTGGTTATATTAACAAAAAAAATGTGTGATCATACCAAAGATATTAATGATCAGTGAAGAACTGTCCTCACTGGTTTTCCTCCCTATATATGTATTTAAGTTGTTAATATATGCACATCCAAAATGTGCACAGAGTGAAACTTAGTAAAATAGATTGGTGTATATTTCCTGAAATAATCCCTTTAAAATAGTTTGCTATACACCTGAATTTTTAAAAAACGTTAGGCACATATAAATTAACACATTGGCCTTAAACATCAATAACAATGGTTTCAGGATGAGGTATGACCTCATCCTGAAAGAAAAGATTGTCTTGAGAAGATAATGCAGTGTTTTCTATTATACACAGGATACTATTTAAATTCAGCATTGATTAAAGGCTGAAATAAGTTTAATGTCACTGCTTTCACTTATATGGGTGAACCCCAAATGGAAACTCTGAAGCCCAGATTGATTTACAAAGCCCTATTATTCTCATGTAGTTTTTCCTTGTAAAACTCCTAACCCGGCACGGTATTATTTCACAAACAAAAGCTCTGCAAGGTTATCTTTTTTGTCTGGTTTGTCTGGTAGCTCCCTTGTCTCCTAGGCCTGCATTACACATTCTGAATAGGGCCCCATGAATTTAATTAAGGGTCACACATATGATATAAAGAGTAGGGGATGAGGAATTAATTTCTCAGTTTTTCTTCCCTGGGCTGCAGATCGGTTTGCAAGTTACTATTCACTTCAGCAACACAGAGCTCAGAGGGAAAGACTGAACTACTACATCTGCTCTGCATTATAAAGCAGAGAGAGAGAGGGAGAGAAAGATTCGATTTCATTTGAACACAAAATGAACATCCAGAATCTGTACACTCTGTTTGGGAATAGTTCCGTGTTTTAGGTTAGTTAGGTCTCTTTTTTAATGCTCTTTTCCTCTTCCTCCCCAGTTCCACTCAGGTCATCACTAAAGCTCAGACATGGTACCCTTCTGGGCCTCATTTATGCAAATTGTGGACCGTTCAAAAGGAAGAACATAAAAGTGATACGGAATGGCCAGGGAACTGCACTGGGTTGGGGGAAGGAGGAGTCTGGGGCACAGGTTTAAACCACGTCTACATTGAGCCACTATCACAAATATTTTGACACCAAAATGTGGCTTCACTGTGAGGTAACTATGACATTCAGAGAGAAGACAAAGATTAAAATGCTTTTAAAGACAAGAAAGCATTAAAATGGTGGAGCTTATCTACTAATCGAGGAATTATTGGCATCAATATTGGGGAGATTTGGTAACATTTAAATAGACATTAATTACTTCATCATACAGAAGAGGAGACATCTGTAGGATTTGTCATACTTGCCATCTTGCTCCAATCCTTGGTCAATTAGTTAAGCCTCCAGGAAATCAAAGAAAACTAGCCTGGCTTCTTCTGCATGACTGGATTCACTGGTTGAGGGCTGGTTGATGTGTTTGCAACATCTTAATAACAAATCAATGGTACCCCCTTAATTTGTAAAGTTCCACATTAACATTTGGATCTATAAGCTATATAATATTGGTTGGAAATGTTTAGGTTTTATTTAGGAATGGTCTGGCCATTTCTGCCCTCTTCCCAAAACTGACAAGGGGCTGAAGTTTGATTTAGTTACCCGCTTCCTGGAGTGTTCTCACATCCTCCCATTCTGTCCCAGATGAAGTACCACAAGAATCCAAGCAGCTTCCCCCGCCCCCAACCCCCCCCACACACACACACTCTCATCAACTTTTCCACTGTTGTCTTTCTTATCTACCTGCTCAAGATAACAGACTTAGAATATACCTCAGTTTCCTTTCTCTTTAAGAAAAAAATGACAGGAATATTTGCAAATAGAAAGAAACCATAACGGTTACCAGAAGGGAGGGGAGGAACGAACAAAAAGAAGGAATAAAAAGAAAACATAAGCGAAGCACAATTCTGAGGACTTACTTGAAGAAAAACAGTAGAGAGAATTGGATTGAAGGATACAAAGGAGATAGAAATCTTTGGGGAGACCACTGGCATATGACTGGGTCATTCCAATGTCCTGAAAAAAACTCCAAAAACTCAAAGCAGCAAAATAAGACACAACAATTCACTGTTGGTGAATTTAATTCTTCTTAATTAAAAATGTGAAGACTTTTTAAAAATCCAATGAAAAGATAAAATGATTAAATGGGAAGAACATAAGAAGTTGTTGAGAAGATCAAATTGAGGAAATGTCCCAGAATGAAATGTATGAGAGAATGAGTCAGAAAGAATAAACATTCATGAATGATAGATACAGGAAATTTAATACCACTCTATTAGGAATTATAGAAAATAAAAAGAGAAGAAAAAGGAAGGGAGGTAAAAAAGCAATAAAAGCACATATATACAACATAATTTCCCTAAGCCAAAAAAAAGTAATAGCCTTCTGATGGAACAAAACCACCAAGTGTCAAGCAGAAGACATTTTAAAGATCCACATTTATACAGCTCCTGATGAACTTTAAGAATTCAGAGATCCAGAGGAAATGCTAAATCTTTGGAGAGCGAGGAGTAGGTTCCCTGTGAAGGAAAGAGAATTAAACCGCTGTTAGACTTCTCATTAGCAATCTGGGATGCCAGAAAACAATAGAACAAAGTCTTCAAAGTATTAAGGGAAAAATTAATTGAAACTTATTTAGGTTTCCTTTTTTTTTTTTTTTTTTTGTAATCAGAACAGGGAATGAAAGGCAAACTTTTACTTTCTGTTTTGCTGTTAGACTGCCAGCCTCCTGGCTGGTTTTGTATGGTCTGTGAGTTAAGAATGGTTTCAACATTTTAAAATAATTTTAAAAAATCATTTTCATGACACATGAAAACTATATGAAACTCAAATTTCCATGCAGATGCATACAGTTGAATTGGAACATGGCCTCACCTCCTTATTTACGTCTCTTCTGTGGTGACTTTTCTTTCTTTCTTTTTTTTTTTTTTTTTAGATTTTATTTATTTATTTGACAGAGAGAGATCACAAGTAGGCAGAGAGAGAAAGAAGAGGAAGCAAGCTCCCCGCTGATCAGAGAGCCCAATGCGGGACTCGATCCCAGGACCCTGAGATCACGGCCCGAGCTGAAGGCAGCAGCTTAACCCACTGAGCCACCCAGGCGCCCTGTGGTGACTTTTCTATTGCAACAGCAGACTTGTGGCAGACTGTAGGGTCTCTCAGACTGAAAACACGTATTGTCTGGTCTTTTACAGTGCAAATGCCTATTTTAGAGTCTTTGTTTTTCAACTGCATTGAGGTTAATCTTTCTTCTTCCTACCCCCCCTCCAAAAATGTATATAACCCCATGTTGCATTTCCTCAGAGCTGCCTAAATCTCGCTAGGTAACATGAGTAGCAATGAATACATTAGCAGGAATCAAATAACCTAAAAGGTAATAGAACTCCAGCTCAAATGAATTCCACAAATAAAATGAAGTCAAAATAAAGACACGTGTGGACTCTTCACTTACCAGACACGTGCAGACTCTTCACTTACCCAGCCTCTCGAGGCAGCATTCCAAAGCAGCAAAAGAGTGTTAGGAGACGTTGATGTGATACAAAAGAAACAAGAGCAGCAGAGTAGGGTCTGGATGAAATAAAGAGAACAGAAGGGAAATTCGAAAGGACTCCACTGGACCTTCACACATGGAACATTCCCATCTGAGCAGAGATTGAATGACAGAATTATATTTTCTTCTCTATCCATTGTCACACAGCAAAGATTTAGAGTGAATAACATTTATACAACAACAAACTGAAAATATGGCTTTGATTCTGTTTAAGCTATTAGACCTAACCTGCTGACAAAGAAAACCTAAGAATTATTTATATTCATAGTTCAGATTATACATTTGATATGTTAATAATGAAATAATAATCATATAGTTAAAAAAATCAAGCAGAAAAAGTAGGGTTATAATGCCCAAATCTTCATATTTCTGGGAGGTTATAACTGTGAAATTGGTCTAGAAATAAGATATAATAATAGCTACCAGAAATACTAATTATGGTTAACTCTGGAAAATGTGAGAAAAACTTACTCTAATTTTAATTTTAAACATTTTTTTGTTTCACTGTATGCAGAGTATACCCAGAATGACAAATACCCAGTCTTGTCTTCCATTCTCCCAAAGATGCTCAATGTTTTGATGGATAACAAGGGTAGCAACAAACATATCTACTCACATTAGCATGGATCAAGTAAATAAGTTAAAAGGCAATATAATTGAAGCTAAAATGAACCAGTCTGTGCATCCCTGGTAGGCTGAAGCTAGGAATGGAATTTTACCTCCTCTGCTGGCCCAGTGAGAGAAAGAAATCCCTGGTCTGTATAGTGTTTGCAGATCTCCAGTGATATCCTGCAGGTAGGAACAGATTTCTTTGATTCAAGGTTGTTCTGGAGGCAAACAATTACAAAAAATGATCAACAAGCAGCATCATATTCTTGGGCCAAATGATGATCATTTCTGGGTTAAGCCTACAGGTCAAATGTGGGTCTGACATCTCAGGTGGGGAAGTAGATAAATGGATGACCATTCATTCTGGAGGTGGAATTGAACTTGGGTCCCTTCTAGGAATCTAATGCAGATTTTGGCTACTAATTATGGCCCCTGAACCCCAGTTGATTTCAAATATTCTCTGGCCAGCCATAGAGGTCATAAAATAGCCCACCTCCTCAAAACGGCCACAGAAGGACTCCAGGTCTCTGGAAGCAAAGCTCTTTCCTGAAGGTTGCACATCAGGCTAGAGTCAAACTGGTTCCCACTGAGCCCAGGGAAATGGCTCACTCAGCATGAAAAAAGTACAACCCAGCAGGCTTCCTGCCTTCAAGTGTTTTTCTCTGACTAAAGCAACACGAAATGGAAAGAGAATAGCAACCAAAAACAAATAGTTCAACCAAATGTCTTTTGCAGATAAATTACCTGGAGAGCCAGCTGACTTTCATGGCTACTCTCCTCTCTACTCGGTTATTTCCTGTCTTCGCCCAAATCTGGGCGATAGGGATCTATCCTGCAGGATTCATGCTTTGTTTATTGTCCATGCTTCTGAACAATTTCATGAGAAAGTCTGAGTCCTTGAGGGGATTTTCCCCTGCTTGTTTTTATGGACTTTGGCCTTGCAGTATTTTAAAAGTCATTTTTATTTCCAATTATCACTGCCACTGACTTACTGAAGTCTACTTCCTCCTGCTTTTTCCCACTTCCTCTCCTTCCCTTGAGCAGTTTTTTGTGCTTGAGGAATAAAGTTCTGACTTTCTCTCTCTCTCTCTCACCTCTTCACTCCAGTTAGGTTCCCCCTGCTGGTCCCAACTGCTAATCGGACCATTTCTTCTGCACTAAATTACAGAATTATCCTGAGGCAACAAAACTTCAACATGAATGTTTCTTTGCAGTTCAAAAGTGTTTTAGGCACTAGGTGAATGCCTAGTGAGAGTTCATCCCAAAATGTACACAGCAGTATTCTTTGGGGTTTAATTTAAGCTATGAACGAGAAAGAATAAAGAAGCATTACTTCACCAACACGTTTTCCCCACTTTTGCTTAGTGTTTATCAGTGCTTCAAGGTCATCCTCCGACACTAGCGACTTTAGACTCATTCTAGGGCTTTCTCTATTAACAAATGGCCCTTAAGACTCCCACTCCTTTGCTTTGCAGGATCCCTCTTTAACCTTCTGTGAGTGGAAAAACAACGACGCAGCCTTGCTCCTTCTTTCGGCAGTCTCTGAGATTTGCTCCTGAATCTCTGCTGAATTCTATTTGAATAATTCATCCAACTCAATTTTTACTGAGTGACTAATGTGCTAATTAAAAGAGGAGTCATTTTAAGGTTGGATTGGGTGCTCATTACTAAACATCACTATAAAATATTCATATTATATTTGGGGGTTTGGTGGGGGTGATGTGGAAAGGACAGACATGTGTAGGCATGTTAATACCTTTTCAAACCCATGATCAAAATCACCATCTTTCTGATTCTGGGAGTGTTGATGTTATAAATCCTGGGCTCTGCCTTTTCTTGCTGGGTAAAAATGCATTTAGGTAATGGATGACACAATTTAAAACAAAAGAATCCAAAAACTGCATCTCCGCCTAAATCGCTCAAGTGTCTCAAGAGCAGTTGGATCCAGTAAACAAGGCTATCTTGATTCCAGGAAGGTCTCTTCATTTTTTCAAGCCATGACTTGAATATATCAACACGTTTCAGCATTTTATTGTATCGTATTATTCATACATATCTAGATACACCCAATCGTTGAAATAATGTCATTTTTGTCTGACAGCGAAATGAGATTTTAGTGACAATTGTTTAAGATACTATGTGACATTCTGCAGGCGAATGGTCTTTTGACCAGACAACTTTCCCTAAAAGTCATGGTCTAAAGGCTCTAAAAAGTATATTTGAAATCTTTGGTAAGTGACATTCCAATACACTGATTTCTCAGATAGTCTTGATTAGAATTCCTATCTAAAAGTATAGTAAAACCTTGATAAATGGAAATGCTTGAATAGGGTGTTCTGACTAATTTAATTTTGTAACGAAACAGACACCTCTCTCTATTTCAATTCTTATTATTGAAAATCATTCTCAAATACGTGGTTCCTCTTTCCTTAAGGCCATAGGAATCAGAAATGCATTTTTCTTTGACAATTGAAAAATTTGGAATCATGACTATGAACACTAATTTTATACATATATATACACATGTGTGTGTACTTAAAACAAGTTATGGATTATATAAAGTCTCCACGAATTTATTAATCTAACTTTTCACTCTCTTTTCCTTAAAGTATATTTCCTATAAATAAATGAGTTGCTTTATTTGATCAAGATTTAGAAATTAGTAATAGATTCATTCTCTCCTAATAAGCCAGTCCTTGGAAGCAGGGCATTACTGAAAGAGGCACACAGGATGACTTGAACACTCTAGCTGTTTGGAGTTAAATGAGACACAATCTAAGTGCTTAAAAATTATAGGAATAAAATTAATAAAGTGCAGGTAGAGCCTTCACACACTAGACATAAAACCATTAAAGAGCCATTTTCTCATGATTCTAGCTGAGAGTTCCAGCTAGAATGCTATTTCATAGCACCTCAGTGTATCACAGGAAATATTAGAACAACTAGGACTTTGTGCAAGAGTTTTTTTTTTTTTCCAAGATTAATACTAATCTAGAAACTGCTCTCTCCCTGCAAAACCCAGAAGACTCTAGAACTCCTCCCACCACAATGGAGGTTAGAGAGATACCCATACCTAGGGTTACACTAAAGTAGAAAATAATGGTCAAATCAAGATGTACAGATACAAAGGAAGGATTTTACAAGGAAAGTAAGCCTCCTTAGAAAGAAAAAGGAAAAAATAATAATTCTGAACATGGTATATATTTGGGGGAAATTCCAAACAGAGAGACTGAGAATTTTAATGTGAGTGTTATTTAAAAGTCCTACCCATTCTAGGAAAGCAAAAACTCTAAAAAGTGGAATGGCAAAAAAGTAGATTAGAAGATACAGAGCAAGAAAATCTAGCACTGCAAAACCATGATAGTGAGAATAGAGTAAAGCCTTGGGTGAGGACAGCTATTGCCTTTAATTGCAACCATCTGAATGGATTCCACCTATTCCCTCCTAATGATGCTTTGGAAAGTCATGCGGTGGGAGTGGGAGAACTAAGGCTCAGGTTCTACTCTAGATCCAGACCCTTTCTAATTAAAAGATCTTTCAGCAAATTATTGGCCCCAGTTTCCCACCAAAATGAAGTTACTTTGTTTTTATATTGTTTCAGGATGAAATAAGGCACATACAATGCAATCACATAAGAAATGTTCAAAGCCTATTACCTATGAGATTACTGCTGTGCTACAACTTGGTGTAAACAAAGCACCAAGAAAGCACAGAGGTGAACACAGCTCTCTGCCTGAAAAAGACAGGAAGACTTTATATAGGAGATAACCTTTGAGCTGGGTTTTGAAGAATGAGTAGGAGCCTACCAGATTGAAAAAAATAATAATCCAAGACATGATTTCAAGAAGTGGGAGAGATATGGGTATACATCTCATGGGGGGAAAAACATTTTTTTTTTAAAGGAAAGAAGTTTAGAAAACAAGGTGCAGTGGTATCATTTTGGAGACTTGCACATTAGGGTGCATATTTTACAAAGACACTTCACAAAAATTATTTCACCAGATTTTCACAGCAGTTTTGATGAAGTATGTTAGCAGTTTTTACAAATGGCAGAGCTATGATCCAGAGAAAAATTTTCCCAAGGACAAGATATTTAATAGATAATAACCTGATACACTCTTTCATGTAGCAGGCTATGCTTACAGTCGAAGTTGGGCCCTTGTTGGTCTGAGTTGCACATTGAGGCCATATACCACAGACGGCCCTCGTGGGTAACAACTCTGTACAGGTTAAAGGTCAGCTCAAGGCTGGGACCTTGATATGAAGAGTTCAAGGCTAAGTGACACTGAAATAAAAACCAAGTCAACGGGATGTTAGGCGAACAGGAACCCTAGGTATTAACTTCAAATAAAGGCTGGTATCCAGGACTTGGCTTTTGTGGGCTGGCACGCATATGGTATATGGAATGGTCATGCTCATTTAGAGTGCCAAGGAGAAGACTAAAAGCACTTAACAGGAGTCTAATGATTGGAATACATAAATAAACCTCCCAGTGAACAACTTAATAGATTCTGAAGTTTAAGAATCATATAGGCCACTTAGAAATAGAAAGAACCTTAACTATCATCCAATTCAACTCCCACATTTTACAAATGAGGAAGCTCATTTGCCAAGAAGTCAAATAATAGGAAACCTGCAATAAAACCCCAGGCCTCCTGTTTCCTAATCCAATGCTCTGTTGTATCTCAGTAGGAATCACGGATTACAGTATTTTTTGTTGCCTAGATTCTGCCAAGGTGCTCTACATGCAAATACATGCCTCTCCCTTTCCCACCCCTACCCTCGTATTTCTAAGAAATACAGAAAAGTGAGACGCAAAATGGAGATGAAGGGGCTCAGGTAGAAAGAAAGAACAAGAGACTTGGTTAAAAATTATTTAGGATTGCTCATGGTTTAGAACTAGGTCTTCCATATCTTGGTGCATGCTACCCACTTCTACCCTACACATTCCTTCCTCAAATGCCCACAAGTTTAGCAAATGAATTTCTCTACCTTGGCTTTGCTGGGTGCCCTGATTGAGGACATTGTTAAATAATGCTCTGTTTCAGCCTAACAGATAAAACTATTGTGAATCTCTTCTCTAATTAAGGATTAAAGAATTTATTGCATACAGTAAGGCATTTATAAGATGTGGAATTGTCTCAATTTTCTTTCTGGCAGTGCTCCTTCTATTGATATTTTAAGGAGACTGGAACAGATTTAAAATGTATTTGAAGAATGAGGTGTGCAAATATGAAATGTAAACATGAATGTCTTTTAACACCTTATATTAAAGTCAATGAAGGAAAAATTGCTATTTGGAATAAAAAGAGAAATGTATCAATTAAACATAGGAAAGATACCAGTAGCATAAGGAGAATGTAATAAAGCTAGTAAAGGGGGTGCAAAGAAAAGAAGGGCATTTTACAAATACTGCAGTGAGGAAAGAGCACTAGAGAGAAAATAGGTCCACTAATAAATGAGGAGCATGAAATTAATGATGAGTCTAAAATGGTAGAGATAATGAACTCATTTGTAAAATCGGTCCTTAACAAGAAAAATGAAGTTAGGAAGTTTGAACAATTAAGAAGTAATGAAAACCTTGCAAAAATAGCTGTTGACAAAGAAACAGGAAAGAAAAGGCCAATTCTATTTCTGGCTGGATCGAAAGAATTATCTCATGGCAATGAAGGAAGAAGATTTTTATTATGTCAGTGAGAATGTACCTTAAATCCTGACCTAACTTTGTGGCCATCTTGTTCATCTCCATTCTCATAATCAAGACTGAGAGTCAAGAGTCTGGAGCTTATAGAGGTACCACCTGTCAGGTTTGTGCACAAGCAGAAGAAACTAGATATACTGTTGTTATAAAGACGATAAATGAGAGGTTGTCTTTGTGTTATTTCCACCCTCCAAGCAATATTGTTGGACAGGGTGCATTATGAGTAGCGTAATATACGAATGAGTATATATATATATATATATATATATATATATATATATATTTCTTCTTGACTTAAACAAGCATAAATTGATGAAATGTTGATCTACAACCTTAAACAGCACAACAGAAATTAAGATAGGATGATATGATAGATTACCTTTCTGCCTCATGAACACATGCCTTCCACTTGTTGATGAGTAGGTAATGTAGAAGTTACATAACTATGAAAAATACAAAAATAGTTTATATCCCTGAATTTTCAAAGTGTCATTTCCTCATAATGTATAGAGTTGCCTAATCAACATGTTGTATACCTGAAACTAATGTAACATTGTGTGTCAAGTATATTTCAATTAAAAAAAATTTTAAAGCTTCATTGCCTCTTCTTGATCTAGCCATGATTGATTAGGTTCTAGTGATGTTTTTAAAAAGATTCTGCTACTTAATGCATCTCTTTACCAAACTTTAATACTGAAGGGATTCAGAACAAGTCTCCCTAAAATGTGCCACTTTGGTACATGGGTTATTTTGAACTGAAGACAATCAAGGCCCAAAAGACTTAGAAAGAGCTTTTGCTCCCCATTATCTGCCTACGAGAATTGAGATAGAGAGCCTGATCGAGGGAGACAACTACCACTGAAGATAAATACAGAGAGTATGGGCTAGGTGTGGTAAGCTGGGGAAAGCTCAGCAGGGCCCGTTTGTTCAAATTCTTCTCTGTATCTCATAGTCTCTGCATGGCATGACAAACATTCATTTACCAAACATTCGTTCTTCCTATCTTCCTGTGAATTGTTTTCCTTCCTTTTGAAGCCCCAGAACCCTACCATCTTTTTCTTAGCTCAGCATGGCATATAAACCTCAAGTCTTTGAACCTCTCATGTCTATGTGAGGCTCCTGTATGTGAGAAATTAAATTTGTTTTTCTCCTGTTAGTCTGTCTTATGTCAATTTAAATAGGGCAGCCAAAGAATCTAGAAGGGTAAAGTCAAATGTTTTCCTCCCCTGTAATACCACACAGGAGGCTGGAGGTTCACAGGAAAAGAATAACACAGGAAATGCAGGGTCTGATGGACCCAGAGGCCAACACATAGAATGCTGCAGACCATCTCAGGGGCCTTTCCCTGCTTCCCACCAGAAATTTCAGGTGAGTTTTTTCAGTGGAAACATTTATCAGATGGCATCATCTAGGTCAGCAGAAACAGAATGAGTATTGTACAGAAATTAAATTCATTGGCAGATGTTAACCAGTCAATTCAATATGTATGTACTGACTGTGTATTTACATGCTAGGAAAGACCCAGAAATGGGTGGATGACATTTGAGCTAAGATGTGATTGATAAGAAGTCAGCCTTTCTGAGCATGAAGGAAAGAATCCTGCAGGGACAAAAAACAAGTAGCAACAGCAAAGTCCTTAAGGCAAGAGAGAACTTGGTAAGTCTTTTTAAGGACAATGTGATTGGCGCATTATAAGAGAGACAGGATGCCCCTATCAAGGAGCAGGGTCCCTATTGAGCAAAAATGTATAAACCATGGGGGCGCCTGGGTGGCTCAGTGGGTTAAGCCGCTGCCTTCTGCTCAGGTCATTATCTCAGGGTGCTGGGATCGAGTCCCACATCGGGCTCTCTGCTCAGCGGGGAGCCTGCTTCCCTCTGTCTCTCTCTGTCTGCCTCTCCATCTACTTGTGATTTCTCTCTGTCAAATAAATAAATAAATAAAATCTTTAAAAAAAAAATCAATAAAATCTTAAAAAAAAAAAATGTATAAACCATGACTGAAAATGCAGTTGATGTGTCAAGTATAGAGAAAGCTATTGGAGTATTTTAAAGTAAATCACAATTACATTATTTACAGTTTGGGAAAATTAACCTCATTTTTTTAAAGATTTTATTTATTTATTTGACAGATCACAAGTAGGCAGAGAGGAAGGCAGGGGGTGGGGGGTAGGCAGGGGGAGCGGAAAGCAGGCTCCCTGCTGAGCAGAGAGCCAAATGCGGGGGTTTTATCCCAGAACCCTGAGACCATGACCCCCAGCTGAAGGCAGAGACTAACCCATTGAGCCACCCAGGCACTCTTAACCTCTTTTTAATAAATAAAGATAGCTACCTTCTAATTTAAGGGTAAAAGATGAATTAAATATCTTAGATTACAATAGGAAAACAGTAGCGCCTGGTTGGTTCAGTGGGCTGAGCAGTCAACTCTTGGTTTTGGCTCAGGTCTGATCTCAGGGTTGTGAGATGGAGCCCCCTGCCAGTTCAGTGCTCAGCGAGGAGTCTGCCTGTCTTTCTCCCTCTCTTCCTCCCCCTTTGCTTCCTCCCCCAGCACACTCTCTCTCTCTAAAAAATTAATAAAATCTTAAAAAAAAAAGGGGGGGATCAGAAAACATACCAAATAGGTAACAATGTCAAATGCAAAATTAGGAATTACTGCATGCAAAAGAGACCCTGTTTCGAGCAGGTGGTAGTGTCCAAGAGGACATTAGAAGCCACAGAAAGGGTTCTGGGTTTAGAACTAAAACCACCTGCTCAGCTAAAAATTCAGGCACTTTGCTGGAATGGTGAGATGAAGGACTAGATGGGTTTCAAGAGAAAAGAGGAGAGTTCACAGTACTAAATACAATATTAATCCTCCCCCTGGAAAGAACTGATTAAATTCTTTCTGTTTTTGCCATTTCCAACCACCAGAATTCTTCATCTGTAAAGCAGCCTAGCAAAAAAAAAAAAAAAAAAAAAAAGGTGAGGCCATTCCAAATAATTCTCGGGCAGGGTACTTCTCACCTATTATCTCAGAAGAGCTCATATTCTGAGAAAGTAAAAGATGTCTTGGAGCACCAAAGTGACAAAAGAACTTTGACTTCCACTGAGGACAGATTTAGGACCAGACTCACCAGTTGCAAGGCCACCTCTCCAAGACAGTACTACAGGGCATCCCACAGAGTCACGAGGAACAGGATACAGTAATACAGAAAAGGTACTAACATACTGAAATCAAACTGGCTGAGAACAGTGCTTGTAGACAAAAATATACATGAAGTAGATAAAAAGAGAATCAGAAAGAGGGGAGGGCCAGGCTATTAAAAGTGACAGAACTAGAGAAACACTAAAGGTGAGAGGCAAAACCAAAATGGAAGGAAGTAAAGAGGGCGAGAATAGAAAAAGAAAGAAGGGTGTGCCTCATCTCAAGGACATGTGTCATCCAATTCTGTTGCTCTTGAGTTCCGCTTTTGAAGAAACACCTTCCAAGTATGATGGCTGTTTCTGCAGACCAAGTTAAAAGGCTTCTGCCACATGGATTCAGAAGGGGCTGACCTTCTGAAACAACAACACACTGAAAAGGAAAGGAGTATTTAGTGCTCACGTAGATTTTGCTCTTTTAAGAAACAGTAATCAGTCTGTGTATGTAATTTGGAGAGTAATGTAAATTTGGATAGGGCTTGTTTATAATTGGGTACTAATGTAGGAGTATTATGCTAATGAAAGAGTCAAGAGGGAAGCAGAGGCTGCTCTTTAATGGATAGTTTGTAATAGTAGTTATTGTAAGACAGCAACTTTGCTTAACAATTAGGCCATTGGTTGGTTTGGGAAAGCCTGTTACATTTTTCTATGGCATCTTTTTAATCATGGTGTGCAGTGGTGAATTGGCCCAGGTTTTAGTTGGGGGATGGATTCATGGAATAGCTATTTCTTTCTATGGGTAGGATGTCTCAGGAAACAGGTGCCCTAGGTGATGCCAAATGTCACTACACAGCACAGTAACAGTAAAGGGTAATTGCCTCTGTAAATGAGAGGCAGTGGGGAGACGGTAACCCTGGGGGCTACATTACTAAGGCAGCTTCTATGCACGTGGGGGTCACCATTTCTTGCTCTATGCTTTGCCCTTGGCCAGGAGTTTGGAGCCTTGATCTTGAAGAAAATTGAATGAGACAAAAGTTGGAATTCAGTAAAGGTAGGCAGCCCAGTGTAATAGAAAAAAGCACAGAATTAGAATTATAAATACTGTGTTAGAATTCCAGCTCTGCTACTGACTAGCTGCTACCTGATGTGAATAATTGAAACTCTCTGAGCTTCACAATAAGAATAATATATATCTCCTAGTATTATAAAATTAAATAAATTAGTATGTAAAGTATTCCATTTCAGTGCCTAGCTCATAGAATTGGGTTATTATTTTTTATTATCACATTTCAGAAGAACATTTTAGATGTTTTCATTTAAAAATCTCAACAAATAGATATAAATCAAAGGAAGAGGAATTTGAACAGTAAAAAAAAAAAAAAAAAAAAGCAAGTTGTCAATGGCTGTAGATAGCATGATAGAATGTATATGGAAATCTAAAAACACAAAAACACTCCTGCACATTAGTAAGGGATTAGAGAAAGCTAATAGAGAATGGTAAATCCCAAATTTAGGACAATGTTTGCTTCTGCAGGAGAATGAAAGGAAGGGCAGGAGGGAATGCTGGAAACAGCACTATCCAGGATGGGGTAGGCCTCCAGCCATCATTGATTTTTGCTTCTTCAGCTGAGTTACTGTATCTCTTCATAGGTCTGGCAAGTTTTACATTAATTTACTTGATGGTTCACTTCCATTTCTTCTATGTTAGAGGAAATAAAGTCACACAAAACACGTAGGAAAACTATCACTGAACATTAATAGTTTACTAAGATAATAATTTATGGATATTTTTGTGTACATGATCTCAAAGGACCCACAAACATCAACACATTTCAGCAAAGTAGTGTGGTAGAGAAAATGCAGCCTTAAGTTAGATATGGGCTCAAAATTTGGCTTTGGCAAGTCAAGCCACCGTGATCTTAGTCAATATCCTTGACCTCAGCTATTTAGTTTCTTAATCCATAAAATTAGAATAACAATGCTTACTTCACTGAGGTATAATGATGATTAAATATAACAGCACTCAAACCTAGGATAAAGAAGGCTGTCATGAATATAAGTTCACTTACTCCTTACCCTACAGAAACCCACAGGGACACTGTGAAACTCTGCAGTGTGAATTGTGAATTTGAACTTCAGGTTGTTTAGATACAACTCAATGAAGCAATTTCAGTATTTTTAAAAATCACCAGAACAGAGATCCCCTGCTACCTATCCAAAAATCTGGAGGGGGAGTTGGCTGTGGAGACTGGAGAATGGGTAGGAAGACTACTACTAACCTTTAGGAAGACTTAAGTTGCCTATTTGCTTACGTGACTTCTATGTCCTCTTACCAACACAGTCAGGAATAGAGATGTATGGAATCTAATTAAATGTAGCAGATAAAATTGTGTCATATCAAAAGTCACATCAGCTCTCATTCTGGAACACAGGATTCATTTTCTTTTCTCTGAGAAACCTTCCTACTTCAACAGACTGCTAGCTCCAGAGACTAACAAAATAGAGACCTACGCTTCCTTCTCCAGAAGCCCAGTTCATCTTTGTCATGTCTTCCTCTGTCTCTTCCCTCTTTCCCTTCCTCTTCCCCACCTCCTTCACAGCTTGTAAGAGTCCACTTGCATTTAATTCTGCATGAAGAAACACGTTGGATAAGGAATCATTTGAACTAGAAATACTACAACAATTATTAGACAATCTCTATGCTAATCAAAGTATAACCTATGAAAAAAGCAAAAGAAAAGTAAAGATGAAACCATGAGTCATAAACCAGTTCATTAAAATAGGTGACCTTTAACTATGCTTCATTGGCATTTTCTCCTCACAAAATATGACCACTTATATAAGACACCATGAAATTACATACCTGTTAGTTTTGCTCTTTGCCAATGGAGCTGCTCACACTGGAAATTAGAATAATGTTTTATATTCAGGTGCATACTTTTTAAAGGAATATGAAAGTATCTTTGAATTTGGGGTTTGATGTATGACAATAGAAAAAGAGAATTTACACACACGTGCATACAGACACACATACCTTTTACTCCAAACTTATTTCATGAAGAGTTAAAGAAAAGTGATACACTGACTTGTCCCTTTGATTTTTATACCAAACAGTAAAGTAAATAATCTGTGTCCTGATAGGATTTGTAGCAACACTGAGAAAGTCTCTTTAATGATCTGCTAATATTTGATATATTTTTTTGATGATCTTTTTGCCCTAGCGTCTTCTACAAACATTTATTATTATTATTATTATTATTATTATTATTATTATTATTACTGAAGTGTAGGTGACACACAATGTTACATTAGCTTTAGGTGTATAACACAGTGATTCAACAAGTCTATACATTATGCTATTCTCACCACAAGTGTAGCTCCTATCTGTCACCATACAAGACTATCACAATACCATTGACTATATTTCCTATGCTGTGGTTTTTGTTCCTGTGCCTCCTTCATTCCATAACTGGAAGCCTGTACCTCTCATGCCCCTTCACCCATTTTGTCCACTCCCTTACTCTGTTCCCTCTGGCAATCATCAGTTTGTTCTCTGCACAAATCTACTATCATTTTTTTTAAAGATTTTGCTTATTTATTTGAAAGACAAAGATCACAAATAGGCAGAGAGCCAGGCAGAGGGGGAGGAAGGGAAGCAGGCTCCCTGCTGAGCAGAGAGCCCCATGCGGGGCTCAATCCCAGGACCCCGAAGACAGAGGCTTTAACCCACTGAGCCACCCAGATGCCCTCTACTACCATTTTTAAAAAGCAAAAGTCTTAAGATCAAAATACTTAATATTATAGCAGTATTGATAAGATTATAGAGAAACAGGCATTCTTGAATGCTACTGGTAGGTGCAATCACTTTAGAAAGCAATTAGACAACATCAAATTTTAATTGCATATACCCTTTGATATGATATATACATTTCTAGAAATGTAGGCTTTAAATGTACTCACTCATCCAAAGGGTATGAGTGAAGCAATATTTCAGTAACAAAAGAATGGATACAACCTGTGTATCAGTTAATAGGGTACTGGTGAAAAACATTAGCACATCTGTAACATGGAATACATTTCTGCCATTAAAAAGAATGAAATACACTTCAAATGTATTATGTTAAATGATCACCAAGATACGTGTTTAAGTGAAAGATTAAGAAACAATTTATATAGAATATGCACACACATATACACAAGCCATTGTCATATATAGAATATTTCTTAAAAAATAGAAATAGTTTTTGACTCAAGGAAGACTGATTATAACACAAAGGGGAAAGTATTATAATTCTTCATTGTATAGACTTTTATATTCTTTTATTTTTTTTCCAGTTAAAAATACTACTGTTGGTACTGGGAAAGGAAATTTACAGTATCGATTTTATTTGCCTGCCTAAGTTTGAAACAAAAGAAGAAGAGGGGCGGGTGGGTGGCTCAGTAGGTTAAGCCTCTGCTTTCAGCTCAGGTCATGATCTCAGGGTCCTGGGATCGAGCCCCACATCAGGCTCTCTGCTCAGTGGGGAGCCTGCTTCCCCCTCTCTCTCTCTCTGCCTGCCTCTCTGCCTACTTGTGATCTCTGTTTCTCAAGTAAATAAATGAAGAAGAAGAAGAGGAAGAAGAAGAGGAAAAGGAAGAAGAAGAAGGGTGTCTGGGTGGCTCAGTGGGTTAAAGCCTCTGCCTTCCCACATCGGGCTCTCTGCTTGGCAGGGATCCTGCTCCCCTTCCTCTCTCAGCTTGCCTCTCTGCCTACTTGTGGTCTCTGTCTGTCAAATAAATAAATAAAATCTTAAAAAGAAGAAGAAGAAGAAGAAGACAACAAAAGAAAATTTAGCTTTAGGATTATGAACAAACTGTCTTGAGATCATTCTACTCCTGCAATAGACAAACTAAACTATTCAGTTATAGACTACAAAAAACAATCACAGGTATACCTTGCAGGAGCCTAAGAATAGAGAAGGTTTGTACTCTATGAATTGGATATTTGAAATAGAAAGTTCCCAGTAGGGACCAAGCCAGATGTGGTTAGTTCTTTATCCTATGTGCTTATCAGAGAAGTCATCTTCTTACCTTCACCCAAATGAACTCCTACTAATTGCTGATGGAAATGCAACATGGTACAGACCCTTTGGAAGACATTTTGGCAGTTTCATATACAATAAAACATACACTTACTATACAATCCAGCAGTCATTCTCCTCCATATTTACCCAGATAAATCGAAAACTTGTGTTCATGCACACATAAAAAAACCTGTGCATTGTTGTTCATGGCAACTTTATTTATGATTGTTCAAACTAGGAAATAACCAAGATGTTCATTAATAGATGAGTGGCCAAAAAAACTGGTATATCCAGACAATGGAATATTATTCAGCACTAAAAAGAAATGAGCTATCAAACCATGAAAAGACATGGAAGAAACTTAAGCACATATTACTAAGTGAAAAAAGCCAATCTCAAAGGTAACATACTATAGGATTCCAACTGTGTGACATTCTGGAAAAGTCAAAACTAAAAAGAAAGTAAAAAGATTAGTGGTTGCCAGGTTTTAGGAGGGAATGAGGGATGAACAGGCAGAGCAACAGAGGATTTTTAGGGAAGGGAAACTATTCTGCGCATTATTATAAAATTAAATATGTATCATTATATATTTATCAAAACCTACAGACTGAGTCCTTACTGTAAACTACAGACTTCGGGGAATAATTTCATGTCAGTGTAAGTTCATCAACTGTTATAATGTTACCACTCTGGTGGAGGATGTTGATGGTGGGGAGGCTGTGCATATGTGAGGGTAGAGGTATCTGGGAATTCTCTGCACTTTTTATTCAATTTGGTTGTGAACCTAAAACTACTCTAAAAAATAAAGTTTATTAACAAGCAATGTTTCCCCCATTATTACCTATCTAACCACAGATACCATTTCACAGATAAAATTAGAACAGTAATTTTTTGCCCATTGATATTTATGACTATTTTATTTTTTAAAATCTAGTACAAATTTCTCAATAACCATAGAATCACTGGCCTAAAAACAACCATGTATGGGGGAACCTGAAGGGTTCAGTTGGTTAAGTATCTAACTTTGGCTCAGGTCATGACCTCAGTGTCCTGGAATGGAGCCCCAGATTGGGTTCTGCACTCAACAGAGAGTTGTCTTCTCTCCTTCCCTCTCCCTTTGCCCCTCTCCTCTGCTCATGTGCTCTCACTCTCTCTCAAATAAATAAATAAAATCTTAAAAAAAAGAATCATTTATGGTAATTCGGTAAAGCAAGTAAGGACAAAGTTAAGAGAATGTGGCAAGGGGACAATATAGTTATGCAGTACCATTATACTTTCATGTCATTACTTCAACCTCAATACTGCCTGGTAATTGATTGAAATCCTTCAGCATTGAAATTATTCTAGATTATTCATTTCTTGCTTCTTTTGATTCAATATTAAGGCTTCCTAAATGCCATCAACTTTCCAGTAATAGGAAATATTTGCTGTCATGAAAGCAAAAATTATTCACCTTCCTTTGGGTTAAATTTTTAACAAAATGAACATTTAAAAAAAAATCCCACACTGTAACTACAGAAATCCAATTATGTTGGGCTTTGTTTTGGTGAATATAGTGTGAGAGAAGTATTATCATTTAGGTCTTTGCATGATACGGGTATAATCTAACACTAAAAAATAAGCATTGGTGTTTATTGTGATTATTGTTTACTTCAAGGTTTTCTGACCTTGAAATAGCAGAGAATACTATTGACTTGGAAACATTACCGCTTACAATTCACCACTCTGAGAACTAGAAGGATTTACAAGGATAGGATGACAGGCATGTCATGTATTTGCATCATGTTTGAAATATTAGTAGCATATCACACTAAATGGTTGGCATATTCATTTTGCAATATTCATCTCCATTCTTCTGTCAAGCATGGAAATACAAGCAATATGATTTTCAGATATAGGTGGTAAAAGAGCTTTCCTTTCTAACCCCTCTGCTCAGTGACCATGAAGCCATGCCTCCTGAATCCATGCCTCTAAAACTTGCAGTGATTCAGTGTTATGTCTCAACATACTTTTTGCTTCTCCATTTATTGAAACCAGTGGTCACGTTCAAGGATGAACACAAGCATAAGTCCAATCTTTGGTCCCCTGTGTGGTTAACATTTGAAGGGTTCATACTTGAGCTTGTTTATTATTTCTTAAATTTCTTTACAACTAAACATTAGTTAAGAATATATTATATTTTTATAAACTAGCACCTAAATTCTTTAGGTTAGCTAATTTGGGTAATATGACTTAAGAGGGATCCAAAAAAACAAGGTATGGGTCAGGTAAATTCTTGATTTGGGGGAAAGGGAACATTCTGGAACATAAAATACAGTTCTGCAGTATCAATAACAGCAATCAAAAAAGAAGATGATGTGTTTTCCTTGTCCTAGATTAAGGAAAACAAAGAAATGGTATTACTCTTCCTCAGTGCTATGTGCAAAGTTGGCAGTCATCTGCATGGTGTCATGCAGGTAACAGCATGGTCTGTTACCTTCATGGTGTCATGCAGGTAACAGCATGGTCTGTTACCTTCAGACCCAAGACTACTAAAAAGTGGACTAAGAATTTCATTCAGCACCAGTCAAACTGACATGTCAAAATTAAGCACAACAAGCAGAAGCTCAGAGGCATTGACAAGAATGTGTAGAAGATTCAAGAGCCAGATCTTTATGCCCAGCATTAGTTATAGGAGCAACAAGAAAACAAAGCCCATGCTTCCCAGTGGCTTCTGGAAGTTCCTAGCCCACAGCATTAAGAAGGTTGAAGTTCTGCTGTTGAGCAACAAATCATATTGTGCAGAATTTGCTCCCAATTTCTCCCCTAAGAATCATAAAGCCAGTATAGCTGGCTTTATGATTGTGAGCAGTATAGCTGACCACCAGAGTTACCAGTCCCAATGACAGGCTATACAACAAAGAAAATTAGTAGACAGTCTATGTGCCCACCATATTTGTATTAACAAAACCATAAAACTACCATTTGACATAAGAAAGAAAGAAAGAAAGAAAGAAAGAAAGAAAGAAAGAAAGAAAGAAAAAGAAAGAAGAAATGGTACTAAAAATGGGTGAAGAAATCATGAAAAAAATTTTTCTTCTTTTACAATTTTGCAATTCTTTTCCAAGGACCACTCAATCAATGTCATTGCAAGAAGTCTTCAGGTTATTGTTTTTCTTTTGTTTTCATTTTTTATTTTTATTTTTTTTAAAGATTATTTATTTATTTATTTGACAGAGAGAGATCACAAGTAGGCAGAGAGGCAGGCAGAGAGAGGAGAGGAGGAAGCAGGCTCCCTGCTGAGCAGAGAGCCCGATGCGGGACTCGATCCCAGGACCCTGAGATCATGACCTGAGCCAAAGGCAGCGGCTTAACCCACTGAGCCACCCAGGCACCCCTGTTTTCATTTTTTAAACTTTAAAGTCAATTAATTAAGGTATAGCATATTCTTAGTTTCAGATGTAGAGTTGTGATTCATCAGTTGCATATAATACTCAGTGTTCATCACATCAAGCGCCCTCCTTCACCCAGATACTCCAACCTCCCACCCACCTCCACTCCAGTAACTCTTTGTTTCCTATAGTTTAGAGTCTCTAATGGTTTGTCTCCTCTCTGATTTCACCTGATTTTATTTTACTCTCCTTTCCACTATGATCCTCTGTCTTATTTCTTAAATTTAACACATAAGTGAAATCATATGATAATTGTCTTTCTTTGATTTACTTATTTTGCTTAGGATAATACCTCTAGTACCATCCATGTCATTCCAAGTGGTAAGATTTCATTTTTTTGCTGGCTGAGTAATATTCCATTATACACACACATACACACACACACACACATACCACTCTTTTTTATCCATTCATCTGTCAAAGGACATCTAGGCTTTTTCCATAGTTTGACTATTGTGGATATTATTGCTATAAATATCTGGGTACAGTTACCCTTCCAGATCACTACATTTGTATCTATGTACAATGGGTAAATACCTAGTAGTGCAATTGCTGGGTCATAGGGTAGTTCTATTTTCAACTTTTTGAGGAACCGCGATACTGTTTTCCAAATTGGCTGCACCAGCTTGCATTCCCACCAACAGTGTAAGAGGGTTCCCCATTCTCTGCATCCTAACCAACATTTGTTGTTTCCTTACTTGTTAATTTTAGCCATTCTGACTGGTATGAGGTGGTATCTCATTGTGGCTTTGATTTGTATTGATTTTCAAATGATTCTCAAAATCCTGAGTTCTTAAAATTAAATGGAAGAGTATTATATTCCTTCAGAATCATGGTACTCTGGGGAAGTGCCTTTTTTTTTTTTTTTAGAGAGGGAAAGAGAGGTGAGGAGAAGGAGAAGGGCAGAGGGAGAGAGAGAAAGAGAATCTACACTGGACATGGAGCATGACTTGGCGATTGATCTTAAGACCCTGAGATCATAATCTGAGTCAAAAATCAAGAGTCAGGAGAGGAGTCAAGATGGCAAAGAAGTAGCAGGCTGAGATGACATCAAGTAGCAGGAGATCAGCTAGATAGCTTATTAATCCATTGTGAACACCTACAAATCCAACAAAAGATCGAAGAGAAGAAGAGCAACAATTCTAGAAACAGAAAATCAACCACTTTCTGAAAGGTAGGACAGTGAAGAAGTGAATCAAAAGCGGCAGAGCTCACAGGTATTAGATCGGGGAAGCTGGCTACAGAGACAGAGCTGAGGAGTGAACTCTTAGCTCGGGATTACCTTGAACCGGTCACAGGCTGGGTGAGATCGGAGCGCAGCTGGAGGCCAGGGAGACAGGAGTGATTGAGCACTTTTCTCTGGGGGTGTGCTGAGGAGTGGGGCCCCGAACTCTTGGCTCCTCCAGGCCGGAGACCAGGAGGCCGCCATTTTCACTCCCATCATCCAGAACTCTACCGAAAGTGTTCAGGGAACAAAACCTCCTGAAAGCGAACCTGAGCAGATTACTTAACCCAGCCCCTGGTAAGGGCGATGCAATTCCACCTGGGGCAAAGACACTTGAGAATCACTGCAACAGGCCCCTCCCCCAGAAGATCAACAAGAAATCCAGCCAAGACCAAGTTCACTTACCAAAGAGAAGAGTGGAATTCCACAGGAGGAGAAAGCAAAGCATGGAATTCATGTTTCTCCCGATGATTCTTTAGTCTTGCAGTTAATTTAATTTTTAAAAAATTTTTTTTCTTCTTCTAAATTTTTTTTAACTTTTACCCTTTCATCTTTTAATGATTTTTAAACTAGTTTATCTTAACAAAACTTTCATTAAAAAATTAATAAAAATCTTTTTTGAACTCTCATTATGATAGTCATATTTTATCCTTCATTGTATCTAACTTTATTTTTTGTATACACATAGGGGTTTTTCTTCTAAAATATTTGGGATACAACTTCTTCTAATAGATCAAACTATACCCTAAATCTAGCTCCGGGCTTGTTCTAGTCTCCAGCCTGAGTAAAATCTCTCCACTTTCTTTTTCTTTATTCTCCTAACCAACTTACTTTATCAACTCCATTTTTAGAAATTAAAAAAATTCTTTCTTTTTCACCTTTATAGGCACATTCCATCCCTTCATTGTGTTACCCTTATATATGTTTTTCATTCCTTAAAATCTTGGGAGCTAGTTTCTTCTAAGAGACCAAAATACTCCCCAAATTAAGTGGGTGACCCTATTCTAGTCAGGGTCACCCACTTAATAATATATATATATTTTTTTCATATATATATATATATATATAAAATATATATATATATATTTTATATTTTTTCTTTATTTGTTTTTTTTTTTTTTTCTGAACCTCTTTTTATCCCCTTTCTCCCTACCATGATTTGGGGTCTCTTCTGATTTGGTTAAAGCGCATTTTCCTGGGGTCTTTGCCACCCTATTAGTATTTTAATTGCTCCATCATATATTCTTATCTGGACAAAATGACAAGGTGGAAAAACTCACCACAAAAAAAAGAACAAGAGGCAATACCAAAGGCTAGTGACCTAATCAATATAGACATTCTAGAGTTCAGAATGACGATTCTCAAGGTTCTAGCCAGGCTCCAAAAAGGCATGGAAAATATTAGAGAAACCCTCTCTGGAGAGATAAAAGGCCTTTCTGGAGAAATAAAAGAACTAAAATTAACCAAATTGAAATAAAAAAAGCTATTAATGGGGTGCAATAAAAATGGAGGCTCTTACTGCTAGGATAAATGAGGCAGAAGAAAGAATTAGTGATATAGAAGACCAAATGATAGAGAATAAAGAAGCTGAGCAAAAGAGAGACAAACAAATACTGGACCACGATGGGAGAATTCGAGAGATAAGTGACACCATAAGATGAAACAACATTAGAGTAATTGGGATTCCAGAAGTAGAAGAAAGAGAGAGGGGAGCAGAGGGTATATATGAGAATTACTGTAGAGAATTTCCCTAATATGGCAAAGGGAACAAGCATCAAAATCCAGGAGGTGCAGAGAACTCCCCTCAAAATCAATAAGAATAAGTCCACACCCCGTCACATAATAGTAAAATTTACAAGTCTTAGCAACAAAGAGAAAATCCTGGAAGCAGCCCAGGAAAAGAAGTCTGTAACATACAAGGGTAAAAATATTATATTGGCAGTGGACTTATCCACAGAGACCTGGCAGGCCAGAAAGAACTGGCATGATATATTCAGAGCACTAAACGAGAAAAACATGCAGCCAAGAATACTATATCCAGCTAGGCTATCATTGCAAATACAAGGAGAGATTAAAAGCTTCCAGGACAAACAAAAACTGAAAGAATTTGCAAACACCAAACCAGCTCTACAGGAAATATTGAAAGGGGTCCTCTAAGAAAAGAGAGACCCTAAATGTAGTAGATCAGAAAGGAACAGAGACAATATACAGTAACAGTCACCTTACAGGCAATACAATGGCACTAAACTCATATCTCTCAATTGTTACTCTCAAATGTTAATGGGCTAAATGCCCCAATCAAAAGACACAGGGTATCAGAATGGATAAAAAAACAAAACCCATCAATATGTTGCCTACAAGAAACTCATTTTAGACCTGAAGACACCTCCAGATTTAAAGTGAGGGGGTGGAAACAATGTACCATACTAATGGACATCAGAAGAAAGCTGGGGTGGCAATCCTTATATAAGATCAATTAAATTTTAAGCCAAAGACTATAATAAGAGATGAGGACTCTATCATACTCAAAGGATCTGTCCAACAAGAAGATATAACAGTTTTAAATATCTATGCCCCTAATATGGAAGCAGCCAACTATATAAACCAATTAATAACAAAATCAAAGAAACACATTGACAATAATACAATAATAGTAGGGGACTTTAACACTCCCCTCACTGAAATGGACAGATAATCCAAGCAAAAGATCAACAAGGAAATAAAGGTCATAAATGACACACTGGACCAGATGGACATCACAGATATATTCAGAATACACATTCCATCCCAAAGCAACAGAATACACATTCTTCTTTAGTGCACATGGAACATTCTCCAGAATAGATCACATCCTGGGTCATAAATCAGGTCTCAACCAGTATCAAAAGATTGGGATCATTCCCTGCATATTTTCAGACCACAGTGCTCTGAAGTTAGAACTCAATCACAAGAGGAAATTTAGAAAGAACCCAAATACATGGAGACTAAACAGCATCCTTCTAAAGAATGAATGGGTCAACCAGGAAATTAAAGAAGAATTGAAAAAATTCATGGAAACAAATGATAATGAAAACACAATGGTTCAAAATCTGTGGGACACAATAAAGGCAGTCCTGAGAGGAAAATATATAGCAGTACAAGCCTTTCTCAAGAAATAGGAAAGATGTCAAATATACAACCTAACCCTACACCTACAGGAGCCAGAGAAAGAACAACAAAGAAAGCCGAAACCCAGCAGGAGGAGAGAAATAATAAAGATCAGAGCAGAAATCAATGAAATAGAAACCAAAAGAACAATAGAGAAAATAAAAAAAACTAGGAGCTGGGTCTTTGAAAAAATTAATAAGATTGATAAACCCCTGGCCAGACTTATCTAAAAGAAAAGAGAAATTACCCAAATAAATAAAATCATGAAAGAAAGAGGAGAGATCACAACCAACACCAAAGAAATGCAAACAATTATAAGAACATATTATGAACAACTCTATTCCAACAAATTTGACAATCTGGAAGAAATGGATGCATTCCTAGAGACATATAAACTACCACAACTGAACCAGGGAGAAATAGAAAACCTGAACAGACCTATAACCAGTAAGGAAATTAAAAGTAGTCATCAAAAATCTCCAAACAAACAAAAGCCAGGGCCAGAAGGCTTCTCAGGGGAATTCTACCAAACATTTAAAGAAGAATTAATACCTATTCTCCTGAAACTGTTCCAAAAAATAGAAATGGAAGGAAAACTTCCATACTCATTTTATGAGGCCAGCATTACTTTGATCCAAAAACCAGACAAGGATTCCATCAAAAAAGAGAATTACAGACCAATATCCTTGATGAACACAGATGAGAAAATTCTCACCAAAATACTTGTCAATAGAATCCAACAGTACATTAAAAGGATCATTCATCATGACCAAGTGGGATCTATTCCTGGACTCAAAGGTGGTTCAACATCTGCAAATCAATCAATGTGATGCAATACATTAATAAAAGAAAGAACAAGAACCATATGATACTCTCAATAGACGCTGAGAAAGCATTTGATGAAGTACAGCAGCCCCTCCTGATTAAAACTCTTCAAAGTGTAGGAATAGAGGGCACATACCTCAATATTATCAAAGCCATCTATGAAAAACCCACAGCAAATATCACTCTCAATGGAAAAAAACTGAGAGAGCTTTTCCATTAAGGTCGGGAACACAGCAGGGATGTCGATTATCACCACTGCTATTCAACATAGTATTAGAAGTCCTAGCCTCAGCAATCAGACAACAAAAGAAATTAAAGGCATCCAAATCATCAAAGAAGAAGTCAAACTATCACTCTTTGCAGATGATATGATACGTTATGTGGAAAACCCAAAAGGCTACACTCCAAAACTGCTGGAACTTATACAGGAATTCAGTAAAGTGTCAGGATATAAAATCAATGCACAGAAATCAGTTGCATATCTCTACACCAACAATAAGACAGAAGAAAGAGAAATTAAGGAGTCAATCCCATTTACAGTTGCACCCAAAACCATAAGATACCTAGGAATAAACCTAACCAAAGAAGCAAAGAATCTGTACTCAAAAAACTATAAAGTACTCATGAAAGAAATTGAAGAAAACACAAAGAAATGGAAAAAATGTTCCATGCTCATGGATGGGAAGAACAAATACTGTGAAAATGTCTATGCTACCTAAAGCAATCTACACAGCTAATGCAATCCCTGTCAAAATCCCATCCATTTTTTTCAAAGAAATGGAACAAATAATCCTAAAATTTATATGGAACCAGAAAAGACCTCGAATAGCCAAAGGAATATTGCAAAAGAAAGCCAACATTGGTGGCATCACAATTCTAGACTTCAAGCTCTTTTACAAAGCTGTCATAATCAAGACAGTGTGGTACTGGCACAAAAGCAGACACATAGATCAATGGAACAGAATAGAGAGCTCAGAAATAGACCCTAAACTCTATGGTCAACTAATCTTTGACAAAGCAGGAAGGAATGTCCAATGGAAAAAAGAAAGTCTCTTCAACAAATGGTGTTGGAAAAACTGGACAGCCACATGCAGAAAAATGAAATGGACCATTTCCTTACACCACACATGAAAATAGACTCAAAATGGATGAAGGACCTCAATGTGAGAAAGGAATCCATCAAAATCCTTGAGAAGAACACAGGCAGCAACCTCTTCGACCTTAGCCACAGCAACTTCTTCCTGGCAACATCATCAAAGGCAAGGGAAGCAAGGGCAAAAATGAACTATTGGGACTTCATCAAGATCAAAAGCTTTTGCACAGCAAAGGAAACAGTTAACAAAAAACCAAAAGACAGCTGACAGAATGGAAGAAGATATTTGCAAATGTTGTATTAGATAAAGGGCTAGTATCCAAAATCTATAAAGAGCTTAGCAAACTCAACACCCAAAGAACAAATAATCCAATCAAGAAATGGGCAGAGGACATGAACAGACATTTCTTCAAAGAAGACATCCAGATGGCCAACAGACTCATGAAAAAGTGCTCCATATCACTCAGCATCAGGGAAATGCAAATCAAAACGACAATGAGATACTATCTCACACCAGTCAGAATCACTAAAATGAACGTCAGGAAATTACAGATGCTGGCGAGGATGCGGAGAAAGGGAAACCCTCCTACACTGTTGGTAGGAATGCAAGCTGGTGCAACCACTTTGCAAAACTGCATGGAGGTTCCTCAAAAAGTTGAAAACAGAGCTACCCTATGACCCAGCAATTGCACTACTGGGTATTTACCCTCAAGATACAAACATAGTGATCCAAAGGGGCACGTCAACCCGAATGTTTATAGTAGGAAAATACACAATAGCCAAACTATGGAAAGAACCTAGATGTCCATTAGCAGATGAGTGAATAAAGAAGATTTGAGATATAGATACACACACACACACACACACACACACAAACACACACAATGGAATACTATGCAGCCATCAAAAGAAATTAAATCTTGCCATTTGCGAGGACGTGGATGGAACTAGAGGGTATTATGCTTAGCGAAATAAGTCAATCAGAAAAAGACAATTATCATATGATCTCCCTGATATGAGGAAGTGGAGATGTAATGTGGAGGGTTTGGGGGGTAGGAAAAGAATAAATGAAACAAGATGGGATAGGGAGGGAGACAAATCACAAGTGACTCTTAATCTCACAAAACAAACTGAGGGTTGCTGGGGGTAGGGGAGTAGGGAGAGGGTGGTTGGGTTATGGACATTGGGGAGGGTATGTGCTATGGTGAGTGCTGTGAAGTGTGTAAACCTGGCGATTCATAGACCTGTACCCCTAGGGATAAAAATTCATTATATGTTTATAAAAAAATTTTTTTTAATTTAAAATGAATAAATAAATAAATAAAAATCAAGAGTCAGACACTTAACCAACTGAGACCCTCAGGCACCCTTCCATTAAAGTTTTTAAAAAACAGTAAGAAGTTAATTATTTATAAAGACCAATACTTAGCTGTTATTCCCCCTAATGAATAAAAAGTTATCAAGGCTCCTTTTCTCTATGGTAATCAGTCTGAATCACTCTCTTGGTTTTTGGATACTCTTACTATGGTCCCAAATTAGTTTTTCAACTGCCCCTCAATCCAAATCTTCCCTCCACATATATATGATCATCCCACTATGCTCAGAATATCCCCATTTCAGTACACCTTCCTTTTTCTATTTATCTACAGTTTTCAGGAACTTCTTCAAGACACACCTCTATAAAGTTTCCCTTACCTATTCATTCAGTTTTCTATAAATTCCTTTAGCATTTAATCTGATCAGTAATTTAGCTATATAATCATACTGTTCAGCAGTGTCGGTTCTACAAATATGGGCAATACTACAGTTAGTGAATTTAGATGATGGATATAAGGGTGATTATTGGGTTTTTCCTGATAATTTTCTGTAGACTTAAAATTTTTTCAGGGGCTCCTGGGTGGCTCAATGGGTTAAGCCTCTGCCTTTGGCTCAGGTCATGATCTCAGTCAGGGTCCTGGGATTGAGTCCCACATCGGGCTCTCTGCTCAGTGGGGAGCATGCTTCCGCCTCTCTCTCTGCCGGCCTCTCTGCCTACTTTTGATCTCTGTCAAATAAATAAATAAAATCTTTAAAAAAATTTTTTTTCAAAAGTTTGGGAAATAAATTTCTTAAGTCAGTCTGTTTTCAAATGCTAGTGCCAAAATCTATCAGTATGTGTCTTTGTATAAAAATCTGTCTGAGACTGTTTCCTTTTTAAAATGACAATAAATAATGGTGCCAACCCCATAGAATAATTAAATGGGATAATGGCTACCATATGCTGAGATCAATAATTTCAAAATAATTTTATTTAAGTTAATGGTTAATGTCAAAATTGTCACTGTGTACAATGCAGTATAGTGTAGTGGTTAAGACCACATTCTCTGCAATCATATTCCTAAACTCATGTCCTACTCTGCCACTCACTAGCTATACGAGAATACAAATGGTGAACTTCTCTGAGGCTTCGTTCCTCTTTTACTAATTTTTTTTTTTTTTTTTTGGTGAGGACTAAAAGAATAATATACAGAGGATTAATATGGTATCTGGCAGATAAGCAATCAAAAATTATTTCCATTTGGGGTGCCTGGACGGCTCAGTTGTAAGTGTCTGCTTTTGGCTCAGGTCATGATCCTAGGGTCCTGGGATCAAGTCCCGCATTGGGCTCCCTGCTTGGCAGGAAGCCTGCTTTTCCTTCACCCTCTGCATCTCCCCCTACTTGTGTTCCCTCTCTCACTGTGTCTCTGTCAAATAAATAAATGAAAATATTTTTAAAAAATTATTTCAATTTATTTTGTATAGTTCTTGACAGTAATATATGAACAATTTTTACCATAAAAAATGCTAAATTTCTTGAAATCAAAGATCTTTTCTTATACTTTTAAATATGTCACATCACCAAGCAAAAGACTGAGTATATAACAGTTATCTGATAAATATTACTTGCCCTGTAACCTGATCAACCTCATTTCTCTTGTCATAGATAGGAGACCTAAAATGCATGCAGTCAATAGTCACATGGAAAAAAGACAGAGATAGGTAAGGGAGGAAAATCCTGCTCATATTCTTAGTCAGCATGATGAGTAACTCACTCATGGGTCGTGTTCTTAAATATTTATTACAACAAATTGAACAATTTTGAAATGAATAAACTTACTAAGATTGAGAAGAAAATAATGGGGGAAAAAAAAAGTCAAAACAACACCCAATCTGGGGGAAGGATGATGCCAACAATATCCCTGTAGTGGGAATGGAAGTATTTTTATGGCGGGCAGTTGCCAACTATGAGGGGAGAGATTTGCCTGGCATTTAGGGTAGAAAGAGACTTGAACTCATTAAGAAATAAAACTAATACTAATTCTCGGGCATCTAGGTGGCTCAGTCAGTTAAGCAGTCTACCCTCAGCTCAGATCATGATTCTAGCATCCTGGGATTGAGTCTCCCTGCTCCCTGCCCCTCCTATGCTGCCCCCCAAACTTCTGCTTGTTCTTTCAAGCACATGCTCTCAAGCACACGTTCTCTCAAAAATAAATAAATAAAATTAAAAAAAAATACTCATGAGTACTTTAATTAAGATAATGTTATCTGCTATTACAGATACACTTCACATTTTCAGTGGCATGGCACAATTGAAGTTTGTTCATTGCCACTGTAAAGTCTTAAAAATGGGTGTTCCTAATTAACAGGGTGAGAAGGACAGGGCATTCTGTGCTCCATGAAGGACCTAGAGAGGTGGAGGTTTCTTCATCTTTGCTTCCCTGTATATCACCTTCATTCCAGCTCATAAGAAGGAGAAAAATACATGGAGGATCATATATAGATCATTTTATTGTGGTAGGAATGGAAGTAAAGTACATTGCCTCCATGTACATTCCATTAGTTCTAGAAGCCACATGGCATAATCAAGTACAAAGAAATCCAGGGAATGTTATCTAGCTGAGTCCAAGAAAGAAAGGGAAATAATTTTTGTGATCAGCTAGTCATAGTTGCCACAACATGGCTAATCAATGATGTCTGCATGGAACAAAGAACTCAGCTGTGATAATAGAGTATGCATTTCCTGATGCTGAATCACACAAAAGGACATGTAGTTCCTTTATGGAGACGTCACAGAATTCAGAGTTGGGTCCTTTGTGCTTGTAGTATGAGGATTATACTAGAAAATCTGGAGAAGGTGAGGGTATCTGACCTCTGAGGTTTTGAGTGAAGTGGATGGAGTTTGAGAAAATCACTGACAGAAGAGTATCTTTTGCCTCGCAAATATCTAACTCTTTAAAGTGGAGTTCCAGGGTAGAGTCTCAGTAGAAAGAGCAAAGAAATTAAAACAAAACAAAACAACAACAACAACAACAAAAACTTCTTAGGACTGGCTTTAGGACCAAGAAAATAAAGCAAAGTAGAAAGGTGAGGTTTCCTTCTAGGTTATAAAGCTCAGTGAAAAGTAAAATGAGTGAGATTGTGTACTGGTCTAGGACTCCATTTTTGCTTGTTTCTCTTAAGTGCCTTCATTGTAGTGGTTTGTGTAGAAGATTCTTTACCTTTTGTAGGAGGCTCATATACTAGCTTTAAATAAAGTTTTAAAATATCACTAACTCTGTAATACTTCTAGTCCCTCCATAAAACTCATATAACTTCACTAGAGGCTTCTTGTTAAAGAAATCATTTTCATCCTTTATTGGCACTGGCCCAAACAGGCTGAGACAGATATTTCCTGTTCTTGGAACTATTAAGAAACTAATTCCCATGCTTCCGTCCATCGAGTACACTTACTCCTCCCCAAGGAAAAGACATTGCTTATCTGACTGGAAAGATTAGGAAAAGAGTATACAAACACATGACCTTGGCTTCAGAATCTTGTATAGGACAATCCATTACTAAAATTTCCAACACTGGGGAACAAAATACTGGTAGGGATAGTAAGGCCTGTGCTTCTCACTATGGCTTGGAGAGCTATTTAGTTCTGAGAGAAATGTGTAAAGAAATCTTATTATGGTCATATTTTCAATCCTCCTTTTCTAATTCAACTCTATCATCAATAAAACTTGTAGTTTGATATTTATTTGTCTAATTCTTAAACACCCTGAAAAGGGGTACCATTTATTGGCGGCCTTCTCCAATAATTATCAATATTGCTGCTTCTTCTTCCAATTATTTCCACCTTATTGTATGGCTCCTGGCTCCTAATCATCCTAATCATCATCATCATCATCTAAACATTGTCAGCAATTTGGAAAGTCATCTCAGGTGTTCTCAGAGAAATGTATAGGGAATATAGTGAAAAGGAGAGTATTGAATATTTCATTTCTGTGAGATCTAGAAGCTTGATTTCCCTGTAGACCTAATTTCTTTCAAACACAGAATATTAGTGCTAGCAGAGTGGAGGTGAAAAGGAGATATATTCAAGTACAGAAAGCCATGATCCACTCAATGAACATTCCCAGGCAGTGCACATCTACCCTCCTCCTGCATAAACAAACAAAAGAGGATTTTGATGAAGTATGTATTTCCGACTTAAATCTTAGTCCCTAGAATGCCATTTGACTTTTGGGCCTACTTCATCAGGACTATCATCATGGCTAGAAAGCAAGAAATAGTA
The DNA here is from genome assembly GCF_964662115.1 of Mustela nivalis. Classification (NCBI taxonomy): domain Eukaryota; kingdom Metazoa; phylum Chordata; class Mammalia; order Carnivora; family Mustelidae; genus Mustela; species Mustela nivalis. The sequence goes on along the minus strand of NC_139025.1, from coordinate 70,284,172 downwards.
ATAATCCATAAAGATGAATGAGATGTCTGCTCTAGATGCTCCAAGCTGTTTTATGGCTAAAGCAAACTGATTTCATTGATAAAACTACTTCGATGGAGAATCTTGCTGCTCAGATTGATTCCGGTTATTCGATCTTCTTTCATATGTGGTAAACATAGATCCAAGTTTGCAAATATGAGGGTTAACTGACAAACCTTTAAAGGGAAATTTGGAGGAAAAAGAATTCTTCCCACACTTTCTGTGTAAACTAGCATTTCCATGAACTGAGAACTTCTTTCATATCCTTGCTTTGCTTCTCTTCATTAAGCTGTAAATGATCTCATGTGACCTTGCAGGCAGAACAAATGGAACAATCGCAGAGTTTTCAGGTTATGTTGAAAACAAACCAAGTAAGCAAGCATAAATAAATCAGATATTTAAATTCTAATTGATTGTGAAATCCAGAGCCTGTCTCTTTCAGCTACAATTTCCCTCAAGGTGGTTATTGTATTCCAGTTTGACTTAAAAGAGAAAAGAAGTACCTGCCTGTGTGTGCTGGGGGAGGTGTGGATTTCTTCCACACGGGAGGTAGTCTTCCGCTCCACAGGAGGGAGGAGGGAAGAAAGAGGAGGGAAGAGATTTTCTCTGGGATCCGCCACACCCCATTCCATAGATTGTTTTAAACAAAGCCTGGGCTTCTGCAGCTATTGCTTTCCCCAATCCTCCAAAATTTATTTAAAAAATAATTAAACCTAATTAAAACTATCTGCTTTACTGCCACAGTGGTCCTCCAATGCCCTAGAAAGGCACAGAGCCTGCTCAGAAAGGGACTGGCGAGCAGAAGGCAACACAGAGCTCCGCAGCTCTTCATCTGCGAGAAAGAAGCAGGAAGAAAGGTTAATGTTATTGAAAAAAAACCCAGAGACTGAAGACAGGTGTTAGGACCCGAGGCAAGATTCGAGACTGTGGGAGATTATGTGCCTGGAATGAGGGTGTACGCTGGTCTCCAAAGAGCCAGCCAGCAGTCCTGACCTATTTGCTCCACAGGAGTGACCGTATTATTACCTGCAGTTTAGTGTGTCAGCCTCCATGCTTACTGGACCCTGGATGCTGAGGGATACGGGCTACGTGGCAAACCTGGCTCGCTTAGATTGGTGGTTTAATTTTCCTGCTGCTCTCCAGAGAGCCTATTTCTATACTAGAGCATATTTATTATGAATATTAAGTGATAAAACGAGCTGTATTTGAGAAAAGAGTCATGCCCACTGAAAACTCCATGTTAATTAGCTGCAAATAAAACTCAAAACGTCTCTAGGAAACCTCATGTTTTATATTTTAATTCTATCAGCTGTTACGTTTCTGTTTCCCCATCAGTACGGAACCACAAGGTGAAGAAATTTCTCTCTTAATATACGTAGTAATATTTTCAAACAGATTCTTTGTGCCACAACATTCCTCAACTTAAAAACATGTAGAAATATTCGAGCAATAATGAGGAAATAGGAGACACAGGAGCACGTGCACCATGAAATTTTATGGAGGCACCAAATTTCATTTTAAGCAACAACTTTGATATCCTTCCCCCCAACAACCGAAGCCTTGACATCGGCTTATTAATAAAAAGAAAAACCTTTCCTGACTTCAGCACAGTTACAAAAGCCCAAATGATCAAAAGGAAAGTAGCAAAGGACGTGATGTGTGCATGTATATATTTCTGGTGTGGGAGCAGGGAGTACAGAAGAGTCAATGGAAAGGGAGGGACATTGGAAGGAGAGTGAAAGAAATGTACTGGGAAACACACCACCCAGAAATCCTGCCTTTGAGTAATAGTGCCTACTATAAAAATACTGACAAAAGGATTTCACTAACAAGATTTTCCCCTTAAGATCATTTTTCTCTAGAATGTAACATCCTTAAATTAGAGAAGGTAAGAGTATTATAAAAGAGAATACCCAATTGGAAAGTGAAAACAGGGTAAAAAAAAAAAAAAAAAAAAAAAAAAAAAAAAAAAAAAAAACAGAAAAAATATGTAAATCAAAACTCTAAAAGAATTCTAATTTATGTGTCAGCCCTTTTAGAAATCCAGAAACACCGCTAAAACTTATTCACTCACAAAAAACTTTCAGCATAAAATGTTTAATAAGACTTACTTGAGAACCTTAGAAATCTGATCTCCCTGGCTATTATGTGCTAAGTTATAAAGGAATCCATTTTTCAGTTAGTCAACTGCGAGTTTGAAAACTCATTTACTGCACAAACTATACTGAGAGAAATTGCTAAAATGACTAGTCCCAGTTGCTAAGGTAGTGACGGTCTGACAGGTAAAGGCATAATCAAGTAATTCTCTTCTCATACTCTGGGTCATATTCTGGGTAGTCTGGATGCTTGGCTGGTTGGTTGGGTTAGGTTGCTCTTACCTCTTGCTATGCAAAAGGAAAATAAACATAATCTGAATATCTATGAGGCTTCCACTGTTATAAGTACAAGTTAATTTCCACTACTAGAAAAACCGAAGTTCTCTTAGTACCTAGCATGTGTGGGAAGGCCAGAGCACAAGTAGATTCTCTTTAACATTACTTCCCAATCTCAGAACTGCCTGTGTGTCCCTGCCTGGACCTCTCTACACTGTCCTTAGGGGTGGTAGGAAGACCCTTACTTCTGATCCCATCTCAAGCACCAGGCCAGTTCTCCCACTCTGGCAATAGCATCCTATGGATAGAGACTTTAAGAGCCCTTGGACCCAAGCTATAATGCCATGCTTTCCTCATGAGCCACTGTTCTTTATTAGGACACTGCCACCCCTGGCCCAGCCTAATCCTCCTGTTCCTCCTTTTACCCTTATGCATGAGGGACACTGTAACTTCTTACAACACCTGAGTGAAGGCCCAGATCTAGGGGAAGGGAAGAGCACACAGAGGTCGATTCAGAGCAGTTATTAGAGATGGCTGTTCCTAGAGCCCACTGGTTATAACAATTCCTTAAAGTCTACCTCCTTGCCTCTCCTTCTGAGGGAGATAAGTCTTCTCCCCTAATGTCTTAAAAAGACACTCTCCAAGACACTACAGGAGAAAGAGACAAAGTCTCAAAGACAAGACCCAAAGAAATCAATTCTAAGATGAAAATATCCCCACCTCTCCTCCAGACTAAGTATTCATTTTTGTGAATGATTGCTCCATCAATGTGTAAAGTTTCACAAATTCTGGGCTTTCAGTCTTGAATTTACCAAGTATATGAGTGATTTATGGTTCTTTCTCTAAGGTGAAGAGACAGTGATTCCTATATATCTTTTCCAAAGTCTCTGGGTTTCAGAGCCTGACCAACTCCAAGAAACTACTCAATGTAAGACTCGAGATATATTTCCACAAGAGCAAGAAGCAGTTTGTAGGCATCTAAGTCCATACTTAGAAAAGAAACTTTTTTTTTTTTTCAGAACAAGCAGCCTACAGAAACGATATTCTGCCTACCACATAGATGACCTTTTCCATGATCACCCAGAACAGTTTAGCTCCTCCTAGCTACAGCTTCTCAAACACCTCCTTTTCTAATTACGACCTGTGATTTAGATTTGCATAACTGAAAGGCTCAGGCAGTGGTTTTCTTCAAAATATAGAAATAGTCTGCATCAACACTGTATTCAAGTCCCAACTTTAGCAAAAAAGAAAAACTGCTTGCAAATTTAAAATGACCTTTTCTCCACCCCAAGTTCCGTCACTTCTTCCAATGTTTCCAATAGCATAGGACCAACTCTCCCCGGAGCTCAAGCTCAAAGCACCATGTGCTTTTCAACAATCCCTTGAGCAGCCTCTGCAGGAAGCTAGCCCAAGAAAGCCCAAGAAAGGTGATGGCAGTGGAATCACTTTCATATCTTTTTTCAGGAATTGCTTCTTGTTCTCTACATAGTCAGCAAGTGAGCTTTCTAGAAAGTACCCAATCTAATCTCAGTTGAGTAATAATAATAGCAAACACCTAATAACAGTTACTACGAGCCATGCACTATTCCAAATGTACATAGTTTGATCAGGTCTTGAAAACAACTCTATTACATATGTTCTATACACATGCACACACACATACCCAACTGCCCATCTTATGGGCTAGAGAGATTGAATGATTTGTCTAGATCATACAGGGTAAAAGTAGTGGAACAGACATTTGACAATTTGATTTCAGATTCATTTTATTTTCTTTTCCTTTTTTTTTTTTTTTTTTGTTAAGAATTTTACTAATTTATTTGACTGAGAGAGAGATGGAGATTGCCCATGTGCCTGAGCAGGGGAGAGGGGCAGAGGAGAGGAAGAAACAGATTTCCTGCTGAGCAAGGAACAAGATGCAGGACTCAATCCCCAAACCCTGGGATCATGACCTGAGCCAAAGGCGACTGAGCCACCCAGTCATCCCAGATTCATTTTCTTAACCACTCCACTCCACTGCCTCAATGAGACTGAATGTCATACTACTTTTCATAAATTCCTAATTTAACAAGTGACCAAACTGACTTGGAGTACTTCAGCCACAAACCCACTGTGTCCATTTACTACAGACAGCTTCAGAGACTCTAGCACACATCTGCAGCCCACACTTGTAGGAGGAACACAAATATTGCACACGTCTTCTTTGTTGGCATCATTAGTACCAGTCACCCATGAGGCAATTATTATTTGTGGAGCTTCTACTGGTCCTGGGTACCAGCTAACTTCATATGATGACGAGTATCATATAATGTTCACAAGCCCACAGGTACTATTATTGTTCTCCATTTTGCAGAATAAGAAACGAGTACCTGACAGGCTAAGTAACTTGCTGAGGGTTATGTAGCTATTGAGTTTGAGGACCAAAATTTGAACCAGGCAGGTAGATTGCAGACTCAGTGTTTTCTGACCCACATGCTATACTACCTCCTGGGTATCACTGTTATTCCAGAAGAATGGGATTTGTTGTGAATCATCACGGTGTCGTGAGGCCACTCAAATTACTTTTAAAAATGAAAATTCACTTCCTCTCATTCATGAGAGATGGCCCCAGATTTTTCCTTTATGATTTATTTTTATACCATTTAATACATCGTATCTAAAATGAAGAAGCTAGTTTTATAGAGAAGAAGAAGAAAGATACTTTGACTTACACTATCTGAAGTATAAGAACTCCGTTATTAGTTTTTCCATTTTTTGATTCATCTCATGAAACCTGAGATTGTATTCATTACCTCCTTGGCGCGAGCCCCAATTTACATGCATGCAGGCAGTCTGGTATGAAAACTGTTGTTCTTTGTTGTATAATTACTTTGACCTGGGATTCAATAAATAGAAACATGTTTATAAGATTGTGATGCTAATTTACATGAAACTGGAAAACCACCAGTGTTAAAAAATTAACAAAGGAAGTATGATATCAAGAATAGTTGGAGGAGTCAAAATAATATCAATACTGCTATTATGTCTATATATCTTTATTTCCTCCAGGTTTTCTTATCTAAAGAATTCAAAAGCCTTTTTTACATTCAAGAACATTCCAGTCTGAGGGACTATAACATAAGGTAATAGAGTTGTGTAGGAGAAAGTGCTGTGTACAGTGAAATAGCCCAGTAGAGTGAGAAGAGCATCGGCTTCAGAGGCAAGACATTTGGGTGACATTTACAGAAAGCAAGCATATCAAAATCTTACAGTTATTTTTGTCACAACAGGATTGCAGAGCTTGGTTTTGCTTGCCTAAATTGGCTGCAAGAAGGCAGTGAGAACAAACCAACAGTTTCAAAGAACCACTTCTTCCAAATGGTTTATTGACACACACATTTTCCACATCTGATGCTGCCTCCCTGGATCCATAGGTCAGGACAATTACTCATTAGGACATATTTTATTCACCTACTGACCGGGATGAGGGCGAAGGTAGGCCTATGTTCTTCCCTCTTCCTAACTAGCTCGGGAAGTTTTTAAGGGGTTTTAAGGTTGGGAAATACATACATCTACATATATATGTATATACATTTGTGTATGTATAAAACAGATGGACTGGATCTTTAAAAATAAATCAGCTTAGGCTCATATGTGACTAGTGGGAATGTAAGTTACGTGTGTGTGTGTGTGTGTGTGTGTGTGTGTATGAGTGAGTGTTGCACCTGGAAATGTAAACAGATATAACCCCCTTGGGAATCTGTTTAGCAATGTTGGCTAAGGCTGACATTTGTATACCCTAAGTCCAGCAGTTCCACTCCTAGGAATATGCTCTGAAAAATGTGTATATACTTCTACAACATTACATATATAATAACTTTAGAGCACTATTTTTAATAGGCAAAAACTAAAAACCATTCAGGTAAACTTGGACAGTTGAATGAATAAATGGAGTACTATACAGCAGTAAGAATGAACACACTGCTGCTACACAGTAACCGAGATGAACTGTAAAAATGCACGGTTGGAAAAAAGGCAGGAGACACAGGAGTTGCTCAGTCAGTTAAGCATCTGACCTGATAAGTGGGGAGTCTACTTGAGAGTTTCTCTCCCTCTTCCCCTCCTCCCCTCCCCTTGTCTCTCTCCCTTTCTTTATTCAAAAAAAAAAAAAAGAAGAAGAAGATGATGATGAAAGCACACACTAAAAGCTCATGCTCTATAATTCACATTCCACAAAATTAAAATAAAAAGGGGGGGGGAATCTAATCTGTGGTATTAGATGCCATAAGAGTGATTATCTATGATAAGAAGTGACTGGACCAGGTCACGAGAGGGCTTCTTCTTGGGTATTTGTGATGCTCTATTTCCTGAGCTGGCTACTGTCCCACAGATGTGTTAACTTTGTGATGTTATTAAGATTTGGACTTAAGACTTTCGCACTTCTCCGCTCAGGTACTATACTTCAATATAAGTTTATATTAAAATGATTCTATATATGTGAATTTAGACTTCTAAAATTCGATTTTCTTTAAAAAAGATTTTATTTATTTACATGACAGAGAGAGAGAAAACACAAACAGGGGCAACAGCAGGCAGAGGCAGAAAGAGAAGCAGGCTCCCCGCTAAGCAGGGAGCCTGACAAGTGGGGCTCTATCCCAGATCCTGGGATTGTGACCTGAGCAGAAGGCAGACACTTAATTGACTAAGCCACCCAAGTGCCCCATAAAATTCTATATATTCTTAATCACATTGCCTTATAGGACAATTTCCTCAATTTGAGCACTATTGAAATTTGGGGGCATGATAATACTTTGTTGTGGGAGGCTGTCCTGTATGCTACGGGATGTTTAGTAGCATCCTTGGCCATTACCTACTAGATGCCAGTAGCACACACCCTCCCCCAAAATCATAATAACCAAAAATGTTTCTAGATATTGTCAAATATCCCCTGGGAGGTAAAGTTGTCTCTAGTTGAGAATCATTGCCTTAAAGTAACTTAACTACAAGGCTGCATTTTACCAAGTGTACTGGTTGATTGTGCCACCTACATTTTTTTCCTGACCATCAGTTTAATACCAAGAAGAACTGTAGTCACTGCCACATGGTATCAGCCTGGAAACTAAGAGACAGAGTCATTCACACCCACAAACAGAATTATTCATGTTACATGCTGTGCAGATGAGATCAGAACAAAAGAAGATCCTAAAAACTACCTCAAAATTCCTCTCTGAGAAAACCGTGTGACACTCAGAAGACAACAGACTGTATCTTGACCTAACTCAAACTCTGGACCTTTCCGTAATTTGGAAAGATGAAAACTGGAGGGGATGGTGGACAGTAGAGCAGATGAGGAATGGTCCCCTTGGGATCTCTTTAGTTCACTACTAAGTGAAAGGAGGCAGAGAGGTTCAAGGGACCTCATTAAACAAAGTGTTATGGTAGGGACTCTCCCTAACACTGAGGATCACCCCTTACATGACAAAAGGCCAGAAATCAAAATTGTCACTCCAGCCTTAAGAAGCAATAATGCAAGGACATAGTTTTCCTGCCAAGAGTTGCTCCTGGCCCCAGTGTCTCTACTCCTCAGTAAACTGCTCTATCACTGATGAGGTTTTAACTTAAGATGCCAGAGAACAGTCTAAGAACAGCATTCTCCAGGAGAGAATACAAATCACATGTGATTTTATATATTCTAGTTGCCACACTAAAAAAAGTAAAAAATAATAGGTGAAATTAATTTTGAGAATGTATTTAAACCAACAAATCCAAGCAATCAATATGCAATAGAAAAATTACTAATGAGGTATTTTTCTTGTTTTCATGCTAAGACTTTAAATCTAATGTATGACAAGTATCATAGTTCAATTCAAACTAGACACAATTTCACACAAATTCAAGTGCTCACGAGTCACATTTGGCTACCATCTTGAACAGAGCAGATTTAGAACCAACAGCAACAAGGTGGACAATGAGGATATCTGGAGAGAATCTATCCAATTATTAGGAGATGTATGTTGGCCATAAATACTTTAACATAAGAAAAAAATCAATAAATAGAAAACAAGGTTGATATGTATTCCTCTCACAGTTTTCTGTTGTTACCCTTGTGATTTCCATTATAATTTCTTCTTTGATACGTGAATTATTTAGATGAGAATTTAAAATTTCTACACTTATTTGGAAGGGGAAGGGGAGAGGGTATTCTTGTTTTCTTAACAATTTTTAATTTTACTAAATGGCTGCTTTATATTAGACAAATTTTCACTTTTTTGAGTCTTCCTTCTGGGCCCTGGACGTGGGTTGTTACTATATCTATTCCATGCTATTATGTCCATGCTTTCAGTTCATGAAAGATCAAGACAATTAACTATATTGTCCAGCTCTGTAGTGCATACTTAGTAAATTTTGTTTTATATAAAGCGATTTGTTAATCTACTATAAATTCAGATTTATCCAGTTTTTGTAATTTTGTTAGTATTTTCTTCATGTATGGGCTGGGTTATATGAAATTGCAAGTAGGTGATCATTCTTTTAACCTAAAAAGCTGTAATTTTGTATAGTGCAACCTAATTATTTGAATTACTGCAGGCATCAAAATTTAGGATACTTTGAATCTTCCTGGTAATTTTTTCCGTTTAGAACATGTCGACCCATTTTATAATAATTTTTTTGCATAAAAATCCTTTGTTTGATAATATTGCAGCTATTAACTTTTTTGAATAACATTGATTTAGATATGATTTGGATTTCTAATTTCTAATGTACATGTAAATGATTTTATTCTGAAAGTTAAGACCTCTTAAAATTATGGCTGGTATGCTTCATGATATCTTTGAATTTTTGCAATATTCTATTGTCTTTCCCAGTCATCGTGGATTATTTAAGATTGCTTTTCACTCTTCTTGCCTTCTGTAACTATTTTTTCTTTATTCACTTCATACTACCAACTGAAAAATTGTATTTATTTCCATATATGTGGTGATAATTCTTCAACTGCTATCATTTGATTTCAGATATAAAGTTAATTAACAATTGTGGCTTCCTTTGTAGAATAAACACTCCCCAGATACTTTACCTCTAATTATAACCCTCCTATCTTAATTCTTTCTATTATTTTATTTTCTACCTAGTCTCAAGTTCATTATTATTATTATGGTGGTGGCTGTTTTAAATAGTAAAGGCTTTGCTGGTTTACTGATATTAAATGATTTACCAATTTTTTGCTCATCAGAGCTTATTGTATTCTACTTTTTCCACTGAAATTAATTTTCTTGTTTCTGAAGATCAGTCTTCAATAGGTCTTTCTGTGAAATATCAGTCTTCAATATCTTTATTTCACCTTTTATTATTATTTCTTTATTCCTGCATGTAATTCTACATTGACTGTTGTCCTTTGTTAGCACTTAGAAGACAAAATTTCTGTCAATTTTTTGCCCTCTACTGTATACTCTTGTTAGTCTGGTCCTTTTGTAAGAGATCTGCCTTTTCTCTCCAGTTGCTTTAAATGTTTTCCTCTCTGGCTTTAGCGTTCTGTAATTTTACCACCATGGGCCTGGGTATTGATTTGTCTTTATAATTTTGCCTATTTTTTAAATACCAATTCTGAGAAATTTATAGCTCTATTCTCTGGAAATGCTATCTTGCAATCATCTGTATATTCTCCTATGATGAAACTCCTCTAAATATATGTTTAGATTCATTTTATCCCCCATGTTTGCTTAATCTGTCTTCCCATCTTCTTACTCTCTTGCTGGGTAATTTAATCAATCATCAATTTACACATTCATTACTTAGTTGTGATTAATATTTAACTAATATATTAATTTTGTTTTTAATCTCAATTATTAAAATTTCCATTTTCTAAATCCATTCTTTGTTTCATTATTCTCATTGTATTTTAATTCTTTTTTTTTAAACTTTTTTTTTTTTAATTTTATTTATTTATTTGACAGAGAGAAATCACAAGTAGATGGAGAGGCAGGCAGAGAGAGAGAGAGAGGGAAGCAGGCTCCCTGCCAAGCAGAGAGCCCGATGCGGGACTCGATCCCAGGACCCCGAGATCATGACCCGAGCCGAAGGCAGCGGCTTAACCCACTGAGCCACCCAGGCGCCCTCATTGTATTTTAATTCTTAACTTAATGTCTTGATCATCACTAATATAATAATTTTATTTTTAAAAAATATTTATTTATTTTAGAGAGCATGAGTGGGAGAAGAAGAGGGAGAGAAAAACCCACTCTGGGCACAGTGCCCAATGCAGGGTTCAATCTCACAATCCTGAGATCACAACCTGAGCCTAAACCAAGAGTCAGACGCTTAACCAACTGAACCACCCAGATTCCCCAGTAATTTTATTTTTATTATCATTTACATTAGCTTCTTTGGGCTATAATCATTGTATTATCTATTCACTCATACAGAATTGGTCATTTAAAAAAATGTTTTGTAGCTTGTATTATAAAATTCTCTTTGCACAATTTCAGTTATTCATTGGAAATCCATGTAGCCTTTGTGATAGAAATGTCCATTCAGAATAGTCATATTTGTTTCAAGTATCTCACTAACATTACCAGCCAGGGACCAAGTTTCATATTACTACTTTGGTTTCTTGTTCATGGTCTATGTGGGTAAAATAAATTCAGTGGCATTTGCAAACCCCCACCAACACTGTCTTTTCCCTGTTCCACTGGCTAGATGTTATCTATTCTGAGGATGAAGTCATTCATGGGCCCCAGCTTTATGAAGGGCTCTCTCACTATCCGATATCTAGTTTAAAACATGCACACATACACACACGTGCACACACACACACACACCCCATGCTTTACCTCAATCCCTCAAGTGAGGTCAAACTGAAGCTACATTTTCTCTGATGACAATCCATTCAAAGGCCCCAACTCCATGCAGGGATTTCATTTCCAAATACCTAGCTTGAAAGGCGCTCAGGAGTTAGCTCTGTCCCTCTAGTGAAATGAAAGCTTAGCTGACTAGCCTGCAGCTGACAACTCCCTCTTGACCTCTTGCTCCAGCACAGCCACAGATTCAACATGTGCATACAATTCTGCTTTTCAGTTTCACCTATGTTCCTAAGCACCTGGAGATTTCTCTTCTTTTTTTGAAAGTTCAGCTATGCATTGAAGAAATGTTGTTTTTATATTTTATCCAAAAAATTCTAGTTGCCAGGCTATCTTGTCATGCCATCTTATTAGAATCCTAAAGGCTCTTTGAACCCTTTACCTACCTCAGCATTCGGGAGGCTAAAACAGGCTCCTATCCACCCTAGTTACAGATTTTGCAATGAATTGTGTTAATATAGGGAATATATATTTGCAAAGACTCCTACGATAATACCTCTCAATCTTTAATTGGCTCATAATTCATCTGTGGAGTCTCATTCAAATGCAAACTCTGATTCATTAGGTGAATCATGTGATGCCCGGGCTGCTAGATGCTCTATTTTGAGGAGCAAGGCCCAAGGAAATTCTGATACACACTCTCTATGGAGGTATCTTCCCACCAACTGCCTGCCTCTTCCAAGTTACTGTTTACAGCAAACTATTTGCAGATAGGTTTAGTGTTGATGACCTGATTAGACCACCAAAATATTACACCTTTTCTTATTATTTTATATCTTAAAATTCTCACTTCTAACTTAGCAACATTAGCTATTTCACTTAACTACTGTGTGCCTCAGTTTTTCAAAATTTGGGGGTTTAAATAAATTCTTTCATTTTAGAGGTAGTATCTAAACTTTTTGCATCCCCAATATTGCCTACATAGAGAGGACGACATAGAAGACACTGGATGCATGATTGCCAATTACCAAAAATGAGATAATGTACATTACCCAGTTATGGACTCACTGACCTTGGCTTTGTTCTACAATTTTATGAAAAGAGAACAGCTTACCACCAGAAAACTGTTGCCTGTCCATTACCTATGCTAAGCACTTTAAAAATGAGGCATAGTCTGGAAAGGAGAGACTGTGAGGAGTGAGTCTACTGTCCTCAAGGATTGTCTGTCTTAAATTCCTCAAGGTGAACATCACTGCCTGGAGGGGAACATAATAAATTGCTTCCCCAGCTGTGATGTTACTTGAGGACACAGTTTCTGAGTCTACTGGCTTCATTATTCTCTAACCTGGGGTGAAAAGAGACCTTAAAAGGGGTTTTAAGGGAACTCTCTTTGCCCTCTTCTGTAGCCCAATGTACATTACTGATTATCCCTACCAGAAGATAAAAAGAAATAAATAGATTTGGTATACACAGCTGAATGTGAATACCCAAGAATGATATCGATGTTTATCTCCAAGGTAGTATTTGAATAGTTTCTCTTACCCTTTCATCATTTCATCACTGAGTTCATCTTAGAGGGATGGAATATTTTTTAAAAGTGTGTGTGTGCACTCCTTCAATACAGAGAACACACACACACAGAGGGTTTTAAAGAGATTCAGATGCTTGACCCTCATTTCCTTTCTTCTTTCGTTTTAATTCTGGCTGATTTATACATATGAGAAAGTGTCTTAGATCATGCACACCCACAAAATCCTCCTAAAACTCCTTAGAAAAGCCCAACCATTTTAGCGCCACATGCTACAGACAGAACCTGGGATAGAATATAACTAACCAAGTATGCAGCCATCAGAAAAGCTGAAACTGGGTTCTCAGATTCTCAGTGGGCCATAGATGGAGCTCAGCCATCCAGGAGTACTCTAAGCAGAATACTTTACACCCAGTGTTTCCCCATACTGTGCTCCCCTAGCCCATATCTAACTCAATGGTATCTTAAAGCAACCATAACAAGAATAGGCCAGCTTATTTCTATAGGTCTTACTTCCCCAGGGAAGAAGTCTAAGAGGATTTTACTCACCACAGAGATGCTCTGAGCTATAACTGAACATGCATTATAGTGGTACAGAATACACTCAAAGATGTCCACTCTTTAGCCCATCTGGGAGTGCATTATAATGTATCATTATTGTCTCTTACTCCAGGAAGCATTGCAACTGTTTTTCCTGTTTGCCCACCACGCTGATCTATAAATGACTTCTCAAAAAAGAGACAGAAAAACAAGAGAAATCTCATTTGGTACACCATTTTTCAAATAGCTGTGTCTTGGCTAGAATTAACGAAAAATATTGGTTCTTTTAACCTAAGAATTAATTTGTTGACCTTTACGGCTTTATTTTCACAGACAGCCAATTCCATGTACCTGGAGACAAGAAGAAAATGGAGTTTGGTATAGAGACAATCCCCAAATCCAACCTTAGTCAAGAATTCCTACCAAAGCCTTTAACAGAAGAAAGCCAAAGTGACTGGGGAAATGTAATCTCTTCTCCTGTCTGACCATATGGCAGAAAATCTTGGGAGAGTAAAACTCCTGAGAGGTAGGCAGCCCCAAGAATAAGAGATCTGAAACTAGAGAAAGAATAAGTGACTGCCATATTGTCAAGAAGAGAAAGAACTTTGTATGTTGTAAAGTTTGAAGTCCTGGGAGCATTCAGCCTACAAGAGAACACACTTGGCAGAAAGTACCATAAGGAAAAATCCCTTGGGAACATGCATCCATAGGGCAGGATGTGTCTGTTTTTATTTTACCCCGGCTACCAAACACATTGTCTGACACATGCTCAGTATTCCATATACACTCAACAGAGTTCTACAGAAGAAAGGAAAGGAAGGAGAGAAAAAAGAAATGAGACGTATTTATCCAGTTTTACGTTAGATTTTGTTGCTTCTTATTGATGGAGCAGCATGGTGACCTCTATTTTTATTTTCAGAAAGCTCCTGGCATTTATTGAGCATTACAGTATACTCTTGACTGATCCTTTATCACCATATGCCCCAGTCACCCATTGAGGTCTGAATTGGCAGTTACTCAGTGTGCCCCAAGTATAACTTGGTGACCACAGGAGCCAGTGTTTTCTGTAATTATGCTCCTGGGCTGTGAAATCTGTTCCCTGTTGAGATTAAGAGAGGAACGTCTGTTGTAGAAATTAGGTTAAAGTAAAGGAGGTACATGTATTGCTGATCTTTTTAATCTTTACTATTGTTTTAATTTGATTTTCATTGGATTTCCTTTATTCTCTGCATCACCACTTGATAAAGTGGTAGTAATCATAATGACAACCAGCATTCATATTTTACCAAGTTCCAGATGTTATTTAATCCTCAAATAAGCTTTATTGGAAGTACCAAAATTGGCTTTATCCTACAGATAATAAAAAAAAACAAAAACAAAAAACCAAAACCTGAGGGACAGAGAGGTTAAGCAATGTAAGCAGCAGAGCCAGGGTTCAATCCAAACAGTTTATCTCTAACACTATGATACATATATTTTAACTACATACAGATATGTGCCCTACATATGTATATATGCATATGAATGTGTAATGCATGTAGATAACACTGTAAAGTAGCTAACACTATAGATAAAGTAGATAACACTATAAGTTTAAACAATGGATATTCTTGGAAATTGTGTATTTTAGCAACACATGAGTAATTACACCACCTCCATGTTCTAACCACTGTGCTATCTACTTTATACATTGTTTCTTAATACACACAAGTGAGATCCTATTGGGCAGAGTAGATCATTGGTTTGTATAATACCCTCCTCCCAAGGTATTTTTTAGTAAACAGTATTAGCATACACTAAACCCAAGCTGAATCCAAAGCTACATTCTTAAAAAACAGGTATATATAACAGATTTTGGCCATATAATATGTAAAACTTAAGACCAATTAATTAGGACTATGAGTTAAATGTTTACAGTTGGGATATGTTTTGGCAAACACATTACAAACTTGGGGTTTACTTTCAGATCCTTTTGCCTCCTTTTACTTTTCTACAAAGTCTACAGTTTTCTCCATATATGTGGTCGAAATACTGCACACACTACACACACACAGGTACACACACACTCACAGAATCAAGTACAACAAACCCCAGAGACTTACAGGATTAAAACTTCTAAAAGGAATGGGTGATGAGAGGCTTTGGAAAAGAGCACTGGGAGGGTCATCTCAACTAATGAGGCCTATCGGATATCTAGCTTTTCTTTTTTCAAAAACGTACCTAGTCTAAAGAAGGAATCCTTGATGGTATGAAGAAAGGAGCTCAGAGTGCTATACACATGAGCTAGGCTTTGTTCAGGACTTGCAAGGGTTTGCTCATGTTGAGTTTGGTTCAATAACAAGGAAAGCCCATCATTAATAAATATTCTTTTAAATATAGAGCCAAGGTTGTTAGTTCAAGTTCTATGGTAATACAGACTATGTATAAAGGATAGTGGTCAGAGATAACTGAACTTTGCACTATCAAGCCTGAAAAAGAGTACACGAGTTTCAAGAGCACTTGGGTGTTCTCAGTAAGACCTCTAGAAGGCAAAAGAAGGTATGCTGAGATATACAGATTCTGTGTCTGCTCAGGTCCCTCTCACTGTCAACTTCATATCCTTAAATTAAATTCTGGAACTACTAGTAAGTCAATATTCCAGAGGAAGTGTGTGTGTGTCTATTTCCATCGGACTAAAGAAACAAAAAGTTTAAGGGCTCTCTGAGGAATGGGAATATTTAGTTAGTTTGGAAAATACAAGGTTTTATGGCTACGGTAGTATGAGCAGCTAGGAGGATGTGACTGATGAGATTAGACAGGTTAAAACTAAACAAGAAGGCCCCAAAGATTTGCCAGCAGGGTTTGGCTTGTGGATACTAACTTTTTTTTTTTTTTTTTTTTCCTGAGAAAATGGAAATTGACTCTGTGATGCTCCTTTTCCATAGAGAGGAATCCCAGGTACCCAGGTCTCATCATGAACTAGGAGCTATATAAAGGATTACTGGTCTTGATGTATATCCTCCCTGCTTCTAGGCAGAAAAATAGCAAAAAGAAACACTAGCTGGCTTTTTCACCTGTGCAGGTGAAAGGACAGGCAACAGGTCAGTGGAAACGAGGAAGTAGCAGTGGAAAGGAATCCTGAAGGAATACTAGGATGAGTGTAAGTTTGTTCCTGCCCTCCAGGAGGTCCCAGATTCAGAAGAGAGACTAGCAGAGGCCCGGAGGCCCAAGTCCCAGGGAAGAGAAAGATTAGAAAGATTAGAAAGGAGTCAGAGGAGGGAGCCTGACAGCCTCTCCTGGCTGGGGCAGGTCTTCCAGGTCAAGGTGCTGTCTGAGCTGTAGCTCTGTTTCTGTTTTTTAATCTGTGTAGCATCTGCCATGACAGGGCGTGGTGCAGGGATCAGAGAGAAGTGGTCTAGACCTAAGCCTATTAAATTTAAAGGGATTGGGTTTGTTTTGTCTTAATTGCTTTATTGAGGTAAAATTGAGATAGGATAAACAGACCATGTTTAAAGTGTACAACTTGATATATTTGACATGTGTACACTGATAAAACACCACAATCAAGATGACAGACATATTTATCACCCTCGAAAATCTCATGTGCTCTTTGGTAATCCCTCACCCCTTACCCTTTCTATCCCCTCATTCCCCACTGCTAGTAAACTGCCCATCAGCATTCTGTCACTACAGATTAGCCATCTCCAACCACAATGTCATTTCCAAAGACTCTCCCAACTGCCCCTAAGTTCCAGCCATATTTTAAACCACTCAAGAATTCACTGTTCTTTCACAATTCTTGAGATTTTTTTTTTTTTACATGTTGAATGCTCTACCAGAAGAAATCCTCCCTCCCATCATTAATTTTGTGAGGTCTTAATGACTCTTCAAGACCCAGCTCAAATATATGAACCCCTCAAGCCGCTTGGATAATGCTACGCATTGTGTTATGGATTTATCTGGTATACATTTATATTAATGACTTATAGTCTTCATATTCATTTGTCTACTTCCTGTGCTCAACCATGAGTTCCTTGAAGGCAGATACTATAACTTATTAATCAGTGGTTCCTGAGCACATGGCATCTATTTGGTACTCACGAATGTTTGTTGAATAAATGAATGGATCAGTGAGTGAAACAGTGAATTAATGTGACTTTTTTCCTCTTCCCTTACTTAAATGTACTCCGTGTCCCATGCAATCTTTATGTAAATAGCAGAAGTTTCATCAGCAAATACATTGTCCTTCCAAATATCTTTCTACAGGTTTGCTCCTATACCGTGATAACTTAACCTTTTCTGCTTCTTTATTTTTCTTTACCTTCCAGCTCCTACTGGCCTTTAGAATACATATTTAAGTTAATAGACCAAGGAAATAGTTAACAGGCAAATTAGTAAGAATGAGGTCAAGAAGAGAAAAACTCCTCTTGTTAATGCCAGCTACATCACTGCAAATCTTAAATACCACCACACTTGTAAAATCAGTAAAGCAGACAAAAATGCATTTTCCAAATGCATTTCATCATCCAAGGATAACCACAATTTTCCCCTTCATACAGTTTCTTCTGGTCTATACATGCATGCACATTGATTTATTTTTACAAACTGTGGATCATATGATGCATAAAGTTCTATATCCTGCAATTTTATTTACCATTTTATCGTGACCATTTCCTCCTATCTTTCCAAACATGAATTTTAATGAATACATAATTTTCCTTTGTGGAGTTGATATAATCAACTCTTGATTTTCTAAGCTAATGGAGGCAAATTATTCTGGAAATGAGATGGCTATCTAATACCTACTAGGATAACCAGAGTTTGTCAAATTCTTCCCGCAATACAGAGAAGCTAAAGGGAAAGAGAAATGTTGAGTCTAAACAGATAGTTGTTGAGCTTTTTTCCTTTTACAGGATAAAACAAATATTGGTTAGTATTTCTTGGGTATTAAATAATGAAGAAGATTTTAGCAAGTTACCCTAAGGTCTTAAATTAAGGATTGATTGATTAATATTCTATATAACTTTCCCCATTTCATTTCATCAATATGGCACTTCAGGCCTTTTCTCTCTTGCATCATTATGCACTGACCTTTCCATTGTTAATGCTTCTATTCTATGCCTGAGTAGAGAGAATTTTTTCCCTCTTTTCAGAGATTAGCTGCAAAGAAAATTTATGTGACATTCAAAAGAATTATTTCCAACCTACCCTTTCAAATGCCTTTCTGACATCTAATGATGTAATTGAGCTACATTAATTTTAGGGAGCATCTATATTTGCATAATAAAAAATTTGATTTTAATGTACTTCAAAATATGCATTGCTTCAAAATTAATGCAGTATTTTTTGCAAAAGATACAAGCCACATTTAGTTTTGTTACTCTATTACAGCATACTTTGCATTTCATGGTTGTTATAAAACGAGTCAATTTCAATATTTTTAACGTTTATTCACTCTCTCCTATTACCAATATGCAAATTTTCTCACCAAGAACTATTTGTTGATGTCCAGAGCACCCCACAACACCAGCAATATTTTTGATACAGATTATATACATAATAACATTACTTAAGCCCAACCGTCTCTGCATCTGTTCTATGTAACTCTACCTCTTTAGGATGATAAAGGAACTCATGTAAAGTAGTGCTTTTTGACTATATGACTTAGGATAAAACTAGATTTAACAAATTCCGTGTTTCTTTATGAACAGTAGTTCTTGTGGCCATTAAAGGAATAGTAGAAGAAGAATTAAGAAGAATAAAACAAGATTTACTCTCAATCTCAAAAAGGATGTAATATTTCCTCCTTTCCAGCCAATTACCAGGGAGCTCTTATCCTTGCATCAAAGGACTGATTATTCTGGAATAGACTTATCTAAGTATATCTTCACTATTTCAAGGGACATTTCCATTTTTCCAGTTTTCTGTTTTAAGTTTGGGGGTTCCAGCCAATGTGGTAAGAATATCACGAGTTATAGGAGAGAGAAATGGACTGAGGACCACTCAGAGGGATGGTCGAGATGTGAACCAGGGAGGAGCTTTTGGACAAGAGTACACACAATGACCGGGTCTCTGTGCCTCTGTCCCACACCTCATTCAGCAGTTTTCTGCCCAGGCCTACTTTCAGACGTTTCCCAATGTAAAGCAGCTTAAGATCTGTTTTTCTCCTCTTTGAAGAGTTCACTTTCAAAATATATTCTGAATCTGATCATTTCTTGCTACCTTCATCACTGTAGTTCTAGGTCAAGCTACCATCATTCTCTGAAGCGCAACAACAATGATCTTATCATCAGGTTCTGGATTCCCACCTTTGTTCCCTAGCATCCTGACATGGTAGCCAGAGTTAATCTTTAAGATGTAAGTTATATTAAGGACTCTGTGGTAAAACCCAAATAGCTTTGTATTATCGCCAAAACATCTACCATGGCCTACAAATGCATGGAGGACCCAGCCTTTGCCCTCCCACCACCCGCGCCCCGCCACCACTGATCTCCACAAATGCACCTTCCTAGGCTCGCCTATTTACTTTTCTGCAAACACACCAATCGTGCTCCCATTTCTGTCTTTGAACTTGCAGACCTCCACCTGTGGTGTTCTCTCTCTGGGATATCTGCATTTTTTTGTTAATTTCCTTCTTCCAGAGAGTAAATGAACAAATGAAGAACTTTAAAAATTTATACAGTTATTATTTTCCACAAGGAAAGCTGACTTATGTGATAGAGTAGACCACATCAGCTTGCTTAATTCTGTAGGACTGTACACATTTAAATTATTTTTAAAAAGATGCTAATGTGAATATGAAAAATATTTAGGGAAACACAATTAGAGAGAAAAAATACTGAATTTCCTATTTTATATATTCTATATAATCCACTTAGGATTATATAGATCACAATAAACTGAGAGACAAAAGCAGATGTCCCTCTGTTTTTCTGTCTCCAGAATCAGCTGTGGCAGAGCTAGAAATGATTCTGGACTCCTTCTATAATAACCTCCCCATTTTCAAAGTGAAATGAGACAGACGATGAAGTGATTTCCCCCCCAATCCCATAGCTGCTTTTAGAAGAATCATAAGTTGGATGTGCATTCTTTCCCTCTCAAGCCCCTATGCTTCCACTATCCCAGGTGTTTTATACTTTGTGCTGTATAGTATGCTATCTAGAGGCATATGCATTGGCCATGGGGCCATAATTATATCTTCAGGGTAGAAATGAAAGAATTTGGCTGCATTTCTTTGTTTAGGGCTGAGAAGTAAAATCTGCTAAGCAGGGTATTTTTCCCTTCTTATAACTTAAAGAACTTCCAAAACGGCTTCCAGCTTTGCCTCACTGTCTGGGAAAAAAAAAAAAAAAAAAATTCAAACTGAAGTAGAAATGCATATGAAACTGCTGAAGAGGTTTACAGATGTACCCTTTCCCATATCAAAATTCTTTATGAAAGTTAAACAGTTTTAGTAAAAAGCCTATACATCCCTCTGGCAGAGAATACCCAAACCTTGAAGCCACCTTTTATGAATTACTTCTGAACATAAAACAGAATATTTTCACATGTGATATACTCCTTAAAGCAACAGACAGTTTTAAAGATCAGAAAGAAAAACATTTTGTTTCTGAGCAAATACGTGATTGTTATGGGCTCCTCCTCCCTATTTCCATCAACTTTTGGGGATTTGGTACTGTAGCTTTTAAGAAGACATTCTGACACATATTTATAAATGTTCCTGATTTTCTAAAGAAGGCAGAGTGTACCCAATCACCACAGTATATAAACCGTGCGTTCCTTTCTTCTCTCAGAATGCTATTACGTGCCATGGTCAAGTACATGGGCTACCTCACACCCTCCCACTAATGCTGGACAGAACAGTACCAGAAATGTGGACTTGAATAACTCTTGTCACAAGCATTTATAAATAAAAACAAACTTGAGGGTATAATACATTCTTATGAAAGAAACGGTGGTGAATTCTAAGAAGAGCTTAAGAGTAATTCTGTTTCTTTTGTGGGAGAATATTATTGGGCTTCCTTTCCTTGTTGTCAATTGCTTTCCACTCTCTTTCGATCTACTCTGCTGGATTACAATAAGATGGAATAAATTTTAAAGTAATTTCAGAAGAGGGGACGTGCTGTATACACAGCTCTCTGTACTGATCACCTTGCACATAAGCAGGCTAATTTCTATTTTCAGAGATCTTTATTAATATTGGTTTTTCTATAAAACTTTTATGAGCGTGGGAAGATATTCGGCATTATCAGCATTTCTATCCACACACCAAGTAAGCTAAAGTAGCTGCTTAAATGGAAAATCAGTTGCAGTTTGAACGAGGTTATACCCATATCCCTCATTGCCAGGTTGAGCTATTCCCTTCCTTACTATTTCTGTATTCCTTACACCTGCTGGCCATCTTGCAACTTCTTTTGCTCTCTTAAGCAGATCTGTTATAGTGTTATTCTTTTCTGTCATGTTTGTAAAATCCACTTAGCTCCACGATAAAACCATTGCTTTTTAAAATATTTATTTGTAATAAATGTAAAAGGAATAACTGCTTTGCCCCCAATAAACATCCAAAATTATTAGCAGGGAAACCAAATAAATCAAGATGATTATTTGTTTAGTTCTATTTGATTCTACCACACACAAATGCACACCCCCCCCAACACACAAATGTGTGTGTATGTATTATGACCTGGTCAAACCCACGGGAAGTTTCAAAGACATTAGGGGTGATAACATCCTTCTTAGAAGCCAGAAACCTAGAATGAGGCATGTACCACCCACTGGGGGTGATTTTATTTGTGACTGACTACAAATTCTATAGATTTCCATATTCACAATCTCAGCTGGGAGGCTAGCACTAAAATGAGAGATCGAGACAGAGGCCAAATCCTTTAATTTTCTTTCCCAATAATAATTTTGGCAAAAGATACAGCTTAGTATTAAAATTTCAAGAACAAAAGAAAGAGGATCAGCATCTGGGAAAGAGTGCTAGGAGGCAGAGTGAAACCTTTAGGGGTGTTCAATAAAGAGTGCACAAAATAAAAATTTGAGTATAAACGTGGTCTTTTTGGTATCTGTTCCCATTTTTTCTCATCTCTCTTCTTTCCTTTTCCCCCAGTTTCTTGGTCTGTTAATGAGAGTTTTCCACTTCTCTTGAATAAGAAAAAATGTGCTTGTGTCTTATTTTTCATTTCCAATTTAACCAGAAAGGTCACAGAGACATTTTAAAATAGTACTTCTTGGCAATATTTTAAGGCTGTTAAAATCTCTTAATTCTCAGAGGTTCTACCAGAATCACCACACTTTTTACTTGATGATTATCCCCAAGAAAAAGTATCAAATGCCATTTTCTTTTCTCCCGCATTTTGTATGCAAGGTGAAGAAAGTATCAGAGAGAAGAAATGGGTTCTAAAAAGTCTGGGTCAGCATTTCAGCCAAGACCATACACACCAACACCTGATAATCTGTTTCCGTTATCTGATCAAATTCAGAAAAAGGTCACACAGTTCAAAATAGCCCTTAAAATTATTTCAACCCTTTCTGAGAAGAATTATATTGTATCCCAGACACACATTGATCTGTCCTCTCTGTTGAAGCTGCTTGCTTTTCCCTCCAGAGGCTCCCACCTTCTAGGGAAATGGCCCAAAGAGGCTAGGTGTTTCTGACCCTTGAAATCCATTCTTTAGCTTCTGATCTGTAGCTGGACATACTTAGTATGGTAAGGTTAAGTGGAGTGAGGCTTTTCAACATCTTCCCCAGAGATCTTTAAATCCTCAAACTGTACAAATAGGTGATTAATTTCTGTTTTTGTGAGCTCACCATCTGGATGGCTTACAACTTTGGGCTCCACTGTGAGTTTAAAAAACAAAGTATCAACGTGTCATCTTTGTTTCTGTTTGGTTTTGGTTTTGCCTGTTTCCTCCATAAAAATTTGTGACTGCCTTCACTTCATGCTATCATCCTTGGCTCTATCCATTTCTAGTGACACGAATGCTGAAAAGTCTTGATAGCATGATGTAAGCAGGACCACAGCTGTACCACTTCCGACATCACTGGACTGACACTGAAGATGGCCATCATATACCAGTCAGCTGCATCCAGTCACTTTGGGGGCAAAGAGAGTGGAGGCAAAGAGAAAGGGGGGATTATCTGTTAAGTTCCTGCTGTGCTGGGCATTTTGATCCTTGTTTTATACCCAGTACAGTATTGGGTCATTTTACAACAATATTTTAAGTTCAATTCTCCTGATATTGTAGGTGATGGAACTGAAGACCAGACAGGTCAATGTGGTATCTGTAGCATGAAGCAATTATTTCAGGCTCAGAGAGAAGATTTTTGTGGAATGAATATTTGTGTCCTCCACCTCTCAAATTTATTTGTTGAAAACCTAACCCCCAGTGTGAAGGTATTTTGAGATGGCGAGTAAGGAAAGGGTTAAGGGATAGGTAGGGAGATAGGGAGCCCCCGACTAGGCTCTGGAACTATTCCTGGCAGGCAGATGCTGAGATAGAGTGGAACAAGAGATAAAGAAACAAACCAGACCACCCTGCCCTAGGTGGTTGTGGGTATTTTTTTTTTTTTTTTTAAACAGCAGTTACATTGTCACCATAGAAAATGGCCAGACCTCAAGGAAGAAGTAAACTGTGAAGGATGTTATCCATAGTCCTTGCTCAAACCAAAATGGCAGGAGAATTTCAAGGCCAGCTGCTTCCTAGTCAGTTCTCAATAAAAGACTGCCAATGAAAGGCCACAGTGGCAACCCATTCAGAACCCCTTTTATTCTAGAGAGCTTTTTTTTTTTCTTCTTTCTGTCCTCACCTTCACTTAATAAACTATCATCTCACCTCTCTGTGTATGTAAGATTCATTCTTTGACTCCTTGAGACGAGAAACCTGTAATTGGGGGAGTAATTAGGGTTAGATGAAACCCCTGGGCTGGAGCCCTCATGAAGGGAAGATTATACTCTCTCCACTCTCTCTTTCTCCTCCCACTCCTTGCCTCTCATGTTCCCACAAAGAGATCATGTGAGCGCACAGTGAGAAGGCACCATATGCATCTCAAAGGGAGAGATCTCATCAGAAGCCAACCATGTTGGTATCTTGATCTCAGACTTCTAACCTCCAGATCTGTAGGAAAATCATTTTCTGTTACTTAACCATCTAGCCTATGGTATTTTGTTATGGCAGCCTGAGCAGACTGAAACAGAAGATTTCCTTGGCATTTTATTTAGAAAGAGTTGGACTGGAATTCTATTCCCAAATATATGGAAAATTGTAGAGAGTAGCTAGAAAATGTGGAAGAAAAAAAAAATCTATAAAATGTTTTGAAATGCATTGATTTGATGCCAGAAAGTTAAGAGAAATGCTTAGATACCAGAAATCAGAGGAGAATCCACAGAGGAGTGAAAACACTGAAGCAGGCATCTGCCGATTCTTTTTTTTTTTTTTTTTAAAGATTTTATTTATTTATTTGACAGAGAGAGATCACAAGTAGTCAGAGAGGCAGGCAGAGAGAGAGAGAGGGAAGCAGGCTCCCTGCTGAGCAGAGAGCCCCATGTGGGACTCGGTCCCAGGACCCTGAGATCATGACCTGAGCCGAAGGCAGCGGCTTAACCCACTGAGCCACCCAGGCGCCCCGACCGATTCTTGATAGCCTAGAGAATTTTAACTGACTGAAAAAAGTGAGGAATAGACTAGGGTCCATCCAGAAGGAAGATCAGATCAGAGACTCAAAAATAAAGCCAAGGCCCTGGAAAGGTAGTAATTATAGAATCTAAACTTCATACACACACACATATGCATGCACATACACACACAGGAATGGAAACTATGAAGATAAATGCATGTCTTTCCCTTGGCTCTAGGCAAAATGGGAAAATAAAAATGTGTTTCCCCCGAGATTTCCTAACCACTATTGTGCAGGTGGAGGCTGGACACCACATGACCTGTGGATTCTTCACTTCTTCCCACTCAGCAAAACATACACTAGAAATTGACCTTATAGGGAGTCTGACTCAAGCTTTAGTTAACCTGTTCAGCTACCCATGGTTCAGCATGTCAGCCCTTGGCAAGCTAACATAAGGGCAAAGAAACACGCTGGGCACCTGAGAGAACAAGAGGGAAGAAAACGTGGAATGGAAGTAAAAATTAATGGTCTCAATCATGTGCCAGATGCTCCGCGCTCACTATTCTATTTGACTCTCACAGCCTGTGTTGTAGGCATTGCTCTTTCCATTTAAAGATTAGGTCATGGACATTCAGAGTGGAATGATAACTTGTTAAGGGACACACAGCAAGGGCATGGTGGAGCCACAGTACTAGCCCAGTTCTTTGGTCATCAAAGTCCTTTATTTATTTACAGTAAAATCATGTCCCACGGTAACAGCTATAATATATAAACTGAAGTTTGATGAATGAAGAGTGCAGACTTCACATGCGTGTCATTAAGATCTCAGTGGGCTTTTGTGTGTTTGTTTTACAGCCATATTGCCCCCAGGAAACACTGGAAAAATCTTTTAAAATTCCAGGTCCTCAGGAGGTCATTTTAGTGGTCCTGGAAATTGTAAAACAAATTGTTGTGAACAGGCTTTTTAAATTGTTTCTTGGCAGGAATGGAATAATCAAGTGCAATGATTTTAATTGATTACAGAAGAATGTTCCTTTGAGCTGATACAGCAAGTCTTTTTGGTCTGTTTGTGGCTTAAAATGTGAATTGATGCAATGACTACTCATGTTAGATTTTGTTATTGGAAAAGTCTTCAGTGGGAAAAATTAGAAATGCTCAAAGTAATGTGACTTGTTTCTTAAAAGATACCTTTCCAGCATCCTTTAAGAAACAGAAGTGATTGTTTCTCTGTAGTCTCGCTGCTTAAATCTTACTTTGATTATTCTTTTTTCTCAATCCCAGAATTTGAGTCTCTGAGTAGAGACATTATGAAGACCATACAGGTGAGGGATTCTCAACTCTGTCATGTCACTAATGAGCCAGTTGGGTTTGGCCAAATCCTCAAACCTGCTGGCCACCATGCTTTCCTTTCCAAAATGAAGCAAACAATGATGGCTACTACCTCATGCCTGTAATGTGATCATGGTTAAAGAAGTTAATATCTTAATATGTTACCTGAAACAAGACAGAAGGTCAATGAACCCCGGCTGATAGTAGCAGTAGTAAAAGTATTAGTAGAAAAAATAACTTTGACTATCTCTGGTTTTGAGAATAACATCAGATATTATTGAAAGTTTGTGAGTCTAATCCTTGGACTGGCAGTTGGTAATTCTTTGAGATTTCTAGAGAATGAAATAAATTATAAAAATGGAAGATAATGAAAAAGAGGGACACAGAAAACTATATTCTGGCAAGCAGAATGTGTATATGTAAAAAATGTCTATAGCAGTGACTAGGTCTTATATACCATTTGTCTGTTCCACGATCCAGTCCATGGATCATGGCTTGCCTGCCTATGTTAGTTTGCTCTAATGTGACTATAATAATATACTACAAATTATGTGGCTTAAACAACAGAAGTTTCTTGCCTCACAGACCTGAAGTCTTCACATGCAAAATAAAGATGTTGGAATGGTTGTTTCCTTCTGAGTGCTATGAGGAAAGGATCTGTTTCAGGCCTCTCTCCTTGGCTTATAGATATCTGTCTTCATGTTCACATGGTATTCTTTCTGTAGCTTCACATTGTCTGTCCCTGGGCAAGACTCTCTGTGCCCGAATTGTTCCTTTTAATAAGTACACTGCCATATTGGAGTAAGGCCAACCCTGGTGATCTTATTTTAGCTTGATTACTTCTATGAAGTCATTTATCTTCAAGTAAGGTCATGTTTGGAAGTCCTGGAGGTTAGGCCTTTAAAATAGTGATTTGAGGTGGTCATAGTTCAACTCATAACACTGCCCTTGACCTTCCATGTCCTTCTCATATCAAACTGTAATCACCCTACCCCAACAGCCCTTAAAATCTTAACCTATTCCTGCATCTATTCCAAATCCAAAATATCACTTGTTATCATCTAAGTCAGGTAAAGGTAAAATCCAAGGTATTCATTCAGAGGCAAAACTCCTCTCTGGCTCTGAACCTGTGAGGCAGATACCAAGGTATATCGCCAGGGGTCAGAGAGTATATGTACAGAGAGTCATAGGTGCCAGCACTGGCTCCTAATGAAGTCATGTGGTCTGATTTCTAGCTGCAGTTTGGGGGGCAGAGCATGAATATCTTACTTTTTGCCCCTCAAGACATTTATTAGAAGAACTGAAGATGGGAGAAAAACAGAGATGTAGGAGACTACACACACACTGAGAGCCTGATGTGTAGATCTAGAAAAATCCTCCTGCTGTGGAATGTGGAATCTTAAAGTGAAGTGACTTTCCAATCAAAGGCTGGGTGACAAAATTATGCAGGGTTGCAGATGCAGCATATATTTTTGCCTTGAATAGAGGTAGTGATCACGTAATTGTAAAGTACCTAAAACCCGAAACCTAACTCACAGCCCTTCTTTCTAAACAACACAATTTCTTATAAAAAGCACCAAAACTACCTAATATACAATTTTGCCCACATAATCACCCTGAAAGCATTTATGTAATCAAAAGCAACCTCTGGGAATGGAAACTGGAATCTGGAAGTGAAACTCAAGAAAGATTTCATCATTGCACAAACAATTTCAAATTAAGCACTAATCAGAGGGGAAAATTAGGTTTATTCACAGGGGCCACTCAAAATAACCCTCTTAATAATGTAGAAATTGGCTGTAGCTAAAGTCCCACAAGTCTAGACACAAATACATTTAAAATACAGCAAAGCCAGTCAATATAAAATGTAGCAAATACAAGAAGTCAATGTAAAATAGATTTCCCAGATATGAGGAACATGGTTCCAGGATTGTAAGCAAACTGCTCAAGAAAAAAAAAAAAAAAAAAAAAAAAAACCACAAAACTCTGATTAGCAGAATTTTAGGCTTATAAGAAATGTCTTTGCTTTTATTAGTGTCATAGTCTTAAAATGTCATTTCCTATTTCCCTTTTGCTAATCAGGACAGATACTGACCCAAACTGAAAGGGTCACTAGGCACTGAGGTCATATTTCTTAAGCTAAAAAATTTAAAAAAAATAATTTGAAATAAAAGGAGAAAGAGAAGAAAAAGAGGGACAGAAGATAGTAACCAATCTATGTTGGATGCCATTTTAAACCCACTTGGAGTAGAACTCAGAGAGACACTTAAGAGTGTACATAGAATCAACGGACTGCCCCCTACCCTTCCCAGTTGCCTCCAAGCCTATACCCCCCAAGCATCTGTGGCTGACTGAAGCACAGGTTTTCTGGTAAGAGGATCCTGGCTTCCTAGGAGCGGATGGCCAGAGGCAGAGTTATAACTAAGATTGCTGTAACAGTCTCATTCTTAACATACATCCTTTAATTGTTCTCTTCCTTCCTTCTTCTTCTCCACTACATCTTTTGTCTTCCCCCTGCCCTCCCCCACCACTCCTTCACCCTCTCTTAATCCTCCCTGGCTCAAGACCCTTGTATCAACATTATTTCTTCTGCAGATGGCCAAAGAGGTTGCTGACCTCTGCCTTCCCTCATGTAATTTTCAAACACACCTGCTTCCACGCCTTGCAAGTGGGCCCCATCTGAACCTGCAATCACATCAGAGTGCCCTACATCCCTTGCTGGAGAATATCTGATCTCCAGGCTCCAGGGAGGAGCATTCTGTCCTCAAAAAAGATACTAAGTGGTGGTGGTGGTGGGGGTTGTACACAGCACTTCCTTTCTGCACTTGCCCTTGGGGCGGTGGCAGCCACCACCTCATCCTCAAAGCTGGTGAGTTCGTAGACCTGTATGTGCCACAGAAATGCTCCACCAGCAACCAAACTGTCTGTGCCAAGGACCACACATCCATCCAGCTAAATGTGGCCAAGATTGACAAAGTGACAGTCAGGGGCAATGGCCAGTTTAAAACCTATGCTATCTGTGGGGCCATTTGTAGGATGGGTGAGTCCAATGACTTCATCCTCTGACTAGCCAAGACCTATGGTATTGTTTCTAAGAATTTCTGACTTAAGAGGATTATGGATGTAGGATATTTGTCATAAATAAATAGTGAACCTCCCCTCTCAGCCCCCCAGAAAAAAGATACTAAGTGCTTCCTTGCCCTGAAAGCCCTCTAAAGTTGAGAGGAAGAGTTTAGAAGAGATTCAATCCAAATTTTACAAGCTGGACCAGCTTTCCAGTGATGAGTAACTTTACAAAAAGAGAGTAGCCAAAGAGGTTTTCAACTCTTGTCATCAACAAACGAATAATACCGATAATGTCAGAGAGAAACAGCTGGTCTAAAGCTGCACTAAGCAGGGCACCTGGGTGGCTTAGTAATTAAGCATTTGCCTTCGGCTTGGGTCATGATCCTAGGGTCCTTCTCTCAGTGGGAAACCTGCTTCTCCCTCTCCTTCTGCTTCTCCCTGCTTTTGTTCCCTCTCTTGCTGTCTCTCTCTCTGTCAAATAAATAAATAAAATCTTTAAAAAAAAAAAAAAAAAGCTGCACTAACCAATTTAATGACCATTAGCCACA
The DNA here is from genome assembly GCF_964662115.1 of Mustela nivalis. Lineage (NCBI taxonomy): Eukaryota > Metazoa > Chordata > Mammalia > Carnivora > Mustelidae > Mustela > Mustela nivalis. The sequence continues at coordinate 70,254,399 of NC_139025.1, read as the reverse complement.
AATGGCTATTCAAGCTTAAATTAGTTTAAATTAATTAAAATTTCATTCCGCAATCATGACAGCTACATTTCAGGTTCTCAGGAGTCACAGATAGATGGTGGCTACTGCACTAGGCCATGTAAATATGGAACATTTCTAGCACCACAGAAAGCTCTCTTGGACAGCACTAGAAAGGCCTGCATTGGCAGAGAAAGTGAGAGAAAGAGAGAGACAAAGGGGAAAAGGAGAGAAAAGAAAAAGGGAGACAAAGAAAAACAAAGAGGAAAGGAAAAAATAATTAAAAGAGAGCAAAGCTGCAGCTCCGAGATTGGGATTTTCTCCTACAGTTCCCCACAAAATGTCATAGCAGTAATATGTTAAGAGGAGCCCACTTATGGTTTGTCTCCCTCCCAATCCCCTGGGGATAAAAATATATGTTTATAAAAAATAAAAAGTTAAAAAAATAAATAAATAAATAAATTACCTACAAAATGGGAAAAAAAAAAAAAAAAAAAAGAGGAGCCCACTTCCCTCAGCACTTGATTTTAGGGGCTGTCTTGGGTCTAAGCAAAACGAGTATAGAGACTCACCCAGAGGTTAAAGTTTGGAGCCAATTAGTTGTTTTGACCTGAATCTACCCATTTTCATTTAGACTTTTTTTTTTTTTCCCCTGCCTGCCAGTGAGCCTCCTACCTCACTCCCGCACCAGCTCCTCCCTCTAAATCTGGGAATGACTACAGCAATGAGACTGGAACCGCACATGTATTAGAAGTGAAGAGCATCACTGAGAATTTAGAGACTGTGTCTAGTTTGGAAGAACCCAAGGGAACTTCAAGAAAAGTAATCAGAGTGAGTAGGAAAGGATACATAATGCGAAGTGTTCCCTCCAGGAACTTTACTTCAACAAGAACAAGAGCATTTCCCTGAAGGACATGAGTAATGTCAAATGTAACTGTTCACCATGCTTCTCCAAGGCACCAAATGGGCTTTTAAGCTACACATTCCTGCGGGTTTAACAATAGATTCAAAATAGGAACTGTAAATTTGTTCTCTGCCTTTCTAAATTTGCAATGAGCAGCAGACAGTGTTGGGGTTGCTGTGTGGTCTGATTGAGATATCTACTTATAATTTAGTAAGAGGGCTAGAAAAAAATGGATCAGAGACACCTCAGAGATCTCAGTTTTTTTTACCCAGACTGACCCAGAGCAAAGCTCTAGCAGCTTCTGAAAGTATTTGCAAAAGACATTTGCAGAATGTAGGCTTACTGTGTGAATAAACAACAATAAAGATATAATTTTTACCTATGATCCCTTAGAATTAATGAGCCTACATCTTAGCCATTTCCTTGAAGGGGAGAACAGGTCAAAGCATGAACACTCTATGAGGACAGAGAAAACCACTGCTATCAGCCCCAGATCCTGCTGTAAGGAGATTGACATGAAAACTCTTCCACCCTTCACCTCTGAACTTAAACTTCCAAAACACCATTTTTGCATCAATCTGTCACTTCCCTGTAGCTTTCTTTTTTTTTTTTTTAAAGATTTTATTTATTTGACAGACAGAGATCACAAGTAGACAGAGAGGCAGGCAGAGAGAGAGAGAGAGAGAGAGAGAGAGAGAAGCAGGCTCCCTGCTGAGCAGAGAGGTCGATGCGGGACTCCATCCCAGGACTCTGAGATCATGACCTGAGCCGAAGGCAGAGGCTTTAACCCACTGAGCCACCCAGGCGCCCGTCCCTGTAGCTTTCTAAGGAGGAGTCTTATGACTCTCAATTGCCAGCAGAAACATCTTGCTACAGACATGCCTAGTATTTCTTTATTTTTTTTTAAAGATTTTATTTATTCATTTTACAGACAGAGATCACAAGTAGAGAGAGAGGAGGAAGCAGGCTCCCTGCTGAGCAGAAAGCCCGACGCGGGGCTCGATCCCAGGACCCTGAGACCATGACCCGAGCCGAAGGCAGAGGCTTTAACCCACTGAGCCACCCAGGTGCCCCATGCCTAGTATTTCTTATCAAAAAGATTTGTCCTCTTCACCACTATTTCCTAATCCTAATTGCTTAATGTCTTAAAGGAAGATTGCCCCAATCCTGAATGTCCAGTCCAGGATAGGGAGATTCGTTAGAGTAGGGACTTGGCAGCCACACTTTCTGGGTGAGAATTCTTTCCTCTGACTTTTCACATGTGTGATCTTGAGTAAATGACTTAATCTTAAAGGAAACTTCCGTTTCCTTCTCACATATGTAAATATACACAAAGAGATAGACAGGTAGATAATTGGGGTGTATAATCAAAGTCTGGCATTTATCTTTCATTCATTCATCACCTACATGAAAGGCACTAAGGATACAGAGATGGCTAAGACATAATCCATGCACTTAGGCGACTCAAAAGTTTAATGGGAGCTGGGCATTTATAACATATGGTAATGGCTGTGATAGAGTCCAATACTAATTGCTTTAGGAAGACAGAGAAAAAGTAATTAATTCCCCCTGAGGGTTTAGGGAGAGATTCATGGATGAACCTGTGCTGCCCTGCAGTTTCAATACACATCCAGAAGCCACTGAGAGTAAAGTCAAGGGCAAGGTGAGTGAGAACCAGTTTTTACAAACCTGCAGACAACCCTTCTCCTAGTATCACCCCCCTCCCCTCCGGATAAGGTTATTCATACACACATATGTTCCCCAGTCATTACAGCCACAATGAGCCAACTGCTGAGGTTTAGACACACATATGCATATATATAATATATATATATATATATATATATATATATATATATATATATATCCTTGTCCATAAAGAGTTCATAATAGAGTAAAAGATATGCCTATGCCAAACCATGGGCACTGCTTGCACAGAGGGGAAAAGAGTATTTGTAATACAGTCTTTAGCTCACACTACTACTAAGAAAACTGGGAAATATACTATAAGCTACCCCAGTATTCTCTACTTGCAAGCACTGTTTTCACCAAGCAGTAAATAAAAAGGCAAACAGAAAAAGAACAATTATTAGATATTGTGTGTTCATTATGTTCATCTTATAACCATCTGGAATCCACATTCTCTCAGTAATGTCTCACCAAAGGTCACCCTGTCTCCCTTAGCAACATCTTGTTCTAGGAGAGAATAGTTTCCCTTCTAGGATCCATAAGCATAGAAGAGGAGGAGTACTAGCTTGCAGATCAGAAAATCCACATTTTAATCCAGACACAGCTACAAAACTAGTTAAGTGCTTTTGACCACTTCATACCTTTTTTCCCCCCATCTAAAAATGGCCTAAATGATCAGTAAAATGACTTTCAATTCGGACATTATCTTAAAGACAGGCCAGCATTCCTGAGAGTGGCACCCAATTGCATTTTCTTCATTTTTTCCCTACTTTTTGCTCTTCTTTTTCCCCAGCTAAAGTACCTTCATTTCACTGCATAGTCCAAGAATTCAAACTACAAATCCCCTTGGAAATGCAGGGAATCATCTTGGACTTCTAAATGTTGACCAATTCAAAATATCTTTATGTGTTTATTTTCAAATGTATTTTGCCTGTAAGAAGGACATGAATTTGGGGGGTTCAGAGGACAGAGTGTTATGGACTGAATGATGTCCCTCCCAATTTCATATGTTGAAGCCCCAGAACCCAGTACTTCAGAAAATAACCATATTTGGAGGTAAGGTCTTTGAAGTGGTAATGAAGTCAAAATGAGGGTCACTAATCCAATATGACTGGTTGTCCCAAAGAGAAGAGGGAGATACACAGCATAAAATGTCCAAGCACAGAGCAAAGTGGAAACAGAGAGAAGGTGGCTATCTACAAGCCAAAGAAAGGGGCCTCCAGAGAAGTCAAACCTGCAGACACCTTGATTTTGGAATTCCAGCCTCCAGAATCCTAAGAAAATTTCTATCATTTAAGCCACCCAATCTGTGGTATTTTGTAATGGCAGCACTAGCAAACTGAAATAGTAGGAAGTCAAAGAATAAAAATGAATGATTGTCTTCTGAATCATAGATGAAACATCATGCTTCTGTCTATCTACAAATTTCACAAATTACCGAGAAGCCCAAGAAGTAGGAATCCCTAAATAAATGATTTTGGAACATAGAGTAGTCTATCAACCTACCATTTGTATCTGAAATTATTTCCTTGCCTTTATAGAAGGAGATACCACATCATAAATTCTCATATTCACTTCTGGGAAGGGGCAAAATATCTGAGTAAGTAGGTCTACCTAGACAACTCCCAAAGGTCTGAATTTTTCTAGACGTATGAACTGGTGACTCTGTAAGCTACTCAGAAATGAAGAAAAATACTGTATCAGAAGATAATCTGATTCAACGAGCTCTGAAATCTCCCACGAAAAGCTGTCCATCACAAGTACAGCTTTTTTTTTTTTAATTTTCCCCCTTTCTGGCAAACTTTGTTTTACCAAGTGTTATTCAGCCCATCTAAGTTAAAGCACAGTTGTGACTTGATTGATACTTACTTCCATGTGGAAAACACTGCAAAGTTTCTTTTGCATTGATTAGTGTTTTCCAGCTGCCTAAAAACCCACAGTGAATTCACAATGCATTAGGGATCACATCAGGGGGTTATTTATGGGTGAGGAGCATGCTTCTCTCCACCTCTACTGTGCTGTTTGCCAAAAGGGTCAGAGACTTATTACAGAGAACTTCTTGGGCATTGTTCCCACCCAGAGTGAATGGCAGTTTCAGATCTTAAATAGCTTACTTGCAATTTGTTTTTTACATAGGAAGTATTCATTAGCTTTCTCATAACCAAGAGTCTATACTTACCCATCACCATCTCTTGCCATAAATCTTAAAGGAATGGCTTGTGGGCCTGAGCTACAGTACAGTTTGATCACCAACACTAACAGGTCACCCAATATGCTTACCACCAAGGTGTGAACTCAGTCAGACTCTTAGCTGGTTCAACCACTGAAATAAACAAATAAGCCAATTGACAAAAATAAATGGAACCATATCTTATGCAAAATATTACCTGCATTGGCTGAGAAAGAATCCAAGGGAATCGGCTCTTACAGAGTTGGTCTGTGGTGTTAAAAATTGTAGGGCATGATGCCTGAGGACACAGAGCAAGACAGAACCAAGACTTCCAGTATCTGATTAGAATTCCCACAACGTGAAGTAAATGGTGAACTTCTGATACTTTGTGAGGCAACAGGCTTAGGTTTTACCATGGCCAAGGTGATTTTTAATGAACGGAAATGTATAGATGACAACGAAAGACAGGGAAAAACATGAAGTGGAGTTTATCTCTTTTCTGAAAGAAGTTATTCTATTTCCCCCAATCCAAGAAATGCAGCTTGGTCGAGGAGTGCTACGGAGTAGTCAATAATCAAAGGCAGAAATTCTTTCAATGTCCAAAACTTCTGAAATAAGCATGAGAGAAGAGGATGGATAGGAGAAAATAAGTGGAGAAATAGAGGGGCTAATTCTATTTTTAAATGATTCTTAAATGCAGCCTTATCTAACGGGGCCTGACTGCCACACCAAAAGAAAAATAAACAGAAGAAAGGTAACAATGGCAACAAAACATTAAAAAAAAAAAATTACTTTGAGTACATTTTCTAAAACATACAATGTCCCCAGCTACCTTCTCTTTGAAATAGCTATGGTAGAGTGTGTTTGAGCGTACACGTGCAGTACAGTGCTTGCATTTTAGTTATTCTGTGTCTTTTATTTCTCTTGGACTTGGGGCTGCACAGATATCCCTCTAGGTTAAATCTCATTGTCAAGGATGGTGCCCCATAGGGAAGTTCAGCCGTCTCCCTCAGAAGTTCTTTCAGATCCTACCCCTCACTGTCAAAAATTCTGGCATCTTCTATTGGTTTTTCATTCCCTTTTATGTATCTTCTTTTTATTATTTTTTTTCCTTCTTCTCTATGTTTTCCCTCTATCTCCTCCTGCTGTTCTTATTATCTCTAGTCCCACAGGTTCTCAGCTGTGGATTTTCTTTGTTTTCTGTGTTTGACTGGTAGCTTCTTTGACTCCATCTCAGTAACTTTAGGATTCTCTTTCAGCATTTGCTTTCCCTCTAATCAATGCCTTTCTTGTTTAAAACTACCGTCGTCTTTGGTTTGTCCCGTGGGCTATTTGCCTTATTGTGACAAGAAGGATGAATTGTCTTCTACTTTTCCAGCGGACCTAAAGTGCTGCCATCCATCAACCTGAAGATGATTTCATATATTGAGGAAGTCAGGGGCCAGAATGATACTAAATAAACAGTTCTTGACTGAAAATTATTCTCTGTGGAGCCCTAATCCCTGGCTAGCTGTATCTGCTGGCAGAGAAATCAGGTATTGATCAACATTATTGTCATTAATTTAAACTCTCAAGTAGTCATGGAGAATGTGGATCTGCCAATGTGTTTCAAAGTATCAACAGGAAAAATAAATATATACACTTTTTTCTAAACTAGTTGAACTATAATTTGTGTGTATGTGTGTAGTTGGTGAATATGGGAATTCTCTACATAGACATACGAGACATGAACTAACTTACTCTCAAAACTATGTAATACCATTATGACCCTTGAACATCCAAATTGCTAACATGTGATATTTGATTCATTTGGTCAATTCCCAAGTAAACACTCATCTAGGTTGTTAAAGAAAATTCAACTGAATAAATCTGAAGGTCTAATTTGCTTAATCAATGATTGGTGAATTGGGCAGCATGTCACCCAGCAAGTAAAAAGGATCTCCAAAGAGCTATGCAAAGTACAAGACTCTTATAGACAGAAACAGGGCAGGACAAGGACATTATTAGCTAAAGAAAGAATTGTTTCAGGCAAGGTCTCCTTCCTTCAGGGGAAGGGTGAGAGTGTCTACCATGCAGATTACCTCTCAGGCGTTGATCAGGAAATTCCAGACCCATTGGTTCAAAGTTCTATTCCTGGAATTAGGTTAGGTATTTAGGTCTGGTTTGCTTCCATGGGGCTTAGCACAAGAGACTACATTTTGGACTTGTTGTTTTTTTTTTTTTGAACAATGTTAATAAACTTCTGTTTGTTTGTTTTTATCTATTAATCTGTTTTTTGTTACTGGGATGTTAGCCAAGAACTGAGAAGGATAGAGGGAAACTTTTTTTTTCTCTCCTATAGTTGCCATCCACTATTGACATCTAAAGATAATAAACTCTTGCCCTTCTTGGCTTGGTCAGGGCCTAATGACCCTGCCATGCTGATTGAGCCTTTCCTATTGTCTTGTGGCCTCCACAAACCCCTCCGAGTCTCCTTTGTGTCACCTCTCTGGCACATGGCCTAGCCTGTCTACCTCACAGGCTCTGCCACAGAATCACTTCACTTTTCCACGTACACTCATCATGTTGGCCCCAAATAAGTCTCCTGACTCTTATCTTTAAATTCACACCACTCAGAAGCCATGTTTGACACAAGTATGTAAAAGAGACTGTTTTCTATCTTACTGCTGTACTCTTCTCTCCTTACTATACTGGGATGTGTGGGGTTGCCATACACAGTAGTCACATGCCCAAGTCCCAAAAAAGGTGTAAAACAAGAGACTCTCTTTTCTCTTCTCAGACCTAGAAAGGGAAAAATCAGAATATACATATGATTATGCCCTTTTTTTCTTCTACACCTATATCTATATCTAGTCCCTTCATCTTTGGATAGAAAACATGGTCTGCCTCCTTTCTTTTTCCTTTTGCTGTAGAGTGGAGATATTCCCTTGATTTCTTACTTCTTACTGAGATGGCATCTGCTTCTCCCTCACCCCTGAGACTATAATGGTAGCCAGGTAGTGTGGGGAGAATCTGGCTTACCAAATAACAAACAACCAACCAGGCATTTCAAAAATACCCAAAATAAAGACTATGCATTTTTAAAAGCAAATTTCATTAATTCACACCACCCAAGTTCAAAGAAAAATAGTCCATGATTTGAGATTCTCAGATGAACTTCAAGTTTAGGAGAAGATAAACTAATTTTTAACTGAGGATATTTAACAAAAGACCTAGAAGACAGTATGGGAGGGACTATTCTTAGAGCAAGTATTGGTAGAGCTCTTGGCGGGGCCCTGGCAGGGTGGGTAGAATGAGGGTGCTATCTGTGCAATCATCCGAAGTCCAGAACCCAGAAAAGATTTGGTTTAATACTCTGTGGTAGCTGTCCTGAAGTTCTTAATAATTTTTTTTTTTAACAAGATGTCCTGCATTTCCATTTTCCACTGACCTTCCAGTACTAAGCATATATTCTTGGAGTTTGGAGTGCTCAAACATAGAGAATAGTACTCGAAGGCTGGAGACTCACTCATATATTCCATGGAGCAGGACATGAAGAAGCCCTGAAGTTCTGTGCCTCCAAAAAAGAATGGAGGGAGATGTCTACTCCAGTTACCTCTTCGCTCTCAGAATTTATAGAAGAGGTCAGAAAAAAAAAAATCCCATGTCTGACTTACTGGAGTTTTCTCCTAAGATGTACACAAAACGGGGAGCTTGGGTGGCTCAGTCAGTTAGGGTTCTGACTCTTGATTGACTCAGGTCATGATCTCAGGGTCCTGGGATTGAGCCCTGCATCAGACTTCCTGCTCAGTGGGGAGTCTGCTTCTCTTTCTTCCTTCCACTCCCTCTACTCTTTTCCCCACTCATGCTCTCTCTCTAAAACAAACAAATAAATCTTAAAAAAAAAAAAAAATGTACACACAATGATGGGAATAGAGCATGGTTCACCTCCGAGATGTAACAGAGGTAATAGTCATGAAATGAAACCAGAACAAGACTGAGATGCCTCTCTACCAGCAATGAGCTGTTAGGCAGGAAATAGAGTATTTCCTCCCTGCTGCCCTTTCCTCTGGGGGGATGGGATCAAGTAAGACTCCTTGAGGATTTTAGTGTCAGACAGCAACAAGAAGGGAAATTTAAAAAGAGATAGTGACATGGACTGTTATCACTGACTGATGGGTGATTATAATTTCATTTGACTGAAAACTTACTGAGAAAAACAGATATTCAGAACTAAGTTGTCGTACAGATAATCATTGACCATATTAAAAAAAGCAAGAACAGGTCCTAAATGCAGTCACTTGTGCTAAGCCTCACAACAGCAAACCAGGACTTAATACCTAACTGTAGTTTCAGGCTTTTCCAGGAATGGAATTTTTAATCAATCAATCTGTAATTTCTTGATCAACATTATTGAGATAATCTGTGTGATAGACTTCTGCTCCTTCCCTCAAAGGAAAGGTAATCTTGCCTGAAACAATCCTTTCTTTTCCTTTGGTAATAACTTTCTTATCTCAACCTATTTTTGCCTATAAAGGTCTTCCATTTTGTACAGTTCCTTGGATCTTTTTTCTACTTGCTAGATCTACTTGCCTGATTCACGAACCATTGAATAAAAAGCTAATTAGATTTTCAAGATTGTTCAGTTGAATTTTTTTTTTTAACAATCTGTATACCTCATACATACATGAGAGAAACCCAGGAAAAAAACAAGTAACTCCCTGAAGTGGCCTCAACCCCTAGTTTAAATACCATCTTCAGCTCAAGACAGAAAGCTAAAACAAAGAAAGCTGTAGGGAGGCCAGTTTTGAGAAGTGCCCAGGAAAAGTACCATAACCAAGAGTTAAAAGTTTGTTATGCATATTTAAGTCTGAGCTTTCTTCATTGATAAGATTCTCTTGTGATTTAAAGTCATTCTTTTATTCTGGGTACTCCTTATAAATGGAGTTTTCTTTATAAATCTAAGTATTCCTTACAAGGGGGTAACTTCTATTCTCAGAGCTTCTCCAGTGTCTGCTATTTCTCAAAATAACCAGCTCAAAATAATCTCTCTGCCAAAAAAGTCATATTTGGGGTGGCATATTCTGTTATCCTTTATAACAGTGCCCATATACTGGATAAGGTTGTTCCTCTCCGTGGTCACAGCCAATACTGTATCCCAGAACCAGTACCAGGTCAGGGAATCAACTTCTGTTACTTCTATGAAGTTATATAATCCTCTTCCTCATGAACTCAGATGCTGTTTTTGCAAACAGAAGGAAGTCAGTATTTGAGAACTTCACTGTGCATTTTGCCTAAAGAGACTGTGTTATCCAAAGGACATACACTGGAGTAGCCCAGATACACAGTTAAACATTAAATAAGTTAAATACTGAAATGAATGGACACTTGTTTAGGAGATGCTGTTAATTAGCTTCAGTGACAAGGTACCTTTTGAGCAGAGAACTAAGCCAGTTGAGGGTCTGACATGAGAAAATATATGGGAGGGGTATTCCAAGGAAAGAAAAGAGCAAATACAAAGGGCCTGGGGTGGGGAAGTGACTGCCATGGTCAAGAAATAGCAAGGAGGTCAGAGTGAACAGAGTGGGTTAAGGGGAGGGAATAAATAATAAGAGATATGGTCATAGAAGTAATGGTGGAATCATATATTGAAAAGTCTCTGGAGCCATTATAAGACCATTGGCTTTTAATCTTTGTTATTTTTATAATTTTTTATTTTTTATTTTAATTTTTTATTTTTATTTCAAACAAAGAATATTAAATGGTTGGCCCATAGAAGTGATATGATCTGACTTCTATTTTAAGAGGATCACTTTAGACTCTAGGAGTTAAGAAAAGACACAAAGAGATTTCTTAAGATACTACGACAATCCAAATGAGAGATGGCTGTGGCTTAAACCAGGATAGTTATGATGGAAGAGTGACTTTAATTTGGGGCATTTGGAGCTCAGATACCAATAATGCATTAATGTAGTGATATAATTCTGGTAAAATCTGTATCAGGGAATCAGATCTGGAAGCCTTCAGCTTCTAGATGGTATTTGAAGCTGTACAACTGGATGAGATCATCAAGGGATGGGAAGTAGAGAGAAAATAAGATCAAAACATTAAGCCCTGAAGCAGTTCCTTAGAGTTTAGGGAGATGAGGAGGAACACAGGAAAGTGGAGAGAAAGCCAGGTAAGTTTTAGGGTCTTAGAAACCAAGTAAAGAAACACTTTCAAAGAGGAGAAAGATATTCTGATGTCATATGATACTGACAGGTCTAATGAAGACTAGGAATCGAGTGGATTTGATTAGGTAGAAGTCATTCGTGAGTTTACCAAGATCAATTTTGAAACAATGTTGGGTGCCTTATTGGAAGAAATTCAAGAGGAAATGGAGGAGAAGAATTGGAAATGGCAAATATATATTACTCAAAGTTTTTTGGTTTAGTTTGTTTGTTTGTTTGTTTGCTGTAAAGGGTAGTAATAGCTAGTTAGATATGTAGAGTCAGGAAGTGGTTTTATCTTCAAGATCAGAGAAATGATAGCATATTGTATGTGGATAAGAATGATCTAGTAGAGAAGGAAGATTTTATGATGTAGAAGACAGGGGGAAGGATTGCTGAACACCTTAAAAGGACATGGCACATATTGTACAAGCAGAGGAGTTAGCCATACAGAGATGCCCAGTCCGTGTAACACAGAGAAGGCAAGTCCTGACACGTTCATGATTTCCATTATCTCATGAGGTATCACACAGATTGCAAATACTGTCGTTTTAGTTATAAAGGTGAAGAAACTGACACATAGTGATTTTCAAAGGCCACGAAGGCAATGTGGCATAAGAGCTTAGGGTATAGACTCTGTCAAAGGGATGGATCCAGCTCTGCTATTCTAGTTTCTTACTCTTCAAAAACTGATTGTGAGAATTAAGTGAGGTATTGGGGGAGCTAATCACCGTGTGGTAGAGCTGAGCTGCAGCCACTCAGTGCTGTCTGTGTCCTCTTGTCCTTGTCACAGTGCTTTCCTGTACTTCCTAGCTGTGGTTACAGGTAGGTGGGGCTCTGTGACTGAATTCCGTCCATATAAATGTGAACAGGGCGGGGACCATCAGTTTCAGGCCCAGCCCACTCTCATTTCTACCACATTCTTCCTCTCTTCCCTTTCTCTCATCTTTCTGTCAGCAAGGGATGCACTGAAGAACTTTGAGGCTGGAGAAGACAGGCACTAATTGGAATGAGGGCAGGCCCTTCTGATTTGACTTGAGCAAGAAATAAACCTTTATTATATCAAACCACTAAGATTTTTGGCGTGTGTATTAGAGATGCAAGAATTAATTAACAAATACAGTGAATTGTTAATAAATGTTAAATATTGATATTACTGTGGTCAGCCCTAGCCCACATTAATTGATGATCGACATAAGCGAGCATCCACAGTTTTTCTTCACTACTTGTCTAATGTGCTTCTCCACTGTCTACTAAGTGATACATTCTTGTCCACTGTACAGAAGTCATTATCCCTTTCAGAGCATAAACCCTACTTGCTTGAAAAGGAAGAGCAGAGTTAGATCTTGTCAGAACCTCAATCTATAATCCATTTTACAATTACCTTAAGCAGCAAAACTGTTCCTTTGGCTCTCTTTAAGTTGAAATGTAACCAAAAATAAATAATTGAGGTTATGTATCACTGAATAAATCAGATTATGAGCATCTGATCAACTGATGCAGAATATCTGGTACTATAAGGTTTGTATCACAACTGGGTCACAAGAGAAACCATTTCCAGCTGCCATCTCTAAACTTTATGTGGACAGACAGCGGTTGACATTTTTCAATTAGCAATATGATAATTGCTAACCTAGAATTTGCTTAATTTCTCCAATTCAAAAAGAATCCAATTTTCTTTCTTCTACCTTCCCGTTTGTTTAATTGGAACATAACATTAGTAAAAACTATTTAATATTCAAGAAGTATATCTCAAATAGCATCATGTCATGAATATTCCCCACTGTAAAGTCATACTTCTGCTTTGACCTTGTTGTCATTGTTTTGTTACATAATTTATTCAGCCTGGTATGTCTTACAGATTAAATACTCTAGAAACAAATTAAAAAGCATCCCAGTGGCTTAGAAATGTCAAGTAAGACTCCTTTTCTCCGAATACCTCTTGTAAAATGGGATAGTGAAAAATAACCCCACAAAATTGGCCAGATGATTTGTTTAGAGATCAAATTTCCAAGTGAAATAAGCAATATCCCTTAAAAAAAAAAATCTTGTAACTCTCTTCTCATTGTTGGATTCAGACAGGCACAAACAACTTGCCCATTGACATGTGAAGGAGAGAAAGCAATCCTCTTTCTCCTGCCCAATACCACAGGCTTTTTATAATCAAAACATACAAGGCGTTAAAGACAATGCATTTTCCCCAGAAGGCAGCCTGCTCACGCTTACTCAGACCATTGGAGGGAGTTGCCAGGAAGACAACAGAGTTTCTGAGCGGAGCTTTCTGGCAATAAGGGGCAGCTATATTATGAGCGCTGGGCCCCTGAAGTCAGATGACCAATCACGGCAGAAAGTGCAAATCAGCTCCTTAATTGAATGGAAAACTCATTGGTTCATTACTTAAACAAAACAAAACAAACAAACAAAAAACCCTCTATTGAGAATTGGCACTGAGAATACAGGTATGAAAAGACTAATATCCCTTGAGAAGCTACTCACCCTCCTTCTGTGCCAGGAGCCGTTCTCACAAGTCTTAACCTTCCAGGTATGAATCCATCTAATTCTCACAATAGCCCTATGAAGTTGGTCTTATTATCATACTTATTTTACAGAAAACAAACATACTTATTTTACAGAAAGTTCCACTCAGGGAAATCAAGAAACTTGTCCAAGTCATACAGACAGCTAATGAGACAGGGCTTGAATGTCAGGCTCCCTGACTTCAGAGTTCACATTCCATCCCTGCCTCCACCTCCTCTGACTCTGAGGCCCAGCAGGCTGTGGGGTGACCAACTGAGAAACGATGATTATACTTTGATAAAGGCAAGAGTGAAGGCATGTGTGAAGTACAGAGATAGACCATATAGGTCAAGCAGGAATTTCTAGGTTAGTTTTAAATCTTGATTTTAAGGCCAAAGTGACTATAATAGGGAGACCACAAACAGAAAGGATTTTTGACTTCAGCAATTTGTCCTAGATTATAAGACAGTATTAGAGTAGGGCGCCTTACACAGAAGAAGGGTTTCTAGACTTCCCGCTTTGAATAGCACGCCCATACTTAGCAAAACCATAAAAGCAGGCTATGTTGCAAATATCTGCTATGAACACTGTTGCTGTGTCCAACCAGGTCTCTCTCCCCTGAGATCAGGAGAAATAGGCTCTTCAGGCATAACCTTAAGATTTAAAAAAAAAAAAAAAAAAAAAAGTAAAAAGTAGTTAAGTTCTGGGAGTCATTTTCACATAAAAATGAATTGACCTGAAGACCATTATGATCAGCCACATAGAAAATGACCTATTAGCTGCTCTAAGAAACTGATTCCCCTAAAATACAACTGATTATGGGGTTATTTATAACCTCGGCCCAATGTCAAAAGGCAGAAATTTTAAAGCTCACCCAGTAAATGCATCTTCTGTAAATATTCCTAATACATTCACATTCCACCTTCCTCTTTTGCAAGCCCATTACAGGCCCTGATAAAGATTGACCTGCGTTACTCAATTCTTCCAAAATTTCACTCCATTTTTGTTGTTGTTTTTTGTTGTGTTTTTTGTTTTGTTTTGTTTTTTGTTTTTGAAGTGCACTCCTCCTTAAAGATGGCTCTGGGTAGTACTGATTTAGAGATAGAGGCAACAAGTTTGTTGGTCTTTTTGCTTCACAAATAAACCTTTCCATTTAAGAATAATAATTACCATGGTAACCCTAACAGCTTAGGAATCGTTCAGGCATGCAGTTTCCAGGGAGAAAAAAAAATCTCAGCATTTCTGAAGCTTGTTTAACCCTTCAAGATTCAGTGTCCCTTTTTCTATGGCAGAGTCAATTTGGTTTAACCTTTTTGTCAAAATAGATAAGAAACCTTTTCCCTGGAGGCATCAAGAAGAGATGGGAACAAACAGAATGAGAAATAATAGATTTAATAGCAATCTAATCTCATTTAAAGAAGTACAAGCGAAATATGGCATTTGAAACAGCAATTGGCTCAGACGCAGGCCACAGTCTTGCACATCTCAGCTCTGAGATGACGGTCTAAGTCATGAATAGTCCAGTCCATATGCAGTCATTGAGGAGGCGGAACCTCGAGCCAGTCTGTCTCCACTCCTTTTCCAGGTGTAGCATGAAATTCAAACCACGTAGCAAACAAACAACCTCGACGCCATAATTGGCCCATAACTGCACCTCATCAACAGAAGTCAGAGTTTAGACCAGGTCTCATGGCTTCTGTCTACCTTTCCCTCTTACCTCACTTTGCCTGATGGCATTTTCCGGCAGTACCAAATGTTAGAGTCAAATCAAAGCTTGAAATGTTTCCTGCATATACTGTTCAATAGGAGCAAATACATACCTCCTAGAAAAATCTGGTTTTTACTGTACAAACACTGAATTGGGTGTGCCCATCCCTATTAAAATAATGAACTCCAAGTTAATCTAATGGACTATGCACCAAACCGTTAAAAATATTCGCTATTCTTGCTAGCATTGCTTATTTGTGGTTAAAAGAGGGAATTTTTCCTTTGAATCCCTCGCCAGTAAAAACGGCATTCTGTTGATGCATTCGAAAAAGCAGTTGGAGCAATAGCAAAGGGAGACATGGAAAATTATACCATCCACATTCAAACACATGTATCCTGACTCCCTGTAAATCTATGCTTGATTCATGAGCCTCCTTGGTTAATATCTCCAAATATATTTTTTTCATTTATTTCACTCCATTGTTTTCAATTTCATTATATGATTTAAATTGCATTGTCTGGGAACTGTATAGCTCATCTGGTGAATGTGTTCTGTCAGTACGATTACTTCTTTTTGCACGTCTATTAAAATGTTAATAAAAATTTCACTAGTAGGCAAGCCCACAGTACTTTCAGAAAATTCAGTACCTGTTCCTATTGATGAAGATGGAGAAAAGGAAGGTGTAAAGGATGGAGGGATCCAATTTGAGCACAGTATTCTAATGAACACTTAATGATGATGAACAATGTTACTACTACTATCACAATTACTATTTTATGAGCATTTCCTTCTTCCAGGTATTCTCTCCAGAAGAAAAAGAAAACCTAGGAGGAGGAACAGCCAGGCAATTTCCCCCCACACAACCCCTTTATCTTCCCATCAAATCTTGATGCACACACAGGGCAATGAGCCTCTGAAAATAATGGTTTGTGGCCTTGGTAACTGAAGGCAAGAAGCAATATAACCATTGCCCGATCTCATGATGGGAATGAAATAAACTTCTGTCACTACTTTTTATCTTTTTTCCGAATCCTTTCACATCTTCAAATCATTCTTCATTTCCCAGCCTTTAGCATTGTTCTTCATTACTTTTTTCCAAAAAGGTTGCACCTAGCTCTACAGCCAGAGGAAAAGCTTGCAGTGGACAAAACAAGATTCTTTTACACAGCTGTTTTAGGTGAGTTTTTTCATCCCACTTGTTTAGATCTGGGAAGCTTAAATGGCACTGAATTCATGACATCAACACTATTTTAATCGTTACATTGAGATAAAAATGGTTGGATAATAGCACCTTCCTTAGATGAGCTGAAAGTCCCTTTGTTCAAGCATCCTTCTTGCCACCTCCTAGCTGTCTCCCCCCAACCCCTTCATAACATCTTTTCTTTATTCCCAAATATTATTACCTCAGTTTTTTAGAATATAGTGAGCTGCAGATATTTTAGAGGAGGAGGAGAACTTGGATACTTTCCCACAGTGTCTTCAGCAGCCCTCAATTGGAGAAGTACCAGGAAAGGTTATACTTTCAGATCCCCTTTCCTTCTCCCTGCCATAGTGCATAAATTCCCAATGTTAGGGGTCCATTTTTGGTGATGATAGCATTTTTATTGTAAAGCTTCCTCTCTTAAAATGTAACTTACCCCAGGGAGGAAAAAAGGCATTAAGTTGGTTATCTGTAAGGGCCCCTGTGAATTCCTGCATCTGAACTCATTTTCTTCCCCTGACATGTAGCTTAAACAGAGTATCAAGGGAATAGTATTTGTCATTGGGGGGAAAAAAAAAATAGGAAGTCTACCATGGCTATTTTAGAGCATGGGATATTTTCGGTAAGGTGAAAAGCCTCCACAAGAAACATAGATTATGGAGATAATGTTTGCAAGCAAAAAGAAGAAAGACCCAGAAAAAAGATGAGATGGAAGATTAACTAAAGAGGTTCACTTCTTCATTCTATTACCTAAGGCCTTGGGGTATATTGGCACACACACAAAAAGACCCCCAGGGATATAAATTTAAAGTACAACTTGTATCCTGTGCCTTTTGTGTTTCTTTAGTTTTTGAGGGTTTTTTTGTTTTTTGTTTTTGTTTTTACACAGAGGGAGAGAGAGCTCGCACATGTGTGAGGGTTGTGGGGGACAGAAGGAGAGAGAGAATCTTAAGTAGTCTCCACACCCAGCACAAAATGGACATGGGACTTAATCACATGACTCTGAGATCATAACTGAGCCAAAATCAAGCATCAACACTTAACTGACTGAGCCACCCAGGGGGCCTTCCTGTGCCTTTTAAACTCTATAATCTAATCATCACATCTTTGAAGTGATCTTCAAATTTCTGGAATCATCAGATATATTGTTACATGTTAGGGTGCATATATAAATATGCATAAAATAGATTTATAAATACATAATATAAATATATATAACATCTCTGCCACCAGGTTGGCATGAGAG
Source organism: Mustela nivalis (assembly GCF_964662115.1). NCBI lineage: Eukaryota > Metazoa > Chordata > Mammalia > Carnivora > Mustelidae > Mustela > Mustela nivalis. The sequence goes on along the minus strand of NC_139025.1, from coordinate 70,236,779 downwards.
TTTGATCAGTTTTTTTTTCTTTTGCCTCCACCTGACTATCTTCGCCCAAGTTAGAGACAAGATCATTCCAAAGTTTTCTGCACCCAAAAAGAAAGTCAATAATCATACTCATTCCCAGATAATTTAATAGTATTCTGTTCAAGGGTAATCATTTGACTCTCATCAATTGTATATTGAAAGGATAAAGAAGGTACAATTGAAGGGAATGATGCAACACTGCACCAGAATACATTTTATTCCTTTTCAAGACAGCAGGGAACATGCATTCTAACACAATGAGTGAAGAAAAATGCATTTAAAAAAGGAAAGATGGGACATTAGATGAGGGGTGTACAGGAACTCTGTGTAATTTTCAACTTTTCTGTACATCTAAGATTACATCCAAATAAAAAATTCCTAAAATAACAGAAAAAAGGGAAAAGAAGAGAGAGAAGGAGAGAGGCCACAACATTAAGGCTAGGTGGCAAGTAAGGAAAGAAAAGTAAGTACTTTTAATGGGTTCCCACACCATGCCATCGCTGAACTAGGCACCTTACATTGTTTTGCTCATCATCATTCTTATTTTTAGATATTACAAGTCTCATCTTTTTTTTTTTTTTTTAAGATTTTATTTGTTTATTTGACAGAGATCACAAGTAGGCAGAGAGGCAGGCAGAGAGAGAGGGGGAAGCAGGCTTCCCGCTGAGCAGAGAACCCGATGTGGGGCTTGATCCCAGGACCCTGGGATCATGACCTGAGCCAAAGGCAGAGGCTTAACCCACTGAGCCACCCAGGCACCCCTATAAGTCTCATCTTAAGGTGAAGCACAATAGGGGCTGTCTGGGTGGTTCAGTTGGTTAAGTGGCTGCCTTAAGTTCAGGTCATGATCTCGGAGTCCTGGGATTGAGCCCCCACATTGGGCTCCCTGCTCAGGCTCAGTGAGGAGCCTGCTTCTGCCCCTCCCCTCTGCTCATATGCTCTCTCTCTGTCTTAAATAAATAAGATCTTTTAAAAAAAAAAAAAAAAGATGGGGGTGCCTGGGTGGCTCAGTGGGGTAAAGCCTCTGCCTTTAGCTCAAGTCATGGTCCCAGGGTCCGGGGATCAAGCCCCACATCGGGTTCTCTGCTCAGCGGGAAGCCTGCTTCCTCCTCCCTCTCTCTCTGCCTGCCTCTCTGCCTACTTGTGATCTCTATCTGTCAAATAAAAATAAATTTTAAAAAAATTAAAAATAAAAAAAGATTAATTACAATAGGATTCTAGAGGATTATATCAAGATTAAAAAAAAATGTATCAAGATCACATAGACAGGGAGAAGCCCTGGAAAATTTGACTCAATGTGTCCTACTTTTAGAATTTTCTTCTAGCACAATGCTGTATTGTCAATTATACCTCAATTAAAAATAATAATAAAGAATTCTCTGAGTTTTCCTCATCTTCACTTTCACCTCTTGATGCTTTCCATGGTCTGTCTTCTCCTTTGCCACATGACTATTTGATAGAAGGGTATCCAATCTAAACTTCATCCTATTCAGTTGATGTGGGCTTTGCTTTGGCATAAAATATGCTGTCCTTGTGAAACACCCAGGTCTGTGTTTAACTTTGTAAGGCAATAAGTTCAAGGCAAACCCAGCTGAGGTACCCAACCCTCAGTGCTGTGATAGTTGCATTTTATATCAAATAGTCCTCTAATATTCTCTTTGACAAGTAGAATCCACACTCCCTCATGTTAAATTGTTAATGGCTTCCCTTGTGGTTGGCTTCTGGTTCTGATTTCATCATAATTTAGACTCTTCATTTTATGTCAGTAAAACTGTCTAGAGTAACATCACAGCCCTTGGCTAGAAGCCCTTGATGTGCCTAAGAAACAAGGTGTGTGCTCACATAAGGTGACTGCTTTCACTCTTGCCCTTTCCTTCTTTTTCCCTCTCTACCTGGCTATTTTTTTTCTCTTTCTTTTGTTTTTCCATTCTGCTTATAATGCTTCTATTGTTTCTTAAAACACACTCCACACGAATCCATAAAATATCTATGTTATTTGTTGGTAGATATTCTAAAAGGATATGTCTGATCTGAGAGTCTTCAGCAGCAATTGAGTGATGTATTGAATTACAGATTTGTGCATTGTTTTTCTGTAAATGTTAGTGATCTCAATCTTTGGGAAGGGAGGAAAATATTCAACACAATATCTTTTCCTTCTAGTACTTTAGGCTTTCTCTCTCTCACCGTGTGTTTAATGCTTAAAAGATTACGTTTAGACAATGACCTTATTTCAATTTGAGTATACAAATTCTTCTAGTTTTCCTAACAAGCATCTGTACTTTGGAGTGACCTTCTATAAAATGCAGCCAGGAATTAATCGTTCCTCTCAACAGTCTCTCAAAGGCGGAAGGTGCTTAAAAGGAAAGATTTTATTTTTTCAGATGTCCTGGTAACTATTAGAGTCAATGCAGGATACTCTAAAAACCTGTTCTTTTAAAACACAGATTAACAGTGCTCTTCCCAAACCCATGATGTATAAACCCCTCATGCCATACTCGGAGACAAAACTAAACAAAACAAAAGACATAAAATGAAAGTAAAGTTTGCTCCAACTTCTTTCAGTCTGTTTGTGATGGTGATACATCTATGTCCCCATAAGACCCCTTATAACCATTTTCCCCAGAAAATTTAATGTGTTGGAATTCTCTTTGGTAGCAAACATAGAAAGTTATAGGATATAGCCACTATTGATTAGTCCTTACACAGCTGAGCCTCCAAACCAGGACATTTTGACAGTGAAACTGAACACTATTAGTAATCTATGTTAGAAATATATGTATAAACAGGTATTGTCCTAGGTAAACTAGGATGCAAGTTTACTTTGTTCTCTATAATTTTTAATAGCATCTGCTTTCATTCTCAAACTCTTCCCATTTTGGACAATAGATTACATTAGTAGTTCTCAAGTTTTTCAGTCTCAAGACTGCTTCACCCTCCTAAAAATTAATTCGGAACCAAACTAACATTTGTTTATGTGGATTATATCTCTCAGCCTATTTAGGGCCCAAACTAACATTTGTTTGTATCTCAGCCTTTCCATGTGATCCATTAAAAGTGAGACATTTTAAATATATTATTAATTCATCGAGAAATAAAAATACATTGCATGTTTACATAAATAACATTTCGGCAAACTCTTGTTTTCCAAAACCAGTCAGGGTGACGTTGTTCTACATTTTTGGAAATCTCTTTAATGTCTGGTCTAAGAGAAGACAGCCAGGTTTTCACGTTTGTTTCAAGATTCAATCAGTTGTGACATCACATATGATAACAGCATCTGAGAAAATGAGAGTGAAAAAATGCAAATGACATCCTACTATTATTAAGAGAGTCATTTTGAGCTTGTACAGACTGCCTGAGTACACTGTGAGAACTGCTGCATTATGCTGTCTCCTTATTTAAGGGCAAGAGGAGGTCTCTTCATGGAGCTTCCATGAAGAACTGGCCAAGCCACACAAGCCTTGTTTGTTGTTTTCTCTGCCCAGAACACACTTCCCTTCATCCCCAAGTGGCCACTTCCTTTGTGTGATCCCTGTTTTAACATTAAGGTAGCTTCCTACAGAAGCTCTCCACTGACCTCCAGGAGACAAGTCCAGAGCTTTTGTTGTGGGTTTTGAAGGAACACTGTGCTTTCTTCATCACTTAATATAATTCCACATCATTGCCCTCGGAAATGTCTGTCCACTTCACAGCCTGGAAGTCTCAGGTGGGTAAGGATTGGGTCTCTATCCCAAGTATGGCACCTTAGACCCCTCAGCCATCCTGACTTCCATATCTATTCTTCTGAATATTGTGTTCCTAGCACCAGAACGGTGCCTGACACAGCATAGAAGCCTAATAAATATTTCATATTCAAATTACGTATTGAATGAACCAAATAAGGGAATGCCTAAGCTTCATGTCCGAAAGCTGGGACATCTATTTGTGACTAGCCACAGAGGAGGCTACTGTCTGTGACAGAATAAAACAAGTGCTTGACATAAACCATAATTTGCATATGCATCATACTAAATACTGAGATACAGACCTAATTATAATAAGGACAAAGTGAAGGCAGACCAAGGATGGGAAAAGGGATAAGGCTGGGGCTCCTCCATAAGCTTTGTCTGAATGTAAAGTACCTTGGCTGCCATGTGATCACACAGGTATATTACATGGTTCTTCAGTACTCTGTACTCAGCGAACTCTCCCTCTTCTAGACTTCTGTACTGCTGAGTGCTTTATATTCTTAAGACTCTTTTCTTATATGGCCTATATACTGTCATTATTTTTCCTGAATGTTGTCATATCCTTTTACTCAATGACGAGTTTGAGATCTCACCCTCTGCACCTTGTAATTTTTTCCTCTCCCCATGATATCTAGATGGGCTAACATTCTGCACATAGTAGGCACTGACAAATAGCTCTGCATGGTGTGCTGATACACACTAGCAGAGCACAAGATTGCATCAAATTTACCTTATTGTAAAAAGAGCAAAAACAACAAAAATTGTTCTGCGTACTATGCAAAAGTTTGAAGACAAAAAAAAAAAAAAAAAATCTATCTTTGGAACCCTGCCATGTATCCTGACTGGGACCCTTTGTGATGAATGCCTAACCTTTAGCAACTTTGATGCCCATGGGTATTCATGAGGGAACAGAGCTCCAGCTCCACAGTACATTCTCAGCCTCGGGGTGTAGCCCATCTCATCCTTTTTGAGTTATGGGTCCCTGTTCTTTTACTCAGATTTATGAATTCAGACAGCATCATAGGAGGCAGGTACAGCACATAAATCAAATAACATAGGCACATGGGACAAGCTGCAAAATTATCATTGTCCCTTTGCACACTTTACAATGTCAGAGTGAGGATATGTCTAATAGTCTAGAAGCGTGAAACAGTTAACATCACACATTAAGTGCCTCGCTTTTTATGTGGGTTTCACTTAGGCACAAGAAAAGACTAGCTTCATATATTTCTGCGCTCAATAATAAATGTATAACCTAACTGCATAATATACATGTAATTCTCTATCAGAAAAATGCTAATGAGCTAGATTCTGTCCAAGTTTTCTTCTAAAATTCTATAATTCAAGGAGATAATATTTTAAATGTTCGTTAATGGTGGCCCTGAGAGCATTAAAAACAATTCCCCCATCAAAATAAATAACCTTCGGTGTTTTCCAATGGATCTCCACCATTCAGAGAATAGATAGTACTAAGTGCCAGTAAAGAAAAGCAGTATCTTTACATGAACAATTTTTTTCAATGGTCTATATCAAAATAACTTCATGTACTTGTGATGCAGAAAATTGGGTTTCCATCAAAGACGCCTGCTCCCATCTATGATTTTAGAGCTATTGCTGCGAACTAATTGCTCAAACAGTGTTTACAAGTCCAAATTCCCCCCTGCACCTCTGTGGTCAGCAGAGTATAACCACAATACCGTACCAATGGAATCTGACACAAGGATATATACCACTTCTAGGACCAGCCCATACAAAACTCGCATATATTTTTTCATGCTCTCTTTCTTGATGCTCAGAGCAATCTCAGAAACCACACAATGTACGTAAGAGAGCTTCTATCCACCTGGGGCCCTGAATGACTACATGGACCAGATCTTCCTTCCTACTCCCTGAACAACATCCCTCCATACCTCACCCTCAATCACTATTAGGGAAATTTATATGAGTGAGAAAAAGCTTCTATTCTGTAAGCCACTGATATTTGGGGGCTTATTGGTACACAGCAGCTACTATATTGTATCAGTACAATTGCACTCACACTATTTCTTTCAAAACAAAGCACAACAAAAAGTATTATTTTCTTTAGAATTTTAAAGAATGTTTTCTTTTCCTTCCCAGGCATCTTGACTTAAACACACAATTGTAGAACAAAGGATGTGTTTTGTTTCAAAGTGTTAAACTTTGTTTATTGTGAACTCCTTGATTCTTAAATATTAAATATTCTGAGAAAAATTTAATATTGACAGAGAATGAGGTCATGCAGGATTTCTACTACATTCATGATAATTAAAAAAAAAATTCCCTAGAAGGGTTGGACACCGAGTAAGTCTTACTCCCTTGAGAGTAACTAACTACCTTCTCCCCTGGGATCTTTCTGTCATTTCAATTAAAAACTCAAAGATTTTTCCAAGTTGGCAAAAATGAAATTTGGGGTAACAGTTTCCCTTGTCACTTCTTTTCTTCTGAAAGGGGGAAAATGACTTTCTGAACGCTCTACTTCTGATTAAACAGTTTTCACAGCTGTCCAGGGAGCCAGGGTCTCCCGCCATAACCTGGTCCAGTGGTCCCACCACCTTCTCTCACTCTCTGACCTGGCTGTCTTCAGCACACTTACACAGCCGTACCAGTTTTTGGTTTCTGGTCCCCTTCTCACTCAAAATGTTTCCAGATGCCGTTCGGCTTCTGGGTTGCACATCTCCCCACAGGGAAGTCTCTAAACACACAGCTTCTCTGCCTTTCTTCCTACATGCCTGAATCTTTGTGCTTTCATACCCACTTCTGCTTGAGTCACTTCTGTTACAGAATGGTAGCAAGTCTCAATTTTCCCTAAGCTGTCAGAGTCACTTCATTATTGAACAATCTCAAGTTCCCTTTCTTCACTGACTGTGCTTTGTGCTATAATTTATAGACATTAGAGTTATTACATATGGTTTTCAGTCCTTATTCCTGCTATTTTCTCTCATGATCACTTTGTGTGATTATGATACCACTATCACAGGATAGCAGTGAATTACACAGTTTCTTCGGGGAAATTCATGGAGATTTCAACAAACTGTTTGAAGAAAGCAATTACTCTACAGCATTTCTTTCATGGGAATATCAACCTACTAATGATCCCTTGAAGAGAAACTCTGGTTGTTTTAACTCATATTGCCAACTTTGAGATTCTTCTATTTTATCATAGATTATGTGTTTATTACTTTTCTGAAACCTATTTACTGCCCAACTGATACTAAACTTATGTGCCTGGGTTTCTACATTTCTGCTTTTTAGAGATTTGGATATTCATTTCCACACTTGTGACATCAATCTCATTTTTCATCTCTGTCCATGATTAATTCTAGTGGCTGTGAAATACCATGCAACTTCCTGGCATCAGTTCATGTGAATTTTGTGCTTTCTTCCTTCCGACACCATGTAGTCAAAACTTTGAAGGTCTTTTTTTTTGATGAAAGCAGGAGTTGAGTGAGTTCTGTGCCCCTTTCTGTCATCTTTTATTATCTTTCCCCAAAAGAAGCCTGTTCTTTCCTTAATTGACCTTCCTATTTGATACTAACTTTAAAAAACACTCTCGTTGGTTCCTGTGGATATACGTAGGAATCAAACTGGTCATTTGGGATTTTAGCTAAGTGGACATTATTTTGACAGTTCCAGGTTACTCATTTCATTTGTGCCCTTGGTCATGTGTAGTTTTTTTCCATCCATTCTTCATGATCTTTTAAAGTTTCCATTCATGTAAAAGGATGTTATTATCATGGTATTGATTTAATGAAGAAAATTTTGGAAGCCTAGAAGCTAAATAACAAATGAATGAAATAAAGGTGCATGTTTATAATGCCAAAGGGGGACATCTCATGACCCTCGCCTGGGTTTTACTTGTAGGTTTTTCCCGGCAATCCTGCTCCCTGATGTGTGTTCTCATAACAAGAGCACTCGATGTGGTTGTGCCCATAGCCGTGCCTCCCAGGGCATTTCAGGAGTAAAGGTCAGCGAACTTCAATTACACTTGTGCTCAATTAGCAGCTCCCTGCATTTCATTTTGCTTGCCTTTTTGTTCCAATGAAATTTCTGTCTCAAGAGGTTTACCTGATTTCAGATCAAAACTCTGAAATAGGTTGATGTTGTAAAGCTTCTGAGGAGAGCTTAGGGTCTTTAAATTTTATACCTTTCAAAGATTTTCCTGGGATCTAGAATTTCCCTTCAACGCAGAAGATATATTCCATAAACAGAGAGGTTTTCAACTTTATGGCTTGCAGTTTCTTTGGAACTCTATTACATTCAAAAGCACGTTTGGATTCTGGGTTTGGTTTTACATTTCAACCAGGATCACTGCTCCCTCTTAGACCACACGCTCTGCACAAGCGATTTCAGTGTCCGTGGAAAAGGAGAAAGCCTTTCAATGCTTCTTAAAAATTTTTAATTCGTAAGGGAAAATGAATACTGAAGCCTGTAGATACAATGACTAGGAGAAAAGTTTTTCCGCTATTGCCCCAGGCCATCATAAAATGCGACTGGCCTTTGTAATCTTAGCAATCTTGTTTTTCATTACTTCCCACCGCTGTTTACACACCTGTTCTCACTGTTTTTGTCATTCTGTTCGGAACAACAAAAACACATATTGCTTTTCTCATTTTACCCAATACGTTAAATGGAGGCTGTGTTTCAACAATTCATATGAAAACAAGGATGACTTTTTTACATTCCTTCCTGAACAGGATCCTAAAGAAGCTCTAAGCATTGTACTAATTTACTCAGTGATTACATATTAACTGAGAAAGCAATATTAAAAAATTCTTTTCATTTCTGAAAAACAGACTGCTTCTAGGCTTGTAATTTATTTTAATTGAATGCTGAGAGAATTGCTGGCTATAAAACAGAGGAAAGCAGTTCATTTGGGTCTAAAACATGGATGCAAACCCAAAGGCTCACAGGGGTCGGGCAGGGAATACAAATGAGTGGACTGGAGAAGACAGATCCAGCAGTAAGCTGGAGGGGCACAGGCCTTACCCAGGGGTGCTCCTGCTGCCAACAGCTGGGTAGCCCACAGGTGCCTTCAGGGATTTAGATTTCTCTTTCCAGAGCTTCTAATTCTTAAAAAGATGCCAGGAATCTGGATTTTGATGTGAAACATTCTGCTTTTCGAAGACTGGCCACCAGCTCAAAGTGTTTTAAAACCTTCTGCACACCTGAAATAAACAAATAAAGAGGAAAAGAAACATCCTGGAGGATGGACTGGGCTTGGGCATCACATTTCTCTACCTGCTTCAGGTTAGAAAATTAGTTTTTCTCCCAACAGAAATGATCTTTGGCTTTTTGTTATGACTTCATTCTTATATTGCTTTTTTTTTTTCCCAATTCTATTCCCTGGTGTGTCACTAGGGAAAAAGTTCAAGAGAGCATGAAATTGGGAGATTACCCATACATATAATTATTAATAATATTATGTATTAATAATACATAAGTATATGTATAGATACATGTATAATTCTAGGGGCAAAGAAGAGAGGAAAGCAAATACTTAGTTTTTTAGAAATCCCAAAGTAGGATAATTGGCTGAAGCTCTAAAAGACATTCCGGAGACACGTGAGCATAAAGTTCAGCACACTCCATCATCTTGAAGGAAGGCCATCAGATCTGAGTATGTGCAGATCTGCACGTTTATTTATATTAACCTTACAGCATTAGATATGCTGATTAGTTTGCATGGTACCATGGCAATTTATTCTTTGTAAAATTCAAAATAGCTTTCTGTATTTTTTTTCTCCTCTACCTTTTAAATCTCTATTTCAGATTTTCTAATTATGTGATGGTGGCATTATCTTAGGTGTGTGAACATTTTCACTAAGCCCAAATAGGATGATTCCAACTATTCACAACTTTAATTGATTTTCATTCCTTCTCCACTCTTATACGTCATATTTACTACATTCCTTTTGAATTTAGAAAAATGAATTAAATTAACATGCTAAAATTTTTGTATTCTTAAGTTACTTTTTTCTTTCCCCAAGACATAAGGGAGACTAAAACAAGAAGAAAAATATCAGCTGATTTGAGGTCGAAAACCATTAATTGGTTTTAGTTTAATTCATATTGCAAAGCAACTGGTCATTTTGGTCAACTGATTCCATAAAGAAATCTTCGGGAAAAAATAACCAGCCAAATCAGTTTTACTCAGTAGCTATCAATTTATTACATTCTTTTCCACCTAAATATTTTGGAGAGTATAAGCAGAGCTTTACACATCACATAACCAGCTGATAAAAAATATATATCAAATTTTTTTTGTATAGAGTAAGCAACTTTTAAAAGATAACTTATTAAAGACATTATCTCCTTTTCATGATATAGCCTTAATATGGTTACCTCTATTTTATGTCTATATTTTTTAAAGATTTAGTTATTTATTTTAGAGAGAGAGAGCATGAACAGGAGAGAAAGAGAAAAATCTCTGCTGAGTACAGAGTCTGACCCAGGGCTCAGTCCCATAATCCTGAAATCACAATCTGGGCTGAACTCAGGAGTCAGACCCTTAACCGACTAATTGTAAATATTAAATTTGACCCAACTTACAGAGGTATTTCTAATATATATTTCTATGTTTTAATTAGATGTGACTTTTTACTTAGTCCTTTTTTCAACTCATCTCTTTTTCTCCATAAGGTAATTACTTATGAGTCTTACAATTACTTTCTATTTAGTTTTTATAAAGAAACTATCTATCCCCTCTACTTCAGCAAATAACAGTTCGGCACAAACTGTTATTAATTCATTTATGAATAACATTCATAATAAAGCAGACACGAATCTTCATTACCTTAAGTTACGTGATGGTTTGTTAGATATGACAGCAAAAGGGATAGGAGGAAAAAAGGCAACAAAGAATAGATACATTGGACTTCATACAAGCTAAAACCTTCCATGCTGCAAATAATACTAGTAAGAAAGCGAAAAGACAGCTCACAGATTGGAAAGAAAGATTTGCAAATCATGTATCTGAGAAGGAATTTGGATCTAAAATATATAGAAATATATAGCAGTATATAAGACTCTGACAACTCAACAATTAGTAAATATTCCGTTTAAAAAGTAGATAATCTGCAGCAACATTTCTCCAAAGAAGATACACATTTGGCCAGTAAGCACACAAAAAGATGCCCAACATTATTAGCTGTTAGGGAAATACAATTCAAACTATGAGATTCCACCTCACACTCACTATGATAGAGTAAGACTACGGAGAAATTAGGACCCTCATACATTATTGGTGGAAATGTAAGGAGTTCTAGCCACTTTGGAAAACAGTTTGTTAGATTCTCAACGGTTCATCATAAAGCTACCATATGACCCAACACTTACACTGGTAGCTACAAACCCAAGAGAAATGAAAATAGCTCTACCCAAAACCTTGGACAAATGATAATATCCATAAAGTGGAAACAACTCAAATTTCTATCAACAGATGAGTGGTTGAATAAAACACAGTGTATCTATACAATGGACATACAAATGTGAATAGAAGTGATGAGATCAGACATGGCTGTCATTTCCTGATCTCTGAGGAAAACTGCTCATTCGTTCACCATTAACTGCGTTGTTAGCTGTGGGGTATTCAGATCTGCTCTTTATTTGGTTGAAGTTCCCTCTATTCACAGTTTGCTGAGCATTTTTATCATGCAACAATGTTGGATATTATAAAATCTTTAATTCTGCAACTATTAACATGATTATATGTTTTAGTCCTCTTTCTAATACAATGCTGTATTACATTGATGGTTTATCAGATGTTAAGTCAATCTTATATTCCTGGGATAAATCCCACTTACTCATGGTATATAATCTTCTACATATTACTCACTTGATTTGCTTGTATTTTGTTGAGAATTTTGCTTCTATATTCAAAGAAATGTTGGTCTATCATTTTTTTATTGAAATACTGTGGTCTGGTTTTGTATGAAGGAACTACTTATAGAAGGAACTACTAGATTAAAAGAACAACATGGGTGGGGCACCTGGGTGGCTCAGTGGGTTAAGCCTCTGCCTTCAGCTCAGGTCATGATCTTGGAGTCCTGGGATCAAGCCCCACATTGGGCTCTTTGCTCTGCTTCCCTCTCTCTCTCTGCCTGCCTCCCGTCTTACTTGTGATCTCTCTCTCTCTCTGTGTCAAATAAATAAACTCCATCTTTAAAAAAAAAAAAAAAAAAGAACAACATGGGTAATATTCCACCCTTTTTCATTTTTTTGAGTTTGTAAACAATTAGTGTCAATTCGTCAATTCTTCAAATGTTTCATAGAATTCACTAAAAAAAAAAAAAAAAAAGCCGTTTGGGCCTGTTCTGGGAAATTTTCAAATGACTAATTCATTGTGTCACAGGTCTTTTCAGATTTTCTATTTCATTTGAGTCAGTTTCAGAGATTTATGTATTTCCAGGATTTTGTCTATTTCATCCATGTTTTCTAATTTATTGGTATATTGTTGTTTATAGTATTCCCTTACAATTATTTATATTTCTGAAAAGTAGGTCATGGTGTCCCTTCTTTTATCTCTGATTTTACTCATCTGAATCATCTTGTTTTTTAGTCAATCCAGCTAAAGGACTGTCAATTTTTTTGACAGCAAAAAATGAACTTTCAATTCATTAATTTTTCTACAATTTCACACAAACTCACCCAGAAAATCAAAGAGGAATGGTTATCTCTCCAATTATTCCATGAGGCCAGCATTATTCTTATATCAGATATACAAAAATATTGCAAGACAAAAAAATTTCCCTCATAAACATAGATGCAAAACTTATTTTTTTAATTTAGCAAATCAATACAATAATGTATAAAAATATAATACACCATGACCAACACTGATTTAGCCCAGGAATGAAAAGTTGATTTCACATTAGAAAAGCAATCCACGGGGTGCCTGGGTGGCTCAGTTAGTTAAGTGACAGCCTTCAGCTCAGCTCATCATTCTGGAGTCCTGGGATTGAGACCCACATCAGGCTCCCTGCTCAGTGGGGAGTTTGCTTCCCCCCAACACTCCCCCCTCTCATGCGCACTCTCTCTCTCATTCTTTCTCTCTCAAATAAATAAATACATATAATCTTTAAAAAATAAAAGGAAAGCTATCAATTTAATTCACCATATTAACAAACTAAAATAATAAAACCGTATCATCTCAATAGATGCAAAAAAAGCTTTTTTTTTTAAGATTTTATTTATTTATATGACAGAGAGAGCACAAGTAGGCAGAGAGGCAGGCAGAGAGGCAGGCAGAGAAGGGGGGGGAAAGCAGGCTCCCCACTGAGCAGAGAGCCCTATGCGGGGCTTCATCCCAGGACCCTGGGATCATGACCTGAGCTGAAGGCAGAGGTTTCAACCCACTGAGCCACCCAGGCACCCCCCCCCCAAAAGCTTTTAATAACATTCCAAATCTATTCCTAAAAAAATCTCCCAGCAAACTAGGAAGAGAGGAAAAACCTGATCAAAGGGTATCTATTAAAAACCTAGAGCTGATATACTTGGAAGTGAAAAACTGAAAGCTTTCACCCTACAACCAGGAATAAGGCAAGAATATCTGCTCGCATCACTTCTATTGAACATTTTACTACATGTTCTAGTCAGCATAATAAGGTAAGTCAAATAAATAAAACTATCAAGACTGGAAAGAAAGAAATAAACTATGTTCTGACCATCTGCACAGGAAATCCAGTTGGATTTACAGAAAGAGCCACTGGAACTAGTAAGAGAGTATAACAAGACTGCAAAATACAAGATCATACATACCAAAATAAATAAGAAATTGGATAGGACAATTTTAAAATACCATTTATAATATTTTCATGATATTAAATGCTTAGGTAAAAATGTAGTTAAATATTTATAAGATTTGTATGCTGGAAATGACAAAACCTTGCTGAGAAAAATTAAAGTAGATCCAAATAGATGGAGATATACCATGTTCATTAATTAGAAAACTCAGTATTGTTAATATGTTAATTCACCCCAATTTGACCTACAGATTCAACACTATCCCAATAAAATTGCTAGTAGCCTTTTTGTTACATACAGACAAGATTTCCTAAAATTCATACAGAAAAACAAAAGAACTAAAATAGCCAAAACAATTCTGAGAATGATAAAGTAGAAGTTCCACCACTTGACTCTATAAATTACTATAAAGATACTGTATCGAGAAAGAATGGTACTGCCATTAATACAGATAGATAAAGGGAACTGAACAGAAAGTTCAAAAGCAGAACCACATATATTGTCAATTTACTTTTAAAGAAGTTGCAAAGCATTTCAATGAAAAAAATGATAGTCTTTCCATCATATGGAGCTAGAATAATTGGGTATTCATGAAGACATCCATTACTACTTTGCATCATATACAAAAACTAATACAGGAGAGATTATGGGGGCATCTGCAGGGCACAGTCAGTTAAGCGTCTGACTCGATTTTGGTTCAGGTCATGATCTCAGTGTCATGAAATCAAGCCCTGGGGTTGGGCTTCATGGTCAATGGAGAGTCTGCTTGAGATTCCCCATCTCCCTCTTCCTCTGCTCCTCCCCTACATGCATCAGCTCTCTCTCTCTCAAATAAATAAATACAGAAAACAGAATATAGATATATATGAAAGACCTAAAACTATAAAATTCCTAGAATAAAACATAGGAAAAAATCTTTGTGACTTTGGGTTAGGAAATGATTTCTTAGATATAGCACAAAAGCATAATATACACAAACAAATTAGAAAATTAGCTTCAACAAAATTAAGGACTGCTGCTTTCAAGAGACATTGTTAAAAGAGAGAAAAGACAAGTTTTAGACTGGGGAAATATATTTGAAAATCACATTTCTGATAAAGGACTTATATAAAAAATATGTAAAGCACTCCCAAATCTCAATATAAGAAACAACTCAGTTAAAAAAAAAAAAGGCAAATAATAAGAACAGACCAAAGTAAATTAATTGCAAATAAGTACATGAAGAAAAACACTCATCATTATTACTCACTAGGGAAATCCAAATTAAAAACCATAATGAGATATTTCTACACACCTATGAGTATATTTAAAATTAAAAGAACTAATCATACCAGTATTTTCAAGGATACAGAGCAAGTGGAATTTACACATAACACTTATAAGCTTCCTGAGTGCTGTATTTGATTCTAATTCAGCCCACTATCCTTATTAGTAACAAGATTAATAAATATTTTTGAAAATATAAAAAGTTGATAATTTATTAATAACTAAACAATTCTCACAAAGTAGAACCATTTTCTATCTCTTATGCAGGATAAAAATTCTCAAAGTCAAATGACATGTCTAAAATCACTCTGCCATCAAAAATCAAAAATTATTAATGAATCCTTCTCTGATCTATTCCCCTCCCCCAAATTTGATAATTATATGACAAAATTCTATTCTTTACATCATTTTTGTTAATTGTAGGTATTTAATTAAAATTAAAATGTATAAATTCTTTTTTCTTTTCTTTTTTTTTTTTTTTTGGTAAATTGACATATAAAGAAAAAGACCTGGACACCTGGGTGGCACAGTCAGGCAAGCATTTAACTTTTGGTTTCAGCTCAGGTCATGATCTCATGAGTTCTGGGATTGAGCCTATTTTGGGTTCCATGCTCAGCATGGAATTTTCTTGTTTTTCTCTTCCTCTCCCTCCACTCCTCCCCCTGCCCCACTCTGTGCTCTCTCTAGCTCTCCCTCTCAAATAAACAAATAAATCTTTAAGGAGAAAGGAAGGAAAAGAAAAGAAAGAAAAGAAAGGAAAAGAAAAGGAGACAAGCAGAGAATATCAGGGAAGAAAAAAAAAAAAAACTAAATACAAAACCTTCCTTTATCATCTAAATTATAAAAACAAAGTCCTTCAGTGATTTCTCCTAGCACAGCTCATGGTCCCTTTTGCAGGTCATGATACTTCAGTTGTTCCATTGTATCCATTTAAATGTTTCTGTCACAGGGAACTGGCCAACATGCTGACAGTTAAAGGTTTAATAATTCAGAGCATCTTCTAGTTTTTACAAGTGAGGACAAGAGTATCCTTTACTTAAATGTAGCTCATTAGCTAAGACTTGTAAAACTTCTAATAGCCTTTTTGAGACTACTTTTCAAGTTATGAAATTCAATATCCCTATGCTAGAGCAGTAAATGCTCCTTGCGAACAGGATTTCAAATTTTATTTTCAGGATAGTGCATATACCAGGGTGATGCCCACCTGATTATTTTTTTTATCATCTGTGCAGACAAGGAGGCTCCCTTTGCCTCGGGACCAAGGCAACTACACATGCATCTTCTATTAGTTTTTTTCTCTCTCTGAATTTAAGATGGGATAAAATAGATAATTTTTCACTTTCCTGGGTATTTTGCTGCAAAAACTATTTATCATTCTGCAAATATATGTGTTTGGTGAATCCCTGAACTTGTTGCTATCTGAGAGCTGCATATAGAAAATTAAACAGCTCTGCTTCCTACCCACTAAGAGATTATAATCAGTTACTGATATGAGTGTAGGCATTAAATTTACTCTGCAGAATTGGAATGTCAAGTATGAGGTATGGATTACAGAATTTCACCTGTCTGGCAGAAATAAAGCTCTTAAAATAATGAAAAATATTGGTGAAAAATCACTGAGCAAATAATTGGAAAACAGTTACTGATTTTTATTCCAAGTTAGTTAAGAGACATTTTTAAATAGTCAGATTTAAAAAAAATAAACCTTGGAAGATGATATAAAGTTAGTGCCAATAAATATAAGATGTGTACAGATGGACCTTCTTAAAGAGGTGAAATATCTACTCTTAGTAATATGATGTTTTTAAGAACCAGATAAAAAGATTCGTTGAATTCTGAAATTCTGCATAGGGGTAATTAATATAACAATAAAAGTTCTTCCTACTGCTCACATATGAATTCCCCGAAAAGCTTTGTCATTTTGAAACAGTAATAATCATACTTTCAAATGAACGACACCTAAAGAAACAGAAACAACTAAATAATATTAACAGATTACGATAGAAAAACATGCATAACTCCAGTTGAAACCACTTGTGTGCTAATGATTTCCACAATAGGGTAAATAGGTTGCTCTCATTTTGCATGTCTGTTATGCATGTTTCAGAAAATAGTTGTCGGAATGTCTAAGCTGTTTTGAGTTCAAGGAGCCTGATTTGAGAATAAAGTGGTAGAGAATGGCTTGTCATAGACTTTATTCTGGTGGGCAAACCCCTCAAGTTCAAAAACCTGCAGTCTCATTATGATACAATATAATGTTCCATCAAGCAGCTAAAAGTCTTCTACTTGGCTCCAAATGTGAGAGACAAAAGACCTACTTACTGAACTCAGAAAGATGGAAATTTAGTTTTGAGAAAAGGCAGACTTGCAGGAGCTTAAATCCTGAATGAGAAAAGGAAGAGAAAAAAAAAGACTTATAATCCTCAGGAGACTTACCAAATTGAGGTGCCCTTGGCTGAGCTTTCAGACCCCCCGACTCCTGACTTAACACCAAGAAGGGTAAGAATTCAAGTGCAATTAACGGAGGTGGGGAAGGGGCTAGCAGATTCTCATATTAAGTTGGGAATTCGATTAAATCCCTAAATTCATCAGGCAGAAGTGACAAAGATGTACTTAAAATTTGCTAAACTCTTGGGAAGGTAAAGCTCTTTGAAAAGGATAAAAGAAATATGAAAGATGTATTTCTTCTTCCCTTTCCTCTAAGAAAGGGATGCGGGTGGGTTTATTACCCTTAATTATTATAGTCAAACTCCCTTGATTCACCTGGCAACAAATTGGCTTATCAGCCAGAGACTATTAGTTGTTCATTAACATCAAGTTAGACACTGTATCAGTATTCCAATAAAACTAATGAATAATAACTTTACATTTTAACAGAGCTTTATAACTTGAAAATTATTTTTCACAATATTCTTTCTCTTTCCTTTGACACTCTAGAGCAGGGACTATCAGATTATAGCCATCACCCAAATTCAGCCAGCCACTTGTTTTTATAATATTTACTAGAACACAGCCAGGCTCATTTTTAAACGTAGTTTCTATGGCTGCTTTCATGATACAAAACCCATGTTGAATAGTTACAGCAGAGACTATACAGCCTGAAAAGACTAAAATATTTACTATCTGGCCCTTTAAAGTACAGGTTTGCTGAGTTGTGCCCTACAGCTCTTGTTGGTACTACCTTTAAGGCATTTATCTTACTGGCCTTTGTTTTAGAATGATATTTGTAACTGTACTATCATTTTCTAAAGTACATGCTATTCGAAGGCAAAAGCTGCGTTTGACTCATTTTGTGTCTACTGAAATGCTTAAAACTGTAGATGATGAAAAAAATACCAATAAATTACCGTATTTGATTCTTTTAAAAATTCTGTAAGATTACAATCCTCCTATTTCAGACCTGGAAATGAAGTAAAACAGGGTGGGGGTTTGCCTTATTCTAACATGTAGCTGAATTTCAAATGTCGTTCAAATACATTTAAGAATATATATTTTTACTTTGTTTTCAAGCATCATTGAACACAACATTTCTTTATGTTTTAAGACTATTTGTTGATGGTAGTGTACCAGAGCGACCAGAGCTTACCAACTCAATGTGAAATCAGTATTTCATTACCCACTATGTATGTGAACATTTTTTCTTTGGTTTATAGATGCAATATAGCTGCTGTAAATCAAGACCTTTCTGTGTCTCCATTCATAAACTAGATAGACTCTTTAAAACCAGCATGTTGCCTCTTGAGCCATTACTTAATAATGGTTAGCTATCAATAGGCTATAATGACACCAACAGAGAAACGATGACAACTTCTCAGTAAAGCTAATCCTCCCATTTGAGGATCAGCTATGCCTACAAGTCATCTTTTCCACCCTATCCCTCACCAGCACCTTTGAGCTCAGGGAAAAGTATGCCCAGTAGGGAAATGAAAAAAAGGTGGAGACAAAGTGTCTAAAATCTCTTTCAGGAAATGAAAGCAGAGGGAGTATATTCTAACTCATTCTACAAGGTCAGTATCACCTTAATTACAAAATCAGGGAAGACATTACTAGGAAGGAAAATTACAGACAAATATCTCTCGTGACCATAGATGCAAAACAAAAATCTTTAGCAAAATAGTAATGAGTCAAATTATACACCAGTTGGGATTTATTTGAGGTATATAAGGCTGATTCAATATCTAAATATCTGTTAATATAATCTGCCACATCAACACGTTAAAGAAGAAAAATCATATGATCATATCAAAAGATGTAGCGAAAGGCTTTGACAAAATTCAACACCCATTCATGATAAAAGTTTTCAGAGAATTAGGAACACTAGGAATAGAAGGGAATTTTCTCAACTTGACAAATGCCATCCACAAAAGCTAAAGCTAACCTTATGGTTAATGGTGAGAAAGTAGATGCTTTCTCCTTAATATGAGGAACAAGACAAGGATGTCTCCTCCTACCACTGCTATTTATCATCATACCGGAAGTCTCACCTAATACAATAAGAAAAGAAAATTACACAAAAGTTATATAAATAAATATAAATATATATATGTATCTTCTATATATATAGATATTTCTATATATCTATATCTGTATCTATGGATGAAATAAAACCATCTTATTTGGAGATATGATTGTGCATGTAGAAAAAATAATAGAAAAAAAATAGAAACTAAGGAACTAATAGGAAATTATAGTAAGGTTGTGGGATATAAGATCAATATAGAAAAATCAGTTATTTCCTATTACACTAGCAATGAAAAAATGTAATATGAAATTTCAAAAAATACGATTTAATTAGGACCAAATCAAAAAATAAATAGGTATAAATCTAACAAAATATATATAAGATTTTTAACGTATCATATGTTAAGGGGAAACTAAAATCTTGATGAAAGAAATTAAAGGTCTAAATAAAGAGATAGTCCATGTTCGTGAATAGCATGAACTTATTAAGATAAACATTTTCCAAAATTGATCTGTAGATTCAATGCAAACCCACTCAAAATCCCAACAGGTTATTTTATGGATATCAACCCTGATTCAAAAGTTTATATGAAAGACAAAAACCTAGAAGAGCCAAAACTATATTGAAGAAGAATAAAGTCAAGAGACTGACAATACCTGACTTTAAGACTTACTAGAAAGCTATAATGTTCAGGATAGTGTGTCCTCAGCAAAAGAGTTGACAAATTCTATTCCATTGAAGAGAAACTTCAGAAAGAGACCTACATAAATACACTGTTTGATTGAACTTTGACAAAGAGCAAAGACACTTCAACAGAAAAAGGATAGCCTTTTCAAAAAATGGTACTAGAACAACTGGACTGCCTGCAAATAAAACCAAAGTAAAACAAAAACAGAAAAATAGGAGGGAGGAGCAAGATGGCAGAGCAGTAGGAGACTGAAATATCAGGTCCCAGGAGTTCAACTAAATAGTTATCAAACCCTTCTGAACACCTTCAAAGTCAACATGAGATAGAAGAGAAGAAAGCAGCAATTCTAGAACAGCAACCACATTCTGGAAAATGGGATGTGTGGAAAAGTGAATCTGAGGTGACAGGAAGATAGACTATGGGGAGAGGGGCCAGCTCCTGGCAGGTGAAACAGCAGCAGAGCACAAAATCATGTTTAGAAGTCTGCTTCACTGAGGGAGGTTGCTCCAGAGGGTAAGCTGGTGTGGAGCCATCATGGGAATGGTGTGGTCTCAGAACCCATGGGTTCACAAAAAGACTAGGGATGTCTGAGTGTGGCAGAGCTCCCAGGTATTGGATCAGGGAAGCTGATTACAGGGACAGAACCAAGGAGGAGCTATCAGCTCGGGGTTACCTTAAACCATGATCTGTGGCACAGTTATGCCACTGCTCTTCAAACAGGGACCCAGCAAGTGGCAGGTCTGGGGAGACTCACCTTCCTCCTCTGGGAGGCATGGTGCAGGAGCAAGCAGCAAGAATCTGCTGGGTTTGGAGACTCCAAATGGAGCCGTGCGCCAGAGATAGAAATGCTCAGTCACTGGCGGGGCACCTTGGTGACTCAGTGGGTTAAAGCCTCTGCCTTTGGCTCAGGTCATGGTCCAGGAGTCCTGGGATCAAGCCCCGCATCAGGCTTTCTGCTCAGCGGGGATCCTACTTCCTCCTTTCTCTATCACTCTGCCTTCCTCTCTGCCTACTTGTGATCTCTCTCTGTTAAATAAATTAATAAAATTTTTAGAAATGCTCAGGCACTGGCCAGGTGAGCTTGGAGTGCGGCCGGAGGCCAGGAAGATGGGAGGGTTTGACTGCTTTTCTCTGAGGCACACTGAGGAGTGGGGCCCTGAGCTCTCGGTTCCTCTGGGCTAGAGATTGGGAGGCCACCATATTCATTCCCATCCTCCAAAGCCCTACAGAAAGTGATCAGGAAACAAAATCTCCCAAGAACAAACCCAAGCAGATTACTTAGCCTTGCGCCCTGGTAAGGGTAGTGTGATTCTATCTCAGGCAAAGACATTTGAGAGTCACTGCAACAGGCCCTTCCCCCAGAAGATCAGCAAGAACATCCCACCAAGACCAAGCTCACCAATCAAGAAGAACTGCAGAATTTCAGAGCTTGGGGAAAGCAACACATAGAATTAAAAACAACAACAACAAAAAAAAAAACAAAAAAAAAACAAAAAAAAAACAAGAATTCATGGGTTTTTCCCATGATCTTTAGTCTTTCAAAGTTAAAGTTTTAATTTTTTTTTCTTATTCTACTTTTAAAATTTTTTCCTCTCTCCTATTTTAATGTTTTTTTAACTATTTTATCTTATCAATGCCTTTTTAAAAATCTTTTAAGATTTTCATTGTCGTAGTCATATATTATCCCTTAATTATATTTAACCTTATTTTTTATATACATATAGTTTAATATTTTTCTTTAAAATTTTGGGATACAATTTCTTCTAATAGATCAAATATACCCTAAGTCTAGCACATGTCTTTGTTCTAGTCTCCAGCCTGATCATATTCTTTCCTCTTTTTTTTTTCCTACTTCTTATCAATTCCCCTTTTTAGAATCTTTTTAAATTTTCATCTTTACAGTCATATTCTATCCCTTCATTGTGTTTACCTTTATTTGTGTGTGTGTGTGTGTGTGTGTGTGTGTGTGTATAAGTTTTTTTTTATTTAAAGTTTTGGAAGACAGCTTTTTCTAACAGACCAAAATATGCCCCAAATCAAGTGTGTGTGTGGCTCTGTTCTATTCACTAATCATATATATATTTGTTTTATTTCTCCACCCCACCCCCGGAGCTTTTCCCCTGGTATCAGGTCATCTCTTCTGATTTGGTTAGTGTATATTTGTCTGGGGTCATTGCTACCCTTTTAGTGTTTTGTTCTCTCATTCATCTATTCTTACCTGGATAAAATGCCAAGGCAGAAAAACTCACCACAAAACTAAGAACAAGGGGCAGTACTGACAACTAGGAACCTAATCAATATGGACATTTGTAATATGTCAGAACTAGAGTTCAGAATGACAATTATCAAGGTGTTAGCTGGACTTGAAAAAAGCATGAAAGACATTAGAGAATCCCTTTCTGGAGAAATAAAAGAACTAAAATCAAACCAAGTTGAAATCAAAAAAGCTATTAAAGAGGTGCTATAAAAAATGGAGGCTCTTACTGCTAGGATAAATGAGGCAGAAGAGAGAATTAGTGACATAGAAGACCAAATGATGGAGAATGAAGAAGCTGAGCAAAACAGGGACAAACAACTACTGGACCATGAGGGGGAAATCTGAGAGTAAGTGACACTATAAGATGAAACAATATTAGAATAATTGGGATCCCAGAAGAAGAAGGGGGGGTAAAAGGTATATTGGAGCAAATTATAGCAAAGAATTTCCCTAACTTGGCAAAGGGCACAAGCATCAAAATCCAGGAGGAACGAGAACGCCCCTCAAAATAAATAAAAATAGGTCCACACCCCATCATCTAATAGTAAAATTTACAAGTCTCAGTGAAAAAGACAAAATCCTGAAAGCAGCTCAGGACAAGAGGTCTATAAGTAGAAATATTAGATTGGTAGCGGGCCTATCCACAGAGCCCTGGCTAGCCAGAAAGAACTGTCATGATATATTCAGAGCACTAAGCAAGAAAAATATGTAGCAAAGAATACTATATCCAGCTAGGTTGTCATTGAAAATAGAAGGAGAGATGAAAAGCTTCCAGGACAAACAAAAATTTAAAAACTTTGCAAACACCAAACCAGCCCTATGGGAAATATTGAAAAGGGTCCTCTAAGCAAAGAGAGAGCTTAAAAGTAACAGACCAGAAAGGAATAAAGACAATATACAGTAAGAGTTACCTTACAGGCAAAATAATAGCACTAAATTTTTATTGTTCAATAGTTACTCTGAATGTAAATGGGCGAAATGTCCCAATCAAAAGACACAGGGTATCTAAATGGATTTTTTAAAAAAAGAAAAGATCCATTGATATGTTGTCTGCAAGAAACTCATTTTAGACCCAAAGACATCCCCAAATTTAAAGTGAGGGGGGTGAATACAATTTATCATACTAATGGAAATCAAAAGAAAGCTAGGGTGATAATTCTTATATCAGATAAATTAGATTTTAAGATAAAGACTATAATAAGAGATGAGGAAGGACACTAAATCATACTCAAAGGGTCTTTCCAATAAGAAGATATAACAATTTTAAATATCTATGCCCCTAACATGGGAGTAGCCAATTATTTAAGCCAGTTAATAACAAAATCAAAGAAACACACTGACAATAATATAATAATAGTAGGGGACACTAACACCCCCCTCACTGAAATGGACAGATCAACTAAGCAAAAGTTCAAGAGGGAAATAAAGGGGCACCTGGATGGCTCAGTTGGTTAAGCAACTGCCTTCGGCTCAGGTCACAGTCCTGGAGTCCCGGATCAAGTCCCACATCAGGCTCCCAGCTCCATGGGGAGTCTGCTTCTCCCTCTGACCTTCTCGCCTCTCATGCTCTCTCTCACTGTCTCTCTCTCAAATAAATAAATAAAATCTTAAAAAAAAAAAAGAGGGAAATAGAGGCTTAAAATGACACACTGGACCAGATGGACATCACAGATATATTCAGAACATTCCATCCCAAAGCAACAGAATACACGTTCTTCTCTAGTGCACATGGAACATTCTCCAGAATAGATCACATCCTGGGTCACAAGTCAGGTCTCAACTGGTACCAAAAGATTAAGATCATTCCCTGCATATTTTCAGACCACAGTGCTCTGAGACTAGAACTCAGTCACAAGAGGAAAGTTGGAAAGAACTCAAA
Organism: Mustela nivalis; assembly: GCF_964662115.1. Classification (NCBI taxonomy): domain Eukaryota; kingdom Metazoa; phylum Chordata; class Mammalia; order Carnivora; family Mustelidae; genus Mustela; species Mustela nivalis. The sequence goes on along the minus strand of NC_139025.1, from coordinate 70,212,719 downwards.
TACATGGAGGCTAAAGAGCATCCTACTAAAAAATGAATGGGTCAAGCAGGAAATTAAAGAAGAACTCAAAAAATTCATGGAAGAAAATGAAAACACAACTGTTCAAAAATCTGTGGGACATAGCTAAAGCGGTCCTGAGAGGAAAAGAGGTCAAACTCTCACTCTTTCTCAGGAAAGAAAAAAGGTCTCAAGTATACAACCTAACCCTACACCTAAAGGAGTTAAAGAAAGAACAGCAAAGAAAGCCTTAACTCAGCAGGAGAAGAGAACTAATAAATATCTGAGCAGAAATCAATGAAATAGAAACCAAAAGAACAATAGAACAAATCAACAAAACTAGAAGCTGTTTCCTTGAAATAATTAGATAGGATCCAACAGCACATTAAAAGGATTATTCACCACAACCAAGTGAGATTTATTCTTGGGCTGCAAGGTTGGTTTAACATCCACAAATCAATCAGTGTGATACAATACATTAATAAGAACCAGAACCATATGATACTCTTAATACATGCTGACAAAGCATTTGACAAAGTATAGCACCCTTTCTTGATCAAAACTCTTCAAAGTGTAGGAATAGAGGGTACATACCTCAATATCACTAAAACCATCTATGAAAAACCCACAGCAAGTATCATTCTCAATGGAGAAAAACTGTTCCCCTAAGGTCAGGAACACAACAGGGATGTCCACAATCATCACTGCTATTCAACATAGTTCTAGTACTAGAAGTCCTAGCCTCAGCAATCAGACAACAAAAAGAAATAAAAGGCATCCAAATTGTCAAAGAAGAAGTCAAACTCTTACTCTTTGCAGATAATATGATATGTTATTTGGAAAACCCAGAAGACTCCACCTCAAAACTGCTAAAATTCATACAGGAATTCAGTAAAGTGTCAGGATATTAAAATCAATGCACAGAAATAAGTTGTATTTCTTTACACCAACAGCAAGACAGAAGAAATAAAAATTAAGGAGTTGATCCCATTTACAATTGCTCCCCAAACCAAAAGATACCTAGGAATAAACCTAACCAAAGAGGCAAAGAATCTGTATTGAGAAAACTATAAAGTACTCATGAAAGATATTGATATTTCCACAAATAAATTATAAAAATAAAGTTATTTCCACAAAGAAAAGGAAAAATGGTCCATGCTCACGGATTAGAAGAACAAATATCATGAAAATCTCTGTGCTACCTAAAGAAATCTATACATTTAACAATCCCTATCAAAATACCATCAATATTTTTCAAAGAAATGTAATAAATAATCCTAAAATTTATATGGAGCTAGAAAAGACCCCAAATAGCCAGAGGGATGCTGAAAAAGAAAAACCAGTGGTGGCATCATAATTGCAGACTTCAAGCTCTATTACAAAGCTGTAATCATCAAGACAGTATGGTACTGGTATAAAAACAGACACATAAATCAAAGGAACAGAATAGAGAACCTAGAAATGGATCCTCAACTCTATGGTCAACTAATCTTCGACAAAGCAGGAAAGAATGTCCAATGGAAAAAAGACAGTCTCTTCAACAAATGGTGTTGGGAAAATTGGACAGCCACATGCAGAAAAATGAAACTGGACCATTTCCTTACACCACACACAAAAATAGTCTCAAAGTGGGTGAAAGACCTCAATGTGAGACAGGAATTCATCAAAATCCTTGAGAAGAAAACAGACATCATCCTCTTCAACCTCAGCCAAAGCAACTTCTTCCTAGAAACATCACTAAATGCAAGGGAAGCAAGGGCAAAAGTGAACTATTGGGACTTCATCAAGATTAAAAGCTTTTGCACAGCAAAGGAAATAGTCAACAAAACCAAAAGACAACTGACAGAATGTGAGAAGATATTTACAAAGGATATGTCAGATAAAGGACTAATACCCAAATATCTATAAAGAACTTATCAAACTCAACCCCCAGAGAACAAACAATGCAATCAAGAAATGGGCAGAAGACATGAACAGACATTTCTGCAAAGAAGCCATCCAAATGGCCAATAGACACATGAAAAAATATTCATCATCACTAGCCATCAGGGAGATTCAAATTAAAACCACATTGAGATACCACCTTACACCAGTTAGAATGGCCGAAATTAGCAAGAGAGGAAACAACATGTGTTGGAGAGGATGTAGAGAAAGAGGAGCACTCTTACACTGTTGGTGGGAATGCAAGTTGGTGCAGCCACTTTGGAGAACAGTGTGGAGATTCCTCAAGAAATTAAAAACAGAGCTTCCCTATGATCCTGCAATTGCACTACTGGGTATTTACCCCAAAGATACAGATGTTGAAAAGAAGGGCCATCTGTACCACTATGTTTATAGCAGCAATGGCCACGGTCGCCAAACTGTGGAAAGAACCAAGATGCCCTTCAACAGATGACTGGATAAGGAAGATGTGGTCCATATACACTATGGAGTATTATGCTTCCATCAGAAAGAATGAATACCCAACTTTTGTAGCAACATGGACAGGACTGGAAGAGATTATGCTGAGTGAAATAAGTCAAGCAGAGAGAGTCAATTATCATATGGTTTCACTTATTTGTGGAGCATAACAAATAACATAGAGGACAAGGGGAGATGGAGAGGAGAAGGGATTTGAGGGAAATTGGAAGGGGAGGTGAACCATGAGAGACTATGGACTCTGAAAAACAATCTGAGAGATTTGAAGGGGTGGGGGGTAGGAGGTTGGGGAAACCAGGTGGTGGGTATTACGGAGGGCACGAATTGCATGGAGCGCTGGGTGTGGTGCAAAAACACTGAATACTGTTACGCTGAAAAGAAATAAAAAATTTAAAAAAAAATTTGCACTGTGATGTGCCAGTTGGAAAAAAAATAAAATTCAAAAAAAAAAAATGACTTACATAAATGTCTGGCTGTGGGTATTAGGAGGGCATGTATTGCATGGAGCACTCAGTGTGGTGCATAAACACTGAATCTTGGAACACTGAAAAGATAAAATTAAATTCTTAAAAAGGATAAATGCAAGAAACTTTTTACCAAAATATCTGATGTCTTCAGGGGAATGTGAGAATTTGTTAATTCCAAATTAAAAATGCCATGTATTTTATAAAATAAAGTGCCCAATAACAATAAAAGCCTTTTGTAAAATAAATGAAAAAAAAAAACAAAAACAAAAAAAACCCTTTTGCACAGCAAAGGAAATAGTCAACAAAACCAAAAGACAACTGACAGAATGTGAGAAGATATTTACAAAGGATATGTCAGATAAAGGACTAATACCCAAATATCTATAAAGAACTTATCAAACTCAACCCCCAGAGAACAAACAATGCAATCAAGAAATGGGCAGAAGACATGAACAGACATTTCTGCAAAGAAGCCATCCAAATGGCCAACAGACACATGAAAAATTGTTCCACATCACTTGGCATCAGGGAAACACAAATCAAAACCACAATGAGATACCACCTCACACCAGTCAAAATGGCTAAACTTAACAAGTCAGGAAAGCACAGATATTATTGGTGAGGATGCAGATGAAGGAGACCCCCTTATACTGTTGGTGGGAATGCAAGCTGGTGCAGCCACTCTGGAAAACAGCATTCTGATGGGGCACATGAACCCAAATATTTATAGAGACAATGTCCACAATAGCCAAACTGTGGAAAGAACCTAGATGTCCATCAATAGATGAATGGATAAAGAAGATGTGGTACACACACACACAAACACACAGGAATACTATGCAGCCATCAAAAAAACCAAAATCTTGCCATTTGCAACAACGTGGATGGAACTAGAGGGTATTACTATGAGCAAAATAAGTAAATCAGAGAAAGACAATTATCATATGATCTCTCTGATATGAGGAATTTGAGAAGCAGGGCAAAGGGTTTTCGGGGTTAGGGAAGGAGAAAATTATGGGATTGGGAAGGAGATAAACCATAAAAGACTCTTAATCTCACAAAACAAACTGAGGGTTGCTGGGGGGTGGGGGCAGTAGGGGAAGGTAGTTGGGTTATGGACTTTAGGGAGGGTATGTGATAATGTGAGTGCTGTGAAATGTGTCAGCCTGATGATTCACAGAACTGTACCCCTGGGGCAAATAATACATTATATGTTAATTTAAAAAAAACATAAAAATAAACAAATGAAAAAAACACAAAAGTATCTACATACAATCCTTTCACAAAAATTAGCTCAAGGTGGATCAAAAACCTAAAAGCAAAATATAAAATTCCTAGAAGATAAAATAGGAAATCTAGCTGATTTGAGTTGGTGATGACTTTTTACATATAACAGAAAAATCATAATTCATGAAAGATAAAATTGGTAAGTTGGACTTCATTAAAATTAAAAATTCTGCTCTGTGAAAGACAATGTTGAGAGAATGAAAAGACAAGCCACTATCTGAAAGAAAATATTTGCCAAACACATAACTGATGAAGGACTTATGTTCAAAATATACAGGTAACTGTTAAAAATTCAACAATAAGGAAATAAGAACCCCAAGTGGAAAGTGGACAAATGATCTGAATAGAACTTCACCAAAGAAAATATACAGATGACAAATAAGTATATGAAAAGGTGTTGGACATCATACATCCTCAGGGAACTGAAATTTAAAACAAGATACAACTACACATATATTAGGATGGCCAAAATCCAAAGTACTGACACCTAATACTGACAAGAACGTGGTACAACAGGAACCCTCAGTCATCATTGCTGGTAGGAATGCAAAAATGGTACAGGCACTACTTTGAAAGATAGTCTGGAATTTTCTTACAAAATCAAACATTGATTTTCCATATAATCAAGTACTCAAATTCCTTCATATTTACTCTGATGGATTTAAAATATATGTTTATAGCATCTTTATTTGTAATTGCCAAAAACTGGAGATAACCAACATGTCCTTTGATAGGAAATGGATAAGCATATTGTGTTGTGCCCATATGAGAAGCATTATTCAGCAATGAAAAAAAAAAGCTATCAAGCTATGAAAAGACATAGGGGAAACTTGCTAATTAAAAGAAACCAGTCTGAATAAAACTATATGCTAAATGATTTTAACTTTCTATGACATTCTACAAGAAGGCAAAACTGTAAAAACAATAAAAAGTTCAGAGTTGCCAGGATTTAAGGGGGTGGCAGCAGGGTGTGAATAGGTTGGTCATAGGGCATTTTAGGTCAGTGAAGCTATACAACACTGTAATGGTGGATACATGTCATTATGTATTTTCCAAAACCCAGAAACTGTGTAATACAAAGAATGAACTTGAGTATGAACTGTGGTCATTAGTTAATAATATCAATATTAGTTTACCAATTGTACAGATATACATTAGTGCAACATGTTGGCAATAGGAGAAACTGGGAGTGAGGGGTATAAGGGAACGCTGTCTTTTCTTCACAACTTCTCTATATACCTAAAACTGCTCCAAAAAATAAGATTTTATTTTAAAAATAGATAAGTTTTTTCCCTAAGACCAGACATCCACTTGCACTAAAAATTAGCCTCTAGTTATGTCTTCAAAAATTCTGTCCTTGACAACCACAACCCTTTTTTTTTTCCCCCCTGTACTGACTCTTTCAGCAGCCTGGGGGACTTTCCAGTCCTTTCCCACCAGACTAAGTATCATTCTTGGTCTTGGACTCTCCTCTCCAAACTTTTCTGGATGATAAATTGTCATGACCATCTTGGTATGCCTCAAAATGATAACAAGTAAGCATTATTTGTGCTCTGTCTTTTTGACATTCACATTATGGGGCACCCAGAGATGTCACTGAACACGGGGAAATAATTATTATTCAGATCCCTGACCCCTCCCCTACCCCCCAAAAAAAGAGGCCTGATGCTTTCTGTCCTATCTAGGGTTATAAACAGGTTATCCTTGGCTCCATCAAATCTTGAACTTGTCCCTAGCTGTCTTGGCCCAGCCCTTCAGGGAGCATTGCCTATGAAGTTGCAAGATGTTCCAAAGTCAGGGGCACCTAGGTGGTGCAATCAGTTAAGCATCCAATTCATGGTTTCAGCTCAGGTCGTGATCTCAGGGTCATAAGATCGAGCCCTGAGTCAGGCTCCATGCACAGAATGTAAACTTCTTGGGACTCTTTCTCCCTCTCCTTCTGCCCTCCTACTTGTGTGTGCATGCACTCCCTCTTGCTCTCTCTCTTTCTCTCACACACATAAGTAAATAAATCTTAAAAAAAAATTCAAAAGTCAGCCAGGAGTAATTCAAAGTAAGCCATGTTGGTATTCAAAAGATCTTTTCCATTCTCAGCACTGTACTAGCTGCCTGGGCTGTCTTGAGCAAGTCTATTTTCTTATATCAGTTTTTGTCTTCAAGATCCCTTTCTGTTATTTTCCTTCATCCAGCAGCTCTGAGAGGTTCAGCATCTTCTTTACCCCCCATCAGCTTTATTAAAATATAATACACATATAACTGTGTATAAGTTTAAGATGTCCAATGTGATGATTTGATACATATATCCAACAGGTACATGAAAAGACGCTCAATAGCCCTAATCATCAGAGAAATGCAAATCAAAACCACAATGAGATATCATCAAACACCTGTTAGAATGGCTAATGTCAATACAAGATAAATGCTGGTGAGGATATAGATAAAAGGGAACCCTGGCACACCGTTGGTGAGAATGTAAACTGGTGGAGCTACTATGGAAAACAGTATGGAGGCCCCTCAAAAAATTAAAAATAGAGATACAATATAATCTAGCAATCCCATTTTGGGTATCTGCCCAAATGAGTGATGAAATCACTGGCTCAAATAGATATCTGCACCCCCACCTTCATTATGGCATTATTCATCAGAGCCACTACATGGAAACAACCGAGTGTCTATCACTGGATAAAGAAAATGGGTGTGTATGTATGAAAAGATACAATGGGATATTATTCAGATGAAAGAGAAGGAGAAGAAGGAGTAGGAGGAGATGAGGAGGAGGAGAAGAAGAAAAGGAAAAGGAGGAGGGAGAGAAAGAGGGGAGGAGAAGAAGAAAAAGAAAATCCTGTCATTTGAGACCATATGGATGGATCTTGCAGGTTATTGCGCCAAGTCCAGTAAACTCATCCTTTTCTTAACACATTTACTCTATTTTCCCCTTAGACAGCTCCTTAGTCTAAGTTTTGTTAAATAACTTATCATCAAACTCTCTCATGGGTCTGCCCAGTGTAGTTCAGTCAAAGCATATGTTGCTCTTTTGCTCACGTAGGTACCAGTGCAACCTTTAGAGAACAATTGCCTGCCCATTTAATGCTAAGTGTGACTTCAGTTGAATTTTATTTGTACACCACATTCTTTCAGAAAGGATTTTAAGTCAGCTTCTAAAATGAAAATTTATAAAGGTAGAAAAATAAAAATTAAAGAATAAAGAAACATAGCTAAGAAGAGAAAACAAATGCACGAATAACAAGGCTTAGCAGCTTTTAGGATTGAACATAAAACCCATATAAGCTTCCTGGTATCCCAGTCAAGGAAAGAATTGTGCACAAGAGTAGAAATCATGTCATTTCTACTTTTTATAATTTTCTAGGGAAAAAATTTCTTTTTAGTCCCAACTTTAAATGAAATGTCTGATTTTAGGGTAGTGTACCTGATTGAATGGTGTGATCTACGACATCCTCCATAGAAATTTCATAGTAAATGCAAAAGTTATGCAACCATTTGTCTATATCTTCTCTCCAAAAATTAGAGACCGAACAATTCATTATATGTTACTTTGGGGGGGGGAGGTTTAATGATTTAGCTCTCTCATTTTCTCAATTAGCTCAAGAATAAGTTGCAGAAAAACTAGCAGTAGTAAAAGATGATGTAAGACTTGAATTTTCTTGCCGACATTTGGTCTATTGACTGTAGACTGCTGAGAGATAATCTAAGATTGCAACCTCCAGAAAAAGTCTGGGGTAGTGCTAACTTGTGATAACTTAGAATAGATCCAAAATATTTTGAATCACAGTAGAGAAAGTGAAAGACTTAATATTCTATTATTCACATTAGACATTTTAAGTAAGTTTTCTTGTTTATCTAGAAATCTGTTTTACTTGTGATTATGTGACACAAGGGAATTATCAGGTAAAAAACCATCTTTTTCCTCAAGAAAAAGCTTTGCAAAAATTTTTGCACTCAGAGTCAGTGTTTACTTAGACTGCAATGGTGACTGAATACTATATTGGCTATTGTACCAATGAACAACAACGAGTTGTGCACTGAGAACAGCAAAATTGCGGAGTCTGTTTTTTCAGTGGGGTTTACAATATAGTTAAGGAAAAAGAATACACACCCTTTAGATAAAAAGGCAATGGAAAATATAAGTTAAATGTCAGCTGAGTGCCTGTTTCAATTTTATATTACCTGAAAACAACAATTAGGCTACTCATCTGTGACTAACATTTGCCTTTGATGAAACAAAGTATACAGCTATTACTCATTGCATAAGAGTGCCCACACAGGAGTAGGCAACTGAGTTCTCTTGGCTGGGGTCTGGGGCAGCTCACTGTGACCTCTTTGCCCCCCACAATCACTTTTCACAGGGCATCAGGTAGAAAATAATTTTCTGGAGGTGGTCCCTCTGAGTATGAGCACTATGTCTGTCTAGAATGCTGCCTACTTTTACCTATTCCTTTTAAGACTTCTATGTTGTATCTAACACTTTATAAATTAGTATCAATAATTCTTACATCTTAATAACAAGAAATTGCTGTAAGCAGAGATTTATGTGTAATCAGCTCTCTGACCTGGTACCTTGCTAGAAATTAATTACAAGGTATCTTCTAATTTCCTAACAAAGTGAAAAGGACAGTAAGTTATACAAGAAATGAAGAGAAGGGCATAATCCCCGAGGTCCAAAGCAGTTGAGCAAATCTTTTAAGGGAAGAGGGACTTGAGCTAAATTTTGAAGGAAAGAAGGGACTTAGTGGAATCAGTTGCCTGGGGAACAATCACTACTGTAAATTTGATGAGAAACTAGAACTACAGCTTCCAGAAGGACATTGACCATCTTAACCCACTTTCCTTATTTGTACTGAGAGAGCAGAAAACTCCTTATTAGAATCATCTCGCTCATCTCAAGCTCTCCTTTCATGAAACCATGATAGGTCATAATTTACATCCCCTTCTTTGCCCCATGTGGGGCCCTAACTGTGAAGAGGGGAGATGGGTAAATTGCAGTGGCTAATGATTTTGTCAAAATTCTCCATCTTCTACATGCCAATAGCTCATAAGCTTCATTGGCACAGTCTTTTCCTCTTGCAGTAGATGAAAAGTTTTTGCATGAAGAGCAGACAAAATCCTCCCTATACAAATCAAGAGTAACTTTTGTCTTAACTCATCAGGATAGATGGGCTGCTCAGCTGGGCATAGGAACTTCAAATTTTATCTTCCATAGTATTCTTTGGGCAGCTGTTGACTATAATAATTTCATGTCTTCTAGTTTATTTCCTTCAAGGTCAGTCATTAGTACACACTAGAAATGAACTCAAGTAATCTTGAGGAAGCCACTGAGTTTGGTAGGAATTTTCAGAATTCTAATACCCTACCACTGGTAATAATCATGTGGCACTTGAAGCAAGAATTGAAACTTCAGTCTGTTTTAATATGCAACATAACTGTATCTACCTGCTTTATTTTCTTTGCTATGCTAGAGAAATCCAACACACTTTACATGGGGGTGGGGTACAGGGGTGGTTGAGCAGGGATGACTAGAAAGGAGAAACATTCTTGGGTGATCCACTTAACAGGCAAAGTTACAAAGGACTACGTAGTCCCAAAAAAGCTATCCAAGAAAGGCATAGAGGGTGGGATAGAGCAAGATGATGTTAGCCTCTGGAGACCTGGCTTGGAATCCTACCTCTACTACCCACCATTCTGTGATTTGGCACATTTGTGACTATTATTATACACTCATGTAACAAATAACCTTTGGATCTTGGAGAATTTGTCATAGTTTCTAAAGTTTCTTGGATGACTATGCCCATTCTAGATATAACTGCAAAAATGGCCAATTGTCTCACAAATTCAGGTAACTTGTCTTTCATACATGATAACTGGAAGAGTTTTAGTTGTGACAATTCTAATGAGGTATTGGTATTTTATCTTCCAACAGCATTAAAATGTGTGGAATTTCAGACATTGGTGAACAGGTTAAGGATAGAGGAGGTCTGCCTGCAGTCTTTAAATATTGTTATGTAAACAAGAGTCATAATGGTTTCAAGATAAATACTATAGTATTTGTAGGTGATATGAGATGATGTCCAGAATTAGTGTTAAAATAATCTTTGAAGGAGAGAGATGAAGTGAGTAAGCACACAGATGAAATAGGGTTTGCCAAGTATTGATAATTATTGAAGTGTCTGATGGTTGCATGAGGACACATTTTACTATTCTTCCTACAGTTACCTATATTTTAAAACATCGTAATAAAAAGATTTTCAAAGTTGCCCCTTAAGGTAAATATTACAGAAACAAAGGATGAAGATTATCTTATAGATACATGTCTATATCCCTTCCTGTCTTACCTACACCTTATACATATCAACAGATTTAACTAATTAGAAGTAAATCAGACTTCAGGACCTAAAATTTGTTCTAAAAGTTCCATGATAGCTTTTTGTCCAAAATGTTAGAATTGAGAATCAACCAACCATGTTTATTTTATGTGGACCACAACAGCCAGCAGCAATAGGAGTAATGTCCACCCAGAAAATGAAGTTATTGAGTTGGATATTGGACAATAAAAATCTCTATTAAAACAAAATATAAACTCATCAAGTTTAGTAGTAACAGTAGTTAACAGCAACCACATGATCATTGTTTTTGTACTCTGATATTGGCATAAACTACTTAGGGACAGCTGAGTTCCCCATTCAACTACCCAGATTCCCTTGGTTTCACACACATCTTGTAATGTTTAAAATCCTGGGGATGATTCCAGTTATAAGCAAATATCAGTCTGAACCCAACTTACCAATTTTCCTGGAAGCCACAATTAGTCAAAACTCTCCATTGGTGCCTTGGGGACCAAGCTGTTTACTAAGATGACAGTGGGAACACTTTGTACATTAGCTCCTTATCAAGGCAAAGTTCTTTTACTGTGTGGTTGTCCCTATCCAAATATTGAGAATGTTGCTATCTATTTCTCTACCCCCGAAGGGGAGCTCAAGTTCTGTCTTTTCCATTGAGCATTCACTGACAAATCCAGCCTATAATGAACTCTCCTTGAAATGTTTTTGCATATTTATTCATTTAAAAAACATTGAGAATTCACATACACACAATACAAACATAAACATATACACACACATTAAGCACAAAGACTACCTGGTCAATGTTCAAAAAACATCATTTTGACTAATTGAAATATACAAGTTTTTTAGTGGATGATAAAATGTCATAGCCAAAATTAATCATACAAAATCATTTATTTTTATCAAATACATGAATGGTGGCTATGTGTGAAGCTTGTCACTAGTCCCTGTGTGAAAACAAATAAATGACTCCTTCTCTCTAAGAGCTTAATATCCAGAGGTCTAAGCAGATATGTATGCTGATAACTGAAATGAAGCCAGTTAAGAACTGAGTGGAGTTTGAATAACAAATGAAGTAAATTCCGGACTCCTTCCAAGATAGCGCTGTCCTGATCTCAGGTTGGCCCCATCGTTTCCAGGAAAACCTCATGACAAATTCTTGGCCCCCTACTGTCAACTCTACAAATCTGACGTGCAATAACGATGTCATAAAGTCAAATACCAGTCTCGTTTTTCCTTAGAAGGCTGGGGAAGAGCTATTCTAGAATCTGAATAAGGAGCTGTTTTGATTCCCAGTCATTGTTTTTTCCAATAAAGCCATAGATTTAATCCATTAGTCAGGAAGCACAGCAGGGACCCTGGAAGTGCTGTATCATCACTTTACGCAAGTTTGCGGTGTTCTTGCCAAGTGTGCAATAAGAAACGACTTCATGATGTAAAATCTGAATTTGTTTGCCATGACATTTAGTTAAGATACTCAATTAATTGGTTAAGAAAACCTTTCTTATCTTCCAGAAAAGGTGAATACTTGAAAGATAAATTCCTCTGCACAGGATTTACTTAGAGCTGATCTCTATCTCCTTCTATTACTTTTAATGGACTTATAGCTTACCTAGACTCACTTAAACTTCTTTTTTAAGAAAAAAATCTGAATAAACTCTTTACCCATTCTATAATGGACGAATACTAGAGAATGACTAAAATTTCACATATGTGACATCCATGCCCACTTCTATGTATAGAATCATAATGTTAAGTCATTGATATATGAGCAAAATTTATTTAAAAATTTCAGTAAATAAATTGCCTTAAAGCAAAGCTTGGGAACTTTAATTTTGAACTAGGAATTCTTAGAAAAAAATATTTGGTTTTACAACACCTAAGTTTAAATTATGACCATACACTACTATTTTGAGCACAGAACGAATTAGATGCAAGGTGATCACAAGAAAACATTTTTGAGAAAATATTTCAGGATAATACCAGTTTTCTCAAAATCTTTATAAACCTGTTGATAATCAAACTATTCTCTGACTCATATAAATAACAAGATGACTGGGTAATGTTGGAGGACAAAAGCTCAGGAAATTTACTTCAATTTAAAGCAGTTCTATACAACCAATTCTAATTTTAATTTTCCTTATAAGATTGGCTGGTCACAGGTCCAAAAAGAGAAAAACTGGGATATTAGATATACGGAGGTAAGACTTCACTAATCACTACTCCCAGGGATATTCCTGCAGTTCTATGCTGACAGGGACGAGAGATCCTAGTGCCCAGGTTGGGGTGGTGGGGTGTCTACCAGGGAATGTTGCCAAAGTCCCATTAAGCTTAAAGCTACTCTGCCACCAATTCCTTTAGTTTCACTGTACCAAGGGGCCCGCAGGCAGGAAGGAAACCATGTTCCTAGTAGAGAAGGGAAGACTGTTTGTATCAAGGTGATTGATATTATTCTGCACACTTTTAGTTTTAAATGAACAAGTACAGTGGCTACAGTCTAAAAAGGGCATGATGACCAGTCTTCAAAACCTGAAAGTTGAGGGCCAGGGTTATAGTCACCAGGTAAACATAGTAGATCACAAACGTTGCTAGCCAGGGCACCAGGGAATCTAGAAGATAATAGGAGGGCAATGAATATCACTGTAACCCCAAGACCAACTGTTGTGACAGGGACGACATTATTTTATTTTATTTTTTTTTAGTTTTCCCCCCAACCAGAATTCTACAAGGGTCATTCCTAGATTTGTTGACTTTATAGAATGCAAGAGGTTCTGGACAACAGCAACAGTGAACTGTGGTCAAAGCCACAGCATATGCCACCCAGAAGTTCCACTCCCCCACGATTGCTAAGGTGGAGGAGAGCTGCCTTGCGCAAGATTATGCCCCTCCCCAGGAGCAGCCTACATCCACTGATGGATTGAAAACAAAACAAACAAAAAAAACCCAACCCCCCACCTCAATGCAAGGCAGTCTGAGGTATTTTTTTAAGGACTTTTGAAACTTTAGAGAGCAATCTGAAATGGCTGAGTTCTGGGTTGCAACTACCTTACCATCAATACACACATCATCAACATTTCCCTCTGACAAATTTTGGTTTCAAGAAATCTCTGCATACAAATCTCTACTTCAACTTTAAGGCACTGCTAATCCCACTACTCTACCCAGGACTCTTACCCTTCCCCCACTACCACTGCTACTATTACTAAATGCTTACCAATCCTGAAAACAGGATATTTATTTGTGGAGTTAAAAATTCTCAAGGCCATATGTGCTATTCTTTTGTATAAAATATTTGCAATTACTTAATAATATCTAACATTAATTGAATGGTAAAGATGGGCCAGCTAGAACTTTGCATATATTTGCATACATTAAATTTGCATATATTAAATCATTTAATCCTCACAAATCCATGAAGGGGCTATATTATATATATATTAAATATATACTATTATATGGTATATATATCTATAATATAGATATACACACATGCAGAAAAGGAGGATGAACCATCACGAGGTTAAATGAATTACCCCAAATTACACAATATATAACTAATAGCTGCTATTTAAACATGAAAAATGTTTGGTTTCAAAGTCCAATCTTTTAGATCACTGCCAGTCTACTTCCTGCCTAATAACTGTATGAAGTAAGTTCATGGTTTGACACACATTGTCTTCTAAACTCATTGTTACATTCCATTTGTGTCTCGCTGGTTTTGTTTGATGGGAGAAAAGCCAAGATGCAGAAATGGAGGGGCCTCCCTGTTGTTAAGGGCTATGTTCATCTTTTTGCTAGACACATTTCTTTCTTTGTGGGAGCTCCATCCTTTCCTGGGACACCTCTTGTTTGCTTGAACAGCACATTCATGATGGTTACATAGTGGTTATATGTCTATTCGGTATACTGGTTGAGATTTGCAACAATCCAGTTATACTTTCATCTTTTAAGAAACACTATATATACTTATTTGAAGCTAAATCTACCTTAGCAAAAATGGCAGCTTTGTGTTTCTAGCCTGTAATTCTATGCAGAACCACAGTAATAGATTTTTCAAATTAACATCTCTTCAAATTTAGTACGTTTGCCAATGAAATGTAAAATGGAAAAGGTAGATGCATATTATCAGAGGAGTATTTTCATTCTTAACATATTTTTTACTACATTTTCTACTTTGTAACTAATGGAAATTTCAACTGCCAGCCAGTGGCATAAACACAGGATATTGTTAGCACGTATATTTCCAGCATGCATTTTCTCACAAACATTTTTATGCCTTATTGCTAATGCTATGAACCTCCCATAACCAGAATCCTTGCAGAGCATACCGAAGAGAGAAGGGAAGGCTTAAACTGCATCAGCTATACTCCATGTGGACTACGCTGAAATCAAAAGCAACTCAAAGGAGGAGATTGTCTCCACTCTGACCAATTTTCAGCTGAATCTTTTCTTCCATACTGGCTGGCTTCTGAACAATAGATTGGATCCCAGCCTCGGATTCTAAATCTTTGCAATGTCTATTGTGAAAAGGCTTTCTACCATCATAGGATCTGAAAGCTACCCTCCCTCCTGGAATGCATCACAGTCTGGTAGCACTCAGAGCTTTTAGCTTGTTAGTGCAAATCAACTTTTATTGCCTGCATTTGAGAGAAAAGGACAGTGAAATCGCACATCCATACATTATTTTGGCTATTTGTAAAAGGTTAAAAAAGACAAATGGAGGCAAAAACTGCAGCATTTTCTAAGGGCTTAAGAAATTACTTTGAAACACACATGCTCCCCCCCCCCCCGCCCCACACACACAGGCAACACACACGACAGCTGCTAGTGGTTCCTGATAGTACACCAAAGACAAACTAAATGTTAGCTAAGTGATTTACTGTCAACATGGGATGACATTTTGACATGCATGGTTTTTATGTTTTCCCATTTTCTGTACGAAATTTGTGGAACTTTTAAAGCTGTTTGAGTCCAGCAGCCTGCTTAGTTGCTCTGACCGTTCAAGCCCTGCAGACAGTAAGTGGCAAGGGGTGGTAAAGAATTACCAATAAATTGGGAGCTGAGAAGCCAAGAGTGATGAGTAAGGCAAGTGTTGATATTAGCAGCTTTGATTTGAGGGTTTATAAAGGTAACCGAATGTGACATTCAGTCATCTGGATTCTGAAATGGGCAAGTGCAAGGATTACAGATGATAGCTTTTAGTGAAGGGCAAAATCTTTTAAATCTTTTATGGCTGAAGTTTCAAGGCAGAGTCAAAACTAGATTAGAAGATAATCAATACTCTGAGGCTTACTAGGAGGTTTAGAACATTTTTACTCAGAGTTCCTATCTTAGGAAATGGTTTTGGGGAACAGTCTCAACTAGAACCAGTAAAAGGGGCTTTTGGAAGATGATAACAGAGAAATATATTTTAAAAATACAAAATGATTAGTGTTACAAGCATCTCATTTGTACATATAAAGCAGGGTCGGAAATTGTTATCTGTCTATAATTATGGCATTGCTTGTATGCTAATATCCAAAACTTCTGGTGGGTCACTTTTTTTTCCCCATCTGCTCTTTTCACTCAAATTAGAGGATTCAGGTGATGAGAAGATATGTAATGTTGACTGTTTTCATGTACCCTGGGGTCTTGAGAATATATCTCAATATATTCGGATCAGCAGGTATAGTTCCTCCAGTGGAGCCTTGAAGAGATTTTTGGAAAAAGTGGTTTTGAACTAAGTCTGGTATATGCACAAATTGAAGTTTTCAGTATGCAAACTAATTGTGAACCTGTTTTTGCAACTAAAACGCCATGATTTCATCTATTTGTTCAACAACATGTATCAAGCCTATACCAGATGCTAACGATACTCATATGTACAAACACTTCCTAACGCTTCCTACTGTTGCTAGACAGTAGGAAGTCTGTCAGATTTCCTGCCCCAGAGCTACCATACCACCTTGATCATGATTAGGCATCATATTTAGATGATAGAATCTAAATGTTCTCATTTTTCATTTCCCTGCACCTATATCTGTTTCTACCTCATTCCCTATTATTGATGAAATGTCCTCCATCTATTAAGGATCAAGAGCCCACCTCCTCTAGCCTTCCCACAGGATCTGCATCCCTTTCTTAACTTCACCATCAATCTCTTTCTCTGTATTGCCTTTCCCATTAGCAACAAACATGTGTATCTTTATTATTCAAGAAGAATCCTCCTAGCATCTCACATTCCCCTCCACATACCCCCTTTTTCTATCCCCTTCTACAGAATGACCATTCAAGAATAGTTTATACCTGCTGTCTCCACTACCTTGCATCATATTTTCTCCTCTTTCCACTCCAGTTTGGTCTATGTCTCCAACTCCACTGAAATGCTATTTATTCCAAGGTTACTAATGATGTCTATGCTTTTTTCTGCTCTAACTTCATCTTCCTCTCACCAATATTCAGTGCAGTATCCAGCCCCTCCCTTCTTGAAATACTCTTCTGAAGATTCCAGGACAGTACTCTCTCCCGGTTTGTCTCTGTTTTGATGCCACCTTCTCAGTTGTTTGTTTACCTGATGACTCCAGAGTTTGGTCCCCGACTCTCTATACCTCTCTCAGTAGGTTTTTTTCCCATCAGTGACCTCATCCATTTCTATGGCTTTAAATATCGTGTTTTATTTTCAACCCAAAGTTACTTCTGCACTTTGACACCTCCAAACTGGAAAGCTCATGGTCATTTCTGTTAAGTAGGTTGAAATGGGTTCCTTGATTGCTACCTACTATCTGACCAATTTCTCCCCCAGCCTTATATATTCTCACTACATGGTATCACTATCCAGGTGTTCAAGGAAAATCCCAAGAATCACTCTTAATACTTCCCTCTGCATCCTTCTGTACATTCAACTATCATAAAATACGGACACTTCTTCCTCTGAAATGGATTTTAAATCCATTTCCCTTTCTTGATCTCTAGTCTTACTACTTCTAGTCCAATGTCCCATCTTGTCTCATCTGGATGAGTGTAATTTCCCTGGCTGTGCCTCCTCACCCCTTATTCTTCTAAAATTCACTTTTCCTAAAACAGCCAGGCCAATTGTTTTAAACATAAATCACCTCCTCTTGCTTCCTTGCTTGCGTATAACTTCATCAATGACTTTCCATTGCACTTGATAAAAATCCAAATCCTTTACGTGTCTGGAGCTCTTTTCTCCAAGTACAGATCTCTGTGTTCCCAATTCTCATTCTTTAAACCTGGGCAACAGACAGCTCCTCAAAGAAGACATTCCTCACTAACTGAGTAGATTCTAGGTATCAGGGCTTTCTTTCTCTCAAGGTACCCACTGCAACAATTTGTTTATTTTGTCTCCATTAGTTGATTCCAAATTCCTGAGAGCATGGACTATGATTGTCTGATTCATTAACACATTATCCAGTGCCTACTTTGTGGTTGAAGCATTTCACGGCTCAATAATTATATTTAAATCAATGACAGATGGAAGGAAGAAAGGAATATGATTTCCTACAAACTTACCAGCACTTGATACAAATCATTCAGTTTCAAAATTAGGAATACCTGGGCGTAGGCTCAGCCAGTTGTTTGCTCTGATGGTACATTTCACTGAAGGAAGAGCTGCTCATAGTTCATGCCCTTGTTTTGCAGGTCACACTTCCTTTGTTTACAATTCATAGTCAACCTACTTACTATTATTTCTTAAATCTATTTAACCTGCTTAATTTATCAAAATAGTCATTCAATTTCCTCTCCTAGAACAAATGTGAATTTCACTTGCAATTCTAGTTTCAAGCAAAGCACTATATTACACTTATTTTTAAAAATAGCTTTCATTAAGCTATGAATCTTTGTATTTTGTATTCAGTTTTAAGAGCTCATCAAATGTTAAACACGTTAATGAAAGTTTTGCAAATTCCACCATTTTCACCGATTCTATCTTTCGTTAGCAGTTGAATTATTTATATGATACTCTTACTGACAATATAAATTCTAAGAATGACTAAACTGAATCACAAGTTTCAGACAAGTTAACAATCAGCCCCTTTGGGCAACTGAATATTATCAAATATTATTAGATGTTAGAGGAATTTCATATTAAATGAAATTACATGAGAATTCCCAAATGAGGTTAGACTTGAGTGTACGATATGCCTCCATCTGGAATTGGGAGGGACTCGTACAAAGGCCTGAGCCAAAAGCAAACCAGTGCTGGTCTAATGAGGATCTGGGAGAGGCCTCAGGAGAATTTTAATATGCTTCTACTTCTTTGCCCTTTTCATTTGGTTTTTAAGGACATATATCATTACTGGATGACCAAGAGGCAGTATTGATATGTGACTATTGAATTAGTCATTTTTCCATTAGATCAGAGCTTTTTCATCCTGTGATCCTGATAGTCAGTATCTACACAATCAATTGGATTGGAGACTCAGTCAATATGGCCTGGAAATGGAGAAGTCATTATTCATCTGTTCCGCATTTCTAAATGCTGTATTTTTACCACAAAACCTGGCTTCAGTTGGTTTTATTTTAGCAAATATCTGCCTTAACTCAGTATGAGAAAAGCAGAAACATTGACCAAAAGGCACATATTTGCAATGTTTAATAGGAAGCAAAACGAAGAACTAGATGCTTTTATAAAACTCTGATTGTTGCATGCCCTGTAGCACTTCTGTATCATAACTTTCAGCTTTGCATCTAGACAGTAAGCTCCCTAGAGCAGTGCTTGCTGTAAATTGTATTATTGTCAAAAATATTCACTGGCCTTCACTTTCAGGACCTCTTGACAGAAGGATTATTCTGTCCACCTCATTGACAATTGGCTTATAGATGTGACTTAATTTGGCCAATGAAATGTGAGTCAATGTAATATATGCCACTTCCAAGCAGAAATTTTAAAAGCTAGCTCATGATGCTACCCTTGCTGTTTTCTAACTAGAATGAGTCTGGCGTGAGTGGACAGGGGCTGCTCCTTCAGCCTAAATTGCAAAATGTAGATCAACATGGAGCAGAGTCAAAGCCAATCTTCAAAAGACATATAGGCACCAAATAAACCTTTGTCACTAAATGCGTCAAAGATTTTGGGGGGGTTCTTCATTATTGGGGTGAAGCCTACCTTAAGCTCATATGAGTATTAAAACTATATAATCTCAAATTCCAGCAGGATGTATGTATGGCAAAGAAGATGATAATTTGTTGAATGAGAAAATGAACCAGAAAAAAAGACAGTGTTCATTACAATATTTTAGTCCTTTACAAAGCACTACTGGGTACAGAGATGTAATGTATTCTAGTCACTAAGATAAAGAATTCAGTTCCAAAGTGGAGATCTATTTAAGAGTAAGTGGTTACTACCATTGGTACTCTAAGAAAACTAACAGCAATTTTTATACTTGGAGATTTCAAGGTTTTAAGTGTAGCAAAATATTCAAGTACATAAATTATAAGTACTGCTGAATAAAGATCCCAGTTCCTACAGATTAAATGGTAATCTCTATCAATTTCTCCTGCCTGGGGAGTTTCGATAAAAATAAATGATGTTGCACTGCCTATGCTTATCAGACATGACCACACATTTCCTAAGGAGAACATCCATCAGGCACCCCTACTGCCTGTGGGAGGTTATATTCAGTGTAAGAGGAAATAATAGCAGCCAAGTTGGCCTTAATTAGTCCTGCACTTAATTTTGAGAAGCTCTTTGAGTATATTTGTTTCTTCTCCCCAATTTAAATGTTAAATTATTAGTATTTCACAATTCATCACAAGCAATATCCCGAGGAACTTCTGTGCTCCATGATCTTTGCAACCTCATTGTCCTCATAGGACTGAATATTGGTCTCAAAATCCTATTTCGCCTAAGAGTTCTGTGTGAAGCCATCATATATTCCAAAACACAGTGCAGTAGTTGAAGTCTAGATGTAAATAGCACAAAATAAGGAAGCAATGTCACAATCATGTAACAAAGTTCATCTGTACGTACAAATGCATTTGGATCTAAGTTGGGGTGTCTACATGATTGGGCACAGCAATCAAGGTTATAGATTGGCCATCTTGAAGACTCCTTCATGATCACAGACAGCCATGAACGAGAATGATTTTTACCCACCTTGAGGAGCGACCTGGAACTCTAACCAAGCATGGTGCTAAGGAACATAAACCTGTCTTTTGGCTCTCTCTGACAAGTTAGGAGCAGAATTAACCACAAGGAACACTTTTTCCCTACCCCTACCTTTCATCTTCAATAATGCTTGGTTGGAACAAAAGTAGGACTGAGCCAAAATACAAATGAAAATACTTCTGCAGTCATGTAGTAACACGAGTTACTGCTTTCGATAGGAGAGCATGCCTCTGGCTCTCAGGAGTTTTTAAGATATAAGAAAAGAAAGAAACCAGCCTGGTTTCAGAGAATACCAAGGATCCAGTTACCAGCTAATCATCTGAATTCAAAATATCTCATTTGGGGAAGTTTGACAATAATATGAATGTTCCATGCTCCTATTTTGTCTCCTAACAAAGCACGGTGAAGACCTTCTTTGGTACTTTCCTTTTCATTGTATTCCTCTCATGATTGAAAGCAAGTAATTTATAATGAATGATGCCTTCAAGGAAGAGTGAGATTGCTACCTGCTTTTATAGCTGGTAATGGAAAAACTGCAGACAGGGTAGGTAATAACTTACCTCATTAATTTTCTCAGACATGTTTTAGGCAATAAACACCTGATTTGAAACTTTTGGGTGTACAGAAACACCTTGGCCTTCCGTGGAACATGTCTGCTCCCAGAATACCCTAACTTTTGACACCCGTCCTATTTCTCAACTAGTGAATTAGGACATTCTGACTATGCCTTTACCTTCTATGGGATAATATATATGTTCCACTTTGCCTTGCTCTCATCATGGAATCACATTTAATGAGAAAAATGCATCTGTGTGGTTTGTGAATGGAACACAAAGGTAATTTCAGAACATTTGTCTATAATTGGAGGGTCCCTGCCTATGAAGCTATAAAGACTAGGTGACCCTGCAGACACTTGTTTTGAGAAAGTAAGTAAAGTGCTTATATTCAGGCTCTGTCAATATGTGAAAGTTTGCTCTGATGGGTGATTCAGAGAATAGCAATAATGATGATAATGGCAATGATGCTCATAATGAAAGTGGGAGTATTTTTGGAAAACAATGTTCTGTTTCATTCAAAGCCAACAAAAAATGACACCAGGGGAGCCTGCAGGATATAGAAACTGTCAACAAAGAGTTGTGGTTCCTGCTGCCGCCTTCAGCTGACCCAGCTATATGACAGAGCTCTCTCAACCACTTTTCCACTCTCTGTGGTGTCCAAAATACTTAGCAAAAACAAAACAAAGCAACAAAGACCTTCCTGCTATTAGCACCATCTTGACCAAAGGAAAAGCCCATTTTCAATGTTGGCCTCCCCTCCCCCTCCATTTTCTAAGTTGCTCTCCCAGGAGAGTGGTAACTTCAGAAGGTTCTCATCCTGCTTCCCAAGGGTGTTGCAATCTCTCCTATATTCTCAGGACCATAATCCTGGAGGGCTTGCTTATTGCTGATAAGGCAATTCTATATTTGTAGCAGGTAATGGGAGGTGTTCAAGCACAATAAGGGAGCTCAAATTGAAAATGAACATCAAATTAAGGAAGTAGGAAATCATTTGTACATTCTCAAATTGAGGTAGGAAAGTGGCTTACACCTTAACCAAAGAACCCCAAATAAATTGTCAAGTTAACCTTTTTGGCCTTTTCCATCCCTTAATTCTCCTTCTTCTCTGAAAAGTTATGCTCTAACTTTACAGTGGAGAAACCTGACAAGTACTACCTCAGTCAGGTGATCAAGGTTATCATCAACAATGGTAAGTTATGTTAACAGCATGTACCCTTGATATATGATATGATTAAAAAATTTCACTTAATCTCTGTGGTTTTCCTCCCAAAACACATAACAGTCTAATCACAAGAGGAATAACAGACAAATCCCTGTTGAGGGATAGTCTACAAAATATGTGACCAGTTCCTTAAAATTGTCTAGAATCAAAAATAAGGAAAGTTTTTGAAACAATCCCAGCCAATAATGGCCTAAGGAAGCATGACTACCAAAGATAATATGGTATAATGGAACAGAAAAAAAATAGCCATTAGTTAATAAAAATGTATCAGTATTGGTTCATTAGTTGTTACAAATGTACCATACTAATATAAGATGTTAATAAGAAGCAAAACCTGGGTGTGTAGTATATAGGAACTCCCTCTACTATCTTTTCAGTCTTTTTGTAAATCTCCTGTTACAAAGGAAAACATTTTTCAAAGATGGAATAAAAAAAGAAAAGAAAAGTTATACTCTTTACCTGGGCTATCCTGCTACTGTTCTGGGAGGGCTATGTTCTCATTCAGCTTTCAGTATAAGAAAACAAAGTCCAGAACTGTTGTATGATTAAGATAGCCATGGTGACAAGGATTTAAGATTCAAGGCTGGAGAATATCTTCAACAAAGGCCTAGAACATTCTCATGATGTCAGAGGCAAGAGTCCTCTGCTTTTTCTTCCTTTTTATTTGTTCTATTTAAGAAAAGAGCTACAGTATCAAAAGCAAATCTTAAAAGCTTGGTAACCCCACAGACAACCTGGAAAATTTATTTCTATTCTATGCAGTTACTACTGCAACAGATACTCCCCAGAAGTCACCCATTATTACTAGGTGCTATGAAAGTGGAACGTCCACATTTTTGTCCTCTTAGGATTCAGAATATAGTGGAGGAGGCAGGAAAAAAGACATGGATAGCAGCATGACAAAGTAAGTCACCAGAAAAACATATGCACATGACTCTGTATAAGTGTAAAATGGAATGGATGACGTGGTTTTCAGGAGATCAAAGAAGGTATCTATGAGATTGGGGTGTGACAGATATGACCAAGGTAGAGTTGGTAGTTCTGGAAGGAGCAAACAGAAGGTTAGGTACTGAAATGGGAGAAATGATATAGGCAAGATCGAGAAATAGGAAGACTATCTTATGATTAGATGGTGCACTCAAGTTAAAGTAGAAGGTTTATATGGAAAAGTATCTAGCATTAAGCTGGAAAAATGTATTTGGACTAGATGACTTAGGGGCACAAATGTCATGAGTCATCCAAAATTTCCACTTCCAGTACAATTGACAAGAAGGAAAAAAGGTAAAGAAGGAAGGAGGAAAAGAAAAAAAATACATATCTATTGATGTCAATGGATATATACAGATATATACACATAAACTTATATACGTATGTGCCTCTGCCCTTCATTTTATGGAAAGATTAATTATTACATGTTATAAACATAAAAGTGGTAAAATAGAGTCTATCCTTCAATTCGTAACGTAAGTCCTCTGCCCTTCCATCTGTTATAAAAGTTTATTTAAATTTAGCCCAATATAACTTATAAAGTTGCATACATTTCTGGACTTTTATTTACTTAAATTCTTTGGAAGTCTAAGAAGCATAAACATGGATGGAACATTTGTAAGACTACTGAGAAAACATGGAGCAAAATATTGAAATATGATCATATAGATTATAAAACTGAATGGAAACTGTTGTAAAATCAATTGAGAATACTGAAAAAAGAAAAAACTAAAAAATAAGAGCAGGAGTGAAACAACACTGTAAAAGCAATTGAATGGGATGAGTCACTGCAAATGATCACTAAGCTGCAATATATAGAGGGGAATAAACTAGAAATATGTTTTACCTACAGGCACTGCCATATACACACTATGAAGCGTTGGATTATTGAATTATTTGTCCTCTGTGAAAATAAATGTTTGTTTTCATAATGAAAATGCAAATATATAAGTGAATTAATATTTTATTGATAATGATTAGGATTTACTAAATAGTATATGTTACACTAGCTATAATGTTATAAATTTTTAGGAACCTATAGCATAGATCGTCATCAATAAAGGTTTTTTTATCATGAGAGTTAAATTTTGTCATTAATTTTTTAATGTGTCCAATAATTTGGTGGAGTTATCTTGCAACACTAGAGTCTATAAAGCCATGGGAAACCCAGGGAATTTTAAGCAAAAAGGGATATGAAAAAAATCGGACCTTAGGAAGGATAGCCTGACAACAGACTGTTGTATAAATTGGGAAAAAGAGTGACTAGAGTCTCTGGATTGAAACAATCCTCATTAGCCAACCCTTAGACTTTTCTTATCATTCCATCAGCATACCAGTGACATTCCAATTATTTTGTTTTGTTTTACTTAAATTTATATTTGCCCTCATGCAACTGGGGAGCAGCAATTTGTATGGCTAGTTTTAAAGAACTTCAGGAAGATACTGTGCTTTTTTTTTTTTTTTTTCACTCCTGCCCTGACTTTTCCACAAGATATATGAATGTGAAGTTTAAAGCTGCTCTCCAGCTCTCCCCAGTAGTAACTGCATTACCTATTACTGACACTATCTCAGCATCAGTGGAGAATATACGAGGCTGCCAGCTCTTTCTTCTCTTCTGTCTTTGATCACTGCTCCTCTAAATAATATAAGAGATTTCCAGGATTGGGCTTTAGTGTCAATTTATCACAAAGAAAGCACTGTTGCTTGTTATTGGTTCAAGCCGCATTCCTATGGAGACCTATTTTTGTATCAAAATTATTACCAACCTGGTAAATGATGAGACTTCAGTGTATTCAAATGATGTCGCATCATCGGGAAAAATCCACCCGAAGAATACATTTAGGTATCAAGCCTTTGAAAATTCTCCAGTCGAGGCAATCTCCAATTTCCCACCTCCAAATTGAATGAGAGGAGATTCTTTTAATTTAAGCTTTAAAGTTTCTATTCAGTTCCCTAAGCAGAAGGTAGGCAGGAAAGAAAAATAGAAGCTTTCAGGGAGATCTGTATCTCTTTTGCATAAGATGAACCAACCAGTGGTATTAGTTTAAATTGTAGCAGCTCTACATACTAGTGGATTTAAGACATTTCAACCTAACCTCAGATGACACCAAACTCTCTGAATTCTCTGAAACTTTTAAATAACAGCCATTAACATGAAAATGAAACTGACTAAATAATGGAGCCCTCCACGTGTTAATGACACAAGATAAGAATTTTCTTTCTACCTAGGGGAGGGAGAGAAGCAAACTAGTATCAGTGTTTTTGTTACCTTTTAATGATTTCCTCCCTTTCTAGCTACTTTTCTTCCTACCTTCTTTCTGTTAAAATAAACAAATATGTTAAAAATTTTAAGTTTTCAGCACAAGTCAATCTGAATTGGGCAGCACCAAACCAGAAGTGGTTAGGAGTTCTCCATCTACAGGAGCTCAGAAAGGAACTTTTACATTAAAAAAAGGCAGAAGCAAAGTAAGGACATTATTGACTGGCTATAGCTTAAAGCCTAGTTGGCTGTTGTGATTGGATGTCCATATTGTTTTGATTCTATAGCCCAGAGACATTCACAGGCTTCCACTCCCCCTTTCTCCCTACCCTCCTCCCTACTCCCTCTCAGTCTCACCCTCCCACCTGCTCCCCCAGCACCCCCAATAAAGAATTTCTTTCTTAACATTAAGCATTTAAGATTTCCTAAGAAGGACTCTCATCTAAGGAGTGGAGAAACAAGTCTTGACACAGATTTAGAAATGGATCCTCACACACACACAAAATAATGGCTCTGTTCATCATGCCATGTATGTAACAAAATTGACTCCTCATCAGACAAAGCTCCATCTGGTTTAAACAGCATCTCAGCTGGTGTTGCTTTTTGTCTAACGAGAAAGAACCTCAAGGTATATATGGTTATGGATTTTCCCATATTTTTGCCAGCTAATTAAATTTTCCTTCAATTCAATGAAAGAAAGAACTAAAGAGGTTAACTCACCACTCTTCGGTATTCTTTGTATTTAAATTTCTTAAAACTGCTTAAAATGCTTTAAAACTTTGTATTTATAAAATGCTTAAAAACCTTCTAATTTCTAATAATTCAACTACCATTTAGTAATAATCACATTGTCTATAAAATGCATTTTAGATCTGAGGAGTCAGCAAGTGCATTATTTAACCCCTCTAATGGTATATTATTTGCAAAAGGGTCAAGATTTATCAAAGCATTATTTTTCATTTACCACAAAGTTTGAAAGCTGTGAATTTGAAATATTCTTCTCAGCAAGAAAGAATGAAAAAAACAAATGGCTTTGTTTAAAAAAGGGGCTTTGGTGTTAGGTAGGATTTAAGACACGGTATTGGGATTGAATTTGATTTGTGACCCCAAAAAATAGAGAAAAAAAAATCTAGTGTTGGCTTCTAATCAGCAAGTAATTCACGCTTCGGACACCTTCTTAACTGATCCCTGGTGGACTGGACATCTTTGAACAAAGATTCCTAAGGGCTCATTAGAGCTTTATCTTCCTGAAAGTAAAATCATTTCCCAGATATAAAAGAAGGCACAAAAAGAGCACTAGGGAATATGTGGTTGGCAAGTTAAGTTGCCTAATTGATCAAAGACCTAAAGGGAGTTGATTGGTATACAGAAAATGCATTACATTCGTAAATAAATCTGAAACATTAGCTATAATGGACAACACATGACAGACTATACTAGCTTAGTAGAGATTTTTCCCATGTATTCTTAGGTAACAATATCAAGGAATATAATTAAAAAAATAAATTTCTGATTATCTTTGAATATATGCCAATCTATAGACCAGGTAGCAAAGTTAACATGAAATTTTGAACAAGGAAATGTATTTTATTTCAAAACTTCTGAAACTTGGGTGACATGAAATTTATGTTTATAATGAGCCATTGGAAAATATATCACCTCTTCTTTGGGAAAGAATGTGGCCTATACAAGAGATTTGAGAAAATGGCATTGAAATTATACAATTGAAAATGATGGTTGAGAAAAAAAGTATTCAAAGAAATCCTACAGTTACTCAGAGGGCTATCTGATTAATTAAAATTTTTTTTCAGATTTCATTTATTTATCTGACAGATGAGATCACAAGTAGGCAGAGAGGCAGAGAGAGAGAGCGAGAGAGAGGAGGAAGCAGGCTCCCTGCTGAGCAGAGAACCCAATGCGGGACTCGAGCCCAGGACCCTGGTATCATGACCTGAGCCGAAGGCAGAGGCATTAACCCACTGAGCCACCCAGGTGCCCCTGATTAATTTAAATTTTAAATTGACATGTACATAATTTGAAAGAGGGACACAAAACCAAGAAGACACACAAAAGGTTGGCATTAAGCTATGAATTATATTTTTAAATGAACACTTAACATGATCTAAAATTTGGTGGGGGAAACTTTCAAAAAGAAAAGAAAACAAGATTTCAAAATCTACATTCTCAACAGTATAACTGATGAAGAGAAGAGGGACGGGTCTGATGCTCGGGGAAAAGGACATCAGGATATCAGTGTCTGAGGGTATACAAACCAATAATCACCTACAGGAACATGAGTGGCCTTCAAACTGGTATGGAAAAAATAGGATGAAGAGGAATTATGCCTTAGGATAAGAGAAGAGAAAATTTGAGTAACATCTCATTTAACTCATTCTCAGATATGTATTCCCTACCAGGCATGTAGAAATGTGTTCCTAATAAAATATAAAGAAAGCAGGTAGAGTTGCTGTTTTCCTGGAGCTTATAATCTAGTAGTGACATAATAAATAATCACACAGATAATAAATATATATAACTGCATCTGAAAACTGTCATGGCAAAAGAAAAGAAAAGAAAAGAAAAGAAAACTGCCATGGCAGAAGTACTTCAAATCTCACCTTTTTTTTAAAGATTTTTATGAAGACAATATATATGTGTGTGTGTGTGTATACATATATATATTCATTGAAACATAGTCAATGAATTCATTGAATTTCATCCAATGAAAATTCATATTTAAAGAAAAAATATATATGTATTGCCTTTATAAAACAACAACAGGCCTACAGCAATAACCCATAATCAACCACATTAAAATTCCTCCTATAAAATGTAGGAATAATAACCCAAAGTCAAATAAAAACTATAAATATTATTACATCTATGTATATAAAAATAAAATGATAGAGATGTTAAGCATTTTATTGTTTTTTATTTCTAATTTTTTAATGTTTTAAACATACATGAGTTTAAACTAATTTGGCTTATGCTACACATTCCATAAATGTTTAAAACATCTGTTTACATGAGGGTCTTAAAGATTACCTCAGTGTGAAGGGTAGTAGAACATGCCACTCCAAAACATACCACCTTCCCATATGACTATTTTGACCTAAAGGGAACTGAGAAGAAGCAGATACAAAAAAATCTCTCTGCCTTCTATTTGTCTAAAAGAACATGAATTTTAACAGCCTTGCCCTCTTCTCTCTCTAACAGGAAGGACAAAAGCTACTTTTATCAGCGGAGAGAGGATATCAAAGGAATCTAGGTAACAAACTTTACAAACCAGCCCATATCTTCAATTTGGTCCCTTACCTAGCTACCTTCTCACAATCTGCCACTTTAGAAACTCAAAGTCTCTTTCCTTTGTCTTATCACCTCTCTAAAAATTTATTGTTCTTTTATTAAGATGCTACACAAGGTTCAGAACATTTTAGGCTTGGGGGATTCTAGGATGCAATGGGATCTTTTAACCAAATTATTTAAATGTCTAGGTCCAAAATGAGTTATACTTCATGGGCTGAATTTGCAAATGCAATCTATGTCACTGCTTAGAGTATTTGAAAAATTATAGATATTTAAAGATGATAACTAAGATCAGAAATGCACAAAAATCCTAACCTTCAAAAGGAATAAAAGTTTATTGCAGACAAAACATTATAGAACAAATGAATTATGAGTGTCTGTCATTGGCCACACTCTCGGTCTTCTGAGGATCGCTAAGTCTGTATCTAAGTGAATGCAGGAGCAGAAGCTAATGTGATCATGAATGTTGTTTTGGGCTCACTTCTAAACTGAACCCTCTCTTTGCACTGCCCATTCTGCAGCTGACCAAGCACTTGCCCCACCCTATGCCTACTCTTGTTTTCATCATTTTCTGGGTATGGAAGCTCTATTCCCCTCTATCTCCAACCTCTTCCAAACCACTGCTTCCTTTTGCACTCCTGGCTATCCCTTCCTTCATTATTTGCACATTTCATATTGAAGGGTCACTACTTAACCCCAGGATTCTTCTTAAAGATTTGTCCTCCATCAGCTGACCCAAGACCTGAAGTTTACTGTGCCCTGACCCAACCCTCAACCTGGGCCACAGCTTCCCGTGGGTCCTATGTCAGAGATGAATACACATATGAAAATGACATGTTAACAAATGCTTGACCATCCTACCCTAAGAGAACTACGGATAATCTGACTGATTTACAAGCCTATTTTGAATAGACCAACCACCATAAGGCTAGCTAAGACTAGAGCCAACTGGCATGTTTTCTTACAAATGAAAAAGGACCAAGAGTGAACAAAAGTAAGCTCTTGGATGACACACCCAAGAGCTCCCTATTAGTCAGGCTTATGCTGACATTTTTTGAATTTTTTGAACATGTGCCCCATGAGGAGCCAATTTCTGAATGCACATGTCCACAAAGGAGACCCTTTGTCCCTATATCCCATCAGCATATTCCATTCAACCTACATGCCCAGGACATTCTGACAACTTTATCCTTAAACTACACCCAATCCCAAATCTTAGAAGAAGTGGATTTGAGAAACTTCGTCCGATATCCCTTGCTTGACACCCTGCAATAAAACCCTTTTTTTCTAAAAACCAGTGTCAGGTTTTAGCTTACTGCACATCAAGCAACAGTCCCTTGTCTGGTAACACTTAAAGTCAGCACAAAGTGCACTCATAGGGTCATACCAAACTACCTTCTTCTATCCTCCGACTGAGCCACCCAGGCATTCCTATCTTTTCTGCTTCTTTCTTTTGGATTTCTATAACATTATAGGATGGTAGATCAAAGAAATGTGATTGCAAAGCAATGAGTAAAATCTTCCATATCTTGGAGAATAAAAATAGTAAAATGTGTACTTAACAATTGTTACCTTTAAGGGCATTCACAATCTATGAAGTGTTGAATAATTAATTGCTGAATCTCTAAATATATTGCTACCATTTGTAAATCAGTAACTTAAATAAAAAGATAAAAACAACATCAACAAAGTAAATGTTAATGACACCAAATTATAAGATGCGACAAAATTAATGATTGGGCCAAAGTATTAAAATAACATTTAATAAGGATAAATGTTAATGTTATTTGGTTCCAAAAAATGTTTATAAACTCATTAATATGAAAAACTAATTTAGCTCAGGACCATATCAGACAAGCTAAAGCTATAACAGTATCTTCAGTCAGTTATTTTCCACTTTTTAAATTATCTGGGACAGGTAGCTCACTAATGCTCCAAATAGCCTATACCACTTTTGAAAAAAAATATATTGGGTCAGTTTTGCCCTGTTTTAACATATATCAATTAGTCTAATTTTTACCTTTGGATGGCAGCTGTTCAGACATTTGAAGAGAGCTCTCAAAGAAATCGCTAAGACATCATTTCTTCTTATTTCTTCTTATGTTGCCTCCCCAATTCTTTCGACAGTTCTTCACAGGAATTTCCTTAAATCCCTTAACTATTCATGTCCTCCACCCCAGAAATACTATAGTGTATCAATATGTCTCAAAGTGTAGGATGCAGAAACTGGCACATAATCTGGTGAGATCTTACTTCCCTTGTAATGTAAAAGTGTCACACAAAAGGGCAACTTACTCCATTTCCAGGGCTTTTCTTATATCTGCTGTTACTTAAAAATAATCACCCCAAGATAAAATTTAGGCCAAAGAGACATATTTTGGGGTGGTATATTTTGTTCCCCTTCATGAGCTTATTACATTATAAACTTGGGCCATTTCAGGGAGTTACTCAATTTCCCTGGGTTTCTCCTGTGTATATAGGAGATATACATGTCATTAAACATGTTTGCTTTTCTCCTGTTAACCTTCCATTATGGGATGTAGGAAGGGTCTCAGCCAAGAACCAAGAAAGGTAAAAAAAAAACATTATTCTTCCTCCCCTGCATTTTCTTTGAGCCAATTCTATAATATGACAGATCAGCATTTAAGCAAATTTAAATGGCATTGGTAGAGGTGTGATATCTAGAACTTAGCAGTCAATATCCCTCTTACATACTATATGAGTTATACCGTATCTGTAATATTATTTCCATTCTTAGAAAATATCTGTTGTTATTTTGATGAACTAGTGTGCATTCAGAAAACAGCAGCCAGGAAGATAAGGGTGGTCTTGGGACCATGTGACCTAAAGAACTGGTGACATAACATGGCATCTCAGGTCAGAAAAGGAGGAAATCATCAGGAATGGTTCCCTCAAAATTCTGACGCATGACACCTGAAAGAGAGTCCTTTGCTGTGGTCATTGCATAAGGCAGCATTAGACAAATGAGTCAAAGAGGGGCAGAAATTGAAACAGCTACTTTGAGATGTGGTAAATTTGCCATCATTACAATACTTCCAGCAGAGGTAGGTTTCTGTTTAGCAAGAACATTGTGTTAAGGATTCAGGTATTAGATGCCAGGTTAAGTAAATTTCTAATTATCCTTCAAACCTAAGTTACTAGGACTACTAGACCAACATTCCCCACCAGTTCAAGAGGAAATCGGGTAACATAGAGGCAGAAAAAGAAAGTTATGTATGCACTATGCAACAGATCCTGTAAATCACAGAACAAGGTGTCCTGGCCTTGTCTGTAGTCTACCTGGCTGCTTCCTCTCCCCTGGTCTACATGGTTGCTTCCCTCTGGCAGGTCATTTCCTACCTAGCTCTCCTGAGACTTCTAGTCACTCTGCCCTCTAGCCCCTGGTGTTGGATGCTCCCAGAAGCTCCAACTAAAGCAATAAGGAGGTGCCATTTAGTTCTCTCAATGACTTACCTTACCATTTTAACCTCTGGAGGCTCCTCTGATAATTTTTTTTATATTGTTTTAATTTTTCAATGAAATGGTATATGTCATATAAATCACTAAGAAAAATTATGTATGTTAACATACATCCATATACGCATTTAATCAAGCATATACAAACATTTGTTTCAGATGTCACTCTGAAGTCATTTTGCAAGGCAGACAAAAGATAAGATTTTTCATTTCTCTGTTCCTATTTAGTAAATTAGAAATTAATAAAAATGAAAGAGATGAAATAATAAAAATATAAAATTCAAACAGATAACAACTTGGCTTGGCCAGTTCAGAGACACAAACATGTACCTGATAGAGACTGTGATTTATAATAATTTTTAAATATTACTTGTTAAAGAAGTATCACAGCTGGTACTTGATGTAACTGTACTTTTTTTTTTTCCTCAATTACGGTTTGCCTGGTGGCAAACAAGTATTATAGGTATTTCCTTCTTCTTACTACAAAAAAAAATCCCTCCCAAAACTATAATACCAAATGGTCATTTGATTTAACATCAGCTAATGATTTAAGAGTTTCCACAAAGTGAGAAAGTCTGAAGTCATTATTATAAATGTCTTTTCTCTAACCATCTTAACCATGCCTTGGTATGTAATTACTAAGGAGACCATAAAGATATCAACCCCATAAACAACTCATATAGAAAGAAGTGTTTATGGGTGCATGCCTGGTGTCTTGATCAACAAGCTCCTGAAAGTATGTATAATGAGAATTACTAGGGTGATAGGGTATGTAAGGGAAGTAGAGAACTCAAGTATGATTTTCGCACTGAAGGCTTTGCTTCCCTTATTTAAACTATCAACAAAGGAGAAGCAACAAGCATCTCAAGTAATAGGTATTCTCTCTAGATGAATAATAATTATGCTCCTAGACTTAAACAACGGCTACATCATGGGATGGCAAATAAGACAATAAGACCTGTAACTGGGGAAAGCTATGACTTGGCTATTGAGCAATCTATGCACCAGTATTTTTCTTCTAAGACTGTGCATCAATATTTCACTCTCAGCTGAATTTAGTAAAATTGAATGAATTCTACTGAAATGCCAACTCACCAAATTAATTTTGTGCAACGGCATAGGATTTCATGCATTTGATGTATTTGATAAAACAGTGGAGCTAACTGATCATGGGGTTCCACTAAGCAGAAATATTTCCAGAACAAACACGGCACAGAGAAATAAGTCTGTCTGTCTGATAAAGGACCTGTAACAAACTCGAAGAATGAGATGCATCAAAGTGAAACTCATATTGGCGACAGGTATAGCTGTGCAGGCGCTAATTAACCGTCTGAAATTACTGGGGATTTGTTATGCATGGGCTGCTTTTGTTAGTCCAGAGCAGAGTCATCCAGGATACCTGTGGCAAAAATTTAGGCCTTTTTTTTTCCCCCAATATGAGCAATAACTATAAATATTTATAAGAGAACATTATTTGTATTATTATGAATAATAAAGCGAAAAAGAAGGAATGTCTACTAATACTCTGCTCACAATTAGTAAGGTAGAAGCCTGTGACTTCTTTATACAGCGTGACCAACAAGATAAGTTTCTAGAACTCAGTTATAAGTACACCGTGTAATAGTATAGATTGTCCAGAACATTCTATTGTAAGCACACTGCATAATAATATAGGCTGTCCAGAATATTAGCCTCCTCTTCTGTACTTGCCACTTTACCTCTGCTCCTTCTCTTGTCTCCTCCACATCCTAAATGCCTCTGATGTGTGGCAGAATCTGTACCTAATGTATTTCAGAGCCAGAAGCACCTATATGTTCATTGAAGCACGTTACAATGTCCTTAGAACCTTTTACTGTCTCTCCGCTCCCTTCGGAAACCATCACCAAATGGTCCTTCTTTCTCTGGACTCTTCAGCTCCAATTTGCTTCTGCTAATTTCATCCCAAGGCAAAGACAGACCAAGATCTAGTGGTTAGAGCCTGAGGTGTGGCAGGAGCTCGTTTGGGGTCTCTGTTTCCCATGTAGGGACTGATTCACAGTGTGGCCCTGGGTGAGTTACTTAGCCTCCATTGCCCCCACGTGAACCTGAATCTTAATAATATCTACCTCACCGAGGGTTACGAGAATTCATTAATAAACTATCATTATCGGTCTTCATTATGCACCTGGGTATAACCCAAAAACAATCCCTCTTGTTCTAATTGAGCAGTACAGTGTGTGTTTTTTCCTGTGGTTTTATTTTTTATGTGTGGGGAGGGACCATTGTGTGTTCTCGCCACTCCTGCTCAAGACAGCTATTAGGACCAGGCTGCTTTATCTGAGTAATTTGGCTTAGCAGAGTTTTTTTAAGTCATACCACAACCTAGAGGTTGACACTGAGAAATTAAAATGATGATTATTAGGCTGGGTTCCCATCCATTGCAAAGTGACGGGCTCATTTTTCTCTCTTCAAAACTGCCAGCTAGCTGGCCCCTTTGCTTCTCAAAGCAGCAAAGTTTTAAAGAACCGAGGAACATTACCCAAGCCACAGTGCAATAACTCTAATAAACTGCACCTGTGGATGACTCTCTGGTTTATTTATATACTGTATCACAGGTCATTAACAGAAAATAACCCACTGAGATACAACATTCTTGTTTACAGTGAGGTTCTGGTGGTGACAGCAGGAATATAAAACACAAAATCAACAGGGAACACTGAACTAATAAAAAGACAAGGGTCTATAAAGCATAGAAAAAAACAAAACCAACTGTGCAGGCAAAAATAAAATAAAATAAACTTCCATCATAAAACAATCAAAAGCTACAGTATATTTATAGAGACAGGGGAACCCAAAGACCCACTGAGCTGGAATATTTATGGGTGTCAGATTGAAAGTCAGGAAATCTGTGTGCAGTTGGGAGTGAAAGCTTGATCAGTTGGATATATCCCTAGAAAAACATACTTGTTTCACCTTCTTTTGGTTGTCCTTAACAAACGTTTGAACCAATAAGCTTTTAGAGATCTTGGTTATTAGGCTCTGGGATTAACCTTCCAAAAAGTTTAATGTATGAGGAGTTTAGAAAATGCTTGCTAAGGGGGTGCCTGGGTGCCTCAGCCTGTTAAGCATCTGACTCCTGATTTCAGCTCAGGTCATGATCTCAGGATCATGAGATCGAGCCGCCATGCCCAGCATAGAGCCCACTTAGGTGTCTTTCTCTCTCCCTCTTCCTCTGCCCCTCCCTCTTCTCTAAAAATAAAGAGAAAAGAAAATGCTTGCTTAGAAATTCTTATGCTAAAAAGTAAAATTTTGACCACATTATCACTATTATACCACCTCTGTACCTGTATGCTGTTAACAGGGGAGTCTTGTCTTTACAAGCAACTGATCACTTGTAGGTAGTATAATTTTAAGTTTTATTGAACCCGTTTGCCTCAGTAAAGCCTCCATACTCCTGAATCACAGGTTTTGAAATTCTGTTATTTTCTATTTAACACTGCCTCCCTCTACCACTCATCTCTTTAGTGATAATAATTTTAAGATGACTGATGCAAAGGTCACAACAGGTCTTACTACAATAAGTATCTAGGTGGCTCTGGAAGAAAAGGAGAAAAGAAAGGGAAAGGCAAAGGGGCAAAAGGAAGAAGGGGGAGGAAGGAAGTAAAAGAGGAAGAAGGACATAGGAAAGAAGGAAGGTAGTTTGGTAGGTGAGCTGGATTCTAAAAAGCACATGTTATACTTCTGTATTATCTCTAAGGCGAGTTTAACCATAGCCCTCACAATGTGGATATAATGGCAATGATACAAAAAGCACTTAATTTTAATTGAATTATCTAGGGTTGTGGCATGACAATTCTTTATCATAACATACCTGAAGTGAGTCTTATTGCTTCCAGGTTTCTATATTTTTGCATCTTCAATACAAGAATCTAGTTTTTAAACAAATATTTATTTTCTATTACATACAAAACAAAACAAAAACAAATGAAAACATTCAAATGAGCCCTGTTTTCTAGGAACTTGTCATCTATTTAGAAGCTAAACTCCATGAAGGCAGAAACTATTTTCTCACTACTATACCTCCAGCACTTAGGAAAATGCCAGACACATGGTAAATGGTCACAATATACACACTGAATTAATGGGTGAATGAAGTACAGATGAGAAATGACATTAGGGCTATAGAAACCTAAAGAGTCCAGTTAAGTGTCACATAAGTCACTTTTTCAAATGGAAGTTAATGTTACTGGACAGATACGTGTATAGGAAGTAGCAAACTTTCTGGTTTATCAAAAGAAGGTTGGTTTAGGATATATAAAGATTTGCAAGTGAAAGCAATCTAACTAGAGAAAAATCATATTATCTGGGGAACCAAGAGGTTAAAAATGTGTAATATGCTATGTAGGTAAGTTTTGTTAGTATGTATAAAATGACTGATCAGCCTATCTTCAATATTGGAATCCTTTATTAAATGTTATTTTTAAAGTGATAGAGAATCTTTAGCTAATAAAAGCCACAGATACTGAAAATAGGCCAATCCTTATAAACTCATTAATTATTCACATGTGCCTTTGGATTCTAAGCAAGGATGACCCCAACTTTGTAAGATTAGAAGGGGTAGTTCTTGCCAACTTGTAATCATTTCTTCACTGTTGGCTTTGAAAGTAATAAACCAAGATGGTGTCAGTTAAAACAAAAGAGACCCAGATGTGTTAATGGACGGAGATGCCATGAGGAGCTCACCCGTGGGAACCTGCTAGTTACCACAGTAACTGGGAAATTTAAGAGCTCAATATATTTGAATGAATGAAGGAAAAACCGGTTCAAGTTGTTTTCCTTTACACAGACAGAAATGGAAGCCCAGAGAACTTATGTGACTTGCTCACAGTCACAGAGCTTATTTGTGGCAACGTTAGGCCAACTCTTCTGATTTTTGGCCCCGTATTTGATCTGTTTTCCTGTTTATTTAAGCTGATGGTGATTCCATTAAAGGGACTGGACCCACTAGCAGCTGCTCTTGAGATATTTTCTGATTCGAGTCTTTAGCCATGAGACATACATCTCTATTCTCATTTCTAGTGAGATTGAACTGGCATCGCTGTGCTTGTTTCTGAGGAGGAAATCATTTTGAGTTGAAACACAGCCAGACTGAGGAAGTCCTGCTGAGTCTGAAGGAAGTTCACTCATCCTTTGCAAATGCTCTGGAAGGAAGAAAAAATAATTCTTGTCTTTGCAGTTTTAGCTAGCAAATATTGGGCAACAATCCATTGGATTATTTCCTATGCACCTGTATGTAAATAATCCGAATGGAACTGATTAACATTTAAATGCTAAGTTACTGAAGTATCCAAGGGGAAATTGATTAGATTAACTTGATTTGGTGCCAATATGGTAAATGCCTTAATGTTTTAAACAAATCGAGGCAGCAATCTGTGATGATTTTGAAACATTACATTTTTAAGGTCCTCATTTTGAAATCTAGAAGAGTGAACCCAATTGCAAACGGTTTGTTTTCCTTTTCCTTAGTGTCAAATAAATTTTTAGGCTTATTTTTATAGTCATGGAGATTCTAGCAATGGGTCACCATTGTGTTCCTCTAGTGGATTATTTCTAACCCAAATGGCTTTTTTTGTCATCTGAAGAAACCAAATGCCTTTGGGGCTCAATGCATTTAGAAAATATGTAAATGATGGCTTTTCCCTGTCAATCCAGGAGTGACAATTCAGTAAGCCCTTCATCCACATCATCTGTAGCATAATAGCATTTTAATTTAGAGTGAACCTTTTTGCTTAGCTCATATGTATCTTGTGCATTTTAAGAGAAACTATTTACAGAGAAGTACAAAAGTCCCTAGAGATGCAACATCTCATTTTCAATTCCGTTGGCAGGAATACTAATTACATTATCACATATTCAGCAGCATTCAGCAAAGTTATTTATTCATTCATCCTGAAGACCTGCGATGTCTACCAGGTCAGTTTCGATAGCAGTACCTTCAGAATTTCTGTGGATGGTACACACAGATAATTGGGTATAGAGTTGTGAGAAAAATCCCACCCCAAAAAGCTCAGCCTTGGAGATTTGCCTGCTTCCTCATTCTTTGAGCTGAAAGAGAAAATCCAATAGTTGCTAGGAATGAAGAAACATTTATCACCTAACCTCATCTCCACAGGTTCTGGTTTCTTAAATGAAGTTTGATTTTAGTTCTTAGAATAGCAAGGGGAATTGCAGACAATTAATACTTAAGTCAGGGTGAATGATATTCTGAGAAGGTTGTCCTCAATATGGTAAAAATATTCAGAATTTATGCATGGAGCAATTTTGCTCCTCACATGACTTTGAAAGTGAATAGTTCTTGTTTAGCACCACATGTCTTTGAAGCCTTCAATAATCATTGCTTAATGATTTATACCACACACCATCTTTAGTATGCTTGCTTCATTGAGATGTTAGAGGAACTAGAGGAATGTAAATATGCACATTTTATTATAGGTGTCAGATTTTTCCTGGGAATTTGTACTCCAAGACATAGAGAGAATACCTGACCCAAAGACTAGAGCTTGGAAGAAGATCGCTCTGTAAATACAAACAGCATGATCCTCAAAATTGTCCAATTTCACAAACTAACGGTAGCTCTGATATCATGCCACATCTGAAGCAGTGAAAACTGACTTTGATCCATCTCACTCAGAAGGTAAAGAAGAAGGTTCTCAGAGACCACAAAGCAAATTCCTTGTGGCATCATTAGAGCTTGCTTCTGTATCAAGTTTGGATCTTCTACCTTTTTGTCTCAAGGAATTGTGTGAATGACTTTGGACTAGATGCGATCTCTGGACAAGATACCCTCCCATCTTGTGTCCAAGCATCCCTTCCCTTTATTATAAAAGGTTCTGTCTTCAGCTCCTACCGCCAGACCTAGTGGGCATTCAGATGTAGGAGAGGAGTTTCATTTTCACAGCATTGCTGCACAGTCAATGTCAAAGAGCAACTGGAAGCCCAGTAAGAAATCTAACTTTTTTCACATCTTTAATGTCACTTTCCCCTAGAAATAGAAGATAAAAATGGATAGGCAGAACAAACCAACTGGGAAATATTTCTAAAACTTAAATGCTACAGAAAATTGTAACATTACAAACCTATTCCTTAGAGATTTAAGATTCTTAATAAAGGTTCCAGAATGCCAAAGATTTCTTGGTAGCAGCAGATGATAATGGAAAGTCTTTTCTGTTTTCTGAGTTCCTTAATGGTTATTTTCGTTACCACTGATAACAGTTATTCTGGAGTCAAACTTTCAGCCTCCTTGTTAATATTAGAAGCAAAAAGGCCAAAGATAATTTGGTGTGGGCAAAGAATATATTCAACTTCTCTTTATAAACATTCTTAACTTTATAATGGCTTTCTGGCTTCAGTGGGGCCAAAAACATAGTGCTAGAAAAATGCAAGAGCATAAAACTTGTGTTAGAGAAAATCACAGGACAAAGCAAGCCTCTCATTCCTGGTTAGTAGGGATTGACTAGATTTTAGAATTTATTTAGAAGAAATAAAACTTCCTTTTAGCAAAATAATCAAGAAATACTTGATATATAAAATAAACTTCAGTGACTACATATAGATACTAAAAATGGGCAAAGAGTGATAATGTTCCTAATAGAACAAAAGTGATGCCCAAGCACAGACATATTTGATGCAAGAACCAGTATGGAGATGGACAGAGGAAGATGAGCAGAATTCAGATATTACAAAAACAGGAGGCAACTGGATTGAACTCACACTGAGCTCATTCACTTGAACAGAACTACCTAATGGTTTTCTCCAATTCCATAATGAAGAAAGATAGAAAAATATATGTTTTCTAATCTGCTACATAAGACTATGCTTAACAATGAAACAATTATAATACTCATTCTATAGTATGGATTAAGCCATTCCAATGGATCATTTCACTGCTTCCATTAAATCCCACAGCTCTCTGAACTGGCAGGGCCCCCTGATGATTGCAGTGCAGATTCTGGTGCTAGAATTATGCAAACAAGAAAAGCTCATCTTCCAGAGAGTCTTGTACTACATGTTTCTACTTAGGCTATTTCTACTTATCTTATGATACCAGCCAGAGGGACTCCTGTGAGCCACACAAAATTGATCTTTGGCTTATAACTCTCTAGAACAATTCCATAGGAAATAATTCCAGCAATAATTTGAATATGTGCTTGTCTTTCAAATTATTTAATTATTTCTAACATTTTCTAAGTTCATTTAAGACAGAACTATTTAAGGTATGGTGTGTATGTTTATGTGTTTCAGTTGTATGGATTCAAGAGACGGAAACACCCTATTACTATCAAATGAGATATTAATGAGCAAATGAGCTCTGTATGTATCAGTCCAGGGGAAATTGAAGAAAATAGCATCCACAATATGGATTTTTTTTTAACTATTTTGCCTTGGCAGTATGTAATAGAAAGGAGGCTATATCTAATAGGAGCTATGGATTAAGTATTTTTCAGTGGCATTCTTATATTTGCTCTAATAAGCAATTCCTAAATATCATAGTTAAGTATGTAGAATGGATCATCAGAGTAAAGTAATATCTGAGATGGAATTGGGGTTCCAAAGTGATATTTACCTTTGAGAATCTCTTTACTCACCTACAAAGTTCTAGTGTCATACCCTCTCTCAGTAAGTCCAGCACAACCAATTTTTCTTTCACTAAAACAATATATCCCTATTTCCTTATCTGGGCATCAATGAAATAACGTGCCTGCATTTTTCAGGGCCCTATTCAATAAGAATGTGCTTTTCAATCACAAGAAGCACACTCATAACATGAGATGCTTGCATTAGAAGACGGCTATGGGGACTATGGTCTCAAGACACACGCCCATAGGGGTAGTCCTACAATGAGTAGAATGCCAGGTGTAAATATGGGTAATTATGAAATTGGTGTGTGTGTGTGTGTGTGTGTGTGTGTGTCTGCGCACGCACGTGCACGCGTGTTTATGTGCACTGCCTTTAACTGGACATATACAGTAAGTATGCTGTGTGAATGCCACCCTGCCATAATGGATTCTGTTGGTCACTTTAATGGTCAGATGCTTGTATAGACTAGTTTTCAGTCTGGTATTTGTTTCTGAAGTACAAGACATTGCCTAATGTTTATTCAAACTCATCAAGCCTAAGAATATTCTTTCAACTTCTTCTTACGGTAGCCCCCACTGTTCCGCCTGCTGAGACTCAAACAAACACCAGTGTGTCTTAGGAACATTTTTGTTGTTGCTGTAGTTAGATGCTTCCTTGGGGACCCTAGGAATAGCAGCAACCTAGGAAACTCCATCAACGTTATAGCTACCTGCCTGAGCTTTGGTTAATCTTCTAGAACTTGGAGCTGAGGTAGAGGGAGTGGGTGGTAACACAACACCTGAAAGTTCAATTTGGAAGAGATAAGAACATTTTTTTTTCTCAGCTTTAACCAGTCTGGCTTGCTGTGCCCTTTCCAACATGCCCAATCCTGTTCAAAATAAGATATGACATAGTGTTATCTTCATAGAATACTTTCTGTACCCGAGGTTCTCACTTAAAAAAAAAAAAAGAAAAAAAAAAAAAAAAAAAGATGCCGCCAGGCTTGAATCCACTTGAATTGTCTAAAAACAATTACAGGAGCTTTTATCTAAGCAAAATTTTTTTTAAGTGTCCATTAAATCTTATCATTAGTGGCCCTGATGGTAATGTAGTCTAAGCTAGAGCTTCTAAATAGGAAAGGGTTCATTTTCTAAACAGGCCCTTGTGGGGAAATTGTCCCTTCATAACTGATGACTGATAGAATTCAGTGAACTAGAGCTTAATATGAGCGTTCTGGCCTCTTTGCGGTGTAATCTGATAGTGTGTAGTACAGGACTCCTGACAGTTATGGTAAGCGATGTCACTCATTTATATTAAAAAATAAAAATGGCAATTTTTTATCTTACTTTTTCTGGTTGACTGCAAAAATAACAACCACATTTGCATTTGACCTGAACAATGATTATATAAAGAACCGTCTGTAAGACTCAATAACCTTTAGAAGTTAATAGACATTAAATGATGTGCAAATAAAGAATGAAGACGATCTATACATTCTAGAAGGAATGGAGCAGAAAGCAAGCACAAAATGGACAAGTTAATCTTCAGGAAGTACTGTTTTTGCTTTATACAAAGATAGAAGAGGAAGTGGAAGGGGGGAGGGAGGAGGAGGAGTAAAGAGTGGCTGGGAAAGGAGGAGGAAGAGAAGAACTTGATTAAGCCCGTATTTAAGCTTGAGTTACATCACACTAAGATTTTTGTGGGAAAAAAATGTAGACCTAGTAATATTTTTTTTTAATTTGGAAAGAGCAGATGAAAAGGGGAACTGTATTAATCTCAGGGAAAATTTTGGGGTGCCCGGGTGGCTCAGTGGGTTAATCTCAGGAAAAATTTTTATCAGCATACAATCTTGGTTTTAATATAAGCAGTATACATTGTGGTGAGGCGACCACAAAGCCCAGAATCACTGGAACCAGACAACAATTCCAACTTTGCCTGAGGTTAAGTTAGTCTCTTTACTGCTGGGTCTTTGATTCCTCACTTATAAAATGTACTTCCATTTTGCTCACAGTTTGATTATGCCAAAAGTTGAGTGTGTATATCAGAGTATTTCTCAAATGGCTTTTCTTTCTTTTTCTTTTTTTTTTTTTTTTAAATCTCATATGATGGAAGAAAAACGAATCCCATGTCCTAGTCTGCCACTGGCTAGAAGTTTGAGCCGAAGCAATGTCTCACCTCTCCAGGCAGGTGGGTAGGAGGGCTAGTGTCAGACAAGATAGTCCATGTGGTTTCTTCCAGCTCAGAGCTCTGATTATATAATAGAGAAACAACAGGCAAGTTGCTATTTCAACTAATTCTCACAGTGACTGATACATTTCTAGGAAAAAACCAAAACTCTAAGGAGGCTGTTGATGGCTTGAAAGAGTTAATGTAGATTCATAAGCAGCCTAGTGACAGCCTGAGAATAGTGATATTTGGTTGACTATGACAAAGAATCTGATCTCCCCTTATTTGTAGTGCCAAAGTGGTATTGCATAAGCTGTCAAGCCCCAAGCACCAGAAGCCTATCACCAAATATTAATTTACCTGTTGTGTGCATCTAAAAACTGACAGCTCTGAATCCCATATCATTTTTGGTGGCCTTCCCACTGACATGTTCTTTGATTAAGAAAACAGTCAGCCAGAAAG
This sequence comes from Mustela nivalis, assembly GCF_964662115.1. Lineage (NCBI taxonomy): Eukaryota > Metazoa > Chordata > Mammalia > Carnivora > Mustelidae > Mustela > Mustela nivalis. The sequence goes on along the minus strand of NC_139025.1, from coordinate 70,169,054 downwards.
CCAGTGTGTCCCTAATGTGGCCACCTCAGTTTAGCCTCCTTATTATGCTGGAATATTTTCTTCTAAATTAGATTTCCTGTCTTCATAGTGGCAGTTTACATGAATTTAATACATTACAAAATGTGCAGTCCCCTTGAGATTCTGTGATAGATTGTGGTATTCGGAACCCATATTTCCATGGGAAATAAAAGCCTAGGCCATGGCCAAATATTTTATCAGCTTAGCATTAACTTGAGATAATGGCACTATTAATGCTTGTCACACACACCCCCCCCCCCCGTCCCCTTCCCAGAGCTTCTGTTGGCTCTTTTCTTGCTTCTGAACAAGGTGCTGAAAGTTTTAGAGCTATGAGCTTGGGCAGCAATAACCTAGCCAGAGAGGTACCCTTTGTTCTATGTTGTCTGGCATATAATCATGCACAATGAGCCCCTCTATTATTTTCCCCTCACTGATACTGAATCTGATTACCAATTATGCTACATGGAATGGGATTGCTATGTATTACAGTTTGGCTGTGATGGCTGGTGGTGCAGTATCGAGGGATGGCAGCACAGCTGTGAGCTCCTGTAGGATGCTGGAAGAAGAAAAATGGTAAGGGGACAAGGCAGAATACATAACCCCAAATCTATCATCAAGTTACCAGCTAGGAAATATCAGAAGCTCCCAGATTAAATAGAAATGGGCAATGGGAGGTAAATTGTTCATTGCTTTCTCCAGCTCCATTTAACTACATGGAGAATATAGTAAACGGAATCCATGACTATAGAAACACACACACTTTTATTAACTCTTTTGCCTTCTTCTCTATCCATCTTCACTGTATTTTAGTTAAACGTCCAGGAGTTGAGTTCCTACAGGTGGAAGGTTGTTTTAGACTTTCTAATTATACCAGTCTTTTTTCTTGCCCCACATTTTCCCAAGAGAGGGGCCGTGTGTCCGGGCAGATTACATTGCTCCCTAAGGATTCAGAAAATGATATCTTGGGGCACATTTCTGCTTTTCCCTTGTGTTTGAATTTTGGTGTCCTAATAGTCACTAGCTAACTTCTGTCAGTAAGCTGTGTGCTATACAGTGACTAAAAACCAAAAGTGACTTTTCTGCTTTTAGTAATATCCCAATCATAGTCCCAACAGTGACCACATATACATAGCAGTTTTCAGGTACAATAAGAGTATTATATTTCTCTGATATAACAAAAGCGTGAAAGAGCTGAAATCAAAGGATTGTTAGATTCGCAAGCAATGACTTAGAGATTGCTTTTATAATTTGCCATGTGAGAGGTAAATTTAGGACCAGAGAAAGTATATTTTATGACTGCAGTGAGTCAAAAGAATTTCTCTCATTGTTCTGGGTAGTCTCAGGTGATTTGAACTAGAATCATACTTCCTTTTTCTGAAAAAATTGCTCACAGATACTCTCAACCTTAACAGTTGTACAGTTTGCATGAGTTTAAGAGAGTTGCCTTATAGGAGGACAACAAAATCTATACTGCCCTGTTCATGGTAAAAACTTTTGTGCTTGGAATTAAAAGCCAGGAGCAAGGAAAATACAGTAGTACCAATACCTTACAGAAACATTTATCACTTATAGTCTGTATTGGAAGGTACTTTCTGAAAGAACTCTTCGTTTGCTTCATGAGTAGCTGATAAGAACATATCACAGTCTTCTGATAACCATCTAGCTTGTGAGATGACACCAGTTGCCAGGTCAGTTGTTTGGAGAGCAGAGATTTGCATGGGAGAAGTTTACTGAAGGGAAGCTCCTGAGATAAACACAGGGGGTGGCATAGTAAAGAAAGTAGGATTAGGCAGAGGAAGAAGATGAACTATAAAGAAGTCCTGCCATAGTCATTCCTGTTGAGAACTCTTAAGCTGGAATCAAAATGGCATTCCTGATAGTCCCAACAGGGACCAGTCCCTGGATATGGACTGCTCCTGAGAACAAGGCATCCTCTTAGGTGAGGCTGCTTCTTCAGCGGGGTACAAGTTTCACAGAAGAGCACAGCTAATGTCCTCAACCACCAATACTCCCAGATCCTGGGAAAATGAGTGCTTCAGTCATGGAAGGGGAATCAGGACATTGTATGACAGCATCCACTACAGGAACTGTGTGTAATAAGGAGATAGTATAAAGAATTGGGGATCACATGGGCTTTATATTCAGATGGATCTGATTTCAAAGATTGCAACAGACAGTGATGAATTATTGTAATCTTGGCCAAATTATTTTAGCTCTAGAAGTCTCTGCTTTTTATCAAAAAACTGGAAAATAAGAATATCCTCCTCACTGTGCTTTCATAATTAAATTTTATATGTACACACACACACACACACACACACATACACACACGCTAGCACTCTGTCTACAACATTAGATATGCAACAAGTGTTTGCTCTTGCTTCTCCCCACTTTTTTCAAACCGAAGAAAAATGAGCTTCTAAGAATTTGTTGAGCATCTACTACCTTCTAATCATTATGCTAGCAATGTTAGAGAATAAAAATAAATATAAGACATGGTCTGCCCTAAAGAGTACTTACCACCTCCCTAGAACAAATAAGATTAACGTACATGAAGCAGTTGCAAATAGTAACAATTTATTGAATAATATATTAAAGTATGGTTATAGGAGAAGATCAATGACAGCTAGACTAATCAAGAAATAATAAATGAAAATGTTTCACTAAAGAAATCATTCTTGAGCCGAACCATAAAGGATAGGTTAGATTTACATGCTTGGCAGAAGTAGAGGATTCTAAATGAGGGAATCCTTACTGAAAACAGATGAGGAAGAGCAGAGATTTCTCTGACCTGAGTGTCACTGCATATATGGAGCTACACAATTCTGAATAGCCATCCATAAACTGTCACCCTTGAAGTTCAGCTTAATCCCTCTAGAGTTGTCATGAAGCTGGCTCTTTTTAACCTATTAAAAAAACATGGGGCTAGTGAAGGCTGATATTCTGTGTGAGAAAGAGAGAAGCCAATGTTTATTTTTATGGTCACACATTGATCCTTGGCTTCTATTGGCCTTCATATTAGACCCTACTCCCCCATCAAATATGTCATTTGTCCACTAAAACTGGCTTATATAACTACTAAAATAGTCATGGGCTGAATTGTATTAGCATGAGTTATGTGCAGGTAAGCTCTCCACCTACTTCCTGCGTGTGTGGTATGATCTGCTACTGTCCATACATGAAGGGCAGGGACATGTCTTACATTTTTTATTTTTGTATTCCAAGCATCCAGCACAAAATGATTATCTAACTGGGATGAGATAAAATGAATTTGATGACCATGAATAGATTTGCCTAATCAGGGATGCCTGGGTGGCTCAGTTGGTTAAGCAGATGCCTTCGGCTCAGGTCATGATCCCAGGGTCCTGGGATTGAGTCCCACATCAGGCTCCTTGCTTGGCAGGGAGCCTGCTTCTCCCTCTGCCTCTGCCTGCCTCTTTGTCTGCCTGTGCTCGCTTGCTCTCTCTCCCTCTGTCTCTTACAAATAAATAAATAAATAAAATCTTAAAAAAAAAAAAAAAAAGATTTGCCTAATCAGAACATGTTGGAAAGTAAAGGATAAAATATCAAGGAGTTAACAAAGTTTTGAAAGGCCTTGGGAAGCAGCAAGTACAATAGCTGATATTTAAAGTATGAGTGATGGTGATTTTAGATCAGAAGAGCTATTCTATAAAAATTTTGATAAGGAACTGTCTAACAACATATTACAAGATAGAGGAGACAGCCAAAAGCCATTGGGAAAAGCAGAGATAATTTCATTAGTAATTGGATGAAGAACCGTAATGGAGCGAAGATACCTCCTAGCTGAGCAGTCATAACATGAGGAAATTCAGAAGTCATAGACACAAACCTAAGCACTGAAATCAGTATAATAAATGTGCTCCCCAAGAGTAAGATGAAGAAGGAAACCCAAAATGAAGAACTAAGCAGGGAATGGTCACAATTGGTCAAATTGACAGAAAGAAAGATCTGACATTGTGTAGAAATCAAAAGGAAAGGAGTGGTTCCATGAGGGTAAAGGTGACCATGCACACCAAACATTACCAAAAAGTCTAAGGTAGTCAGAAAGCATCTGGACTCATTAATAAAGAAATCCTATATGCCCTTTGAGAAAGCTGTGTTTCAGGTTAGCAAGGAATTAGAAAGTGAGTTGTTAAAGGCTGAGTGAGGGAGCAGTGGGAAAAGATATGGAGGTCATGTACATTCATTGCAATGGTTGATTTTATGTGTCAACTTAGTTGTAAGTACCCAGTTGTTTGATCAGACACTCATCTACATGCTGCTGTGAGGGCATTTTTTAAGTGTAATTAATGTTTAAATCAGTAGACTTTGAGTAAAGCAGATTATCTTCTTTTTTATTTAAATTCAATTAATTAACAGATAGTATATTATTAGTTTCAGAGGTAGAGTTCAGTGATTCATTAGTCTTATATAACACCCAGTGCTCATTACATCACATGTGCAGCTTAATGCCCATCACCTTGTTACTCCATCCCCTCACCCACCTCCCCTCCTGCAACCCTCAGTCTGCTTCCTACAGTTAAGTGTCTCTTAATGGTTTGTCTCCTTCTCGGATTACGTCTTGCTCTATTGTTCCCTCTCTTTCTCTATGCTCCTCTGTTTTGCTTCTTAAATTCCACATGAGTCAAATCATATGATAATAGCCTTTCTCTGACTGGCTTATTTCACTTAGCCTGATACTCTCTTGTTCCCAGATTATCTTCTTTAATGTAAGTGAGCTTCATTCAATCAACCAAAGGCCTTAAGAGAAAAGAAAGAAAAATTCTGTCTCTGGTCTGCCTTTAGCTTCTAGACTGAAACATTAATTCTTCTTTAGGACTCCAGGCTGTTGGTCTGCCCTCCAGATTTTAGATTTATAAGCTGCCCCATTACTGACCCAATATATCGGCCAATTTCTTAAAATAAGAATCTATGATTACATCTTATTGGCTCTATTTGAAAAACCCTGACTAATACATCAATTATTTGAGAAATTTTTAAATGAAACAGAGAAAAGAGAAAAACAATTAGGAGTAGGAAATCAAAATATTATTCCTGAGGTACAGAAGACAAATTGGAAAGCAAGATGACTCCCAGTCACATGTGACAACTACACATCGTTGTCTAGATCTCCTTGAACAATTAAGAACCAAAAATGACTTCATCAAATATGAGGTCAGATTATCCACAAATCCATCTAAGACAAGTACCATATCCCAATCAGTTCAGGCCAAGGTTATGGACCACTCCCACCATAGGGCTTTTGTGACCAATTATTTAAACAAAATGTGTATACCTACAGCCATCATGTTTCCCTCTCTGTCATCCATTATATCTCTAGGATCAGGAACAATACAGAGATGCCCGTTGTTGGCACTTTTATTCAATATACTACTGAAAGCCCAACCTAGAACACTTAGACAAGAGAAATAAAAATCACCCAAATTGGAAGGAAGAAAGAAGAAAGAAGTAAAACTGTCATTATTTGCACATGACATGATGCTATATGTAGAAAACCTTAAGACACCACTGAAAAACTATTAAAACTAATAAATTCAGTAAAGTTTCAAGATACAATGTCAATATATAGAAATCTGTAGCATTTCCAGATACTAGTAATGAAATATCAGAGAAGTGAAGAAACCATCCCATTTACAATTATATCAAAAAGAATAAAATACCTAAAAATAAATTTAACCAAGGAGAGGAAAGACCCATACACAGACAAGACACTGATGAAAGACATTGAAGATGACACAAAAAAAATGGTAAGATATTTGGTATCATGGATTGGAAGAATTCATAGTTAAAATGTCCTTACTACCCAAAGCAAACAGCAGACTCAGTGTAATCCCTATCAAAAATCCAATGGCATTTTTTATAGAGCTAGAACAACCCTAAGATTTGTATGCAACCCTAAAAGACCCTGAATAGTCAAAGCAATCTTGAGAAAGAAAAATAAAAGTGGAGGTATCACAATTTCAGATTTCAAGATACACTACAAATTTGTAGTAATCAAAGCAATGTCTTTTCATGCACCTATTGGCTATGTGTATGTCTTCTTTGGAAAAATGTCTATTGAGGTCCTCTGCCCATTTTTTACATAAATTATTTTATATTATTGAGTTGCATGAGTTCCTTATATAATTTGTATATTAATTCCATATCAGATATATGATTTGCAATTTTTTTTTCCCATTCATGAAGTTGCTTGTTCATTTTGCTGATAGGTTCTTTTGCTGTGTAGAAGCTTTTTAGTTTGATGCAGTCCCAGTTGTCTCTTTTTGCTTTTGTTGCCTTTGCCTTAGCATCAAATTTCAAAAATCATTACTAAGACCAATGTCAAGGAGATTATCACCTCTGTTCTCTTCTAGAGTTTTATAGTTTCAGGTCTTATGTTCAAGTCTTTAATCCATTTAGATTAAATTTTGAGTGAATTTTTGTGTATGGTATAAGATAGTGGTCCAGTTTCTTTTCCTTCTTTCTTTCTTTTTTCTTTTCTTTTTTTTTTTTTTTTTTTTTGGCATGTGGCTGTTCAGTTTTCCCAACACCATTTATTAAATAGACAGTCTCTTTTCCCATGGTATTTCCCATTGTATTTTATTGTCTCCTTTGTCATAGATTAAGTGATCATATAAGCGTGAGTTTCCTTCTGGGCTCTCTATTCTGTTTTATTGATTTATGTATCTACTGGCACAGAAATAGATACATAAATCAATAAAACAGAATATTATTCAGCCATAGAAAAGGAATATAAACTTGTCATTTACAACAACATGGATGGAACTTCAGGCATTATAGCTAAGTGAAATAAGTCAGACAGAGAAAGATACATAGTATATGATCTCACTTATATCTAGAATCTAAAAAAAAACAAAGAAGAAAGAAAGAAAGCTCTTAAGATTGGCAGTTGCCTGGGGGTGGGGTGAATGGTGGGCAAAACGGATAAAGGAAGTCAAAAGTTACAAAATTCCAGTAATAAAATAAATAAGTCAAGGCGATGTAATGTGCATCATGACAACTACAGTTAAGAGTATTGTATAACATATTTCTTTTTTTTTTTTAAGATTTTTTATTTATTTGACAGAGAGAGAGAGATCACAAGTAGTCAGAGAGGCAGGCAAAGAGGAGAAAGCAGGCCCCCTGCTGAGCAGAGAGCCCTCTGTGGGGCTCGATCCCAGGACCCTGAGACCATGACCTGAGCCAAAGGCAGAGTCTTAGTCCACTGAGCCACCCAGTGCTCCTGTATTACATATTTCAAAGTTGCCAAGAGAATAAATCCTATAAGTTTATAAAAAGAAAACAATCTGTAACAATGTATAGTGATGGATGTTAACTAGAATTATTGTGGTGATCATGTCACAATATATACAAATTTCAAGTCATTATGTCATACACCTGAAACTAATATAATGCTGTATGTCAATTTTACCTCAATTTTTTTAGAAAGGATCAAAATTAATTTCATCTAATGAAGTCAGATTATCCCTAAATCTACCTAAGACAAGGATCCTATCCAAATCAGGCCAGGCCAAGGCTATGGACAACTCGCACCATAGTGTTTCTGCGACCAATTCTTTAGACAAAATATATACAGCTAAATCTTCAATGTTTTACTCTCTGTCATCTATTTCATTCCTAAAATGTAGTACCATTTGTTATGTACTAAATTTCTGTATTCTTATCTCCCACTGTGCCAATCTCACATTGCATACTGTTACTCAAATCCTGTTCAGGTCAGGCATCATTGCTATGTACTCCTAAGCACTTTAAGCCTTCTTCATTTTAACATCTAGTATGCTATTTTGTTATTGCTATTTACTTGTATATATCTCACATGAGACTTTTTTTTTTTAAGATTTTATTTATTTATCTGTCGTTGAGAGAAAGAGATCACAAGTAGGCAGAGAGGCAGGCAGAGGGAAGCAAGCTCCCTGCTGAGCAGAGAGCCCAATGTGGAGCTGGATCATAGGACCCTGAGATCACAACCTGAGCCAAAGACAGAGACTTAACCCACTGAGCCACCCAGGCGCCCCTCACACCAGACCTTAAACTCCATGAGACCAGAGATAGCATTTAGTAGAACCTTATGAGCACTCAACAGATATTTATGATAGAATAAATGAATTAATGAGTCAGGTGTTAATACAGAAATCAATACTCATCAGCAAAATTCTAACAGGAAACAAGATTATACTCAAATCAGGAAAACTCTAGGAAAGTTTTCACTTGTTTGTGTGTTTTTTCAAAAAAAAAGAATCACAATAGTATAGACAGGACATGGAAAATTACAAAGGAACAACACAAGAATCTGGGATTCTCAAGGAAGTTTCATTGTCACCCTTAGGCTCAAAGTAACAAAGTAAAGAAGAGGTTACTAAAACCTAGAAATAAAGAGACTTAGAATAGGCCAGGTTATACATAGTAGTGATTATTAATCAATGGACACAGTCAATTAGAGACTACCTCCCAGAGAAGGAACCAGAGGAATACATAGCTTGATCTCTTTCTCCACTCCCCTCTCATATTTTCTTGCCACTTTCCACTGGCTTGAAAATCCAGAGAGCACAAGAACCTCTATCTATTTATAGTCCTTACAATCAACTCATGAGGTAGCAAGCAAGACAGGAAAAAGTAAAGAATGGAGCTAAGGGGGGAAATGAGATATCAATTCAGCCTAACATTCACAACTGAGATCTGGATCTTTCCAACCATGTCTTCTAGCATTTAGTTTAGTGAATGAAATCTCCCAAGTATGTTTCCTCATGTTTTTTGCTAGAAATACTTCTGCTTTTCTCCCCACAAATAAATGGATTAATCCTTCAAGACCTTATCTTCAAATGAAATTACATTGGGAATTAGAGCTTCAAAATATCAACGGTGGTTGTGGGGCTGTGGGGATCTCATTCAGTCAATAACATACATAATCTCATTTAATTTTCACAACAACCCATGAGATATATCCACATTTTACAGATAAGGGAATTGAAGATTAGAATCACTGAGCAGAGAGCTGAGCAGACAGCCTGATGCAGGGCTCCATCCCAGGACCCTGAGATCATGACTTGAGTAGAAGGCAGAGACTTAACCCACTGACCCACCCAGGTGCCCCTTTCTTTGTCCTTATAGATAAGAAATAATATAATCAGAATTTAAATCCTAGCCTATATTATTCCAAAACCTGTATTTTTTAACCACTCCCTGCTATTACCATGAATTGTGTGGCTATCCCACAAAGCTCCCACATGGGAAGGAACCATGTCCTATTATTTCTAAACTAGAGCACCTTACCTAGTGTCTGCTCTATAAAACACATTCTATAAACTTTCCTAGAGTTAAATATGAATGATACAGAGAAAACAAACAAAAAGGGCGTATAGTTTCAAAGCATATTTATCAACCATAAATAATAGAAAAAAATACAAAATATAAAACAAAGGAAAAACAGGCCAAAACTAAGTAGAAGAAACAGTCATTTCTCTTCCTAGATATGCAGTGGGTTTACTTTGATCCACTTCTCTCAGCTGGATTCAAGTTAATATTTCTTTTCTACTCACTATTTTGCTCAGAGCCATGAGATCAGCTTTTTAATTTTATTTATTTATTTATTTATTTTTTTGAGTTTGAAACAGCCAGTTTCCTTTTCCTGGAACAGTCTTCTCCTGAAGAAAAAAACCTCTGTTTTGGAGCAAAGCTTCCCTCCTGGGGTTCTTTGTTCTGCCAGGGCTGAGTTACCTTTGAGCTCTCTGGAGCAGGCCTGGAACCAGTACCTCTCCTTCTTTTGAACAGCTGTGCAAGTTGCCTCTCATCTTGGTTGCCCTTGCTGTGCTAGACGCCTGTGCAGTCACGTGCCTCTGTCTCAGCTCATTTCAAAAAACCCCCTCTGGCAAAAGCTAGTTGAATACCTAAGCAGGTTGACTTTTTTAAAGGTGAAATTATTTTGATTTTGAATTAGTATCTTCTTAAAAAGTGAATCACTTTACCATAGGTAAGTTGACTTCTTAAGAAGCAATGCAGACATAAGAATGAGCTTCAGTGATAAGTAGAGAATGAATCCAATGGTCATAAACTGTTAAGATTTGGAAAGATTTTAGACACCTTCAAACCAACTGCCTATCTAATGCAGAAATCCCACTATAACAAACTGGGAAGTAGGTGACCCGAATGATAAACCTTGCGTATTTTGAAAGAAAAGCCTGGCCTGTTCTGCATTGGGCAGCTCTATTAAAAGAGTTGCCTTCAATTAAAGGAAAATCTAGTTCTTTTGATATTGTATTATTACTGTACATGTCATCCTTGTGCAGGGGCCGTGCTAATCTCTGTATTATTTCAATTTTAGTTTATGTGTTACCAAAGTGAGCACTATTCATTATTTTAAATAATAGTGACTGACCCTGTGTTCAGTTCACAGGCCCTGTTGTAGACTCTAGAATTTCTACTCATTCATCTACCAAAACAAAATGCAGTAACTCCACCTACTTGTCTGTATTGTTAACTGAGAGTTCTAAAAAATGAAGTTGGAGCAGAAGAAGGTGGAGAGCCCATTGGTGAGAAAGTGGAACAATTTTCACATGATGGAAATAGAAAGCCATAGAATAGTACATGAAAAAAGGATAGGAAGAGAGAAGACATTTGGGTGTAGGTGGCCATGGCTTGGGTTGGGTGTGAACCGCAGGATGAGCAGGACATGAGAGGCAGATGCAATAAACAAAATAAATATTCCCCAAAGTTACAGATAAACTACAGAAGTAGAATATATGTTGGGATGGAAGGCAAAATAAATGTCTACATAATTGTAGATCTTGAAATAGAAATATTTCATAACTCTTCTTCATCTTTCTCTCTTTTTTTTTTCCACACAATAACCATATTCCATTTGTTCTGTGGGGCTAGACCTACAGAATGTCCTGTCACTTGCTCCTCCCTTCAACTCTCCCAAGCAGCACATACCAAGAATATTGGTGGAATCTGAAAGCAGTAAGACCAGCAGGGTGGAGATACTATACCACACTGCCTGCCAGCCCCACCAGGACTGCCTTTTCCCATGATCATGTGGCTTTGTTCCATCTATTCAATTATCCTCTCTGCCCCCTTTCATTAGAGAAATAGATACAGATAAAATGTTCCTATTGCCACCAAGGAGGAAGGGCCTTAGCAGAGATCAAGTCCTTATATGTAATTCCTACCAGAAAAAAAAAAAAAAAAAAATCTAATGTTTCAAAACCATAGTCATTATTTTGGGTAAAATTTACATCCTAGATACTGGAGCATCCCCCATTACCATGAAAATATATTGGAGGATTATCAATCTTTCCCATTATCTATATTTATCTTATGGTCTATCTGTTATCTTTTACCTGTAACACTATTGCTCCCATCTATAACTTTAAGCACAAGTAAATGTACTGAAAAGATGTCCATTGTCTACTGTCCTTTCTCCGTTTTCTCAACCCCTATTTTCTTCTCAAACTACTCCATTCAGACCATTCCAATGAGCCATTTTCACAGAGGTCACAAATGACATAAATGAATACTTCTTGTTTTTCTTGAATTCACATTTAATTCACTTTTAAATGTAATAATTATTAATGCTACAACATTTAAAAATGAGCAAAGAAGATCTAAAATGAATTTCCCTCCCTACCCCTAATCTTAGCTCCCAGTTCTCCCCTTTAAAGTAAATTGCTATGAAGTTTCTTGGTATGCATCTAGAGATATTTAATATGTATACAAGCATTTTTTAAAAATATTTATTTATTTATTTGACAGACAGAGAACACAAGTAGGCAGAGAGGCAGGCAGAGAGAGAGGAGAAAGCAGGCTTCCTGCTGAGCAGAGAGCCCTAGGCGGGTCTCGATTCCAGGACCCTGGGATCATGACCTGAGCGGAAGGCAGAGGCTTTAACCCACTTAGCCACCCAGACGCCCCATATACAAGCATTTTTTACATTTTTTTTCAAATGGTAGCATACACCCCTCTCATTTCTTTTTTTCACTTTACTTTGGACATCATTCCATAGCAGCACATACAAGTTCCTATCCTTCTGTGCCTCTTCATTGTGGGCTTTTACATTTTTATTTCATTGGTCCCTTACTGATGGACATTTTGGTGATTTTAATCTTCCACTTATAAATGATGCTACAATAATTAACTATATATACATATATCATTTCACCTATATTGGAGTTTACAGAATAAATTTTCGAATGGAATTTCTTAAGTCAAGAAATATGTGTCTTTTTAAATGTTTGTTATATATTACTAAATTGTCCTTTATATGTTATAATTTATACTGTTTCCCAACAGTTACCAAAGCAGTTTTTTGAATTGTCCACTTAATTATTTTCTTACATAGCTCCTTGAAAAATGCTCTATGAACAGTTATTAAGTTAGTGTATAGAATGATTGTCTGCAATCCCATTTCCTCTCTCCTTTACCATCAATTTTAGCAGATCGAAAGTTCCTTCTACTTCCGTTACTAGATTTATCAGTGCTGAGTATATATTTTGATCCACTGTTACAAAAGATAAAGAAAAAAAAAACACACTTACTCTTTTCTTGTACCCACTCCTCCTTTCTTCCCAACTTTTTTTAGCTACATGAGTTATTCATTGTCAAGATTTATGACAGTTGTATTGCATTCTGTAATCAGAACTCCCACACCTGTCTGCTTATTAGTCCTGAAATCTTAACACTTATTCTTCCGATGGCAGCCCTGCAATCAGAGCCTTACATTCTGGTGTCTTAGCCCTACCCTCCTAATGTTCTATACCGACCTTTCTCCATAGCTTTTCTACTCATCTCTTAATTGCCTGAATATCAGCCTCCAGTAGAGTCTTCAAGAAGGCCTCCTGGTAATAACATTACCTGAACTCTCGCATGTTCAAAATGTTTACTGCCTTTATCTTAGAAAACAGATGCCACTCTGCTAAGTTTTAGTGTTGACTATTACCATGGAAAAGTCCAATTATAATCTCAATCATCATAAACTACAGAATGACTTTGACAAGATTGCTTAGTTGTTCACATGCCTGCACACATGAATGAATAAATGAACAAATGAATGAATGAGAAAACAACCAAACAAATAAATAAATGAACCCATTGACATTCACATGTTTTGGGGAATACAAACTCTGTTGCTCCTGCTACTGCTGTCGGTGTTGAAATATATACTCTTAGATCATTGTTTCGTGAGAATGGGCATCCATTAAGCACATCATTCAAAGCCAAATAGCAAATATTAAGCAATGGGTACTCAAGCCAAATTTAACATTCTAAAAACAACAACAACAACAACAACCCAACACATTCCATTCCCTCCAAAATTCTGGTTGTTAAATGAATTGATGTATCATTTGGGATTCCTGTCACAAAGATTTCATAAGCAATTTGTCCTATGCAATGAGTCTGCCTTGTGTCAAGCTATGTTTCTGCCTTAGATAACTTTTTTCTTTCACTGAAAATCAGAGATTGTTAAACAATTCCAACACTGATAAATTTTATTTCCTTCCCCAAGTCACATGCTATATTACTTTATTTTACTTTAGTGAGTAGTGAGCCAACAGATATCTTTTCTTCAATCATTAAGGAGGTCATTTTGTAGTCTGTCATCTTTAAAGCACCTTCAGTGTGTCTTCAATGTGGATAGAGTCACTGTTCTTTTAGACATAATTATTAGAAACCCAACTAATATTCTCTGATGTCAGTCAATTGTAAAATCTTTACTGAGACATTACATACTGATGTTAGCTAATATTACTGAGTACTAAGTGTCTAGCATTGTACTAAGCTCTTTAACACAGTTTATATATGAATAGTTTAGTACATATAATCCCAACAGTGAAACTAGGGTAGAATACTCACATTTTACAGAAGAGGAAATTGAGTCCCTGAAAATTAAGTAATTCCCATAGGATCACAGCTGGAGAGGAGCAGAGCCATAATGTGAAGCCCAGCATTCTGATTCTAGAACCCGAGCACTTTGCCAGTATTGTTAACACAGCCACCCAGCTGATGTCTGGAAAACGTGTTAATAATATACCTTCCATAATGTCTGCACTTGATATCAATGAGAGAGGGATGTTTGGGCTTATCATTAGGCCCACAGATTTCCTTATTCTGGTTCATACTAGCAACATTAAAACAATGATGAATCCAGTAAAATTGGTGCACTGGACTCAAAACAGTTATTTAGTGTTTGTAGCTGTTTGAATTTTTTACTTTTCAATCCATTGTTTAGGCATATATTAATATCCCTAGAGATTGTTAAGGAATGAAAGGTGGACATGTGTGTGTGCATGCTTGCACATACACACACACACAGATACACACCCCTACACACACAGACTTTTGAGAATGGTATTATAAATTCCAGATCTGTGCAAAGCTCTTTTTATGCTTCAGATTATGTAGAAGACAAGACTGGAAGTGTGACCTGATTGCTTGCTTTACCTCTCAACTGTGCTCCTTGGGAAACAATAGTAACAGCATCATTATCACATCCTCATGTTTTTCAACTTAGGGTGTGATAAAGTTGCAGTGAGTGCAATTTCTTCTGGGAGAATAAAACTTTTGCCTTTTCCCTAGTAATTTGCAAAAACAAATAAAAGCAAAACAAAACAGAAGAAACTTGAGTGAGTTGCTCTGAAAAAGATGCTCCAATAGAGAAAACTGAAAAAATTGTTATCAGGCAAAAAATAACACATTTGAATAAATATTTATGTATGTTTTCATAGTTTTCTGGCTTATGCTCCTTCATGTACCTTGCAGGCAGTTAAAGAAACAACTATAAATCATAAATAAGGAATAAAATGAACTCTATGAAAGTCTCTGATTACTCCATTACTGAAATCCAGCTTAGCAATCATCCTTTTCTTCCTAGAATATTTCTATAAACAATCCAAAACAAACCTGCAGGATTTATAGAATGCATTTAATATAAATGAAAGTGGAATGATGCACAGAACTTGCAAGAAATTAATTCATGTTTTCCTCCAGCAATATATATATATTGCTGGAGGATATATATATATCACATTCCTAAGGAAATTCCTAAGGAAAAACCCCAAGGAAGAATTAAATAACTTGATATAAAGGACATTGGACATTTTTGCTGGCAATGACCCAAACTGAAAGCTAGTGGACTAAGAATTTTAGTATATTTTTTCTACCACTGACTTTTACATAAACTGTGAGGTGTCATTTTGCTGTTTTCTTTAATGATAAAAGTGAATAAATGAGCATGAGTAGCCTAACTGAAAGAAGGACAAAAATGAATGTACCAGAAAACAAAATGCTTAGTTTTGGCTGAGAAATGCATTTTTAAAAATATTTTATTTATTTATTTGACAGACAGAGATCACAAGTAGGCAGAGAGGCAGGCAGAGAGAGAGGAGGAAGCAGGCTCTCCACTGAGTAGAGAGCCTGATGCGGGGCTCAAGATCATGACCTGAGCTGAAGGCAGAGGCTTTAACCCACTGAGGCACCCAGGCGCCCCAAGAAATGCATTTTTAAAATAATCTATGAGAGCTACAGAGATTTGTATTGTAACCAGAACCCCTGAAAATCATACAATAGAACTCAGTTCTTTCCTTCATCCATATATATTTCGTCAAAACTATGACTTTATTATTCTTGTTTCTCTTAGAAAGTCTGGTTCCCCATATTCCCTTATGTTGAAGAATCTTCTAGACATCTTTACCTCTATACAAATCTTCTATGACTAACCCTACACACATCTGATCCATTATGGATATTCACTCTCTGAATTTAATACCAAAAAAAAAATTGAGTGATTTGTAAATCATAACTCTGGATTATAACTTTATAAGGACCTGATCTAGTATTAATTAAAGATTTTATAGAAGTTTCAGTACATTCAAAATGCTTAAGAACACCTGATAATGCAAGATGATCCTCATGCTTATGCTTACTGTAGAAATATAGTTTCAAATTCCAGTCACTGCCAAAAATATATTCTTGAAATAACTCTATTTTTGAAAAAGCAGTTGAAGCTTCCCAAGTGAGTTCACAGCAAGGTGGAAAGTAATATCTGTTTTTCTCAAATGTGTTAGACAAGGCCACCAGAAACTATGTTAGGGGCTAAAATTAGCCATTGTAATAAAGCACAAGGCAATACTGTTATGCGCCATCACTGTGTTTCAATATATAATATGTTTTGATGGGATTCAGTAGTTTTTATAAATTGGAGTCACTGAAACAACACTTTTTCACTTTGTCTATGTGTGTGATGCTAAACAATCAGTTTCATAACTTTGTCACTTTTTAATTAAGTGTTTTGGTATAATGCAAGGCATAGCCTTCATGTAATTATTATGGACAGTCAAACATAAGGTATAAAGCATACATTATTGAATATTTAATATGCCATAGGCTTTTTTAAACTGAATTTGAATCAGTTGTATACATAAGAATTCATGAGTATCTTTTTAATTAAAAAAAACTTTAAGGCATGATCAATTAGTCAAAATAACTATGTCAACATGGAAATTTCAGATCAAAGTGATAAGCTTAATTTATTGCACAATAGAGGCAATAAAGAATACACAGTAAGGAATAATTCCAAATCCCACATCAAAATAACTGAAATTAAGTTCATCACAGGAGTGGCAGTGGGAGAAAATGTCACCACTAATGTTCTCTCTGGAGAACTTTAAAAAAAACAATAAATACATTCATCTGTTGAATTCAGTGCTGGCCTTATCTGGAAATTAAATTGTCCTAAGTTCCATGATTTTAATGATCTGCTAGTTAAAATTAAGTATTGTTCTGATTAATGATGAATACTAGAAACCTATCTTGTTCACAAAATCCAAATGCACACCATACAGTTATTGTAAGGGGTTTATGAATTCTAATGTCCATCTGGTTTATAGACTAAATAAATCATGCTCATATATTTATCACTATTTTTCAAATAGTTAGTGTTGAGAGTTTAGCTAAACTAATCCTTAATGTTGCTGCCTTGACATCCATTTTTTTTGGCCAACCAGTCTGCAGGGACTTGAAACTGACATTAGCCTCACCTTCAAGCTCCTGTCCTGGATGGCAGCATCAGAGTCACAAACAAATGTAAGTTTCTGATGTGACTTCAACAGTCTCCCCTACCTCTCAGTGTCCATATGCCTAATGCATCCCTTAGATAATACCACTATGGGGCTTACCAAAACCCAACACTTTGGTTTGAACTGAACAATCCAGACCTAGCTGGGAAACCCCAAAGTACTCTACCCACACACCCTAATAAAGGCATGAGCCCCAGGTCCTGCCTTCTCTCTGCACTCTGCCTTGATGTTCCCATGTAGCCCTTCAATCAAATTGTCCTTCTTCCATGACCTGTGAAAAATAAACTTTTCTCATGTGATCTGTTACTGAACAGCAACTTAACTGGCCAGCACCCTGTGTTCCACTTAATAAAAATTAATTTTTAATAAAATTAATAAACAAAGTCATAACAGTCATTATGGTGCTTAATAAAACACAAGTTCATTAAATTCCAAATTCCATGGGTTCCCCTATATTTCCCAGTTTCCACCCCAGGTGGTTTTAATGCTACCTAACTACACCAATGGACTATAAGAAGGCATAGTCCATTCACTTCAGGGCCAGCCAAAGAAGTTAGGAGTCTTGATTTCTATTCCATTCCTCATTTCTCCTCCTACAATCACCTTAGAGTCCATGTTTTCCAAAGCGCATAATCCTAAGATGTAGGAGGATCCCCTGACTCCTACCGGTCTCTACATGAGTCAAAAAGTAACTGTCATATGTCAGACAGTGAAGGTTTCTAGCTTATCTGCTGTAACAGCTGGTGTTAATTACACTGAATGATGCTAAGTGAAATAAGTCAATCACAAAAGTATAGGTATTGTATGACCCCACTTATGTGAGGTACCTAGAAGTCATCAGATTTATAGAGACAGAAAGAAAGATGGTGGTTGGCAGGGGCTAGGGGCAAGAGGGAATGGGGAATTGTTTAATGGGTAGAGAGTTTCATTTTTGCAAGATAAAAAGATTTCTGGAGATTGGCTGCACAACAAGGTAAATGCACTTACTACTGAAGTATT
Organism: Mustela nivalis; assembly: GCF_964662115.1. Lineage (NCBI taxonomy): Eukaryota > Metazoa > Chordata > Mammalia > Carnivora > Mustelidae > Mustela > Mustela nivalis. The sequence continues at coordinate 70,150,950 of NC_139025.1, read as the reverse complement.
CCCTTAAAAATGGTTAAGATGGGACGCCTGGGTGGCATAGTGGGTTAAAGCCTCTGCCTTCACCTCCTGTCATGATCCCAGGACCAGGGTCCTGGGATCCAGCCCCACATTGGGCTCTCTGCTCAGCAGGGAGCCTGCTTCCCCGCCGCCCCCTCCGTCTCTGCCTAGTTATGATCTCTGTCTGGCAAATAAATAAATAAAAATCTTTTTTAAAAAATGGTTAAGATGGTAAATTTCATGTTATGTATGTTTTTACCACAATTAAAAATAAAGAAGGAAATAAGGCCTCGAGGTGAAAATTTATTCTGGTTTTGGTTTAAAAAATATATATATATATTACAAAAACTAGGCGCCAGTTCCACAGAACTGCAAGGTGATTCCCTCAAGAGCCTTCCAAAAGAGTTTGGAATGGTGGCCATGTAATTGGAATAAGAATAGAACAGCTTTACCTAAAATGACTGTCTAGGTCCATTAGATGTCTGAAGAAAAAAGTGCTTCCTGGCCAAATATTCCATTTTTGGAAATCACAATGTCCTTTAGTGGTTGAAAACTCTGAGAAATCTTGTAGAGAAAGAAAGGAGAAGAAAAAAAATAAAAAAACCTTTTAATTTGTGTAAGCCAGACTTTCCTAATCTTTTAGCTAAATAATTTTTTTGTGTGTGTGTAATACCTCTTACTATCTGAAATGCTCATATTCTTCCACGACACTCTTTTCAAAATGCTGATATAGCATCTCCAAACTGATATGTTAAGCTATTATGTTTGCTTACAAAGGGTTTCATTTTTTACACATATTTATAATTATGCCTCAAGAACAAACTGCTATCGGTCATGATCAGGACTAATATAGCATCACAGGAGCAGAAAAAGTTGCTCCTGGATCTTAAATACGTATGTGTAAGCACACATAAGCAGTAACACACAGATGCGTGCGCGCGCACACACACACACACACACACACACACACACACACACACAGAGCCACATTTAATTGAGTACTTATTATGAGCCTAACACTATACAAATAATGCGTTACATATACCTTACCTCAACTAATCATCACAACAGTCCTATGATAAAGTGGTTTTTTGCCCAGGATTTTGTGGACAAGGAAACAGAGTCTCTGAGAGATTAAGGAACTTGCACAAGGTCACATGATGAGCAAAGGGATGTGTAGCTCAAATCAAACCAGAGCTAAGAGACTCCAACACCCAATCCTGAACCATTATATTATATTATATTATATAGCACATTTCTCCAAGTATAGATCTGAGTCTGTCAAGTGCTTTGTTCTATAAAACAAAACAAAACAAAACACCTCATTATTAGGGAAAATGAAATAAGAGCCAGAACAAAAACAAAACCCACAACACTAAGAGAAATACATGGACTTCCAAGTTTCCTGAAACTACAGCTTTTATTTTAAAATTATTTAAAAAAAATAGTTACTAGTCTGTGACAACCTAAAAGCTGGAGAGAAATCATTTGAGAAAGAAAAAGTCCTATTTATAGAGCAGGGCAGGAAATAGTGCACTGGGTTAAAAGTTAGGCTAGAAAGTAGGAGATCTAGATTCCAGTCCAGACTGCCTTTACCTAGCTAGCTGTCATTTTGGCAAGATCCATCATGCCTCAGTTTCCTCCTGTGAAAAGTGTAGACAAAGGCAAACCTAGCTGATCTCTAAAAGACAAAGACCCAAACTTGTGCAAATTTACGATAATTCTATGAATGTGCTTGGTGGAAGAACAGGAGAGGGGAAGCTCTACAACTTGAAAAAGGTATTTGCCCTAAATTCAATCCATATCAACTTTCTAAACTGAGGGACAGGCTACTCCTTTGCTGCATTTGTGGGTACCGTGGTTATTCATTTTCACAGAATTTCATAAACACCAAAGAATCCAAGGGACAGCAGCTTGCTAAGGAGAAGGAAGCCGAGACCTGAGGAAGTCCTTCTTCTCTTACCCTTTATGCTGTGTTATCAATGCCCAGGATTCAGCTATGAAATGAGTCCTTTCTCTGTCCAGACTCATCTTTATGGCTGGCATCTAAGATGTTGATATATTTTCCCACCCTTGAAGTCAGAAGAGGGGAATATGGGAGCCAGAATACAGGACTCAGAAAAACAAAACAAAACAAAAAACAGGTAGCTAGTCTTTTTTTCTGTGTAATCTAGAATTATGAATAAGAGGTATGTATTTCTGCTGTCACCTGTGCACTTGTCCTGCTGATGTTAAAACTAGAAAGAGAAGGGAAAAAAAACACCTATTGTGATAGGTCACATTCCTATGCCATCATCAGAGGGTCTCTACTGAGATAATAGGTTCAAAGATACACATGCAGACCAAAAAAAAAAAAAAAAAAGGCAAAAGAAAAGAAAAGAAAAAAACAGGATATTACATGCCTCACAAAGTAACTGGCATTGAATAAAATTGTAAGCACCCAATTTAAGCTCCTGGTCCCAGATTACCTTCGTATACTTGAAAGAGAGAGAGAGAGAGAGAAGGAAGGAAGGAAGGAAGGAAGGAAGGAAGGAAGGAAGGAAGAAAGGGAGGAAGGAAAGAAGGACAAATCTAAGCAGCATTTGCATGGAAAAAATGTCATTACTGCATATAAGCACCTGTCATGATGTAGATGAATATTCTCTTTTACTTCCAAAATGTCACTGCAAATATTAGTCCTGCTTATTGTAAGTTTTCTCCCCTCTGTTCCACGTCTTTCTATAGCTCTGCATTAAACATTCAGCTGGTAAACCATCCTGTCCCAAGTTTCTACTGTCTAACATTTGGCGTTTTCATGCCTCTAAGCAGAAGTACAGCCTTAATGCTACATGGGGAGGGGGGGAGGGTTGTAGGGTTTCCTTGCTTTAGTTAGTAGCCTGTGTCTGTCTGTCTGTCCACCCTCCTCTATCTTCATCTCCTCCCTTCTCTTTTCTCTCTCCCTCCCTCATTCCCTCTTTTTCTCTCTCCAACCCTCTTACTTCTCTCTCTCCCTCCCTCCCTCCCCACTCTCCACCCAACCCCTTCAACCTGGACTCTTCCCAGCTCTAGGTTTTTGCTAAGATTTTGTCACTAGCTCAGAAGGAATACCCAAGCCACCATATCCTCATAATTATAGATCTCCATTATGTCAGATGATCTTTGCTTTCCCACAGTTGCTCACCAACTGTTCTTCCCTTATCTGAATGAGGATGTCTTTCCTCACTGTTCAACTCTCTGACAATCATGTCATCACTTTAGTTAGTTGGAAGGTAACCATTTACAAGCCAAAAAGCCAAGAGAGTCAGCTAGGATATTTGCTTTTGTTTGTTGTGTTTTTTCATTTTCTCCTCCGCTTCCTCACATCAGATATGGGAATTTTACACTAGAAAAAGGTACATTCAAAGAGAGAGCAAACATTCCTAATTAGTAACTCCAAGTCATCCTTCTTGTCAACCTTTATAGCGCAGTCTCTCCTTTTCTCCTTCCACTTGACATGGTCTTTAAATAATTTCACACTGCTGCTTTCTGATAAACAAGCCATGGAAAATAAATTCAGAGCTTAATGTACCCCTTACATAGCAGGAGATACATATGTTCTGGCTTAAAGGAAAGTTTCAGGACTGTAGTAGACTAGTAAGTCATTTGTAAAATACAAGTCTTTATGCAAACCATTCACATTCTTTCTTCAAACCCAGCTTTGTTTCTTTTGTGAGGTTCTTCTCAAGAACTGGCTTCTCAAATCTTAGACAAGAAGTTGTTGAGAGTAAAACATCAAACTCCCCAATAAAGGAGCCAATACTGAATGCTAACTTACTTGAGATCAAGTAAGGAAGATTTCAATGAGGTTGAACCAATAGGGGCAATTACTATTGCTTTTCTCTCTTGGGTGTTTTAACCGTGAATCAGCTGGTAAACCGTCTGGCTTCCATGGTTTCACTGTTTTAAGAAGTTTATAATTCCGAAGTGTCATATCCTAGGGAGAGTTTAGACTCCCAGTGAGAGAAACAGGATCATCACCAACATTGTAGACTAGGTATACTCCATCAAAATTATTTTTAATGTATAATAATGCTTCAGTGCATAAGCCTGTGTCTTGCCATGTACAGTTACTATAATTGGAATTGTGCTCTATATCTAAATAGGTCAATTGAAGCACAGCTATTGACAAAAGAAAATGAATTTCCTCACCCATAGGCCGTTCAAGGACACCATTCTTTGGTGGCACAGTGAAGGACTCTGAGGACACAAGGACAAAAGCAGGGATGAGACTCATCCATTTAATACTGCTTAGAATAGATATAGAACCTCTCCCCGATAATGATATAACAAAGAAATGCTTTGTGATATATTATCCCTCCCCCCAAAAAGAGGGAGAATAAGGTTAAGAAATAAAATGGAAAAAAAGAACAAGGGAAAAATAAAAAATCAAGAGAATATAGAAGATAAGGAAAAAATAATTAAGGACTAAAAAAAGAAAGAAGGGGAGGAAAGGAAGATGAAAGGGGGGAAAGAAAGTGTCTCTGGAAGTCTTTCTTATATCCCATGATAATTAATAATACTATGAATTTTAAAATGTGGTCTCATGCTTTATGAAAGCAAACATAGCTATAAAAACAAAAACTTTGCTCTTTCAATCTCAAGGAGTCTTATGCCTTGGAGCCAATTATTCTAGAGCCTGAAGTTTTCTCTTTCTTGTCACTTTGGCCCATAAAACCAACAACTTCAATCCTGTGAAAAGGTCATCAAAGCTAGAAAGAAAAAAAAAAACCTACTGTGCTAGGACTTAGAATATTGGTTCTAGGTACTTTCATCATGAGCATCTTTCCTATAGACATCATTGTCACAAGCATTTTGCTGCATACCCCATTGGCTAGGAAGTAATTTTGCCATAAAGGATAAAATCACAATAAAATAATAGAGTAATATGAATAGCCTACTGTTAACCAGAAGCCATACTGATAACATAAACATATTTTGTATGTTTATATGTATTATATCTGTAGTCTAACAATAAAGTAAGCTAGGGAAAAGAAAGTGTTATTAAGAAAATTATAAGTTAGACAAAATACATCTACAGTACTGTATTTTATTAATAAAAATAGTCCCATATACGTGGACCTGTACAGGTCAAACCTGTGTTGTCTAAGGGTCTAAATAGGATGCATATTTGTTACCAAGCTTCGTATTGCATTGGAAAACTCTCTATGCTGTTGTTGCTCTTGACAAATTGTCATATGCCAGTGATAGACAATTCAAAGTTCTACGAGAAATGTGGTTTCAAAATTTTGCACCAATGTACAGACTATTATGAGGACTCAGATTTATATAAAAAATGGGAGTACTATGTCATGGAGAAATTAAACCAAACTGTCAACTAGCTATTTTTTTAAATATATTTTTCTGGCAAAATTGCCTTATGATCAATTACTTATCCTGCAAAAATGTTTGTGGCAAAAATGTCTATAGCAAAGATGTTTATGGCAAAATTGTTGTACACACAGAAAACTATTCAATTTCTTTGGAGGACTCTAATTCTTCAGCAGTCATATTCACTATACACACAATCTGTAGAATTAGTGGTAAAATGGGAAAGAGAGAGAGTTCTAGATGGCATTAGGAATGGTATAATGAGTCTACCATAGTCAAATTCTTGTAGAGATAAAATGGATAACTCTAATCTTGTTCATTTCAAGATATCCTCAGATTATCTAACCTTTAAATGTTCAATTCACTCATAAAATGCCTAATCATACAATGCTGAAAAGTTCAAAGTTCTTATAACTGAAAATTTCATAATTTCAAGCATCCCCAGATTTACTCCTAATTCTACAAGTAACGTGTATACTGAGTGTGACTGCAGAGGGTTAAGAGCCCTGAGTTGCTACTATTTACTTACGCTATGCCTTGCCTGGTATGTAATAACTTCTCAGTAAATGTTATTATTATACCACACTATGTTCACCTTCCAAAACTAGAACAATTAGAATTTTTTTAAATCCACATATTTAACAAGTGAAACAAATAACTAGAAAGTAAAAATATATAAGAACTAATTTAATATCTTCGTCACAATTATGGTTTGTGAATTTTTTTTAAAGATTTTATTTATTTACTTGACAGATATCACAAGGAGGCAGAGAAGCAAGCAGAGAGAGAGGAGGAAGCAGGCTCCCCGCGGAGCAGAGAGCCCAATGCAGGGCTCAATCCTAGGACCCTGGGATCATGACCTGAGCCGAAGGCAGAGGCTTTAACCCACTGAGTCACCCTGGCACCCCTGGTTTGGGAATTTTTATAATAGATTCTTTCTAGTATTGCACAATGATTAAGAATACAATGTCAGACATAGCCCCGCTACTAGTTATTCACCATTAAGAATGTTAAATAATTTTTTCAATCTTCCAGTCTTTTGTTTAGTTGTATACTGAGAATAATTATAAGATATAGCATTATTTAACTTGTGAATGTTAAATTAGATTACTTATGTAAGGTCCTCAGTTTAATATCTTCTATATTGATAGGAGCTCAATAAATATATAATATTATTTTATTATTTCTTTGCTCTTTTATGTAATTATCTGTATTTATCTGTTATGTATTGTATTATTTCTTTGCTCCTTTTCCCTTGTCTTTGTTTAGCTTGGTAATGACGTAGCTTCTCTTTATAACAAAAAAACAAAATTTCTAATAAACTCTAGGACAGATTTCAAACTTTTGACAACCCTCATATTAATAAGCTCTTGAGTTTATCAAGCAAGTCTGACAGGGACTTCTTATTTCTCCAAGGCCTGCCATTTGAACCATAGGAAGCTATGAGATTTCAACAATATAAAAGACAATCAAAACTGGAAACTCTTAACTTTGGGGAAAAAGCATTAACAGATCTTAGAGTTTGCATGTAAGTGACAATAGAGTAAAAAGAGTACGATTTTGGATTTATACAGGATGAGTTTTCAGTCTCAATTTTATCACCAGATATGTGGCCTTGAAATATTAGTAAGACCTATTTTCTCACCAGGAAAATGTGAAAGATAATTATATCTCATGAATTCATATTCAGATTAAATGAGATAATCAACTCAATAATTTAAGTTCTTATAAAGTGTCTGGCACTTAGTAGATGCTCAATAAAGGATACTATCATAGTAGCAGACCCAAGAAAGAGAATGCCAAGTATAATCATAAATGTTCCCTAGAGATTAGAAAGCATATTTCAAACTACTTGAAGCAAAAGTAGGTATAGTCCCATGATCATGCCTAAAAGAATAAAAGGTTACAGTATTAATAAGATAAAACAATTTTCATTTTTTTAAAAAAGACCAGAACTAAAAAAAATTTGATGAAACCAGAAAAGCTTGGTAGAATGTCATTTTTTCAATGTGTCAATGTTACATTTACTAGCATATAACTAAATGTAAATAGAAATTATGGTCATGTACTTAAAAATAGTAATGTTGGAAACTTAAAATGAACTTAGGCTGGCAAAAGCAATAAACTTAGCAGCACACAATAAATTATGTGAGTATAAACATGTGAGAGAATCTGTATCTGAGTTTGTTTCAAACATAAAACTGAACAACTACAAGCTAGTGAACTGTCAGGATAAAATAAACAAAAAAAGGTTTAATCACAGAAAGCTGATCTCTATCTTCTTAATAAAGGCAAGTGACATTTTAACTCAGGAGATTAGAACATACAACATAGGAATTCTTTAAACTTCCCACAATGTAGAAAAGCCTTAAACAGAGACTCAGAGAAATGTGGGACACCAATTGGCTAACTAATAAATGTAATGGGAATCCCAGTTCACCAAATTCTGCCTCTTGGTGAAGTTTTCAGCCATTATTATTTTTTATTTTTTTTAGAGATTTATTTGAAAGGGAGATAGTATGTGAGTGTTCATGGGGGAGGGGCAGGAGAGGGATTGAAAAACTTAAGCATACTCTCTACTAAGCTCAGAGCCTGAAGTGGGGTTCCATCTCAGAACCCTGAGATCATGACCTGAGCCAAAATCAAGAGTCATGCGATTCATTGACTGTACCACCCAGGCACCCTGCAGCCATTATTTTTAAAATATTTTTTCTGCTCCTCTCTTCCCACTCTCCCTCTGCTACTCCCATTATGCATATGCTGGTATACTTAATAATATGCCACAATTTTCTAGTCTCTGTTCAACATGAAGTATGGTATTTATTTATTTACTATTTTTAACAAAATAGTTAAAACATAAATATTGCCACATCTGTCGCAGCCGGCACGACAAATAGACCAGGAACGTGAGGGTAAGAGGACGGTGAAAAGAACTTAAGAGACAAAGAGATGGGGACAGGAAGAGCACTGAGGAGGATGTCCAACAGTGCTCCTCCTGCCCCCATCTCTTTGGTCATGATCTCAGGGTCCTGGGATCAAGCCCCACATTGGATTCTCTGCTCAGCAGGGAGCCTGCTTCCTCCTCTCTCTAGGCCTATCTCTCTGCTTACTTGTGATCTCTATCAAATAAATAAAATCTAAAAAAAAAAAAAAAGTTGTATAATCTGATTATGTTCTTTTAGGTGGTCTTTTTTAAAGCAGATATGCACAGTTAACCATGAATTATCTAATATGCATCTATCTTTCTTCTGAATGCTTTAAGAGATCCTAATGGTCTAACCACTCACTGAACAAGCTCATTCCTGATCTTATTGTTGCTAGATATTAGAGTTTTATTTAAAAAATATTTAAATAGTGTTGTAATGTTTTTGTTAGCATTATTTTACAGAATATGGTTAATTAAGTTTACTTTTTATTTTTTATCAGATATCTTAGCTTTCTATTTTCCTTATAAGTTCTTGCATCTGATAGCCATTTCATTGTCCATAGTTGATAAAATCTATTTTGTATATGGTGTGGATCTTTTACCAATCACTTTATATTATATTTACATATGCAGAAGTCCTAAAATGAAATGTGCATATTTTCAAAGTTGAATTGATTGGGAACAATCTAAAATGTTCTAAAAGGTAGTCTGTCTCTGTTTAAATGTCAAAATTATAATACATGGCATGGAAATCTGGAAGTGGTCACACGAAGTTTTTTTACCTAAAGACATACCATTGGTAGCTCATGACTCTTCTGACCTGAACTCTACCATGTCAGATGTTATTAATATGTATAATTGTAGAGTGTTTGGTATCCACTCACCAAAAGAGGATTCCTTGGATGCTTTAAATAAATTTAAAGGGTTATAAGCAGCAATATGTTTTCTGCCTTGAATATCTGAAAGGCAAGTTTCTTGTTTCACGTACAAAACAGAATGGTTGTTTAACTGGGTATAAAACATATGTTAAAAGTAATTTCCCCTCAGCACATTAAAGATTGGTTTTTATTGCCTTCTGTCATCAATTGAGGTTAATGAGAAATCTATTGTTGTTGACCTAATTGACTTCTCTATTTTTCTCTGTAGAACTGTGCAGCCCAATACAGCAATCACTAGTCACATGTGCCCAGTTAAATTTAAATTACAATTAACATTTTTAAAACAAAAAACTGAGTAGTTTCCTCAGTAGTTACACTAGTCACATGTCAAGTACTCAATAACCAGATGTGCTAGTGGCTATCATACTAGACAGCAAAGATACAATATTTCTATCACTGCAGAAAGTTCTATTAGCACTACTCTATAAGCAACTGAAATTGTTCCCTTTCTTTGATAATTTTTAATTTCACTATAATGTGTCTAGTGTGGGTTTATCTTTACCTTAGAAGTTATCATACAAGGGGCACCTGGGTGGCTCAGTGGGTTAAAGCCTCTGCCTTCGGCTCAGGTTATGATCCCAGGTCCTGGGATCAAGCCCTGCTTTGAGCTCCCTCCTCAGCCAGGAGCCTGCTTCGTCCTCTCTCTCTGCCTGACTCTCTGCCTACCTGTGATCTCTATCTGTAAAATAAATGAATAAAATCTTAAAAAAAAAAAAGAAGTTATCATACAAAATTTTCCGAGGATCTTTAAATTTTGAAAATTGTAAAATTTTTCCTTAATGCATATAAGAAATTTCTCCATTCTTTTTTGACACTTCCCTGTGTGTGTGTGTGTGTGTATATATACACACATATATATGTGAAACTTCTCAATCTACACTTATTTGATAGCTTTTTCCCTCTTGTTTACTCTGCTAAAATAGGCTGAAACAATCAGTTAGTCTTCAACTCTACTTAAGAGTTTATCCTTTATATTGATTTTGAACTTTTCAAATACTATGCTTTTTACTTCCAAGAGCACAGTAGTCTTTTCTTTCCAACTCTGTTATTTCATTTATTCCTGTTTTTGTTTGGAAATGTATCTTTAATAGACATTATGAAATTATGTATCTCTTTTCATATCCTAAAATACTGATTCCAAAGGCTGTGCCAAACTATCATCAAAGGTGATTTTCTAATTTTTTTTTTTTTTAACTTTCTTCAAGTGCTTATTAGGATTACATGAGTCTATAGACTCTCATACATTTCAGATTTGGGGGTTGCAATCTTTTTAAGTAGGATTTTTGTTTTGTTTTGTTTTTCTAGCTAGCACCACAATAATTTTTAGTAAAATAAACTACCCCAATATCAGTGGTTTAAAACAATCATTTACTCTTCCACATGGATCTATAAGTCAACAGTAAGATTCTTGGCTCTATGAATTGTTTAGCTGGGCTTGGCTCCATGTCTGCTTACACTTCTTTGATCCTCATCTTTTCATGGCCATGATGGAAACTCAAGAATAGTCCAAACTTACAAGCACAATTCATGCTTCTGCTGACATTCCATTGGCCTAAAAATATCCCATAGCCAAGCCCAACATATGGGAGATGGGGAAATATACACCTTACATGGTAGTAGAGACAAAATAAATATTTTTGAAGAGTAATCTAATTTACCAGTTCATTTTGTTCTTGCTTTTGTTTCTCTTTTCCTCTGGACCTAAAGTTTTGTGATTGCTTCTGCCCCATATGCTGGACCCCGAATCTACATTCAAGTTTTAAAATGGCATTTGAAAACTCCCGCTCCAGGTAATGCTTATTGGTAATATCAGCAGATCCTGCCAGTGAGCCAGTGAATGGTTTGTAACCATTTCTCATCCTGAGGCCCTCTCTCTTCCTGACTCCCTAGGCCCAAAGCTTCCTATAAAGCCACAAACACAACAAGTAGCTCAGCAATTTTTCAGCTCCTTCAGTAAGCAGGAGCACTTCCAGACTCCAGACTACTCACTGGCACATTAGTCCTTATGAAACTTTCAGAGACTGCTGCCTACATCTGTCCTGAACACCAGAAGGCCTAAATTTTATCCTAATTCATCACCTTACATGGCTGTTCTATTTCACACAGAGTGAATTTGTAGAACATTTGAGACAAGCTATGCCTTTCCCGTTATGTCTTTACTATCTCATCGGTATATAATTGTGTGTCTAAAGAACAAAGGAGGAGAATTGTATTCATCCTCATTGAAACTCCCCAACTTTTTATAAACCCTAATCTTATTTGATTTACTACTCATAAGATCTCCCTAAGACAGAGCTGCTCAGTCTAAAGGGCACCCTTAACAGTGAGACAAGTGTTGGTACAAGAGAGCCAAGTGTTGGTACAAATCTGAGAATTTTATAACATCCCCATGTGATTTAGCATCACTTCCACTACAGTGAAAACCCTCCTAGCAGGCTTAATCTCCTATTCTTAGTTGAAAAATACATTTTAGAACCTAAAACAATATTCCTTCATAATAGTCTTTAAAAATATTTAGAATTCTGTGGCTTAATTTTAATAAGAAATACAAAAATTAATATACACATACTCTAAATTAAACAAACCCTGATTTTGTATGTAAATACTGCCACATAATGTAATTTCACTACCTATGTTTGCATGTATGTATATGGTTGTATATATGTGCCAAAGGAAGACCTAGTGAAATTGAGGTATGGGTTTATAAACTAAATTTTCAAAGCCATTTGGATAGAAGTTGTAGAAGAATCGAGGCATCACAAATCATATGGTTTTATCAACATGCCGAAGTCAAAAGGACTGGTGCATAGAATCAGTTCTGTTCTTGTTATTACTAGTAGTACACCAACAGTAAGACTAGGAGAGATAATCAATGAATCTCTTTTCTATTTCTTCCTTTGATCCTAACAATAAGCAAATTAGAAATGTATCTAATTTCATTTTTAATAATGTCAGAAAGAAAACCAAACCATATCTTCATATGAACAAGAATGCTTTACAATGTTATCAAGTGACACATCATTAAAACTACCATTCAAAAATCTCTGAAATGTAGATTTGGAGGTAAGGAAGAGCTCTAATTATTTGAAATTTTTAAACAAAACTTTAATATTATTAGTGTCACCCTGTTTGATATGTTTATTCAAATAGGAATTCTCTGAATTAGAATGACTGTAGCCAAGATTAAAAAAAATTTTTAAAAACCCCACAGATTAAGAGTTTTCAGTCAAGATGCTAGACTGAGAAAATACAGAAAGCCTTCTTTGCTTCACAGCAAACACATAGACATTCCACTTAAAATATTCGAAGAGTTATGAAAAATTCATAGTCAAGTTCAAAAGCAAAAAAGAGAAAGCTTCAGTGGATAGAAATGAAGAAAATCTGCAGTCATAGTGGACCTGGAGTTGATGTACCACACTGCACGAAATGATGCAGAACATATGTGTCCGTTAGCAACTGGAGTATTAATGCCTATGAAGTGAGGCATTTCTAGGCTCTAGGCTCTGAGTGTTTGGGGAGGTGGGATTGGGTTCACTGCACTGTTCTGGGCGGTAGAACTGCTGTTTGTTGAAAAGCGGTTAAAGAATCCCCACCCAAAAGACCAAAGCCATAACCTCAAGTAAATGCTGTGCTAGCACAAAGGGAGAAATAGACGCACCTATAAAATTCTGAAATTATCCTGCCCAGTAGTTGGAAGTACTGAACATATACTATCCACTTAAAGTAACTGACAGAGAGTATTTCTTTTGTTGTAACAAAAGAAAACATACTCTTCTCAATGGCATATGGGACATGGTCAACATAAACAATATGCTAGGCCATAAAACAAGCCTCAGTAAATATATAAGGATTTAAAATATATAAAGTATATTTTCTGATCACAATGGATGCAATGGAAAAAAAATTAATAACAGAAATTTATATTGGCAACTCCCAAATATTTGGAAACTAAATAACTTTTTTGTTTTTAAAGATTTTATTTACTTTTATAAAGAGAGAAAGGCCACAAGTAGGCAGAGAGAGGGGGGGAGGCAGGGTCCCGCTGAGCAGAGAGCCAGATGCGGGGCTCGATCCCAGGACCCTGAGATCATGACCTGGGCCTAAAGCAGAGGCTCAACACACTGAGCCACCCAGGAGCCCCCTAAATAACTTATTTTTAAATAATAAACAGGACCAAGAAGGAATCAAAATGAAAAATAAGTATTATGAACTAAACAAAAATAAAAAAGACATATCAAAATTGTGGAATTTTGGAGTAAGTATAATTGAGGAGATGACATTTCTCAAACCAAATATCTTAGCTTCCACATTAAGAGATTAGGCGGGATATAATACAGAAACTAGACAAGCAAAAAAAAAAAAAAAAAAAAGAGAGATTAGGCGGGAAAAAAATGAAACCCAAAGTAAACAAAAGAAAGGGAATATTAAAGATCAACAAATGAAAGAGGAAATAAACAAACAAAAAAACAACAGAGAACATCCATGAAACCAGAAGCTGATTCTTTGAAAAGATCAATAGAACTGATAATGCTTTAACCACACTGATCAGGAAAAACAAAAACAAAAACAAAAACCCACCCACAAATTGCCAATATGTAGAAATTAGATAAATGGTGTCACTACAGATACTATAGATGTTAAAATGATAATAAGGTTATATTATATACAGCTTCCTGTCAATAAATTCTACAGCTTGGATGAATGGACACTTTCCACACAAGATACAAATCACCAAACCTCACAGAAGAAGGAATAGATGACACAAATCATCCAATTTCTATCAAAAGAGATTGAATTTGGGGTTTAAAACCTTCTCACAAGGAAAATTTCAGGCCAAAATAGATCCCCTGGTAAATCTGACCAAACGTCTAGAGAAGAAATTTTACCCAAACTCTTCTAGAAAGGTGAAAATTAGGCAATATTAAAAAAAAAAAAATAAAGAAAATTAGGCAATATTTTCAAATTTATTTTATGAGGCCAGCATTGCCCAGAGGCTAAAATTAGACAAAGGCATAAGAAAACCACATATCAATATCACTCTTGAACACAGATAAAAATGTTCTTAAAAGAAATTCAGCAAATCATATCCACTAATATATACAAAGTATATCATGACTCCATTAGTTTTCTATTACTGCATAATAAGTTATCACAAACTCAGTGGCCTAAAACAATACAAATTTATCATCTCACAATATCTGTAAGTCAGGAGTCCAGACCTGGGCTGCCTGGGTCCTCCGCTCAAGTCTTACAAGGCAGACTTTAAGGTCCAGGGCTGCAATCTCATCTGAGGCTCACAGTTCCCTTCCAAGTTCATTGGGGTCATTGGCAAAATTAATTTCCTGTGGTTATAAAACCGTTGTCCCCATTTTCTTGCTAGCTGCTGGCTGAGGTCATTCTCAGCTCTTAGAGGCTACCCTAAGGTCCTGGCAGCATGGCCCTCTCAAACCATGGCAACTTATTTTTTAAAAACCAACAGGAGAATCTCTCTCCAGAGAGTTACCAAGATATGTTATATAACCTAACATAATCTAGGTGATTATCTCATCATGTTCACAGATCCCCTAATACTCAAGGGTTGGTTGTATACACTAAGATTTCAGGGACCATCTTAGATTCTACCCATCACAATAAAAAAATTGGGTTTAACCTAGAGTTACAAGAGGAGTTTAACATTACAAAATCAATCAATATAATTCACTATATAAATATACATTAAAAAAAAGAACATAGGATCATCTCAATAGATAAGGAAAAAAACTAACAAAATCCAACAACCATCCCTGATTTTACAAAAATCTCAGAAAACTTGGTATAAAGGAAACTTCTTCAATCTGACACAGGGCATTGATAAAAAGCCCACAGCTAACATTATACTTAGTGGTAAAAGACTGAAGGCTTTCCCTCTAAGTTCAGGTTACAAATAAAGATGTCTATTGTCACACCCCTTTTCAGTATTTTACTAGAATTTTTTGCCAGCTCAATCTGGTGAAGTGATCCTCTGTATAAAATATGAAATAATCTTTTATTTCTCTCTCTCTATATATATATATACCTATATTTTTATATCTATATATATTTTATATATAAAATATGAAATCATCCTCTGTATAAAATATTAAAGAATCTTTAGAAAAAGCTACTACAAATATTAAGTTTGTCTTAAAAGGTTACAGGGCACACGATCAATTATAACAGTTAATTATGTTTCTGTATACCAACAACAAAAATTTTACAATGGAAAAAAATACCATTTATAGGATATCTTTAAAAATCTCAAATATTTAGCTATATATCTGACAAAATACATGTGATGTCTGTACACTGAAAACTACAAAATATTGCTGAGAGAAATAAAAGGAGACAAAAGTAAAGGGAGATGTGTATTAGGTAAACAGATCAGAAGTTGACACCATAAGATGTCAGTTCTCCACATACTGATCATGGATTCAATATGATCCCAATCAAAATCCCACCACACACTTTGGGAAAGTTGACAAACTTGCTCTACAGTTCATATAGAAAAATAAAGACTTCTAAAAGCTAAAACAACTTGAAAGAAGAAAACAGAATTGGAGGATTAATACTACCTGTTTTCAAGATATATTATAAAGCTATATCAGTCAAGACAGAAACAATGGCATGATATAAAACAAATGACTGGTATAGGAATAATCAATGACAGAACAAAGTCACAAATACTATATATATATATATGTGCACGGGTGTATGTGTGTAAGTCCATGTATATATCATTATTATCTGATTTCACATATATTGATGTCATATATATGCGTATATATATATATATATATACGCATATATATATAAAACTGAGTTTTGACAAATGTTCAATGACAATTCAGCTGATAGTCTTTTTTTTTTTTTCTAAAGATTTTATTTATTTATTTGACAGAGAGAGACCACAAGTAGGCAGAGAGGCAGGCAGAGATAGAGAGGAGGAAGCAGGCTCCCTGCTGAGCAGAGAGCCCGATGCGGGACTCGATCCCAGGACCCTGAGATCATGACCTGAGCCGAAGGCAGCAGCTTAACCCACTGAGCCACCCAGGCGCCCCTGATAGTCTTTTTAATAAATGGTACTGGACCAATTTTATATCCATAGGTAAAAGAACATTTTCATACCATAAAAAATGAACTGAAAATGGATCATAGACCTAAATGTAAAATGTAAAGCTATGAAACTTCTACAAGAAAACATAAGGGAAACTCTTTATGAACTTGGGTTAGGCAAATATTTCTTTTTGAGATTATAAAAAATATAATCTATAAAATAAAATTGGTAAATTACAATTCCTCAAAATTAAAAAAACTTCTGCCCTGAGAGGCATTTACAGAGTGAAAAGGCAAGTCACAAACTTTGAGAAAACCCTTGTTTCTAGACAATAAAATAAGAAAGAAAGCTATCAAAATTATTCATGAGCCTAACCTATCTTTGATGTTAAAACCACAGGAGAAAGAACTGTACAAGGACAGAAAACAAAGGGCCAGTGTCATTTGATTTAGCAGTTTAGGTGCAAAATTCCCAAATAAACTATTAACAAAGTCGCTCTAACAAGAGATAGAAAATGAATAATATTGCATGGCAGTCACCACATCAATATATTGAAAGAGGAAAAAAAACACATCATCAATATTCAATTCCATATTCTCTCATAAATCTTTACCTCCATATGCACGCACGTGTGCGCACACACACACACACACATGCAGACTTTACAGCCTAAAAATAGCAGGACATATATTTAATCTGATAAAAAGATATTTATCAAAATTTTAAAGCAAACTTTGTACACATTTATGAAGCATTGGAAGCATTCCCCTTAAAGCTGGATATAAGACAACACTTAATAGTCAAAAAACTGACAAAATTAAAACTACACACTAAAGTACTATTTTTACTTTTAACTATAATACCACTGCGTTGTAGTTAATTTAAAATTTTTACCATCTTTTAAAATTAAGGTAGTTAATCTTATTTCTCCTTTGAATAATCTGTAAATTTTTATTCTTATATCTGGATAAGTGCTATGTATATGATTATGTTTTTATACATTTCATTAATAATTATAAAAACCTAAGTCCACATAGAGGATAAACAATTTTTACCTTCAAAAAACTGGCTAGTGTAATAGTTAAGTTTAGAAACACAATTCTAGAGGGATCATCCACAGTGGTATTCCCCGGGCTCCTGCCTTTTTCATGTTTTGCTCAATATTTGTATCAATATTTAATATTCAATGAATAATTTAGATGAGGACATGGAAATCGTGTTGATGACATTTATGTATATTCTCAAGTTGGTAGGGAGAGCTCATGCTGAATGAAGTAAGAAGAATTTTTAAAATGTCTTTCAGGTAGAATTCTGAGTTTAAATCTCATAACGAGAATAACCTATATAATTTTTAAATTCTGTGTTAGAGCTCACAAAACACCTATTTTGTTAATCTAAGAAAACATAATACCTGGATTGAAAGAAGTGCAAAGACTTTTAAATGAGCTAATACATGCTCAGTAATGTCCTGTAAGAGTCTAGATTTGATAGGGACCTAGGAACAATATCACAAATAACAGCTGATCATGTCTTAACCTGGACGGGAAAAAACTTAGAAAGGGATATTCTAGCTCACATCATACATTTGAAGAACCCTCTTAGGAAGCAGGGTTTTTTTTTTTTAAAGCAATGATATATATTTCACAAAAATAAATTATTGACTCATATGTCTTGAGGCTAGAAGAAATCATAATGAACCTCATGCATTTCACCAAGTGAATTGGTGTTTCTTTTCTATGCTTTATCAGAACATGCCATAGACAGAAAGTATATCTACTGCTTTGACTGCATGGCAGTATCATTTCATTCTACCGCTTATAATGATTCAGCAGTTATAGTGAGACAATCCATCCCATCTTTAAGAAGATGACGGGAGTCCCTCAATATAACAGTCAGTTAATCCAGATAATCAAATTATCAAATAGGAACTCATTAGCGCCGGATTTTGTGACTCGTCAGTGTGGTTCACATGGTTAAATTGCTTATGAGACAATTTGTAAGAAAATTCTCTGAACAGGTAGCCTAGGAATTACCGTCCCTTCATGGAGATGCTGGGAGCACCAGGGTGAGGAAGGGGAGACTACTGGGAAGACCAGAGAGTCGAAAAACAAGTGCTTAGGGTTTAACATGGCTAAGCTTAATGCAAATTTTGTAGCCAGAAAAAAATGTCACGAATTGTATAATTTTGTCAACTAGTCACATAGCTGATGTCAATCAAAAGAAAGGAAAGAAGATATATTAGGGAAGGAGGGGGTGGAAGAATGTTCTCCAATTGTCTTACTCTCTAAATTTCCAAGAGCAGAAGAAAGCATTCCCTTCCTAACAAACAAACCTCACTGGTCTTGCATGATATTGTCTCTCAGATTACTTAGTAAGGAAAGGCCCAGGATTCAGGGCTGCACTTCACATCCTGTGGCCAGTAAATACAGTCATTTCAATGTTCTATTTTCTCAGTAATGCAAGGTGACTAAGAAGAAAGAATGTCATCAGGCCTAGAGCAAGCAATCTACCACCCTTAATTCCCATCCCATTAGCTGCATAATGATGTTTATGATGTTACTTTTATGATCTTATAAGCTTTATTATTCCCATTTCATCATATAAAATTGAGGCAATGTACTGTACTTACATTTTGTTTACCCCATTTTTCTAGTTAGATATTATAAATGTTCCTGTTTGGATAATAACTAGATTCTGAGGCCTGCTGGGTGATTTTGCCCTTTTCTGTGACCTGATTGGAAGATGGGAGATGAAAGGAGATTGACTTCAAATAGAAGAATGTACCTGGTAGGTAGAAATGGGGGTGGGGGAGGGGCTCTTCTTATAATTTTTTTTTTTCTTGTGCTTGTCTTTACTATCCAGCATGCTATGCACAGAAACTATTCAAAACATAAAATCTCTTCAAAACACCAGTGTCCATAATCCAGGTGTCTCTTTAAGGTATAAAAATATGGTTGTTCTAGAAAAAATAAAAGGCTTTAATGGAGACTAAAATACTCTACTTTGCAACACCTGAGGTAGAGGGTATTGGACTGAGTAAAAATGTAATAAATCTATGTAATTCATTCTACCCATGGAAGTATAACCCTCTATTGTAAGCGGAAGCTATTAAGTCCCTGAACTTGGAGAGTCTTCACTGGTTTTCATCAAAAGCAAATGTATGTAAAGGACAAAGCAGGGTGCTTACACCAAGAGCTATCCGATTTGTTCCTTGTTAATTGTATTGGTGATTCCATCAGCATCATAAGGCACCTTGCAAAGTACTGTGGCTTTGAGCCTTCTCTGGTCTCACAAATGACTAAGAGGAAAATCGAGAGTAAAGGCTGATGGAGAAGCTGGCCTGGCTATGTTAAGCTGGAGAGAGACAGTGATAATGAAAGCACCGTTCCAAGATACTCAACACTGACTATTTTTTTAAATAATGCAGGTCATTTGGAACCTACTTTCCCCAGCCCTAACAAGCAGCTGCTGCTAACTTCTCTCCACTGTTCAGTAAGTCTGTTGAGGGAAGCCCTTCAGGAGAGGTAACCATGGCTTTTAGTATCTTAGACACTACACAGACCTTAACATTGTATCACTACTTATACAGGAGTATTCTGCTCTAAACAAAACACATTTCTAGAAATTGCATGTAAATTTGCTTTTGGGAAAGTAGCCTTATTTTAAACAGCACAGGGAATTTGTTTTTGTTATTTTTAATGGGGTGAATTGTTTGATAATAAATGTAACTTCCCATCTTCACATGTTTATCATTTTTGTTTTGTTTGGAATTTTTTTAAGCCAGCATTCGGTTTTTTAAATTTTGTTTAAGTGGAAAATGTGGCAGGGAACGAGTGAGAAGGTATGGGCCCTAATTCCATTCCTTTCCCCAACTACATTTGACAACTAATTTTGCCTATTGGGCCTCAGTTTTTCCAACTGTCAAATCATCATAAAGTTCCCTTCAGCTCTATAATTCTAACACCTGTAGTACTGAGGAAAACAAA
The DNA here is from genome assembly GCF_964662115.1 of Mustela nivalis. Classification (NCBI taxonomy): domain Eukaryota; kingdom Metazoa; phylum Chordata; class Mammalia; order Carnivora; family Mustelidae; genus Mustela; species Mustela nivalis. Next base: position 70,130,685 of record NC_139025.1, on the reverse strand, counting down.
GTGAAAAGTGAGCTGCCAAATATGGTAATGCTGTCATTTACGACCAGGGGGCGCCATTCTCACTGGAGACAATTTTCTAGCAGAGGATGCTGAAGTGTCTTTAGGGCGGCATGTCTTCTCAACTGCCATATGGGCTGGCTGTGAACCTGCCAAGTTCCTTAGCTCTCTGCTGTTAAGAAATAGCAAGAAAAATTTCATAAGAATGTACACAATGCCTACCATGTCAAAGAAAACTAACCCCTCCAAAGATAACTTGGGGATACAGAATTCAGTTGTATATGACATGACTTCTATCTTACTGGAAGAGTTTACAATGCATGGATGAAGATTAGATAACAGGTATATTCACAGTGACAGATGCCAGGTGAACACTCACAACTGTCCCCAAAATGTTCTGGAATTCAAGAGACCACTGAGGTTCTTTTACTACCCTGATACAAGTGAAAAGTTTCCCCTAAGAATGATCAGAATTTCATTTCCTGCCAGCAAGGTATGTGGAGACTCAGAGTGATTAACCAACTCACAAAATAAATGAATGTGGTATTTCTAGTCTCTATATTTTGTGGAGTAAAATCATTTTTGCTAAATATATGAATAGTTCATAACAACACATGAACACTTCTGTTTCTGCATGCCTTCTTTGTCCCTAGAGCCATGAAAAACAGAGTATAAGTGGCACAACATGTGTCCAAATCTCCTCGTGATGGAGACCTTGCCTTCCCTTTGGGGGCATCTCCAATTACTGAGAGAAAGGAATATACGAGGGTATTGAAAAGTTGGCTTGTACGAAGACTTCCTACCTTCTGTAACAGTTACGTTGGTTCCACAAGATGAAAGAAAGAAGTTGGTGCTGTCTGGATGCCTCGCAGCCCCATGGAATGCTTTCCAAATGTCCATTATGTGAATAAAGTCAAATCAACTAAGATGCCATCCAATGGTGCATAAATCATAAACAGAAAGGGTACAGAAAAATATCCCTTCCTATGCCCTCTGTTCTCCCATCCTGGAGGCCAAACTTTGCCCTTGAATGAGCACAAACACCTCATATCTAAATGACTCACTGTCAGATGCTTAGTGTAAGTCTATTAGCCTATCATCATGTCATCTTTGTTTTTGGCAGTATTTGAAAGCACCTCTAGCAGCTTTATTTGAACACTGTTTTCATACCTAAAAGCTTGAATCTGTAAAACAAACACACAAACATTTATAGACATCTTTATATCACTTCAAATTGTTGTGATTAGTGTACACACTTTGAATATTATTACTTAAACAACCTCCAGCTGATGTTAAAAAGTAACACTTTGGAACAAGGCATTCTCCAAATGTTCTATTAAGGATGCTGTTTATTTATATCAGTGTATAGAAAAGTACAGCTGTACAAAACATAAATCAATGTCAAAAGTAAAAGGCATTAAAATTCATAAGGTTCATTTTCCGACATCCAGAGCAAACTGTAGCTGAGAGTTTGTCACAGACTTAACATCAGCAATAAAATTATATAACTGCTGATGTCACATTCTTTGAGGTACACTCAAAGGCATCTAAAATTTTATAGCTTAGTTTGGCTTATTTTAAAAATGAACATATATTACTCTTAATTTTGTTTCTTATGATACCTAGAAGACCTGAATATAAAAACAGCATCAGAGGGGAAATATCTTGCAGTCCACAGAGTTTTAACCAACACAAAAAAATATTTGTGTGTGCTCCATTTTGCTATTGATCAGGAAACCACAGGAATTAGTGTTGGTTTAACGCCTATTAAGGGAAACAGTGTTTTCTATAGCAGAATTGAAGAGGGGTTATTGCTATGTAAGGAAGAACTAAAAACAAGTCACGCGGACACTAATATTCATTCACAGTCAGGGAATTTTCTGCCTGGGCTCTCACATTTTAAAAGCTCTCATGCCATTTGCTTCTGGTGATCTATGAGAGTCTGATTCCTATTTAAATATTCATCCGGGTTGGGAGGATATACCCTTGTTGTGTTCTCTCTCCATCTTCTATCCAATTCCAATTTCCTTGAAGGCAAGAACCCCACAGCCACATGTGCCTGTCCCCAAGAATCGGGGATAAACTTGTTGGCTCTGTTTCCCTGAGGTGGTGGAACGGTGACCCTGAGGTCCATTACTGGGAAGCTAGAGATTGAGGTGAATCAGCCCATTCTTCCCTTCCACGAAGGAGGAACAGCCTTCAGTTGTTTATACAGACCTTACTGTGGGCCAGACACAGTTCTAAGCAAGTTCCTCTGAGAAAGTCATTGAGCCGCCTCTGTGGTCCTAGGACTTAGGGACTGTGATGATCGTCCTTTCACAGAAGAGGAGGCTGAAACACAGGGAGGGAGGGAGCTTTCCCCCACGCGGCTGGTGGGTGACACAGCTGGGTTTGAGCAGACACACGGCGCAGCTCAGGAGTGTGTTCTGTTAAGCACCCGTATCACCACCTCTCTCAGAGACTCACCCCTGCACAACACTGCTGCAGGGTGGTGGCATTTCTCCCCATATTCGTCCCTAAGAAAAACATACCGGATGGCCTGTAATCTCTTAAAACATGTATGTCTCTGCACTGGAAATGCTTCAGAACAGCTTTCCCTTTGGAGGATGCGTGTATCATACCCAGTTCCTCCCCTCTGGGGACTTCCAGCGGTCTTCCCAGAGATTTTATGCAAACGCATACACGCAGGCACTCATGGAAACCTGTATTTATGTGGTAAAAAGCCTAGATTATATGGGTGAAATCTCCCCTGCCACACATGGAACTGAATTCGAATACCTTTCTTAAGAACATGATAGAGGAAACAATTTGACCCGGGAGGGGGGGGGGTGTTGGTTGTTTTTTGGGTTTTGTTTTTTGGTTTGGGTTTTTGTTTTGTTTTGTTTTTTGTAAAAGAGGAAGGCGATTCATCTCTGGTCCTTACATAATTAGCCAAAGCTGATTTCAGGTGTTTTCTACTTCCCAAGTACCATTCACAACACCCATTGGTGTGTTTATTAACGTAGCCAGATGCCCCATTTCGTATTCTCCTCCGCTCACATCTTCACGGGAACGACAAGGGGTGCGGGGGGAGCCTGCACCAAGCGGGATTGCCAGGGAGGGAGACGCGCCCCCGGCTGCCTCGCCAGCAAGAGCGGGGTGTGAGGGTACTGCCCGGCCGGCCGGGACCTGCCTGCAAGACCCGTCCCTGATTCGGGCACCAGAGACGCAGCGAGTGGAATGCAGCCTAGTCTGACAGAGAACAGCTCTGTGAATACAAATGTGTGTAAAATGGCTGACTCCGTACAAGAGTAAATAAGAACCTTTCCAGCTTTTCATTTAGTCACAAGATCGGGAGGTCTCGTCACCCCCAAATAGAGTACAGAATTGAGGTAGCTTTCCAGCTGAAAGAGGCAAAGTGGGGGGGGGGGTGACTTGAACAGCAAGGACCTTGCTTTTTAATGCTCTTTTTAAAAGAATAGAGCTCAGACTGCACTAACACCCCACATGAATATGTGCCTTAGGAAATAATTTTTATTAATAGCCGAATATTTTTTACTCTCATCCACATGCACCCAAATATTGGGTTTATGATATCTAGTTGCATGCATACATCACTGTGTCAAAGAAAAGGGGGAAATCCAGCCTTAATAAAAAATGATTTATTAACTTCTCCACGTCCTATAAATTTAATATGCTAAGGGTTCTTGCTCTCACTGCAGATTCTTTCTTTTAGAAGTGTATTTCTGAATATGAGCTCATACTCTTTCTGAATAATGTATGGGTAAATACGAACAAACTGAAGCTTCTCCGTTGCACACAATCTGCAGAAGCGCAATCGGGGTGATACGTGTCAGCTAGCCGGGCTCTTTACTTTGCATCCGTTTACCCTCAACTAGTCCATCGCTTTCCTCCAGAGAAAGAGCTGAAGCTGCTTTCTCCTGCTCCGTGATGTTAAGCACTGATGTATTCATTTCCCGAACATAAAATAACACAATGATTTTTCGTCCCTCTCCTTCTAAATCATACTTCTCGTTCTTTGTTGCTTTTTTTGTTATGGTTGTTAGGATGCAAACTAATTTCATTCGGGTTTTTTTTTTTGGTCATAATCATAATAATAACAACAAAGTATGATCTCTGTATAAATATAATTTTTCTTTTTCATAATTGCACTTAAAATCCATCCTACTTGGAAACTGCAGAGAGTACAAGAATCACTATAAATGCTGGCCTCAGGGAATCTATGCTTCCTACAAGATTTAAGGTAGAAATATTCAGGGGCCATGCTACTCAAACAAGACCCAACCATTTTTTGTTGTTAGTTTTTTCCCTTTTCTTTTCTGCAGAATATTACCTAAAGGTAGCTCTAAGCACTAAGGGATTGAGGTTTCTATTTAGTCTATAAGTAAACTAACAGGTTTTTCTACCTGTGGGTATCAAGTTGGTATTTCAGTTAGCTAAGCAGCTTTGGACCTAGAATAAAACACTTAAGGGACCAGGCAATGAAGCAAAAAATCTGCAGGCTGTGGCCTTTGTTTGTTTGTTTGTTTAATGTGCAGTATTTTTTTAGAATGGTGTTAGACTTACCAAAAATGGAAAAGAGGGTATGGAGAGTTTCCATATACCCCTCACCCAGTTTCCCTTCTGCCTTCTCTGGGAATATAATAAAAACTATGCATTATCATATTTTTCTGTTTTCCTATTGTGCCTATATGTGTCTATTCCTACTGTGCCCTGATAATTGTTGGAGATAGAGAAATCGATATTTCATAGCTTAAGTTGGGGAGTCGAAAACTGTAAGTACTGGCCTAATAATGCCATCCCAATGTGGCTTATGAGGACAAGAAAGCCTGTGAGTGAGGACACAGCCCATGGGAGGCTGGAAACTGGCCAATCTCTGATGGATTTGGCCCTCTGGGGAGGACTCCCCGTTGGATAAGGGGTGGCATCCCCGCCGTTAAACCAACACCGCAGCCTTTGCTCATTGTGTTAAATCTGGAACTGTGTCTGAAGGTCAAGGAAAGAGTGGCATGGTGGAAAGAGTTGTTTAATATTGTCAAATATTTAAGCCTCCGATCTTTAAAATAAAGGGTTGGGCTAAAGAATTTTTAAAATCTCTTCTCTACCATAATATTCTTCGAGGTAGACGTAAAAGAAATTGTCTATATGAAAGAAAGAAAAGATTTTTCATCAGTCTGTATCCCTTGTCCTCTGCATTATCAAAAATACACATATTGCAAATACAGAATTTGTTCTAAGCCCTATTTATTCCAAGATGATAAAAAAATGGAGAAGTTTCAAGTATCTTTGAAAGCTTTTTGAAAAATATCCAGGCTTATATGTAGGAGACATAAATTTAAACTTCCCCTTGCCTTTTCTTCCACCTTACTAAAGACAGAGCTCTGGGTAACAATAGCCTGAGGGTGTTCCATTTCTCCCTTGCCATTTCTCTATCTTCTTTTCCTATTAGGCTAATAAACAAATTCTGAAACTTTTGTTGCTATCTCCCCAGACCCTGACTATGTAACAGAGAACACTTGAAAAGACCTAACTGACTAACTTAAAGTTACCCCGAGGATGTTTGTCCACTTTTCTTTTATTTTGTCCTTAGATTGGCTTTAGGAATCTGTAGTCTGTGCTCCCACAATACTGTTAGGGGAAGCAGAGGTACTGTATGTATGATTTGTACTTGTACCTATTTCCCAATTCCATCTGTTTTTAATACATTCTCTTGATAAAATTTTATCCCTTCTTTCCAGTCAGGCTTTTGCCTGATTTGATAGAGAGTCCCTCTGGCTCATGTTGAAATTGAAATGTATGATATCTTATTGTTTGCCTATATACCCAGCTGTCCAGGCACTGAGTTTACTTTTATAAATGAAATATTGAAAACAAACACAGGGCATTGGGGATGCGGTTGCAAGGGACAGGATCAACATAACTACATTAGAAATGGTCAACATAAGACTGGAAACTTCTATATCTCAGGTGGTCGATCCCTGGGCTTCCCTGAATGTATCTCTAGTAACATTTTGCTCACCACATGAACTTTTCACAGGCTCTAGGCACCCAGTCGTTAGTGTCATAAAGTAGCACAGCAGTGTTGCACAGAAATAAAAATAGACTTTGTGGCTAGTTCTGGATGCAATACAGGCTCTGCCATTTATATGCATCTTGACTTTGGTAAGTCATTTAACCTTCCTGAACCTAGCTTTTCTGGCCCGAATTTTAATGCTTCCCATGTGGAAACCTGGTTAAAGATGAGATCAAACAACCCACTGAAGAGACTGAAGAAATGGGCGACATCACAGACCCGAGTGCTACAATGATGACAAGAAAGACACTATGCCTACCCTCATGGGTTTTATAGTCCAGTGAGGAGCGCAGCCCATCCGTGAGCAAGTACAGTGCACTGCGAGAGAGAGAGAGAGGTGAGAACTTATGGGAGGGACAGATAACCCAGACCTGAGTGATTAGGAAGGCTTGCTGAAGACAGCGATATCTAAGCTATTAATTAAAAGATAGGTAAGGAATACCCATGTATGTATGCAGTTTGGCAGTGTCTTAGTGCATTACAAGAGTTCAGTGAATTCCATTTCTCTCCCCCTTCCATCCTGCTATATCCCCTGAACCCCTCCAAACAGATTCTATGTAATAAGTTTCTTCATTGATTCAAACTTTTTTTTTTTTTTTTTTAATGTGCACTTGGTATATGCTAGGCTTAATGCTAAGGAATAGGGACATGTTTGTGAAAAAGAGAGGAGCTCTGTCCTTCAGCAGTTTAGTCTGATGGAGTGAGTTCAGTACATCAAAACCCCAAAGACCACTGTCACTCATTCTGGAATGGGTAAATAGGATTCATCTATAGAAAGAACCCAAAGACTCAAAATTTTGAGAGCCACTCTGGGAAACACCAGTGCTGGAACACTTGGACACTTGACTTAATGCCCTGACAACATGGATATTGATCTATGCTTTTAAATGATTTCTTTTCCTAATAATGTCTTAAAAAAAATTAGAGGACTTAGAAATAGTGTCTTAGACTTCACTGTTTTCTTGGCAAACGTAAGTAAAATTCATCCATTTCTTAGAACCAACCATACCCATTCTAGGGGGAGAGAAATTAACAAACAAAACCAGGGTGGTGGGTGGTTTTTTTTTTTATTATTATTATCAAGTCTGTCTTTCATTTTATACAGATAAAGCCATAAAGAGAAAGATCCTGCTTTTTTTTCTTTTGGAGGAATACCTACTCTGGTTTCCTAGGCATATTAATTTGCTGCAATTCATTGCAGAAGCTAATTCTTATTTTTTGGAATTAATTGAGCTGAAAGCTGGACTCATGACAGCCCGTCCCTTCAGTGGCCAGCACAGAAGCTGAGGACAGACGGCCATTTCAACTTTACTAGCCTGACATCCTGCATAATCAATGCACGTCAGCCACAAAGACTGGCTGCCTGTGCTCATGCCCATTTGCAAGTTGGCTGAGTGCCCACTCACAAATTGGGATGCCAGTTCCACTAGGGCATACAAGTGTCAACAAAAGATCACTTCAAACAAGAAGCCTGCTCAGTTTTGCAAGAGCCATCATTTTGTTAGGGGGAAAAAAAAGGAAAAGGTTTAAGGTGGTTAATCCCACATTGCTGACAAATGGCTATTTACAACCCATCATACCTTTGGCCTCAAGGGACGTTTTATTTAACGACTTAATGCAATCTTCTCTATCCTTTAAATTTGACTTTCAATCTCTGCATTTTAAATGAGGCAAAGAGGAGACAGTATGTCAATCCTGAGAGTCACTGGAAATGTCCATTTTCTTCATTCCCATTACATGCATCAGAGATGGAAAGAGTAAGCAAAGCATTATCATGTGCATAATGTCTCTAGATACTAATTAGAATGGTGAAGAGTGAACCTAACAAAATGCAAATACATTCTTTAATATTTAATTAATTCAGCAAATATTGGTTAAGCGCCAGGCACCCAGTAGGGATTGGTCTCACTGACTGTGGAGTCTCTTCTCTTCCAGTGAAACCTACACACTTGCTGTCATATTAATCAATCTCACTAAAGCATGGTTCCTATCTTATTAACTCTGTGATCAAAATGCTTTTAAGGTTTGCCACTGACCACTGGGTGATTTCAAACATTCACATGGCAGTGAAGAAATCTCATATTCCGGTTTTTTTTTTTTTCCTTATGAATTCTTATAGATTCTCCTAAAGTCTAAACTGATGATCTCAAAACATTTCTCCATTTGTGAAGGCCTCATTGCATCTATAATGTCCTTCTCTGTTTCCACCATCTCTAGATGTTGAAACTCTCCTCACCTCGGTAAGGATCAAATGTTCCCTCAGACCCAACCAATTTTCTTTAAGTTCTATGTGACAGCAAACACCAGATGCTTTCACAAAAAAAAAAAAATACCTCATTTAATCCTCAATTCAAACTTGAGAAAGGTGTTATTAGCCTCAATTTTTGTATGTATAACTGAATTGAGAGAAGCTAAGGACTGACAAGTTTGAAGCCTGAATTCAGGCCCTATAAACTTATTTATTTTCTACCCTCAGGCTTCCATCTTCCTCACAGGACCTTCCCTGTCTTCAGCCCTGCCCACAACATGCCCTTCCTCTCACTGTCTATAACACAAAATCCATGCCATTCTTGAGATTTTAATTGCTTTATAACTTGTATTTTTCAAAAAATCATAAAAGATTTAGTAAGCAATTCAATAATTTTTAAAGATTTATTTATTTACTTAAGAGATAGAGAGAGAGTGCTTGAGTAGAGGGAGGGGCAGAGAGAGAGAAAGAGAGAGAATCCCAAGCGGACTCCCTGCTCAGCATGGAGCCCTACTTGGGGCTAAATCCCATGACCCATGAGATCCTGACCTGAGCTGACACCATAAGTCAGTCACTTAACCAACTGAGCCACCCAGGAGCCCCAGCAATTCAATAATTTTAACAGAAACTGAAGATGATAATAATGAAGAAAAAAGAGGACAAAGGAAAGGAAGAGAACAACAAGCATTTTCTCTCCCAATATGTGTGTCAGAACTGTGCTGAGTACTTTCAAGGATGTCACCTTGGATCCTTATCAAAAAACTTCAAAGTCAGGCAGTATTATCTTCAAAATGTAGGTAAGGAAACTGAGGTTCAAAAGGTTTAAGTGACTTTCCTAAGATTATAAGCCGGTTTGTTATTAGGTGATGATTCAAACATATTCATTCTTTCATTCATTCAAAAACATTTTGCGTACTTACTACGTGCCACGCACTGCTCTAAGTATTCTAACTGAAGCCAAAGAAACAAAAATCCTACCCCATGATGAACTTGCATTCTAGTGAGGAGGCACAGGTAGTATACCTGAAGATTAATTAAAAGCTGAAATACTATACTGCACAGCATGTTGAAAGTAGCTTAACTATTAAGGCCGAGTAGGGGAAAGCAGAACTTGCAAATTCTAAATAGTACAGTCAGTGTAGGCTTCACTGAGAAGGAGAAGTTTGAGAACATATATGAACAACTGAGTGGAAATAGGGAAGGACATACCAGGAAGAAGAAAGAGTCCTTCAAAGGTCCAAGGTGGTAACAATTGTACCCAATGATAAGATGAGTAAAAATGACACATTTTTCTGATTTACAAAGAAATTTGTAAATCAGAAATTTTCTGATTTACAAAGAGAAAATATGTTTCTTCTACATCCAAAAAAACAAAAACAAAAACATAAAAAACCAGATAACCTTCGTGAAATGATTGGTAGCATTCAAGAGCTGGGTGTGAAGTGCTATTATCAACAATTTCACATGTATTTACAACTGTTGCTTACAAGACACAATGAGGGAGATATTATTATGAGTCCCACTTTTGACATGAGGAAAATGTAGTACAGAGGGGTTAAGTATCTTGCTTATGGTCACACAGGTTGTAAGAGCTGCAGCCGTGTGTAAACCCACATTCACACAGTGCGGCGTAAGAGGCTTGTTCTGAACCATAGGTGGAATTCACCAGTTTTCGCTGCTACAGAGTATTCCATTTTATAGCACGATATATTTTTTATCCTCTTGTTGATGGGCATTTTGAATGTTTCCAGCTTTATTATTATTATAAATAATGTCACTGTCACTTATAAATAATGTCACAATTTATTATTATAAATAATGTCATTATTATAAATAATGTCACTTTTATATATCTGTATGGCGTTATATGTGAAAGTTTCTCTAGGTATTATCAAGTAAGACTGCAACGAGAGAGTATATGTCAAAAGCACCGAGTATAGCCCTTTCTAATTTAAGACAAGGAGACAAGCACATTTGCACTTAGTTCCTCACTCTTTCTCGGAATTAGTATGACTTCAATTTTATTATTAAGATAACTTATTAGTTCTTTATTTAATATTTCATATTTTTTCCAAAATTATTTTTCATCATTGCATTTAGTGTTCTATCACTGTTGCCAAATTATTTATCTCTATTTTGAAAAGAATTTACTACTCACTGCTTTTTTACTATAATGTAGAACTAAAATAGAATGATCATTTTAAAAAACTGAATTAGATAAATAAAAGTAGCTCATATATGATTTAAAAGATTAAAAATATAATTTATCTGCACAGTTATATATTTTGCCTCACTAAAATAATATTTTCTATCATTTAATAAAATAAGATATAATTCTGGTAGTGAAATTCAGAATGTCAAGTTCTATAATCCTACTTTATAAATTATAAAATTTATAAAATTTAAACCTAGTCTATAAATTATATAAATGTTATTTATAGCAATTATAATAATTATATGTAATATATATTACATATATGACTATACATTTATATAATTTCTATGATTACTATATATAAAAACATAAATGCATATACATATATTTCTTATATAAAATGTTTATAACTTTCTTATTAGATTTACATTTTATTTATTTTTTAAAGATTTTTATTTATTTATTTGACAGACAGAGATCACAAGTAGGCAGAGAGTCAGGGAGAGAGAGACAGGAGGAAGCAGACTCCCCACTGAGCAGAGAGCCCGATGTGGGGCTCAATCCCAGGACCCTGAGATCATGACCTGAGCCAAAGGCAGAGGCTTTGACCTACTGTGCCACCCAGGCGCCCCTAGGTTTACATTCATAAAAGTGTATCTATAGCTACATATAAATATCCGTATCTACATACATAAATTTAAAAGACTTGTAGAAAACTGATCATAAAAAGAACTTCAGTTTTCCACCTTTCTCTTTGCAATGTTTTTTTGGAGCTTCTACCACCAAGAAGTCGAGTTGATTTTCCTACACTTTGATATGTGCTTTGACTGACAGAATTCAGCAGAAATGACATTGTGCCAGTTTATAGCCTAAGCCTCATGGGTCCTAGAACATTTCTACTTTCCCCCTTGGAATTTCACTTTTGCCAGGAAAACAATAAAGCTGGGTTAGCTTACTGGGGTACAAGAGATTATGTGGAACAGAGACAAATCATCCAAACTGAAGCCATCCTAGATCAGCCAGACTCCAGGAAGCCCCAGCAGACATCAGATGCCCATCTGCTAATGATTGTTGCAAAAATGAGCCCAAAGCCCATCCAGACCAGAAGTACTGACCTATAGGCCCAGAAGCATTATTAAATGATGACTCTATCAAGTCATTGAGTTTTGAGATTTTAGCATTTATTAATGCAGGAATTGCTTTGAATGTTAGAATGATTTTTATATCATCTATGTTCTTTTTTGTTTATTTTCTCAACAATGAGAATTTATTATATTTTTGAGAAAAGTTTAATAACATTCTGCAAAGATGAGTCTTGGATGACTTGTCTATTCCTTCCAGATCTCAAAAATAGAGACAAAACTATCAGCTGCAGAGAGCAGCAACTCAGAATCAGCATAAGAATAACAGTATCTGAAGGAGAATGCAAGATGAGGAAGGATGGCATTTCATTCCAGATCCAAGCATTGCCAGATACAATCTAGTATTTTGTCACTATAGTTAGTTACTTCTACAAAAAAAAAAAAAAAAAAAAAAAGGTGTATCAACTAATATCATTATAGGATGAGGAATGTGCTTGAATCCAGAGGAGGGTGAAAATATCTCTTCACATCACCTTTCCAGCATTACAGGGTCCTTCCCACTAGGTGTCCAACCTCCTCTTTGATTTCTCTTCTTATTATGAACTGAATGTCTGGGTCTCCCAAAATTCACATGCTGAAATCCTAACCCCCCGGGTGATGGTATTAGGAGGTGAGGTCTCTGGGAGGTGAGTAGGTCATGAAGGTGGACATAGTGCCCTTATATGAAAAGACACTAGAGAGATAAAATGAGCAACCCAGGAAAGCTTTCACCGCACTCAATCATACCGGCACCTTGACCTCTGACTTCCAGCCTATGGTACTATGAAAAATAAATGTTTATTTTTATATACCACCCAGTCTTTGCTATTCTGCTATAGCATCCTGAACTAAGACCCTTCTTTCTTTCCTCCACCCAACCCCTTCCAGGGTCCCAACTTCAGCCTGCTGCTCTAGCATGAGCTCAACACTCAGTTTTTAAACACTTGGCTTTTATTTTATGCTGCTGGACCTTGAATTCAAGCCAGGTAATCTATTAGTCCTGTTAGTCCTGTAGCCTCACCTTTTTTTTTTTTTTTAAATAATAAATGCATTTTGTCGGTGGATAGTTTCCTCTTGCTACTACTATTTGCCACTCCTAGTATACTCCTTAAACAATTATTATTGAAAGACCCTCACCACACTTGGAAAGAGGGTAAGGTGGGGAAAGGGGAATAAAGGGGGAAGAGAAACAAATATTATCTTTCTTGTGGGAATGTTTAATGTGGTCAAGAGAACAGAGCCACATTCTGCCATGCCTATAAGAGAAAGACCTGAGACGTGTTCTTTCCTGATTATGGATGAGTTCTATATACATTGTTATTTGTCTCTCCTTTTTGTGCCTACAGGCAACATTATGAAAATGGGCAAAGTCTCTTAGAGAGAGTCATTGTTTACATTATTGATGTCCAAAAGCTGGTCTAGTCCCAGAGTGGAGGGAATCTATGTTCATAGGGCTATGTCAAGGGCTATTCAAAGCCAAATACAGCCACTGGGTAAATCTCAGAGTCAAATCAGCAGAAAGAGAAAAGCAGAACGCCTATGAGCAGAAAGAGAAAACGGACGTCTGGAAAGGCATCTTCTACTGTGACAAGCAACCTTTCGTGATAACTGGATGCAAAAGAAAACTTGAGAGTTCCAGTTCAAGATGGCGACGTGGGAGGATCCTGAGCTCACCTCCTCCTACGGATGCACTGAATCTACAGCTACATATGGAACACTCTCCTCTGAAAGAAACCCAAAAACTAGCTGAGTGACTCCTACACTTCGGGTGGATGAGCCCACATCCAAATGGGTTTGAGAGGCTGAGACACAGTCTTGCCATAAACCCCATCACCCCTGGTGTGATGACCCACAATCAGGAAGGAAGTCAAAACCATAAAGATCAATCTATTAGTCCTGCCTTTTAAGACATTTTAAGACCTGTACCTGAGAGATGAGGTTTTGAACATTTAGTTTTGAAAGGAAACAAGACCTACAAGGATATAGCAAACTGAGAAAGGGTTCTTAAAGGGCCCAGGCATAGATTCACCTGGCTACCCCCGGGTGATCTAGTTGGGCACAGTGCAGAGGCAGCCAACAGAAAAACATCCAGTCTTTCTATAAAAGATACTTACTTACTTATTTATTTATTTTAAAGCCTTACCTGAAGGGCAGGCATCTAAGTTAGCACAAATCTATGGATTTATTGAAATACACTTCAAAGACAGAGGCTTGCAGTTGCCATCTTTAAGCTCTACCTCTGCCTCATTCCAAGTCATAGGTATCTCTGGATAGGAGCTTGTACACACGTCTGCCGCCCTCATTTTTGCAGCTGCTGCCCAGGCATGCATCAGACCTCATGACTGTTCCCATTGTACATGTGAACTCTAAGCAGGCATGAGACAAAAAAGAGTTGTGCCAAAAAGAAAAGGTGGGGGTGGGGTGGGGATGCTTGTTTAATGGGAAATAAGATTTCAAAGAATTTCTGGATCTCCAAATAGGTGTACGACAAGGCAGACAAATATAAGATTCAATTCCACTGGAAAAATGGGGACCTAACAGGGGCATACGTGTTCTTCATACCATACTCTCTACTCCTGTGTGTTTGAAACTTTTTGCAATATGTATATGAAAAGTAAATAAATTCTAGATCAATAGTAGCTAACAACAAAGCAAATCTATTAATTTCAAAATATTCTCAGTGGGGCATCAGATTGGCAAATGTAGTCTTTAAATGACCACTGCAGTTGTAATTTATATATTTAAAATAATATACATTGGGAAATATAAAAGTAGCTCCCATTTTAAGTAGGCTGTGATAGAACCATGTTGCCTTTTCTTTCTGGGTAACTAGAGAGTCTTGATATGTATCCAGTTGTAAACCTGTTTTACAGAGGTCTTTATCATCATCTCAACTTGAAATACTCAGTTGCAGTCAGGGTGTCAAGAATAAGTGAAACTATATATCTCAGCATCTTGATTCACAGGATGCCCAAAAGTGACCTGAGAGAGGAAAATGTTAGGAGATAAAATTATAGAAAGAGTCCTTTTTATCCAAGGGTACCTGGAGTTTCTTTTATACATTTTAAGATATTTTCTGAAAATATATTCATATTTTTTCCATAAAGAAATATTCTAAACACTACTGGTTTTCAGATGAACTATCTGTGAAATTAATCTCAGCCTTTTAGAAACCCATCATAGGTGGCCTGTTTCTTCATCTTAATTTGCGATCTCTCCTGTGGCTATATACACAGAATATAACTTACTCAAGTTCAGTTATATAGAGCAATGAAGAAAAGATTGTTACACAACTAGGTATAATTTTGCACTAAGTCAATAGATGAGACATTTCTGATTGCTGGAAAATTCGTTATTGCTCCTGACATGATGTATTATCTAAATGAGAAACTCTGCTTTAAAGTCTCAAAAATTTGGGGCACCAGGGTGGCTCAGTGGGGTAAAGCCTCTGCCATCAGCTCAGGTCATGATCTCAGGGTCCTGGGATTAAGCTCCGCATCACATTGGGCTCTCTGCTCAGCGGGGAACCTGCTTCCTTCTCTCTCTCTCTGCCTGCCTCTCTGCCTGCTTGTGATCTGTCTGTCAAATAAATAAATAAGATCTTAAGAAAAAAAAAAAAAACTCTCAAAAAATTTAAAAATAATGAAATAATAGAGGGGGGAGGAACTAGCAAGACCAAAGAAAATATTAATTTTCTGTTGTTTCAAATCTTTTTTTTAGGTGTGTATTGCTTGGAACCCAACTCAGCAATTTAATTAGAAAGATAAGCTTTTCTCCTTCCCTTAGGTTCAGATCAAATTCACCAATTTTTTTTTTTTTTTTTTAGATTTTCTTGTGCTGAAGCTATAAACATCAGAGAAGGCCTGAACTTTCAGGTATTCTTTAATTTGTTCTGGAGTAATTATGATACAAAGATCAGAGATAAGAACCAGCTAATATGTGCTGCATCATCTTGCCCCAGGGGCAGTTGAGAAAGTGCTTGACAAGGCTAGGGGGCAGTGGGGCAGAAAACCAAGGCCCTACAGACACAACTACCACCACCAAGTCCCCAGTCCCTCACCAATATTTCTTAGGAAATCCATCTGGGGAATGCAAAATGGGACACTTAGGATAATTTCTATCTATCAGTCCTAATAAATTGCTTTTGTTTCTTTGAAAACACAGTTTCATTTTACTGAGAACTCTTACGTAGCAAAAAATGATAATAAATTGGTAAAAGAGCCCCATACATCCAATTCTAAAGTAAAATATAAAATACATTATTCTGTTTAGTGGTACTCTCACTAAAGCAGTGCAAATATTCTGTGTTTAGGTTGAAGGTAAAATATCCCATTCATCATGGCCTATGGATTCAGAAATAGTAGAGTAGTGAACATATTTTTGTGATGAAACAAGATGGCAAGAGGCCCTGGTGGTTGGGGAAGGGGAGGGCTCTTGGTTTGCTTCCACTCAGAACTTGTGAAAATGTCTGAAGACACATGGGTACCATGGGTGGGTCTTTCTCATTCCCTGACTATCCAGCATAGTCAGGCCAAGAGACTAAAAACAGGGAATCTGGTTCCAAGTACAAATTGTCCTCATAGTATTTATGTCCAGCAAAGCCAATCAGACTACAGTATGTAGTACAAGTCTGTATTACTTCCAGATGCACATGTGTTCCTTCGCATTGTGTCAACGTGATGTCAGACCACAGAGGGTTCCAGTCTGGTGATCTCTTCTTACGTGCGGTGAACAGTCAATGCTTAAGATCATTACCCCAGAAAGCACAAGGAGGAGGACAGACTTTGGCTCAGAAGGCTAGTACATATTAAATATTAATTCTGTAAACTCGTCGTCTGGAGAACAGACTCTGAAACCACATTTCCCCCGGTTGGAGTCATAACTCTTAAGACATCCTAGACTTGGCCAAGTTACCTATGGTCACTGGTTCTCAGCCTCCTCTCTGTACAACAGGGAGGCACTCTGGGCATACCACCTAGGACTGCTGTGGGTGTGACAAGAGGGATCACACACAAAACCCTCAGAATAGTACCTGACACAGCAAGACTGCAGTACGTGATGGCTCTTGTGACTGGGGATTCTGCTTTTCCCTTTTCTGTGCCTTCCTCTTTTCCAGATACGAAACTAGGAGGGTAAAATGGATAAGGGCCTCCTTCCCCAGCGAAGAGGAATTTCACAAACTTCGAAACATCTGAGTGGCTATCATGGCTCCCCACATTGGCTGTGGGGAAAAGGAGCCTGAGAGATAATAGAGACTTGAAAAAGCACAAAGAAAAGCCTCAGGGAGCAGATAGAGGCCTGGGGGCAGAAAGAAAGAGACATGAATGCCAGCAGAAATTAGAAAAGAATATAAGGAGAGAAACAACTCCCTAGGCAGGAGCAACAGAGGAAGCCCGGAACCCTCCACACAACACAGCCTCTAAGGTAGCTGTCATCATCGTTCCTTATTTAGGACAACTTTTTTTATACGAATAAGAATGGGGAAGGAGTGAAACAAAAATACTATCTTTTGGTTTTGCTTCATTTTATTGAGTTTGGTCTTTGAAAATTTGCTCCCTTAATTATATGTCTTCAAAAAAAAAAAAATTGGAGAAAAAAGATTCCCCACATCTGAAGGATGTTTGCAATCAGCATCTGGATAAGACTATAGAGAACAGCATAGGCGACTGTGAAGCTGGAATTTCGCTCTTATTAAGCCATCACTTATAAAATAAATGGAAATTGGGCTCGGGTTGCTCTTCTACAAGTTATTTACTGGAAAGCACAAGGGCAGGGATTATTTTCAGCAACTAGCTTTTTGCCATGTCAGATAATATTCAAAACAGTCTATTATCATTTGCTTCTCTTCTGTGTTCAAAAATAACCAACAATATTCACATCCCTCTAAATAATTACCAAACATATTTCACAGATCATCTGGAATTCTGGGAAAGGTGTTAAAGTGAACTATCAACTTGGAAAACTTTCCCCAGCCTGAATTATGCCTCCCACTTCTGTCACTACCATTTAAATCATTGTGTTTTTCACCACACACCGCATTTCTTCTCACGGTTTTTCCTCTTAAAAGAAGACAAGGTAGAACACCTTCGGCGAGACTGTGTTGCGTATTCTGAAAGCCCACATCATTTCACAGGCTTCCAGAGAAATTCTCATGAACTGAAACTTTTCTCGAGGCACTAAACACTCCACGTGTTGATTGACCTAGCAATTTACCCGGGACTGATGGACTCTTTTCTACAGTTCATTTATAGCTTCTCTATGGTTAAATTAATACCAACTCCAAACTTGGCAGTTACTGGAAATGGTACATTATCTTTCCTCCACCATGTCCTCAATACACTTGAAAATCCCACACACTGGAGAGAATTATGTAAGAGTTTCAGTACTGTAGCTCAGAAAGTATACATTCAATTGTCTGAATTATGCCCTAATTCCCTTTCTCTCCTAATGTTCTATAAACACAACATCCTTGTGAAACTTATTTCTTTTTTACAAAAATGCAATTAAAAAGATCCATGTGAGGAATGTTTTGGATTTGTATAATTAAATAAAGCATTTTCTTCTGAGCCTCCTGCATTCTGTCTTCATCATGGAATAAATTTGTTTGGGGAATGTTGAGCTTAAACATGTAGATAAAGGTAAGGGATTGTGTGTGTAGATGTGGACTACAAGAGAGAAACCTGAGTTCAAAATTGAGTTTTAAGCATCATTAATGTGCAGGTACAAGCCTTAGAGATATGTAGGAGAGCTGGGTAGACTGGACAGAAAGAAAAGAGGCCAGAATACAAAACCCTAGGTGACCAACCCTTAAATGATAAGTAGAGGAAGAGAAACCCAAAAAACACAGAGAAGAAACAACCAGAAAATGAGGAGGAAAAGCATGAGAGCGCTAAACCGGGGTGACCAACAGTGGAAACACCACAGTGAAGTTAACTCAAGCTAAAGAGTGTCCACTGGACTTACTCTCGGAAAACACTGATGATCTGACCAGGTCACAGAGTGGTGGGGGCTGACAACATGTGTCAGTGGGTGAGAAAAGACTCAGGGTTGAGGAAGTAGAGATGCTGTGGCAGACACTGTTTGGCTCTCTGTTCTCTGCCTCTCTCCACACAATGAGCTCTAGTGCCACATACCCACTCTCTGAACTCCTTTGCAAATACTGATCACCACTTCTGAGAAACGAGTTCTGAAGGGAAATCTGCTGTGGGTCTTCTGGGAAAGGTACTTTTCTTCCAGATAATCATGGCAGTTGGGAGAGAAGGGGAAAGATGGGGTATAGAGGGTGAAGAGCACTGGCCATATTTTTGCTTTGAGTTCACTGTGATGCTTGATGCTTCAGCAGCTCTATTGGTGCCATGAAGTAACAAACCTATAGATGAAAAGCCATCATGTTGAGAATGACAAAATAGTAAAATGAACCTTAATGACATAAGTGACCACTGCCAGCAAAAGTCTAACTCCAAATTTTGTGGTATGTGAAAAAAAAAAAATTCTCACTTGAGTATTGGTTTGTCATGTTTTTGACAGTTGGCAACATAAAGAATTTCATTCCTAGACACATTTTTAAGAAGCTTGTCTATGAGGGTAATAGGACAGTAATTGGGATACAAGAAGTTGAAATCATATATATATATATTTTTTTTTTAATTTGGAGAACAGAAACATCTGTGTTCATTTGTAAGCCGAAGAGAAAGAATCAGTGGAGGGGGAGACTGGCCATGTAGGAAAGCAGGATAACGAATGAGGGAGAAAGATCTCAGATGAGGCTAAAGGCTTGAGAGTAGAGGTGAAGGGATTAGCCTCATGTAGTTAGAGACTTCCCTTCCTCCGCGGGCAGAGGTCAATTTGCAAAGAGGGTTGGAAGGAAAGGGCAGAAGGAAACGAAGAAAATTGTCACCTGATTGTCCTACAGTATTTCCCAGGCAAGCCAACCTGATCCATTCAGTCCTACTCAGCTAGCCTTGATCATGTCCCCCACCCTGCCCAGAAGCCAAGTCAGCTCCAAAAACCTGAACTGCAATTAGACTAGCAACTTAATTTCCCTCGCCTCTTTCCTTCCCCCAGGTTATTCTGCATGTTAGAACAAGACTTCCTCAAAAGAATAAATCCACCACGGGTAGAACTGCAGGCAGCCATTGGAAAGAGCACCATCAAGGGCCTTCAAACCAGGCCTGTAATAGGCAGTGCCCTATTTACCTTTCAGGTGAGGCAGGTGCTGCCAAAGGCTCAGCGTGTGCTTCTGTACTGTGCAGGAATGTAGAAACGTAATATGAGATCCCCAGACAAAAGATGCAGCGTCAGAACAAGTTTGACTTTCATTATTTGTATCTCTAGGTTATCCTTGGCTGCAGTGATTTAATATTTTAAAATGAAATCTCAGTAGGACTATGCAAAAGGTAAAAAAAAAAATTAAAAAAAAAATTAAAAAAAAAAAACCTGCCATAATGAATATGGGAGCAGAAAGTCAGCAACTGCTGAACTTTACTGCCCACCTCAATTGAGTCACAAAGTTTGCACACTCCCTATCGACCTTGCGGTTTAGTAACTGCAAAGGCTGATTTGATCAAAGATGGAACAAACTGTCTTATATCCTGACCTCCAGCAGTCACTTTGTCTCTTTTTAGATTTTAGCATCATAGCAAAACGGTCAAGTATTTCACCCAGCTGCCATGTTCTCTATGGTAAATCTCCGGGAGCTCTTTCAGAAGCCATGGAAAACTTTAAGCCTCCCCTTTTAGGGAACTAGAATCACTACTGCTATCCATCTACCTTCTAATCCCTGGAATTGGCTGCTATGGACTGTGCAGCCTCCCATTCAAGGGGGTTTCATGCCTAGCACTTGCAAGAGAGTTCACGTGATCTTACAAATTACTATTTGTGAGCCAGCTATTTCTAAGTCAATGCAAGGTTCATGCTGTACTATGTAGAGCCAAAAGTTCACTCCCTCAAGAGCCTACCTACTCCATTCAGTTCTAAGCATCATTTGGTGCTTACAAAAAGAGGAAAGAAAAAAAAAGTAGTGATGCCTCTTTATCCTCTCACTGTAGACTCCATGAAATAAGTGGGTATTGAGCTCCATTTTAAGAAGGTAAAGAAGGATCTGTCGAGTGCTGATTAGTAAAATTATTTTCTCAGATATGATGCAGGACCAACCACCACTTTCCCCTATCCGAAAGGAGGGAGGAAGTCAGAAAGTCCGTCATATGATAGGAGAAAGCTTTACTGAAAGGAGATACAGAATCACTAAGGACTGACAGAGCTGAACTTGACCTGAGCCCTGTTCTCCTGGAAAAGAACTAGGGTCAAGAAGCCCCCTCTCTGCTTTGGGTTCCAAAAAACAGCTAACTGTAAAGAAATACCTTTCACCACGTGACTTAGATAAGACTCTCACAGACGGCTTCCTTGCTTACTTATAACAAAGTTAGACACAGACCCCTCCAAATTCCCATTCTATGTCCTGAACTGTTTTTTCCCCCCAGAACAATCTGGACAAAATACTTGCTAATGTGCCTTGTCCAAACCTCCAGGCTTTGCCCAGCCCCACAGGACCCAAATTTTGACCCACTTTCAGCTTGAGCAAGCATCCTAAAGGACCCCTCCTAAAAATCAGCTGACCATGAAGACAAACACTCCTCGATAAACTGTCCGATCACACCACTCAATCCTCTGATGCCCCACACCAGTACTTCCTAGCCTTGTTCATTCATTCCTATAAAAGAAAATCCCTTCTCTGTCTAACCTCTGACCTGCCTACAGACCTTATGGTCTCAGCATTCCCTGTGGCAAGAATCTTTTCCTCCATAAAGTCTCTCCTCACCTAAGTCCAGATTTGTTCTTACTTAGCAATACTTCTGTTGATGTAGCTACCTCCGTGTCACTGATGTGAAGCTGAGACCCAGAGGGCTGAAGAATCTGACCAAGCATTCTCTACCTCAGAACTCCAAGGACTCCACAGGTCTGATTTGAAGCCGGGACTGACTTTGTATTGAGGAAGAGAGTACAATTCAACCCACGCAAGGTATGAAGTGGTCACGTGACACAAAGGAAGGGAAGTGAGGAGATGGCGTGATCATGTGTGACTCCCACAGAGCAGTGTGGTGCAGAGAGAACCATCGCAGGCCTGGGGGAGCCAGTGCACACCCACCTCGACCCCATTCCCATCCCATGTCTACTAAGTGACCTTTGGAAGATGACTTATTCTCCTCAGGGCCTCTGTAATTTTATCTGTAAAATGAGGGGATTGAACTTCATGATCTTTAACCTCCCTTCCAGCTCTAGAAGTCTATGATTCTAAAACAATTTAGAGTAAATCATAAGGATGGACCTTCAGGCAGTGAGATCAGCAAAGGTGGCGGCAGTGAGGGCTCCACGGTGTTATGGCCGGGGCCATAATGAGATTTGTAATTAAATATAACAACATGGGGTCATAATCAGATCTCATGCTTCAGAAGTCACATTAATCGTGATGGGGATCAGGTAGGTCACTCTCCCCAGAACACAACAGGGACCTTGAAAAGGAAAGTGAAGCATCCTTTTTGCCCTCTAGCACTGAGCGTATGCTTTAGAGGTGGAAGCCTGGGCTGCCCGTAGCCTTGAGCTTTAATCCTCTGTTGTACTTCCGTTTCCTCCTTCGTAAAAGGAGAAATTAGATTCATATTCTCAAAATTTCCCGAAGTTTCTTGGTAAAATAAAGAGGAAGTTAGAGACCCTAGAAAGCAGCCAAAACATCTGTTAAGTTTGTATTTTCTTAAAGATGTGTTGGTTTATGATATCTGATATCATTATCTGATTTTTTCCCCAAACTTATAATACTTTAAATAATTTATTGCTTCATTAAATTAATGACCCCTAAAGTTTGTCTTGTGACTTCAAGACACTGCAACGAAGTGGGTGGGGAGGAGTCTGCAAAGGCTACATAGAGGTATACCCCCAGTAGACCCTTCCAGAATTGATATTCTATGCTTCTTTCTGGAGTAACTTTCCATCAAAATCATAAACTCGGGTGTGTGTATGTGTGTGTGTGTGTGCGCGCGCATGAGCACAAGCTCTGGAAGAACAGGTGTTGGTTGGAACAAGAAAGAGGAGACAAATCTGGAAGAGTAAGTGGCAGAAAGAAGGCCTTTATAATGACAATTTTGACTCCTAAGAGAAGGAAAAAGAAAGAAAAGCAGACATAGTGAGGCCTCAGACTCCTTGGGGCTCAGATCAAATGTAGTAGATCTCCCAAGCCTGAGGCAAGCCCTGAGGCACAGAGATAATATGATAGCACAGCCTAATAAATGCCTTAAAACCTGCTCTGATTCAAAACTAGCACTTTACACAATGCAATACCATCTATATTTATAATGATGTCATTTAGCCACTTTAAATCACACATATCTATACCATTATGAGGGACAGGTGGATGGCTCAAGGTGAGACACAGCTGAGATCTAGCCCTGCAACTGAATTCTAGCCCTGAATCCATGTGTTAAAAAGCCCAGCACCTGTCCACAGAAGTCAAGTGGGTTTATTACGGGTCTGTCCCTACCAGGGCTACCCTGGTGTACCCTATGATCTTCCCACTCAATCTTTCCCTGTTAAAGACTATTACTCCTTCTACCCTTTCAGATCAGATACTTATTTAGTAAGTAAGTACCCTCAAAAGTACCCTCAAAACTGGGAAATCACATTCCCTACCCTCAAGTAGAGAAAGTTAAATAGCTGATTATGGTCCAATTCAATAGATTTATAAAATTTTTCTACTTCTGACTCATCCCTGGAGCAGAACCTATCAAAAACAAAATCCTTCTCGATGCCTGCTTCTCTGAGAAAGGGGGTGTTACTTTAGATACAACCTGAAGGTCGAGGGTTGACATGGGTATCTTATGACTGGAATCTACTTCAAAGGGCCACAAACTAGATGCCCCAGGGAGACAGGAATTAATTTGTTATTTATTGGTTGAATATTTGAAATAATCCTTTCACTCTCTAAATGTGTAGAATATTCTTCAGGCAGTCCAGTATAAAATTCCTCAGTCCGGTATAAAAACTGATTGATATAAAGCAACCTCTACTTCTCTGCTCTTCTGGTCTCACGTCAGCAAATATAACCTTCCTGAAGAGCCCTTTAAATTTGGGGAGGGGGCGCCTGGGTGGCTCAGTCATTTAGCATCTGTCTTCAGCTCAGTTCATGATCCTAGGGTCCTGGGATTAAGCCCCACATGGGGCTCCCTGCTCAGTGTAAAAAGTCTGCCTCTCCCTCTCCCACTCTCACTGCTTGTGTTCCCTCTCTCACTGTCTCTGTCAAATAAATAAAATTTTTTAAAAATAAACAAATTTAGGGAGAAAATGCCACTAAATCTAACAAAATGGCTGCTATAAAATTATAGTCATCTGATATACAGAATGCATTCAGCTAATTTTATACATATTACTCAGTAATTTTATTTTTCTTGGACTATTTTAGTATTTTCCTAGGTGGGGTAGTCAGAATAATAACCTTCCAAAGATGCCTGCATCTTAATCCTTGTATTGAATATGCTATGTGACTAGGCAAAGGGGAATTAAATTGCTGATGGCTTTAAACCTGCCAATCCGCTAACCTTGAAATGGGGCGATTAACCTGGATTATCCAATTGGGCCCAATGTACTTAGGATGTATAAGTAGAAGAAGGTGACAAAAGGGGGAGAAACAGAGAAACAGCAACATGAAAGGGGCTCAACCCCATGTTGCTGGCTTTGAAGATGCAGAAAGAGAACAAAAGCTTAAGAATGGGGGGTGGTTTCTAGAGCTGGAATGGATAAGGAACAGATTCTCCCCAGTACACCCTTAAAAGAATACAGCACTCTACCTTGATATTACCTCATGAGATTCATTTCAAACCTCTCACCTCTACAATCATAAGACAATAAATTTGTGTTATTTTAAGCCATTAGGCTTGTCAGCAATTTTTTATGATAGCCATGGGAAATTAATACACTAGTTATCGAGAATACAGAGAAAAGCAACTGAGGCAGCCAACAACAGCTCTGACTGGGAAAAGAAGTCACAGACACAGTGGAAGTAGATACACAGTTAGCTGGAGAGAGTGAGTGATGATAAGGGAGAGTAAAACCACCTACTAGGAAAAAATCATCGTGTGGGGAGACCACAAACCACAATAACCCCTGAGAGAGAGGGACATAAAACCACTATGTAGTCAGCTACACAATGATGGGAGCCCATTGGAAACTAAATCATCCCTATGACAACTGCCTCTGAACGTAGCATTTAATTCTAAGGATGACTGTCTTAATGTGCATAAAACTGGCCCTGAGCCCCCAAGAAAAAGCCATACTATATTCAGAGTATTCTTAGAAGGAAGTGAATGGTAGATCATTTAGGACTATTTTAATTGCCAGAACTAACTGTTTTCATTACTTGTTTTCCTCCATGGCTGCAACCCTCAATGGTTTGTTTTTTCTTTTCTTTTCTTTTTTTTTTTTTTTCTTGCCCATGAATCATTTGCATAAAGGCCACTCATTAACAATAACTTATTAATTTGTGGTCTCACCGGAAAAAAAAAAAAAAAGAATCTGAGTATCTGTGAAGATAAGGACATGCATAGCTTGGAAAACTGCCCTTGGCTTGCATGACATATCCTGTCTCAGTTGTCTCTTTCCCATGTTGACCACATCTTACTTCCCTTTCCCAGGTTCTTCTATCCCCTGCATTTTGGTTCTTCTAGGCTTACTCTCCCCACACGCTGAGAAATGCATTCATCTGGTAATTCCACTACCCTGTACATACTGATGTCCCTGATACTACTCCCTAACCCAGGATGTCCTCCAAGGTTCTGATAGGCATTTGAATCATCTGAATGGCCACGTATCAAAACTCAAAAGGGGTCCAAATGAATCTCATAATCCCTACCCTCCTTTACCTCACAAGTCGAGCAAGTCTTCCAGTCTTCGTCTCATTGAACTGTAACACCATCACCCCAGTTGCTCACACCAGAAAGCTAAATGTTGTCCTCTCTCTGGGTCCCGCTGTCCTGACCCAACAGTTATAGGTGAGAACACTTCTCTTTGGACTTACACATACTTTCTTATAGTACTTTTGTGGTAATTATTGTCGCATAACAGTCTAAA
The DNA here is from genome assembly GCF_964662115.1 of Mustela nivalis. Lineage (NCBI taxonomy): Eukaryota > Metazoa > Chordata > Mammalia > Carnivora > Mustelidae > Mustela > Mustela nivalis. The sequence goes on along the minus strand of NC_139025.1, from coordinate 70,104,979 downwards.
AGGTAGGGCCATAAAGCAACCATTTTATTATGGTCATATATTCTGTGGGTCAGGATTTTGGATGGAAAACAATGAAGGTGGATTTTCTTTGCTTCATGAAAAGTGTGATCTCAGAAAGATTCAAAAGATGAGGATGACCCCACAGCCAGGGGTTAGCATTATCTGAAGGCATCTTCATTCATACTGTTGTGGTTATCATGGGAAAGTATGATCTACAACAAACACCAAGCTATTATGATTTTTTTTTTTACATATCTGATGCTTCTGTCACACTACAACTGTTACAGAAATTTATTCTCATCACTACTCTAAAATCATGGCAGTTATTAGAACAACTCCAAGATCTTGTCACTTGATGTACTAATAAAGAAGCACATCTATAACACCATTTTTAAAATATTTTGATGTATTTTAATAAGTGTCTCCCATAATCTTATATATATTTTTGGTTAACACATTAGAAACATTAAGAAACATCCCTCAGTTAGTGATATTTAAACACAATAGAAGGTTAAGACCTTCTGTGTTACTTTGAGTAAGTGAATAAATGGATAACAGAAATAAAATATTATCGGCACTTAGTGGTAAATTCTAGTTATATAAGTTTTTTTTTTTTTTTAATACAGATCACCTCACTTCTCAAGAATGCTAAATAGGGTGATACTCTCTTGGACTACATTTTATCTAGTCTATTTTAGTCCATATTTCATTAGTGCAAAGAATCCTATGAGAAAAATTATATAATAATTAGACAATAACTAAAACAATATATTGTGATTCCTGTATTATAACACTTTCAGGAGGTCAAGTTTCCATATGTAGAAGAAAAACAATGTTAGGATTCATTTGGTCCTGCATTTGCACAGTGAATTCCTGAGAATGCTGATTCTCATAATATTGACAAAGCATATATGGAAGGAGAAAAAAGGAAAAAAAGGAAGGGAGAAAGGCAGGGAAGAAGACAAGTCAACGTATGCTCTGGCCAAATTAGCCGGGAAAACTCTTCGTTACACCAAATGAAAAGACTTCTCTAGAATTGAATGTCCATGTGCCTGGTGGGTCTCTCTTGAGAAGAGAGTGTGCATTGTTTTCCAAGCCTGACTTCTCATGAGTGTCACATTTTATGGAAAGACAGATCCAGTCCAGTTCCTTCACTAGGGATCTGCAGAATCAAAGTCCAAAAAGGTAAGCAATATGCTCAAGACCAGCCAGCTGTTGGGGGAGCAGAGCCAGAACTGGAACTTGTCTCCTGGCTCTCAGTCAGTGGCTATTCCCACTCTCCCTCCATGCCAATTAATTAAGAGTACAGGTGCCTGTCCGCCCAGGAAAGAGCAACAGTCCTATGAACAAATCAGCAACAGGCTGATGGCTGGAATGAACAATCAGAATGGGCACGAATAATGAGACAGAAGTGATTCTTCCAGTTTTTCTGCTTAAATAAGAATTACGGACATAGTTTTGGTATCTCACCTCTCTGCAAAGAACTTTTTTTCTCTAAGATTTTATTTATTTATTTGACAGAGAGAGAGATCACAAACAGGCAGAGAGAGGGGGGAAGCAGACTCTCCGCGGAGCAGAGAGCCCAATGTGGGACTCAATCCCAGGACCCTGAGATCATGACCCGAGCCGAAGGCAGAGGCTTAACCCTCTGAACCACCCAGGCACCCCCAAACTTCTTCTTTTGACCTCTGTCTAGCCCTGAGATCTTTGTTGAACTTGTGGTGGGGTGAGGTTTAGGGGAAGTGTGGTGCTTGGTAAGATGCGGAGCGGAGAGCTGAGTTCTACCGTTGAATAGAAAGCAGGAGGGGGGACAGGTTTTTTTGCCCTTCTTACTGAGAAACCAAGACAAGAGTGTGGCCCCAAGAGCTAACTTAGGATACCACTATGTAAAATTCATTACCTGTAGATCTGACATTTTTTTCATTCACATCCACAGGTTGAAAAGCATATCTCCTTCCAAAGTAATCACTTTTAACTTAAATGAAAACCCTACAGGATTGTTAATGTGGTCCCTGGAAAGTCATCTGAGTCCCTTAGCCATATCACATCCTAAGAGCAGCCACCAGGCCTGGCCTCACTTCCCTTCCTGCTGTAGCTAGTAGGAGCTCGAGGACTAAAAATCAGTTCAAGAAAATGGGGCTCCAAGTGGTAGGGTGCAAAAGATGACCAAAAGGCCATGAGGGAAGAGGAGAAGAAATGGGTTTTCCAAAGGAGAATCACCATGGCCCTGAGGTAGAGACAATTTCCAGATCAGAGCATGGAGGCTTCCAACCTCTCACTGAGATGTGACTGAGGGCCAAGGGGGTGTGGGAGGAAGCAGACAAAAGATGGCATACAAAGACTATTTTAAAACTTAGTTCCAGCTATGTGTATGTGCCTGAACAGCTGACGATATCAGCCACAGGGGTTACGAACTTCATGATCCCTTCCTTCCACTCATGAAGCAGAATGTTGGAATAGTGGTATCTCATGAGGGAAATGGTAGGACTGTTTGTAGATGCTGTGGTAGTCTCACCCAGTCTGTACTATCCTTCGCTTCTATTGCAGTTACTTTTCTGAAAAATTTTATAGTCATGGGTTATGTGATTGGACTGCAAAGGTAATTGAAATGAGACTCTTCGAAATTTTCCTCAGAGATGATACCAAAATAGACGACCATGTCCCAACAGAAATAACAATTTTGTAAGAGATGTATAGAAAGGTGGGTAGTGAGACACTTTGAGAAACAAGTTAAATTAATTAAAAACCCCTTTCCACAAAGAAAAGGAGAGAGCGCACCAAAAAACATGTCATCTAAAAAGAACACACCCCTGAACGTGAAAGCCTTCAAGCCACATTAGGGAGGTTAGGGGAATATATATTAGCAAAACACAAAGAAAATATGTCTGAAATGTGGTTCTTCCATAGAGTAAGCTAAAGTAGTTAAGCTAATCATTTTAGCAGGAAACAGCAGCCAAATCCTTATTCAGAGATAATCCCGTCTCTTCGAATTCCTCTTTTCACAAAATCTCTTTCTCCCCACCTTTTAAGCTGGGTGACTTGGAATTATCCTTCTGGAGAAACTCAGCAAGATTTTCATTTTGTGTTTTTTACAAAGAAGACAGCTAGCTCAGAAACCACCCCCTGCAAACAGCAAGTAGGCAAAGGACTCTCGCGGGGCAGGCTCTGCAGCTGCATTGGTGGGTCTCCACTTAGTTTGTCCTTCAAAGTCCGCGAAATGACTATTCCATAATTCTCTCACCTGATTAATTCTTAACTATGAGCATAATTACACTCTCCAGAAGGTAAATCGGTCTTATAAATCAGTCGTCGCTGACAGTTCACTGTGCACAGCCCTATCGGCTTGGGTGGGAAGGAGTGATGCTCGCCAAAGCCTGCAGTCCACCACCCCCACTCCTGCCCAGGGCCAGCCCAGTCCCCAGCCAAGGACCCACACCCTCCGCCACTGCAGGACAGTGGGACAAGCGGGAGGTGGCTGGCCAAGGTGGGCAGAGGGTGCGATTTCCTTTTAAAGCAAGGCAAGAGGAAGATGGGGAACAGGAGGCTTAAAGACTTCTCTATTAAAGCGGCACTGAACTCTCGCCTTCTGGCAAGCTGCGGCAAGCCGCCAATTTGAAGTGTGTGAGCTTTAATCTGCTTCTGGCCTGATGGGCTCTCGCGTCCACAGGGAGCTGGGAGGCATCCATTACGCCGGACCAAGGAGATGGAGCGTCTAGGAAATATGTTAATGTTGGAGCCCTCCCCACCACCCGCCCCTGCCCTTGCCTGTCTGACAGCCTCAGAAAAAGTGACATTTCAGGAGTGTGTCACTCCGATCAGGCCTCCTAAAAGTCACTTCTAGTCCTTGTATTAAACTTTTTTGGGGAGGGGGGGGTGCAGGGGGGGTTCTGTAATGAGTAATTCACTTGTTCAAAATGTAAGCTTGGTTTTTTTAAGTCCAGGGTGGTTTCTATGCACAGAAAAACCTGCTTAACTTATTAAAGCGTATAACCACTAACAAAACCTAACTTTGCTCTCAAATTAATACCTGAAATAGCAAAATTATACACATAAAAATCAAGTTCTTCTTAGGTGTTGGAGTTCCACCTGTAAATCTTACTAGATTTTTAAGTGAAGCCAATTTAGCAACAATTTTGTAAGAGAGTCTCTGGCTAAACTTTGGTCCCATTTGCAAAACTTTGAAAAATATTTTAAACTGGATTTATCAATTGAATATATTCTATTTCCTATGTAAGTTAAGTTGTGCAAGTGTCTGATTGAGAAACTCCCCTAGTGGAATAACTCTTACAAATCAAATTCATACCATGCTGAACCCCAAATTCTCTTAAATGTTCCAACTGAGAGTAGATGTAGTGGGTACGAACTGAAAAGTGCCAGGATGAGTGAACTATGCTATTAACACGTTCAGTTCCAATTACAAACTGACCTGTTAATCTCAGAGCCCCGATTCCCTCAAATGTCGTAATACTTAAAGCATGAAATATGTTCAGATTTCTTAATACTAAAATATCCATATTATGCATTTGATTCTCTTAAATATTTCTACGCTTATTTCTTATTCTTTCTCAAGTTAAAATTTTCTTTTTCATTGAGGAAAAAAATTACATCTCAGATATAATTCGGAGATTGTGTTTCTAAATAACCAAAGGCTATCAGGCATATTCAGTGATCTGCAATGTCGATAGGCAATGAGGAGTGCTGCTGACGGTGCCTTTATCAACCACGGAGAATCTAAAAGAAAAGGGCCATATAGTCATGTAGCTTTCATTTTGAAACATATTATTACCTAATGTTCAAGTCCATCTAGAGTTTACAACCACATTCAAACCGACTGTAGCAATCAAATGAATACTTTCACATCTTTTGGTCTTCAGTTATATATGCTTTCTGGGCTAAATCTAAAGTTTTTAAAGATCATTTTAAGAGTCGCTTTTTAAACCATGGAGAACTTCAAACACATGCGAAATAATCTTTTAAAAATAGTGTAATGAAACCCTGATTTCTCCTCACGCCCATCACTCAGTGCAAACGAACAAGGACTCATGACTAGTTCTGTCCCATTCTCCCACTTTCCACTTCCCCCTCCTGCATTATTGTGAAGCAAACCACAGATGTCAGATCTTTTTAACTGTAATTAAAGGATGAGGACTATTTACAAGGAAAAAACAAAAACAAAAACAAAAACAGGCATTTACTATTACCAGACCTACAAAAATTGATAATAGTTCCTTAATATTATCAAATATGTGTTTGGATTTCTGATTACTTCATCAATGTAATAAAATTTGCGGTAGAGTTTATTTCAATCAGGATGTGAAAGGAAGGGATCCATGCCTTGCAATTGGTTGATGTGTCTTTTAAATCTCTCTTAATCTGTGAAAACCTCCTCTGGCTATTTTTTCTTGCAATTTATTTATTGACAGAATGAAGAATTTATCCTACAGCATTTCTCTCATTCTAGATTTCCCTGCTTGTATCCTTTGGTGTAGATTTACATGTTCTTCTCTCTCTATTTCCTGTAAGTTATATTTTTGATATGACTACTTTATACATGGCATGTTCATACAAATGGAAATACATGTCTATCTCTTTGTCTCTGTTTTTCTCTCCAACTGTACTTAGGAAGCACTGATGACGAGGGCCTAGATGCACTCATTCTGTGGGAAGAAATATCCCCTTCTCTACTTTGGTTGCCTACTAGAACAGTCCACATAAGAAAGGCAAGATAAACCTTTAATTTGTTGCCATTTTTACCGATTTTCAAAATACTGGGCCAGTACAGTAGGATCCTTCACTGATGATCAACTAATTTTGTTTTCAATATGAATGCATGGATTTAAAAGTAAAACAGCTAGATGGCCCTATCTTCAGATGTCTTGCTCTCCAGTGAAAAAACATCCTTACCAGCTTATGTAACCCACCAATCCATTCATCAGAAGCCCGATTTTAAGAGATCATTAACAGGAAAACATTGAGGGAAAGAACCCTAATGAAACTTTAATATCCTAGGCTCTAGAAATACAACTATTGTCCCTTTACAATTGCTGTGTCTAGATAGAAATTAAAAATTCTACTGGTGATTTTTATGTGTCAGTCTCTGTTCAAGGCAGTGTAACTGTGTTAACACATATTAACTAATCTAATCCTTATCTTTATAGTATTATTGTCCCCATTTTATAAAGGAAGATATCGAGAGACAGCATAATTAAGTGGCCACCGTTATTCAATAAGTAGAGCAGATGAGATTCAGATTCAGAACTTGAGCCCCTAATAACATGCTTTGCTTTTGAAACACTCAGTGTAGGAATTTCAAAATGAAGGAACTCATTTTGGTTTTGAACAGCAAGGAACTTTAAATCCCTGCATGGCATTGAGAAAACAAGGAAAACAATTCATACCAACTGAAAACTAGAGCAATCAAATATATTATTTCTGGCAAAGGGAAAAGATGATCTTATTTAGAAGTGAAATACAGAGCTTTCACTTTAGAATGTACAGTACTAAGGTTTTAAGAACACTCTGAATTTAAAGATATTTGGAAACCAGCTCTATAGAGTAGAAAGTTTATTTGAAATCACAGACTCCCAAAGACACGTCAGGCCTAATCACTTACTAGCAATGTGTCTTTGGCATTTACTAACATCCCTAGAGCTTGGTTTCCTTCCCTGTAAAATGGGTGAGTAGTATCAATCTCTCTACTCAATTACTGAATTGCTAGATGGTACCCTGTACATATTAAATAAATGGTGGCTTCTGATCCCTTAACTTATTGAAAATTTTAATATTCTCTCTGTTTCATGTATTTCTCAGTTAACTTTGTTTCAATCCTGTGGAAAATTAAATAAATCTAAATTAGTCTCTAAATGTATGCTTTGCTTCTTTTAAACAAAGGATAATTATTTTTGTCATCTTAACCTCAACAATTCCTTTTGTTTTGGCTGTATTCTCTAGGGAATAGGTAGGGAAAAGAAAATACAAGGCAACGGCTTTCATTAGATGACAATTTGTAATATGGTATGACCGCAGGGAAGACTGAGCAAAGGAGGAAAACTGGTTATATAGAGTGGAAAAGTCACAAGCAAAGAGAAGAGGCCTTATTTCCAATTCTTTTATCAAAGTAAGGCAATGATGCAAGGAGAAACCTCCAGACCTCCACACGCCTTAAGACAGAAAGGAATAGAGGGAGAAGCACTGACACAGTCAATAATAGAGGTATCAAAATCACTGAACAATTGTGCACATATGCCATTTTATATTTCTTAACACACATACTCACACACAGACACACAGTACTCATTCGCAGGATCCCATCCACTTAGTCATGACTGATATTAAAATATTAACCCTTTGTTCCCGGTGCTCATCCCATTCACTTGCCATTACTCATTTCCCATATTAGCACCCTGGCAAGTCTTACACGCCACTTGAAGCCAGGGTTCCAGACACACCAGAACCAGGGTATGAAAGAACAGGATGAGACCAGGCTGGCCTCTGTGCTTATTCAAGGTGAACTGGTAAGATTTTGCTCAAAATATTCAGGGGCATTTTGGTCAAAATACTCAGGTGGGAGAAATTCCACATCTTCATTCAAAAAAAAAAAAAAATCAAAATTTACGTGACTCTGGGCTTCTAGTTGTTCAGTTGTAAGAGGCCTTATACTTGCCAGCAGGCTTAGAGAAGGCTTCTGTTCTAAAGTCAAGAATTTCTACTGGGATTCCAGTTGTCCAAATCATATAGTCCATTGAAATGAAGGAGATTCAACTTCCTATTTGCCCAGCTGCAGTAGGGGATTTGTAAGCATTCATTCATGTAAGAAATATTTATGGAGAACATACTATGTGTCAGGTGCTGTATTTAAAGCAGAGTATTGATTTTTTTTTTTTCATTTTTAAGACTTTATTTGACAGAAAAAGAGAGAGAGAGAATAAGCAGGGAAAGTGGGAGCCTGATGTGGGACTCCATCTCAGGCTCTTGGGACCATGGCCTGAGCCAAAGGTAGATGCTTAACCAACTGAACCACCTAGGTGCCCCAAGATAGAGTATTGAGTAAAACAGACAAAAGTCCCTGCTCCTCTGGATCTTATTTCTCCTTATTGTTTGTTTCCCTCTATTCCCAGTAGAAATTAGGTCAAGAATAACCAGTACTCTGGAAAAGTAATGAGGCAGGGAAAGGATATAGAGTTAGTGTGAAGGATTGACATTTTTAGAAAGAATGGCTGGGGAAGGCCTCCCAGAGAAGGAAAATAAAGACCTGACACAAGTGGGAGATTAGCCACATGAGTAGGGCAAGAGCAGCCCACACAGAAGCGGCAAGGAGCATGAAGGCTCTGAGATGGGAACAAGTCCAGCTAACCAATCACCAGAGGCTGGTGGGGCCAAAGTAGAGTTAAAGGAGGAGACCATAATAGAGGTGAAGTCAGTTAAAACACACTAGAGAAGAGAATATCTGGCAAACTCTTCTAAGGGCCTCCAAAGGCTATGGTATTAGAGTGGGACACAGTTCCCCATCATGCCACCCACTCTCTGCCCACCCATCTCCCTTTTCCAGCAGTTCTGCATGAAGCCCATCTTCTTTCTCAGGAATCCGCCCCTCTACTTTAAGAATTCCAGTCTAGGGGCACCTGGTCATGACTCAGGTCATGATCCCAGGGTTGTGGGACTGAGCCTCTCATCAAGCTCCACACTAAATGAGGAGTTAGCTTGAGATTCTCTCTCTCTCACTTATTCCCTACCTGCACCCCCCCAAAAAATAAATAAATAAATCTTTAAAACAAAACAAAACAGAAAAGAACCCCAGTCCATTCCTGTCCCCGGAGGGAAAGCAGGGCTCTATTTCAGGCAATAGTCTCAAAAGCCTCAGAGCAAAGTGTCAGACTCCCGTTTTCTGTCTGAAGAAGAAGGACCTTTTAAAATGGCTTGATATCAGAGACCAGAACTCAGACCTCCATGGCTCAGCTTTCTAATGTGAAAAGGAAAGGAAGGGGAAGGGAATATTGCCCTCCTCTGGAAGTGAGAACACGGAAGTCAGAATCCTGACAAATTAGTCTATGGCTCTGGGGGTTGTGGTAGGCCCTGAGGAGTGTGTCTCCCATATAGTATTGCACTCAGCATGGCCTATGGCAAGAACTGATTGACTCTCCATTTCACCACTTTTAGATTATAAATTTTTTGAGAAAAACACTGATCTTTATTTAATTTTCCATCTCCTGCTCCTATGACAGAACTTATTACCAGGTAGTCGTTCACCAAATGACCAGTTAAATAAGTGAAATCAGCAAATGACCAGGGATAAGAAATATTAATGTGCTCTGTAAAAAACAACCTGATTGCTTATGGAAGTCAGTGAGAAAGAGAGAGCATCAGGATATGGGATAACCCATTTTGAATGGATGACTCAAAGCATCACAGGGGTATTGTATCAGAAACTACTGGTCGTCCCCCCATATCTGCTCTTCTCTTCTAAAGTTACATAATCTTTTTTAAAATTTTTTAAAGATTTTATTTATTTATTTGACAGAGATGACAAGCAGGCAGAGAGGCAGGCAGAGAGAGAGAGGGGAAGCAGGCTCCCTGCTGAGCAGAGAGCCCGATGTGGGGCTCGATCCCAGGACCCTGGGATCATGACCTGAGCTGAAGGCAGAGGCTTTAACCCAATGAGCCACCCAGGCACCCAAAAGTTACATAATTTTTAGCTGGGCTCAAGTATACCTGGAAAAAAATGAAACCTTTCCCGTCATCTCTTGCATCTTGGTGTGGTCATGTGTTCAAGTTATGGCCATGGAATATTTTGGATGGATGTGGAAATGATGTGAGCCCTTCAAAGGAAAGAAGCTGTAATCCTATAACCCTTCATGCCAGCTGGAAGAAGGATGTGACAGTGAACTATCTTGGACCACAGTGCCTACACAATACACTATGGCGGGAAAGTAGAGATAGGAGAATGTGCCCCCTGATACAGTCAAGTCTCTAAACCAGCCCTGGACTGCTTCTGCCTGATCTGTGTAAATCATTGCCATTGTGGATCTTGATTACAGAAGGTAAACCTCTATTCTAACTAAACATGATGATCATTCAGTTTCTACTTTATGAGGACTGACTCCCTTGGGTGCTTAAATCTTCTTGCTAAGCCAAATTGAGAACAAACATTGGAAATGCCTAAAAGAACTTCAAGATCATCAATATGAAAACTGACTTAGGAAAGTTCATGATGGTTTCATCCTTAATTTACCACAAAAGAACTGGAAAAATATAAACTTTTGGGGTCCTGTCTAATTAAAATATAGCACCACTGATAAATTTTATATTTCTTCTTCAATTTGGTGAATGTATGAAAAGCGCAGCCTCCATTTTTCCAACTCGAGCTCCCATTTCCTTATAATAACCAAAACCAGGAAGGGCAGTGGATAGGGTGAATTCTGTCATGTCAGACAAAGACAAGGTCAAACACTGTATGGTAAACTCAACCAGGACAGAAGAACAGGGTGGCTCTCAGCCTCATAGATTCCATAATCTAAAAAATTTTTTTTTCCAATTTGTTCTTTACCCCACTACCTCTTAGTCCCCAGAAAATAAACTCACCACCTCCAGCACCGGCTCTTTCACTTAAGCCATTGCAAAACAGAATGCTTTTAACAAAGTAGAACCTGACTGTGTCCTTTGGCTACTCAAGTATATTTAAAGATCCCTAATATCTTTAAGATACAGTTCCAAATTCAGAAATAAATTTTTTTTCATTATCTAGCCTCTACCTTTTTTGCAGCCCATTTTCCTTCACTGTCTGTCCCCTCACTTCCCATCCCTACTGAACTACCCAACATTCCAAAAATTCCACACACTCTTTCCCATGTTCTATCTTTGTATGCTCTCCCTATATTGACTTCAGCAGGATTTCACCAAATGCTTCTTATGGTCATTTCCCATTCATCCTTTCTGTTAGTCTTTTCTCTGATTTCTCCCTAAGAATCAGTCTTCACTGTGTTCCCAGAGCATCCTCTAGATACTTCTATTATGAGACTTAGAACTGCACTGTTGATGTATCTGTTCCTCTTCACTAGAGCTTCACATGCTTTGAAGGCAGATGTCATGAGTCAGTATTTTTTCAACCCTGGTATCTAGCACTCTGCCTGCCATTCAGTACGTGTCAGATAATAAACGAAACCGGATTATACAACTCCCTCCCCACGTCAAAAGATATCTTCCTCTTTTCACATTAGTAATTTTGGCTTGAAATACCTGGAATATTGACTCAACTCTCCCTTTTTACTTGACTCTGTAAGTCAAACTAGAGCAGTTCCAGAAAGGACAGAAGGCATCTACAAAGGACCCTTGCCAATACTGATCACTTAACCAATGCAGAAGGGTGTCTGCTTGAAAGCAGAGCCACTGCCTTGACTATTCCAGGAATCCAAGTCAAGACAGAAGGATTTATACATGCTCAGAATTCTTATTTATGACTGGTAATAGCACAGTGGAGGAATATAGGCAAGATTGTCATGGTTACATGCAAAATAACAACTGCAATTGGCAAAATTAAACTTCTAATAGCCAAAGCTATATCAAGGTGACTGAACTCCTTTTGAAGTTGAAGTGGCTTGGGTAATAGAAACCACATACGATGTATTTTAAGGTCTTCTGTTACCATATGTGCTCCACTCACAGTGACAGATGGGTATTGATATTTTTTTCTCAACTGCACAAAAGCTAGCTGAAGCATATGCAAAACTCTTAATGGCATTAAAGTTTTGCCAATTAAAAACATGTTCAAGCATTTGATACAGTACTTGATAATATGTTTCACAAGTTCCATGCTGAATTTTAAGTCATGATGGTTATTACATTGTTTGTCAAGCTAGTGTGACTAAAACAATTATCACATGGGTCACATTTTCAGCCCTTTTATCATTTTGGCACCTGTCAAACTTAATGATGAGAAAGCAGTGGAATCATTAAACAGTTATAGAAAAAATAAAGTATTAAGTTACAAATAGCATGCATGAAAATAAACCAAATTTCATGTTTTCATTGTATCCCATAGTTACCAAAGATAAACAGATTCGGGGGAATAAAAGTAAGCCGTTAATAGATAATAAGTAGCTCCCAGCTGAGTCTCCAAGGTTTTGTTTTGGTTTGGTTTGGTTGTTTGTTGGGTTGTTTTGTTTTGTTTCCCCCGGAAGGGGGGCAGGATTTGTTGTTGTTTTACTAGTCATAAAATTTAGAGCACTTTTCTATGGGATGGTATGATTTTAAGAGATTGAAGTATTATCCTAGGCAGGCTTGGGGTGGGTTTGTTTGTTTATTTGTTTGTTGTCAACATGTAAAGGGATTTTTTTTTTTAAAGATTTTATTTATTTATTTGCCAGAGACAGAGGGAGAGAGAGCGAGTGAGCACAGGCAGACAAAGAGGCAGGCAGAGGCAGAGGGAGAAGCAGGCTCCCTGCCAAGCAAGGAGCCCGATGTGGGACTCTATCCCAGGACCCTGGGATCTTGACCTGAGCCGAAGGCAGCTGCTTGTTCCCTGCACCTTGGGCTGGGCTGTAGATCTGGTTCTCTTTTTGGATGGTTAACTGAAATCTTGAGAAAGGCATTTTACCTTTTGATCATCCTTATCTCCATTATCTGTGCACATGAATTTAAATAAGCCAGTGGACAGTCTCCTGAAGATAGTGGAAATTTTTAAATGGTTTCACTTGTACGGTTCAATATTTTTGCTGATTTTCTCCATAACTGATTTCATCAACCTCTCTTTGCCAAGCTGCCACCTCTTTTGCAATGACCTTACGAAGATATTAAAGGGAGAGAGGAAAAAAGAGAGGAGAAACAAATCAATAAGAAAGTTCCAAAATGAGTCAGCATATGAGTATTTTTAAATCCTTCCAGAATCAATCGGGCAAATTTATGGAAGTGATTTTGGAGTTAATTTAGTTGAGGAAACATGATGTCCAGAGAGGTGAAGACAGTTGCCCAAAGCCCCAGAGTCAATAAACATCTGATTAGAACTCCTGCCTTTGGATTCTTGCAAGGGAAATAGTACCTTTTTCACTATACTGCTGATACCATATTGCCTAACAGAAAACTGCTTCTGTGCCTTCCAATGGAACAATCACTTTCTAGATTTATATACAATGTCTGTCTCCTCCCACACGCAAGGATGGTCCTGAAGATAGAAATCAAAAAGCCATTTAAGATCAACAATGACAACTGTAGGAAAAGACCATGCATGTCTCAGGTTAGAAAAAGACTGCACTTTTCAGACTAGAATGTCACCCTATTCTCCAAAAGGGTTTGGTACTGCTTAACATTTACTAGGGCCAGTGAAGTGACTGCCCTCTACAAATCCCCATGTACTGTTTATGGCAATGATTAAGACACGAGCAATATCTTCAAGGACAATAGACTGAAAAGGGAGAAAAGTCAAGTGTTCTCCAGCCTCAGTTCCAGTGTTGCAGGCAATGTGGGCTCAGCAGCCAGTTCAGGCTCCACAAGGCACATCGCTGAGTTCGTAAGCTGGGGTTTTCAGAGACCAACAGAATTTTTCTTTTGGTTCTAACCATGGAAATGTTGCCAAAATCTGAAAGCTGGAACCCTGTAGCAATGAGAGAACAGTCCGCTCTTGCATCAGAAATAGGCTCTGGCAATGGTGTTGCATGTAGCTAGGTCGCATTTTGCAAAATAGAAGCCATTATCTTTAGCATATCAACCAGACAAAATTAAATTGTAATTACATGGAGACATCCAAAAGCAAGCTATTTTGTCTTCAGTTAAATTCAAAGAAGTGTAATGGAGATTACCAATTTGAAAAGAAGTTTAGACAAGCAATAAACGTGGCTAGAAGAAACATGGAATTAGAAATTTTAAAACTACCAGTCTGCATTTTAATGACTGGTAAATAATATTTCAGAGACCCAAGTAATGTCCTAGAGTGCATTTTCCCAGCTTTAGATTATGGGAAACAGATGTGAATTTTCTTCAAGTTTCACTGATTTTGTACTCAAATTATTTCATTAATAGATTTTTCATGTGCTTTTTAAGAAGTAAATATAAAGGTACTCATACTCATAAAATGCAAGAAGCTCATATACTGTTAGAAAATTGCTTACCCAAAGAAATAGATTAATGCCATTTTACCCTGCAGTTTTCTTTAATATGAGAATTAGGCCTCTGCCGAGGGAGAAAAAATATTTTTAGAATAGATAAAAATTGAATCAGTCACTGTAAAGACTTTGAAAGAATAACTCATATCTATCGAAGATGTCCGAGAAGAAAAGGTAAAGCAGAGGTCATCCCCCCGGGCATTTCCCAATAATCAAATCCTTCCTTCAGGAACTTCAGTGGTTTTTTGTTTTACAAGTGCTTGATTAGATTCTGATCAAAGGAGTTAATAGCCAGTTAACTTTGCAAACCTTAGTCTAAAATTGTGACCTACCAGACTTGAAAATGAACTGCAAATGAGTTTTTAAAAATTCTACCTCTTTCAGCAATCTCTGACCAAGTGGTCATCCTGGCAGAGCTAAAAAGGGCATCAGCTATTCCCCTCCAGACCCACCCTCTGTCCTCCTTTGCTTTGTGCTCTAAGAAAGAGCAAACTTGCTATAAGGTTGAGCAAATTCTCTCAAGGTGTGTGGCCACAATGGAATATAGTGGCAAAGAATATTTGAGAACCTTCTCTCCCAAAGTTAAGTACATACAATTTAGATCACATGTACATACACTAGTTAGGAGAGAAATCGAAGTTAAACAATATTTTGAGTGAAAGATTTTTAAATCAGTTCCCACAAAAGAATACAAAAGGAATTTTACGCCTGTTGTTTACTTTATGGCTAATGTTAACTTGATATTCACAAGAAGTTGGGACTTAGCCATTTTCTCACATCTTATTTTGGTATAAATATCACAAGTAAGGCAAAATGTAGAATATATCCTTTGAACAGTGTGGTGACAAGTTTCCTTCTACATTAGATGCCATTCAACTTCTGCCCATAAAACTAAGAAGCCTTTCAAGTTCAATTGTACAAATAAAGTGTTTGAATATTATTATCACTGTTAAAAATTTTCAAATCCAAAGATCAATGCCTCCCTTTGTGCCACTTAGGTCACACATAGATGTATACTTGGCACCACCTTGACAGATCAAGGGACTGTTTGCTTTGTATGTAAGTAACCCCAACCTCCCCTTGACTGACCCTTCATAATCTGTTTCCATCTCTCCAACAATTTGTTCCTCGGTTTCCATTTGCCCTCCATAGCAAATCCAAATTATTGAATGTAGCCAGAAGGCCTTCCATTTATCACGCCCAGCAGGGCAATCTGAGAGTGTGACAATCTATAACGGTCCTTGTAAACAAACAGAAAGCTAACATTTGAAAGAGGTAAGGCATCTGCCAAAGTTGCTCCATATCCAAGACAGTAAGGAGTTGAGTCAGTAGGCGAAAATGGTATTCAAGAGCATCTTCTAGGTGCAAAATTTCCTCTAGGCACCAGAAAAAAAGAAAACATGGTGTGTGTGTGTGTGTGTGTGTGTGTGTGTGTGTGTGTGTGTGTGTGTGAGAGAGAGAGAGAGAGAGTCCATCCTGTGTATCAAGCCTTGCTGAAAATAAACGTGTGGTACTAAAAGCAGCTGGCTTTTTTATTTTCATTTTTTAAATCTTATTTAGAAGCCCATCAAACAGCTTAAATAACAAATGCACCAACTCATTCTCTGCTCTGGATTTGAATTACAGTTGGCCTTGGCAAATACTGTCCAGATGTTGGCTAAATTGTGTCTGCTTTCAACAGAAGGTCAATAAACTGAGAAAACTGGCTTTGTGTTTCCTACAAATTTATTGATCCAAATCCTAGAAATGAAATCAAACCACAGTAGGGATAACCAGGGCTTGAGATAGAAAGAAAGAGCCAAACATTTTTCTCCCACTTTCTCCAAGCATAAGTACAATTTCTCCACAAATTAATTTACATTTTGGAGAGGGCCAATAGTTGTTAAAGAAGAGAAAAGGAAGAAAAAAATAATGATAGGAGGACTAGGGGGAAAGAGAACAAAAGGAAGGATAAGAGGCCAAACAAAGGGCAGGGTGCAAAGCAAAGTTATGTTGAGTGATGCATGGCCACTACCCTCAAGACAACTCTGCAAAATTGCCATCACTCCTCTCTCCCCTTCGCGCACGTACACACTCCTTGTAGGGCTACCATGGTTGTAAGAAATGTGCTGTCCAAATGTCCGTGCTTTATTTTCTTAAACTCTATTAGCAATAATCAGATGTTTTTCTAGCTTAAGATCCTGATACTTGGGGTTCTAAAACCCAAGTCAATGAGCCAGAGAGATGTAGTGTCACAAGCTATCTCTGGGTGTCATATGGTCATCTTTAAATTGTCTTAATTCTTCCAGATCACCAGGAAGTTGTTCAATATATACCTTCTTACCATGCTAATGGCATTATAAAAAGACACATGTACCATACTGGATAAACGGGATGCTAAGAGCATTTGATTTGGCTGGAATTTGATTTTTTTAAAAGAGGATTTTATTTATTTATTTGACAGACAGAGGTAACAAGTAGGCAGAGAGGCAGGCAGAGAGAGAGAGGGAAATAGACTCCCTGCTGAGCAGAGAGCCCAGTGCTGGCTCGATCCCAGGACCCTGGGATCATGACCTGAGAAGAAGGCAGAGGCTTAACCCACTGAACCACCCACACACCCCTGGAATTTGATTTTGAAAAAAGTCTAAAATATATACAAAAATGAAAAAAAAATTCAAATTATTCAGAGATAATCATACTTCCTTATATGAAATATATATCATATAAATTGTGCCAGCCTTAAAGAGATAACGCATTGGCAAAGAAATGAGAAGTATTATTTCATGTTTGATTTATTTGAAGATCTGTCTACCATAAATTTAATTGTCCAGAACAAAGTTTGAAACCAGAAAATCATGAATTAAACCTTTTAGCTCAAGTAAAAGAGCCATAAAATGCAAGATTTTGCTCATAAGAAATTCTTGAAGGCAAGAGATTGCATTCATTTAGAATTGCTTAAAACACGTGGCAGCCAGATAGAAGTCAAAAAACAGACACCAAGAGTAAGGAGAACACCATTGCAAGAGGAGGCCATAGGAAAAAGAATAAAATTGTGTGACCTAATTTGGAGTGGAGGAAAAATAACCCTCAGGAGCCTTAATAATTTCTGAAGGCCTTGCTATATTATAACTAAGTATAACATTTTTAACACATCATGCCAATACTGAAGGATGAAAAGATATTTAGTATTATCAAGACATAAAAGAAAATGTATCATATTTTATAAAGTTTGCCATCAAAAATCTACTGACATATATACCGTTGATACTTAAAGGGATGGAAATCATGAGATAATATGGATGGGTATGAAAGAAAAAGGAATGAAAAGACTAATCAATCAGATATTAGAAGATTAGGGACACATGATTAGATCAGTAAACCTATAAATGCCAATATATGTCTTTACTTCTTTTACCATGGGGGAAAATATCTTGAAGGAAGCAATTTTGGGTACAGTATTGCTGTGTGTATAAGGTGTTCATTAGGGTACCTGGGTGGCTCAGTTGGTTAAGCGACTGCCTTCAGCTCAGGTCATGATCCTGGAGTCCCGGGATCGAGTCCCACATCGGGCTTCCTGCTCAGCAGGGAGTCTGTTTCTCCCGCTGACCTCTCTCCTCTCATGCTCTTTTTCTCTCATTCTGTCTCTCTCTCAGATAAATAAATAAAATCTTAAAAAAAAAAAATAAGGTGCTCATTAAGTCCATGGATGAAAACCTAAGAAAGGAAGGTAAGGAGAAAATGCATCATAATTCTGCTAAAGATAAATTATTGTCGCCTGCACAGAAAAGGGACTCCTGGTTAGAAATACAGGCTGGAATAGAGGAATAAAGGAAGGAATGGTGTGAGGCAAAGCTGAAAATGTAAGTGGAGACAAAACCTTGCAGAGCTTTGTAGGCATATCAAGGATAGGTAGTTCTGATCTTCTAAGCAAAAGGAACCTACCAAAGTGTTTTAATCAGGGAAGTGACATTACTATACTTCTAAAAGGTCACTCTAGAAGTAGATTAAGAAGGGATATGGACCCTGGGAAAGTCCAGGAACAAGATATGTTATAGTGGTAATGAAATGCCAATATGGAAAGTGGAGATGAAGGATTGCATAATCGCATACATGCACAGAGGAATTACAAATAACCCTAAATTTTATAGTGCAAAGTGATGCTTGCATTAAGATAGTGAGAGTGGAGATGACGTGAAGATTATGAATTTAGTTTTAGGCAGGACATATTTAAGGAAGGTTTGAGACATGCTATTGGACATACATGTCCATATATGGCTCAGAGGATGGATTTGGGTTATTTATATTAGATAGAGACCCATAGAAATACTGTTTGTGGTTCTGCTTATGATGACTACTTTCCCTCTGTACCATCTTTCAAGTATACCTCAATGTTATGGACTGAATGTTTATGATTCCCCCAAATCCACATGTTGAAATCCAAATCTCCAAATGAAGGTATCAGGAGATACAGCCTTTTGGAAGTAATTAAGTCATGAGGGTGGATGGGAATAGTGCCTTTATAAAAGGGAACCCCAAGAGCTCTCTTGTGTTTTCTCCACCATCTGAGGATATAAGAAGATGAGGCAGTCTATAACCTAGAAGAACCTGACCACACAGGCACCCTGATCCCAGACTTCCAGAAGGAAAATTTTTGTTGCTTATAAACCAACTTGTTTATAGTGATTTGTTACAGTAGCCTAAACTAAGACACCCTTAAAGAGTTGTAAAATTGGATCAATCTTGTTAGAACTAGGGCCAGTTATTACATGAAACAATCAGAAATCCTCTGAACTAAGAAAACTTTGACAAAGTTTTAGGTGAAATTGTAATTGGGCAATTACTGGTCCATGAGCAAATTTTCTTGTAACTTGATATGGGTTTTTATTATCTGTTTACACACAGTTCCAT
Source organism: Mustela nivalis (assembly GCF_964662115.1). NCBI lineage: Eukaryota > Metazoa > Chordata > Mammalia > Carnivora > Mustelidae > Mustela > Mustela nivalis. Next base: position 70,086,002 of record NC_139025.1, on the reverse strand, counting down.
ACACACCTACAGCAGAAACTGCTGCTCATCCTAGGATCCCTTATTCTTCTTTGTTGTTAGACATGACTTCCCTATAGGATTGAAGAAAGGAGACTCTCTTCCCAGTTCCTTCTTGGGCTAAGCCAGTAATTGGTTTAAAAATGTTATTTTCTTCATATCTAATAAAGTTTTTTTTGGTATAACTAAATAATAGAAATTAAAAACCACCCAGCAAGCTAAGAATTACTTCTACTTAATGCATATCAATACAAGAAACTCTGCATTCTCAGAGAATGGTACATGCATTCTGTTCCTCATATGGCAGAGGTAGATGATAGCAAGACTGTGTTTATCATAGTCAATGGCACCCGACAGGCACTCAACAATTGCTAACTGTAAAGATGATGACCCAGAAGAATTTTTGCATAAGAAAGCAGGGGCTTGTCGTCCATTTAAGAAAGGCATCTAAAGCCTTCTGGAAAATATTTTCTTTCCCTTGAGAAGAAAATACCCATAAAAATTATCTGCTTTCTATTTTTCTGGGTAACACAGTATGTCTTTGATATCAACCACTGCTGCATCTTTCAAGCTGTAGCATGCAAATGATAACACAAGAAAGAGAGAATCAGAGCTAGTGCCCACATTTGAAGCCCTCTACTGACGTAAGCCATCCATATGAGATGATTAACTTAATTATTGTTGAGGCCAAGATGAGTTAAGTGATTCTGTTATTTGTAGTCTTAGGCATTCTAATTTACAAAATATCACTTCCACTTGAAAATAACATGCTGCTAGGCATGACTAACTTGGTCAATGCGTCAGATGACATCCAATTCATGCAATTTTGTCTGTAAGTATTGGAGAGAATATTCCAATATGCCTCAAGTTAGTAAAACCAAGGAGCCACAATCAACTAGCAAAGTATTAGCACCCTGTATCTTGTCAGAGTTATCTTTTCATCATTTTCATTGTTTTTCACACATATTATTTACCCAGACAGGTGAGAGAACTTTTAACTTTAGATCCTTCAAGGATTATCAGCATCATTATCAGAGTAAACCTGTATGATCTACATTAGTAGAATGTGGTGAGGTGGTCATTGTACCCATAAAGTGGATTGTATCACAGAGCCCATTACAGAGCTGACTTCTCCCTGAGTAGCACAATAACAGTATTCATCTGCCCTGTCTAGTGAAGGCAAACTTTTAGGATTGATAGATAAAACAAAAGTGTATTAGCAAAATCAATAACTATGTCCCAAATGCTGTGATTTTTATTAATTTGGAAATGAAGGAAATTACTTGTAGAAGAGAAGCAGAATTAAGGTCAACACCTTGATTACTGCACTGTAATCTATGGCTTACCTAGACGCCATCTTCCTGGACTAGTCAACTTGAATTAAATGGGAAGTTGAAAGAAATACCACGTATAATAGACTGTTTAAATGGTCCTAATACTCCATCCCATCCTGTATCCATACTCTTTCCCATGTGACTTTACAATTCTAATTAAAGACACACAATCTATTTTCCCATTCCTTAGATATGGGAGGTTTTTGTGAGTTGCTTTGGCCAGTAGAATGCAGCGGAAGTGGTGGTATCCCAGCTTTGAGCATAGGTCTCAGGAGACTTTGTGTGTCTCTGTTTACTTTCTTTCTTCGTCTCCTATGCATGGAAACATGCCTCTGGAGAATGAGATGCATAGAATGATGTTCACCTTCCCCAGCTACCTCAGTATAAGTTAGCCTAGATTAGTAAATAGCCATGTGCCACCCACACATGTGAGTAACCACGGCCCAAACCAACAGACTCACCTAGCTGATCGATACCTTTTTTTAAAGTAATACTATCTAACCTCAGCTGAGTCCAGTCCAAATCATCTGAATCTCAGATTCCTATCCCAATAATTACTGTTATCAATACTGAGGTTTTTTGTGGCTATGTAGTATATGGCATTATTTTATCAAAGTTTAACCGATACACCATGCATTCATTTCTCAGGTCTTTTATGTTAGCAATAGTTTCCATAAAACCCCATGGTATTTTGTGGTGGTGTTGTTGTATACCACGTGTTAGGAATGGAGAACTTTCATCTCAATCTTCCTCCCATATTAGCCCTTATTTTAAGGTAAGGGAGTTAATGGGGGAGCAGGAAGACTAGTATTTGCAACAAATTCCATTCTCAACTCTCCCCTCAACTGAAGACCATATATGGTCTATTATCCACTGATTGTGGCAAAGGAATCTCAATTCATTTATAATTAAACATTTAATTTTTTCAGTAACTGTATTTCTCATCCTTTATTTCCTATCTCAATAAATATCACTACCATTCCCACATTTGTTCCAAACTCATTCACTCTTTCTCTACCTCCCACTCTAACCAATCACAGGATGCTTTAGATTATACATTTTAAAAATGTCAGGAACTCATCTGTTTCTCTCCACATCAGATACAATATCCTGGTCCAACTAACCTTCTTTAAGCTACTCTAAACCAATGGAAGTAAATAAGTAAATTCACTTGAGGGTATAGCCTACCTCCCAAAGTCAAAAGCAAAGCTTCAGATGCTGGCTCAGAAAAGACAAGAATTGGAGTAGCTCTGGGGATCAAGGTACCTGCATTAGTGGATAATTTGTGGTCTTGGATATGTTACTTCAATCTATTTTTCTGACTCCCAGTCACTGTATTTAAGATATAAGTCCAAGATGGAGAGCTGACCAGTGTAGCTTGGGTCATTTGCCATCCTTGTCTGGGGGAATGCAAGGCAGCTTACCTGACAATCCCATATAAAGGGAAATTAAAATGCTGTTAACAAAAGAACAAGAGACTGAATACTACATGGCAAGAACAATGTTGTCAATTCTGGCATTTCTTATTTCTTCTAAATATCCCTATTTTTATTGTTGGAATCTCTGCTAATCTGTGTTTAAATCTTTATTAAGGAAGACTTGAACTGCTGGGGAAAAAATTGGTGTTGTATTTTGACATCTTTCATGATCAGTTCTGACCTTATCTTTAAGCAGCTTAAGCATATTGGCTGCAGAAAGTCTTACTGCATCAAAGCTACATAATGACTCTGTTTCCAGATGCACATAAAACCAGGTACTCTAAGATTTATTCACTTGAGCCCCTACCCCCACCTCTATAATTTGCCTAATGAGCAGCTTTGCCTCTGCATATTATCTTCCCATACTGAAAATAGAAGGGAGTCTCATTGTTCATGGAAACCCAATCATCAGTTCACAATGTCCCACATTCTTTGTGCAGATCTATGCTACCTACTTCTATTACAGGCAAAACAAAACAAAACAAAACAAAAAAACCACTTCTGCAAGAAATGGAAACATAATTCAAAACTAGCTAAAATAAAAATGTAGCAGACATGTGTGGATGTAGGTATTAGAGAAAAGGAAGTTATTGTAGACACAGACACGAGATTTCTCCTAAAAATGCAGGAAATGCCAACTACTCAGATTTCAGAAAGTAAGCATCATGGTGGCCTAGTGAACCTCAAAATCAAAGAGGAATTCATAGACATTCACTCTAGTGCTTATAACAGACTCATCTCAGGAGCTCCACATTTGTCAATTAATATCATCTGCAACCTAATGAAGCTGTTCTTGACATCTCATTTCAAGCTTCTTCAAATTTGGTTCAGCGTTTTTTGTTTTTATTTTTGATTTGTGTTCTTCCCTCTAAGGGATGAACAATTTATAGATGAACTACTTTGGGCCATGTGTCTGTACATGATTTAGTCAGCAGGATGTGGGTCAGAGAAAGAAATCCTGCATAGACCTCTAGGTAAGTGCAGCTATGGTAGATACTGTTGATTATATTCCCAATAGCCAATCCTCCTTTTCTTTTCCTCCACAGAACCAATGTGTTCTAAAATGTTGGTGAGCCAAATGACCGTTCTAAGTCAATCACAGAGAACTCAGGCAGTAGCTGACTCAGGGATGTGATTCAGTTATGCCCCATAAGCTGCTGTGAGGATTCTGGGGAATATTTTCTTCTATGATACAAGGAGATACTAGGAAAGAATTATCTTTCTGTTCTTTCACTGGATATTACCCAGAATTGCAAGATCTATGACCACAAAAGGACAAGTCTAAGAAATAAAGTGGTACTTTGATTATGTTGGAGAGAGCTTGATCTATGAAGATCTCGTTTATTTACTGATTCCATTGGCAAGTGTGCAACCAGGACTCTTCTTATATAAGGTGGCAATCCCTATATTAAGCTACCTTTGGTTGACTATTCTATTGCTTATAGTTGAAAGACCCTGTTATAGGAGGATTTCTGTTTTCTGGGGGGCAAGAGAAAGAACGGAATCTCAAGACATGTCAATAGAGATGGATAAAGCACAGTGTTTAGTTGTTATTGATATAAATTATAACTATTTATACCTCTTTGGAGATGCATGCATACCAACATTTTAGATTATTTAATAGGAGCCCCTGAGTGATGAAACCAGTGATTAAGGTGGAAACTTTCAGGAAACTGTGAAGCATAATTATCAATGTCTTCTAAAATCTAATCCCTAGGCCCAAGCTTCATTTTCTATCTTATTTCCTTTATAACTATAAAGACTATGTACTGAATATGAGATCCTATAAAAGCTGAACATAGTAAATACTGAATACTAAAAAATTCTGCTATAGCTGTTCTTAGTTTTTCCAATGGACTTTGGGGTCACCTACAGGGTGTGTCCAGATTACAGATGCTAGTGGGAATCAGGAATCATTGTATTAAGAGAAAATTCTCATGGCAATATACTAAGGTTATCATGTGCTCCTCAAAATGGCTATCTTCAAGACAGCATCTCAATATTTATAGTGGAGTTGCGGTAATTTTTAAATTATAAAAAAGATTTTAAAGTGTGAAAACAAGAAAACATTATTTCTCTTACCTTCCAAATGGAGAAAAGGACAACAACAAAAATAGTAGCATTCCTGAAGTCATACAAGTTAATGAAATTTCTAGAATCTCTTTATCGTTTAATGTTTTACAGTGAACTTTTTTCGTAACTCACTGTATAGTAATTAATCAATTCCTTATCAGGATTTAAGGGAATATATATTTTGAGGGGTGCCTATGTGGCTCAGTCAGTTAAACATCTGACTCATTTCAGCTCAGGTCATGATCTGGGGGTTGTGAGATGGAGCCCCGCATAGGGCTCTGTGCACAGTGGGAGTCTGCTTGAGATTCTCTCTCTCCTTCCGCCTCTCTCTCACCCACCCCCTCACTCTCTCTCTCTCATATAAATAAGTCTTTTGAAATATATATATATATATTTTTAATTTTTTATTTTTTATAAACATATATTTTTATCCCCAGGGGTACAGGTCTGTGAATCACCAGGTTTACACACTACACAGCACTCACCAAAGCACATACCCTCCCCAATGTCCATAATCCCATCCCCTTCTCCCAAACCCCCTCCCCCCAGCAACCCTCAGTTTGTTTTGTGAGATTAAGAGTCACTTATGGTTTGTCTCCCTCCCAATCCCATCTTGTTTCATTTATTCTTCTCCTACCCACTTAAGTGGTGATGCAACATGGAGGCTTAAGTGGGTAGGAAATATATATTTTTTAATTCTCATTTTTATTGCTTATCTCCCTTCCTTCTTACCTCCCCACTCCCACATATTGCTATTTCACTAGACAGAGATCTTTTTTAACTTATAAGAATTTATCTGTGAAAAACAAACATTTTAAACAAACATAGTCTCTGCTGAGACAAAGGTGTCACCATAACTTCGTTTGTTTAGAACTAGAGAACTAGAGGGTATCATGATTAGTGAAATAAGTCAATCGGACAAATATAGAATCAATGAGTAAAACCAAGTGTCCTGAGGGAAAAGTCCACTTTTGTAATCTGACTATATTTTTGCCAGTATGGACAGTCCCACCTCTCACTACAAATAAATAGAAAAACTGGGTAAAGCACAATATCAACGGAACTTTTTTTTACTATATAACCGAAAAAATAAAATAAAATAAATAAAGGCACAAATAAATAGGTATAACTCAAAAAAAGCCAGGGCTCTAACTGTATCCCTTGTATACAGACTAAAACATTAAAGAATTACTGTATCTGTGGAGAAGGGAATTAGAAAATTCTTACCCAGTAGCCTAAGATGCTCCAAGTAAGCTTGCCAATTTCCTAGGACCCTGGGTGGGGAAAAGATCACTTACAAGAAATTAAAGCTGAAGATCGGGGGTACCTGGATGGCTAAGTTGGTTAAGTATCTGACTTTTGATTTTGGCTCAGGTCATGACCTAAGGGTCATGAGATCCAGCCTCACATCTCATTCACTGCAGAGCATGGAGTCTGCTTAAGATTCTCTCTCTCCCTCCCCCTCTCCTCCCACCAAAAACAAACAAACAGAAAACAAAAACAAAAAACTACAGACCAGTACACATGAGTATGATGTCCAAATTTATTAGATCTACTTAATTGGTTTTACAGACTGCCAGGTATCTATCACATATCCATTCTCCCCTTCTTCCTTACTAAGAGAATGCCTGTATTGCTAGGATTGAGATAGATAGATAGATAGATAGATAGATAAATAAATAAATAAATAAATGTGCCCAGTTAAATTACCATGGCAGGGAGGGGAGGGTACCTGTCTGCTAGCTGTGGTTACTTAAACAGTTTTGGCTAATTATCTATAATCAGGTGACTTAGAAGTCTCCTTTGATGGCAGGTAAGTACATTTTTTTTCCTCCCACTTTCTCCTGCTTTCTCTCTTGAGGAAGGATGCAATAGTTTCAGGTCTAACAACCAAACAATGTAAGGTGTATATTAAGGATGGTGAGCTAGAGAGAAAATGACCCCGACTCCCTGAGGATTTCATCAAGATGTATAGCAACCATGGACAGTCAACTTACAGACTAATTTTATCTAAGAAAATTAACCTTTATATCCAGGGTCTCTATTAATAGCAGTGAAATCAGTTTATATTAGATTACTAAACTGGAAAATTTACATAAAAATTGTTGTAAGACCTTTGTCAGAAGCAAAGTGAAACTGCTTTATGGAACATTCAGTATTCTGAACACAAAGAATTTGCATGTGCATGCACACGCGCGCACTCACACACACACACACACACACACACAGCTGAAGATGTTCTCCAAAAAAATAAATAAACCCACCTGATTCAGATGCACACCACAGGGGAGAAAAAAACAATTCACTATCAAAGAGAAGATCAGCAGGCAAAACAAACAGGAGACTTAGCACCTTAAGATATGAAACTATACAGCATGAAGAAGAACCTATAAAACTTTAAAAATTTCAATCATTACAGAGGCTTAAAGACAGAGAAAAAGACATAATGGAGGAAAAGAACAGTATTACTTAAAATTGGAAGATTTAAATTTCTCCCCTAAAAGGAGAAATTTAAAATGAAAAATCTAGCCAATCACTTTCAGACACACACTCTCTCTCGATCTCTCTCTCACACACACACACAAACACACATACACACACACACACTATAGAAGTTAAACAATAAATTAGTCAAAGCTAAAGCTTGATCTAAGAACATATTTGGTATATAAAGAATAAAAAGTGGGGAAATATGGCAGAACTTTCAGGAGAAATAGAGGATAAAGTAAAAAGGTTCAACATATATTAACTGATTATTCAGGAAAAAACTAGAGAGTTATGAAGAGGCAACCTTTGAAGAAATAATGGTTAAGAATTAAAGAGCTAAGTTTTCAAGAGAAGTAACACAGTTACAAAGCAGAAACACTAAAACAAATACCTAGATACAGTGTTGTGAAAAAGAAGAATTGCAAGGGTAAAGATAAAAACCTTAAAAGCAACCAATGAAAAATGGAGAATACATAAATAAATAACTGGAAAACTTTGGGATAACATCTTCAAAGTGCTAAGGAAAATAATGGTCAGTTTAGAGTCCATAACTTAAATAACTCTTCATGAAGAAGAAAAAAATTTTTTAAATACTCAAATGTAGCCTGAGAGATTTTACTACTCACAAAACCAAATGAAATATGAAATTTAGTAAGGACAGAACAGCTACTATAAGGATGGTTGGGTACAAAAAGCAAGGTAAGTAAGAATTTGATAATTATGTTGGTATCTAAATAGTTTATTAGAGGGGTCCCTGGGTGGCTCAGTGGGTTAAAGCCTCTGCCTTCAGCTCAGGTCATGATCCCAGGGTCCTGGGATGGAGCCCCACATGGGGCTCTCTGCTCAGCAGGGAGCCTGTTTCTCCCTCTCTCTCTCTCTCTCTGCCTGTCTCTCTGCCTACTTGTGATCTCAATCTGTCAAATAAATAAATAAAATCTTTTAAAAATATAAATAAATAAATAATTTGAAATTAAAAAAAAATAGTCATTAGATGTAAATCCTACTAATAATAATGGCTAACTGGGTAAAATCATATGAAAGATGGGGATGAAAGATCAGAGATGAAATGAAGTATTTTCAATTGCTTAGGAGGGATCTGGAAACAAGAATTTTAAAATGTTTAAAGCCACTCTCATTATTTGCAAATTTAGGCATTACCACAAGAGATAGAGTATCTGGTTTCTATAACAATAGAGGGGAAAATAAGATATAAGAGACTCTAATCCCAGAAAGCTATGAGAAAACAATAAAAGCAAAAAACATTATAAGCATGTCAACATAAAAAATCATGACATAAGATAAAATAGTAGAAATATTTCAAACACATCAGTAAGCATAATAAATATTAACAATATTAACTGTTAAAGCTTATCTGCTAATAGATTCTCAATTTGAATAAAAATAATATTAATATTAAGCTGTATTAATTTTATAATAGACATAAAATAAATGACAAAAAAGACGGAGAGTAAAGAGCAAGGAAGAAGATATAATAGGGGAACAGTGTTCAGAAGAAAGATGACGTGGCACCATTAATACTGGAGAAAAATAGGCTTTAACATAAAAAAATTATTCTAGGATATGAAGGTGTCAGTACTTAATAATAAAAGGAAAAATTCACCAAGAACATATATTAATTTTGAGCTCTATGCAACTTACATTATAACTACACAATCTGTAAAGCATTAATTGACAAAATTTTTAAAAGAATTTATAAAACTAACAACTATGGTTTGAGACATTATCACAACTCTTTCAGACTAAAGACATTAAGCACAGAAAAGAAACATCAAAATTGGATGAAATAATGATCTTTTTCTAACAAGTAGGGAATATTTATCCTTTTCAAGCACACAAGAACATTTACAAACATGAAATTACAATTTCCACTTTATAGATAGCATGTAAAGAATGGAGAAGAAAATTAGAAACTTCCCAGTTCTGTATGTGACCAGAATAACCTTGAAATCAAAACCAGAAAACAACATGAGAAAGAAAACTTATCCCAATCTCACTTATAAAAATGGCTCCAAACTTCTTAACAAATTATTAAGTTATCAGTTACTAAATTTGGTTTAGGACAAATAAAAACATTTGTGACCTAATAAGTTTTATTCTGGGAATGCAAGAATGGCTTAGCATTAGAAGATGTATTAATGTAATTCATTTCTTACAAGATTAAAGTCGAAAAATAATTTGGTCACTTCAAAATTCATAGAAAAGTGTCTTTAAAGTCAGGAGAAAAAAAATATCACTTATTCTTTCCACTTCAACCTTTTCTGGAGCTTCTTTTTTTTTTAAAAGATCTTATTTATTTATTTGGCAGACAAAGAGGCAGGCAGAGAGAGGAGGAAGCAGGCTCCCTGCTGAGCAGAGAGCCCGATGTGGGGCTCGATCCCAAGACCCTGAGATCATGACCTGAGCTGAAGGCAGAGGCTTAACCCTCTAAGCCACCCAGGCACCCCTTTTCTGAAGTTTCTATCCAAAGCAGGTTTCTGAGGAAAAGAAATACAAGACAAATAAAACTTTTCGAACAGCTAGATTACCTGCCTAGAAAATATATTTACATGAAACATTAGAATAAGGGTTGAGCAAAATTGCAGGATTCTGAATAAATACTTTTTTAAAAAAAGATATCTATATAGATCACCAAAAGTTGGTTAAAAATTGACTGCAATGCAAATATGGATCTCATTCATAACAGCATGAACTTTGAGGAACCTGAGAGTAAACCTAACAAAATACATATAAAACATATAAGCATACATTTGTATGTTTTATTATAGAATCATAAAAAGTTAAATAAACAGAAACCATATTTCCATGGGGCCTGGGAAGTTGACCTAGGATTCATACAAAACAGTAAAACTCCAAGAATATCCAAGTTCATTTTGAGGAAAAAAAAAGTGAAGGCCCTACCAGAAAGAAATATTATAAAATTATAATAATTATAGAAAACTTGGTGGGTGCCCATCTCAGGTCCTCAGGGATCCTTTTCTATTGGCTACTGTGGTTGCTGCAAGTAAATTGCTGGTTTGTTCACTCTCAGGAGGGTTGCCCAGGGGCAGTGAGAGCTGCCCCAACCTGGAGTGTCTGAGTTACAATCTGCACCCAACACAGCCAGGAGAAGTATAAAAACCCTTTCTTTGTAGGGGCCACGACAGGCTGCCCCCAAATGTGCCACTTTGATATGTTGACTTTTTAAAAAGATTTTATTTATTCATTTGCAAAAGAGAGAGAGCTCACGAGCCAGCACACTCAAGCAGGAGCAAAGAGAAGGGGCAGAGGCAGAGGGAAAAGCGGGCTCTCCACTGAGCAGGGAGCCCAATGTGGGACTGGATCCCAAATCCTGGGATCATGAACCAAGCCAAAGGCAACCACTTAACAGACTGAGCCACACAGGCGCTCTAGTATTTTGATTATTTTAAATAAAATTTACTTAAGAGACAGTCTATGCAAGAAGGACCCTCAGAAGGACCCTTGGTGAGAGATCTTCTCTCGCCCCCAGAAAGCAAGAAATAAACTTTCATGTGCAAGAAACAACTCCCCACACCAGGAGATAAACAGCCCTTCTCATCACCAGAGATAGGAAACAGGAGAGTGACAGTCTGGCTGTATGTAAAGCTCTTGTTCTTTTTTACTAACTTACCACCCCTGCCCATATTTTGTTTGGAATTCCTTACTAACTGAAAGTCCCAAAGTTAAGTTTTCTTTGTCCTGTCAAATCCTCACAGATTGTCCCCTTGTCAAAAAAGTATAAAGATTGCCTACTTTGGTCATTTCTTTAGGCCTCAATTTCATTGTTAAGCCTCCACACACATGTAATAAAACTTTTTTTTTTTTTTTTTTTTACTATTAATCTGCCTTAGGTAAATTTAATTCTTAGTCCAATTAGAAGAACCTTAGAGGAAAATTTCTTCCTCTCCTTTACTCTAGCTCCTTGCCTCGAGACAGACAGATTCTGCTGTGCTATTGATGTCGCAGAGTCCTTGAGAGATCAGGCTGAGGCCAGATTTTGTCTGAAAGCACATTGTTATTGTGCATCTCCCTCTTCTCTACCCTGCTTTCCTCATTCCCTTACAGATGTGTACCCTTCATAAATTCCCTGCACAAGAATCATCATTTATTTCTCTGCTTTTAGGGAATCTGACCTAGAGTAGAAATTAAGAACATATATTGATGCATATATAGACAACTCAAACCAATAAAGCAAAACAATACAATGAGGGGGATATCAGGAGGGCCAATAAATATATGAAAACACACTCATCCTCACCTAGTAATCAGAGAATGAAAATAAAACAGCACTCAGCAAAATGGGAAATTTTTAATATCTGAAAAATCCTAAATGTGGATTAAGATGTTGAGCAAATGAGAAGTCTCATATGCTATTGGTGAGAAAGTACACTTGTTAACCCATTTTGGAGAGCATGTGTTATTATCTGACAAAATTAAAGATTCTCATAAGCTATAACCCAGAAATTCTAATTTTAGGTATATACCATGGGAATTCCGTGATACATGCCTAGGAGGATGTGTATAAAAATATTCACTGTAGCGTTGTTTATTATAGTGGGAAAACTGAGAACAACTTAAATACTTGTCAAGAAAGGAAAGAATGAATTGTAGTACAGCCATAATGAGCAGTAGTTAAAATAAGTAGTAACCAAATTTAGAGATATCGACATGGATAAATGTCAAAAACATAATTTTTAAAGAATAGTGAAAGTTAAAAAAGGGCACTTTTATAGAAATTTTTTAATGTAACTATCAAGCCAAATGATAGAATATCTTGTCTATGGACATACAAATACATGCATGTACATATTATATAAGAATATGTTAATAATACTGTGTAAAATAGGTCAGAAAGACACTTCAGAATAGTGACATGCCTGGAAAAAAAATAAGCAACAAGTCTGGAAAGGATAAAAGGGGCCTTAGATCCTAATTCTATTTTTTTTTTTAATGATCTGAAGCAATATGGAAATGGTAACAATTTGTTAAATCTGGGGTGAGATACGTGAATATTTGTTACACTGCTTTCTATATTTTTCCATAAGTCTGAAATAGTTCATAATAGGAAACAAAAGAGAAATGGTATTCGAAATATAATCAAACCCTAAATCTTGCTTTGGATATAACCATCTGAATATTGTTAGTCTCATACTTGAAGCAATTGTGAAAAAGATCTACCACAGTAGAAATAACCCAGTATTCACATATTTCATCCTTTTTCTCATACTTCTCAGGAAAGGTATAGAGAGATACCTGGATGCCTTTCTTTGGAATTTCAAAATATTTCCCTTTTTCTTCATTCCCTCTGTTTTTTTCTCTTTCTTCCCATCCTTCCTCTCTCTTTCTTCCTTGCCTTTTCCAAAAAAAAATTACAATAATCTCAACTCTTAATCTTTTCCTAATTCTTTTCCTAACATCTGGAGTTATCAACAAACTATAGAAATGATCCCTGAAAGTATAGTCTTAGGTGTCATCCTCCCAGCAATTATCATGGTATTGCAGAGGTTTGCTCATTATTAATAAAAGATTCAGGATTTCTCTAAATGGAGTTATCAAATAGGCTATAAGAAGTACAGTTATTGATTTCAGATAACTAATGAAGAGAATTTTTTCACATTTATATTAAAAAGTGACAGGCATTAAGGAGGGCACAGATTGCATGGAGCACTGGGTGTTATACACAAACAGTGAATCATGGAACACTACATCAAAAACTAATGATGTTCTGTATGGTGACTAACATAAAACAATAAAAAAAAATTTCAAGTGATTCATTTTTTATCTGAAATTCATATTAACTGGCAGTTATATTTTTATAAACTTAAATTTTTTATTAACTGTTAAATCTATGTTTTTATAAATCATATTTTTATAAACTGTTAAATCTGGCAACCCCACTAACTTCAAGTTACCATAATTGCAGTTTATTTACATAGATCACCCATCTCACATAAATATTTTTTCATTCTCAAATATGTATATAGAATAAGACTGATAATCTTCTCATCTTACATGAGATAAACAAGGTTATCTGTCAAGGACAGTATTATCTATTCATCTATCAGGGATGCTAATAACCTGGTACTAGTATCAAGGATATAATCTTGACTAGGTCATGAACGAATTACTTGGATCTTAAGTATAAGATTCCTAGAGGAACAAGCTAATTTTAGGCCTGATGCTTTGAAGCAAATTCTATAGGATTCCAAATTCTACTTTTATGGTCTTCGCAAATGAGTTAACTATTTGGCTCTGTCTGGCCTTCAAATTTCCTCTAAAAGAAAAATTTTTTCCTTGTGTGATATATTTGTCTTATTTGTTTCTGCTTCTTTCTCCAGGAAAAAAGTCCCAGATTGCCTTTATAATGCACCATGGCTCCCTTTGGGTTCGGTTGAGTGCTTTCCAGAATGTGAGCTTTCTAAGGTCCCTCTTTAGCCCTTACCAGTTACTTCGTTCATCTATTTTTTTTCCTTACCCAGTTCTCATACAGAGACTCCCAGCCCCTGAGCATGGTGGAAAAGAAATATCACAGAAAGATTTGAATGGAAGATAGGAGGAATTCACCGACAGCTGGTTAAATAAAAGAAGAATCAACCAAAGATCCAACATAATATTTGTCCTGCAAAGTATTAGCAATTTCCAAAGAAAATTATAGCACTTATTTAAATGGCTAAATAGGCAAAAGTTAGCTTTCGGATTCTGTATCTCCCTCTTCTGATAGATTCTCTCAGTTTTCCTATAGTTGGTGCCTTGAAATGTGCTTTCCCTTTAAAGCACTCCTATTTGTTTTAAACTTGCCTCTGACTTAAAACAGAAACCACTTTGGTATTAGAGTGGTGGCTTTTCACATGCTTTCTCCTCTTTTAAATAGCTTTCCTTTTTGCAATAAACAATTAAATAAAGTAAATCTGTGCCAATCTTTTATTTTCAAATTGGTTTTTGTTTGTGTAGGCTAAACAGTCTAAAATAAGAACCATATGGTATTTGGTATTTTCTGTTTTCTTTTGGCCTTTACAAATCCTAAAATCTTATTATAAAGTCAAATACATTCATAAATAAATAAAAAGAAAAAACAAATAGAAAAGAAAACAACCACATATTTCTATACATATATGGTAGAGTATTTAGAAAGAAAAGTTTTTATCAAATCACACATATAGAGTTTCAGATTTTTTTTTTAAATATGGAAAACCTTTTCCCTTCCTATTAAATATTCCATCCCATTTTCCCCCAGTAGTTTCCTTGTACTGTATTATCTTTTTAAAATGAAAGCTTGACTTTTTTGAAAATTTTTTCATCCTTTGAAACTCTGAGCTTTTATCTAGAAAATAGAATTTGTGGAGAGAGAAAGAGAGGCAACGAAGGCTGAGCCGTGATGGAGTGTCTAGGAAAGAGAGTATGTTCTTGTCAGTGTAACTACTTCTACAGAGGACTCGAGGACGGTCACAATGTGAAACTATGTTTTACAACTCCGGGGATAAAAATCAGTGAAAGGAAAGGTGAAAATGATGAAAGTCAACGTGGTGACACCGTTAGAGATTTACCTCAATGTGCCTTTGTTGGTTAGAACTCACTGTGCTGCCTGCAAGAGGGGAAAAAAATGGATTCACTTTATTGCACTCATCTGTCATAGATAATACCCTGCACAAAAAGGTGGGAAGAAGTGGTGAACTTATAATCAGTCTGTGTACACATACAATAGGAAGGCAGTCTGGAAACCCAGCAGGCCTGGGACATGAGTGGTTGTCATAAAGAGGAGAGTGACATGCTACTGAGATCTGTGAGCGCCAAGCTCCAAAGAGAGGGGCAAGCCAACTTGAACTTTCTTTGTGTGCTAGACGGTTGGGTGTGCTACATGCACCTTCAGACTTGGTAGGGGATCACGTTCAATCACCACACAAATGCAACCTGCTCTGCCACCAATGGGAGGTAGTGAACTTGTTGTAGCCCTTTAAAGGATTCCACAGAGAATGCATTCCTCCCATAATCGTGATGGATGGAGCGTGCCTCTCTCTGACCAACAGGGATATTCCAAAGCTGCTGAGATCAATGCCCGTGTGTCAGAAATAACTGTTAGAAGCGAAATTTCTAGCAATATCTGAAAAAGCTCATTTATTTAGGCACCGTCTTTAACTTTCTAGCTGTCACCACAATAAAGGGACCAGAATGCTTTTCTTATCAATCTCCCCTTTATTTTACCATGTTCTTGATAATTTCTATGAATCAAAGAAAAAAAATCAAGGATAGTCTTTTTCCCTTCCAGCTCTGTATATTGCACAGGTACTTACTTTTATGGCATAAGGTTATAACAAGTGTAACTGTCAGAAACTAATACCTAAGAATGATTAATACATGGCTTAGGAAATGAAGTAATGGCAAATTCTCAGTCTTTGAATATTTTCTTTACCTCTGGACGGTCAACTTTTCAGCCTGTGCTGTAATACTAATGTACATGTCACTTAACCCTCCCCCTGAAATCCCTACTTGCATCCCCTAATGAAATGTTCCACTTTACATCACACTGGGACCCTCAGGTAGTGTGATATCCTCTGTAGGGCCTTTAAATATGTTCTATTCTCTTCTAATTCCCTATGAGTTCACAGAGCAAAAGATGGATACCAGAAATATTTTACAAGAAAATGAATAGTGACCTACTCAACCCCCTTTTAAAATTACTATCATGTTGTCTCCCATGGAAGGAAGCTCATTGCTCTCTTCCATGCTTTTTAGCCAGGTAGAAATTTACTCCATCACTCCCTTGGATGCTCTCCCCAATGAAACCATGAATCTCTCTCCATTGGGACCTACCATCAACGACATACCATTAACAAAGATATCATGCCATAATTACTGGTGAGGGAATTACCTGTTGTTGTTGTTTTTTCCCCAGAACTCTCTATTGTATCCCTTTCACAAGGAACTTCTACCCATTCCAGCCTTTATTCCACCAGAAAAATTGACTATTTAATGCACTAAATATTTCTTGACTTTCATGTAGTACAAAACAGCCAAAAGAGTGTCTGAATGTACAATCACACAAAACAAGATAGCAAATCAGATATAATTTTCTTTTCTTTGTTTTTGAGGAAAATGTTTAAAATTCTAAAAGAAGGGTGTTTGGGGGATGCCATTGTCAGAGAAGCAGCAGAAGATGCATTTATCCAACCTATCGTCAGGGTAGGGCTCCTTAGGGAGGCTGGCGTGGAGTCAAGCTTTTGATAAGGGAAAGCTTGTGGCTTTGTAGACAAGGATTAGAAGGCTATTCTGAGCAAAAAGTAGAGCCATTTTTTGACAGGAATAAGAGAAAAGAAATGAAAAGGTGGCTAGGGTGAATGGTTTCTCTTTACCCCTTGGATCACTCATTGTCCATCTGACAAATCATATATGTCCCATTTTCCAAAGCTCTCTTCAAGGCTTAGGAAAACAACTGAAATCCACTCACATTATTTTATCTGTCACAGAATGAGCCTCCTCTTTCCTCCCAGATGTGTCTTGTAGGTTATGCAAAATTTAATTTAAAGTGTAAACTGACCATTTGGAGAGCATGTATACCTCATATTTCATGGGAGTGTAGATTGTATTTGCTGACTGCATGTTAAGCCATATTCACACAGAGGCTCTAGGAAAGACAGAGATTGTATGCAACACATTGATGCTCTAGTTCTTTTTCTAACATTTTCTGATGCTGGGAGTTTTTGTAATTTACTCATTCTCTGTCTCAATTTTCCCCTTTGTGAAATAAAAGTAGTTAAGCTTAAATTAAGAGTGTCATGAGAATTAAATGGATCATGTTTAAGCAGCCTTTTGCCCAGTGTTTGACACATAGCTATCAATGGGTAGTATCTTTTATTTTTGTTATTTTTCTAATTAATACAGCAAGTCTCCTTAAGAGGAGGATCTAGATCCTGAATTATGTATGTAGGAAATTCATGGTGGGCTTATATTTTGAACACCAATTAATTATCCATGACTTTGAAAAACTGCTAAAACATCTTAGTTTCTTACTGGAAAAGGGAGAAGGCCAGAGTCCACAGCCTGCATATGCAGAAATAAGCATGGAATTTGTCTATTATTTGGACTTTTTACATTTCCACTGAATTTCTCCATAATTTTGTTATTTTAAGTCTTGAATTAGGATACTTAGTATTTAATAAATACCCACTAATAGAACTACTCTCGTTTCAAGGGAATTTTTAAATTTTGTTTCAATTTAATACTCTGAACCATCTATCACCCTTACAGTGTGTGCATACTGCTGGTGATCATTCCAAAGGATCTTGTTTCCCAGATGCTTTGGAATCAGCCCTTGATCAAGTAGGAATTATTACTGCTCAGTGAAGTTTGATATAGGAAGACTATTTGGACAGTTTGCCTTTCATTAATACAAGTTTGGTTTGTTAAATCCCCAAGTATTGCTTTACAAGTCTTCAGATTAAAAATTAATTACAACGATTATCAACAAATATAAAAAGTCAAGAAAATAATGAAAGCCCATCTGTCTGTTTGGCTTTGGAAAGCATAGCGCCATGGCATCAGCTGACAACCCTCATCTTTTAGAGTAAGCTTTAAAAGTGGTCTATTGCATGTACTAATATATACTTCCTTTATGCCAAGTAGCTAAATTCTTAAATGAAATTTTCACCTACACATGCAATGCAGTCTTATCTCTTAAGCAGAAATGAGTCATTGTGTGAATGCAAAAATACACAGACAGAGAAATTTTTCAAGATGGTTGATTACTGTTCAGTCCCTGTTTGGACATATTGTGTACACAAGAAAAAATGACAGCTTTCTCAAAGGTTACTTTTTCTTTTATTTAAGAGAGAGAGAATGTAAGAGAGAGAAAACAGTGGTGGGGATAGAAGGAGAGGGAGAGAAAGAGAATCATAAGCAGGCTCCAAGCCCAGCATGGACCCACTGTGGAGTGTGGTACCCCCAACCCTGAGACCATGACCTGAGCCAAAACCAAGCATCAGATGAGCCATCCAGGTGCCCCTCAAAGTTTATCTTTTTCAAAATTGATTAATTAATTAACTGTTTATTTGAGACAGAGAGCATAAGCAGGAGGGGCAAAGGGAGAGGAAGAAGGAATCTCAAGCAGACTCCACACTGAGCAGAGAGCCCATTGCAGAGATCTGTCTCACAACCCTGAGATCAGGACCAGAGCCAAAACCAAGAGTCAGATGCTTAACTGACTGGACCACCCAGGGACTACAAAGGTGACTTTTATTGTAAGTAAAGTTTTAGGACATTTTGACTATAGATAAAGCATTATGCATACATGTGCATAGAAAGAGGAAACTTGTTACACTTGATTATACACATAAGATTAATTATATTTAAAGTAGTCATTTGTTGACATAAAGTCATAATGTTTCCATAAACAATCATTTTTTTTCAAACATGTTTTATTTCTGTCATACTGACACATTTATCATATATAGAAGAACGATGAATATTTAATTTCCTTAAAAAAACCTAAACAGGGGCACCTGGGTGGCTCATTGGGTTAAGGCCTCTGCTTTCGGCTCAGGTCATGATCTCAGGGTCCTGGGATCCAGCCCCGTATCAAGCTCTCTGCTCAGCAGGGAGCCTGCTTCCTCCTCTCTCTCTCTGCCTGCCTCTCTGCCTACTTGTGATGTCTGTCAAATAAGTAAATAGATTTTTAAAAAAATAAAAAACAAAAAACCTAAACAATAAATAATAAAAAGACACAAATGAAGAAGCAACTTTTTTATGGGCACAGAACAATGTAAAATTTTTCAAATTGGTAATAAATGAATTTTGTGTTTATTAACAGGTTATTTTGTTGCCTCAAAAGGAATCTTCTGATTAATAAAGAGGTATAATTAATGAAAAGGGAAACTAATAAATATGTCAGAAACACTTTACTGTTGGTATGTATGTATTTCTACTGTCTTTACAGGAATGCAAATAAAACATCAAAATTAGGTTATTAATTTCAAAAACGGTAGTCTTCACAAACATGGGGAAAAATTTTAATATCTGGTTTCAACTGTTAATATCTAGATTTCTAATAGGTTTTAAAAATATGTTGGTTTAGGGGCGCCTGGGTGGCTCAGTGGTTAAAGCCTCTGCCTTTGGCTCAGGTCATGATCCCAGGGTGCTGGGATCGAGCCTCACATCGGGCTCTCTGCTCAGCAGGGAGCCTGCCTCCTCCTCCTCTCTCTTTCTGCCTGCCTCTCTGCCTACTTGTGGTCTGTCTGTCAAATAAGTAAAAATCTTAAAAAAAAAAAAAATGTTGGTTTATTTTTTTAAGTGCTTAGTGTAACATCCACTGGCTAATTATGGTATAATTTTATGTGTATCACATATACACTTTTAAATTCTTAATTAATTTATAAGGGCTATTACCTATGCCGAAGTTTGAAAATTAAATAGCACAAACTTAAAGAACTAGAAGCAAAACAAAAGAATGGTCAGAAGGTGAATTAGCTACACTCATGTCTCCTCCTGCTAAAAATAGAACCACAGCTTGGATAAAGTACAACAAATCTAGTTTTATTAAATTACTGAGTTTCCTAAATATAAGAGAAATTTCTAAAAAGAGAAGAAGTGCCAAGCTGAAACTAGAACGAAAGTACTAAGTAGAGGTAAATGGAGCAGGGAATTTTAAGGGAGATTTACCTGGAGCTAGATACTTTCCTCAGTGCTGACTTTCAGTTATATGCCACTAGGCCCTGGCAAGAATGGGGCAAAACTTGAAACTCTTGCATTAACAATAAAATCATTAAAAGGAACAAAGTAGTCCCAGGTCAGACCCGATCCTGAATCTTGCAAAACATAAAACTTTCAGAGAGCAAAATATTTCCAATTTATAAACTCAGAATTCCTACATATTAGGTTCTATAAGATAGGAATCCACAATAAAAATTCAAAAAGCAAACAAAAATATGCATCCATCAGTGACAGTGATATGAAGACAAACATGATAACCAATGAATAAATTCAGAATCTAGAATTATCAGATATGAAACATAAATTCACTATATGTGAAATGTTTAATGAAATAAAAATATAGACCAAGAAAGGAAAAAGAATGGGCAGAAGACATGAACAAACATTCCATCAAAGATATGCCATGGCCACCAGACACATGAAAAGATGCTCAACATCACTCATCATCAGGGAAATACAAATACAATGAGATATCACCTCACATCTATCAGAATGGCTACGGTCAAAATCTCAAGAAAAAAGCGTTGGCAAGGATATAGAGAAACAGAAACCCTCAAACACAGAGTTGGTGGGAATGTAAACTGGTACAGCTGCTCTGGAAGACAGTATGATGGTCCCTCAAAAAATTAATAGAACTATTCTACAATCTGGAACCACACTAGGGTATTTACCCAAAAGAACACAGAAAGTGCTAATTTGAAAGGATATATGCAAAACTATGTTTATTGTAGCATTATTAATAGCCAAACTATGGAAGTAGCCAAAGTGTCCATTGACAGATGAATGGATAAAGGTACTGTATGTACATGTGTGTATACACACACACACACACACACACACACACACACACTTACCACACAATGGAAAATTACCCAGACCTAAAAAGGAATGAAATCTTGCTATTTGCAACAATGTGGATGGATCTACACAGTATAATGCTAAGCAAAATAAGCCAGTTAGAGAAAGCCACATACGATTTCACTAATATATGGAATTTAAGAAGCAAAACAAATGAACAAAGGAAAAAAGAGAGACAAACCAAGAAACCAATTCTTAGCTATAGAGAACAAACTGATGGTTACAAGAGGGGAGGTGGGTGGGGATGGGTGAAATAGGTGATGGGGACTAAAGAGTGCACTTATCATGACGACTAATGAGTAATATATGGAACTATATATTAGGAATAATATGTAACTATTAGCTAAATCACTAAACTATACACCTGAAACTAATTTAACACTGTACGTTTACTACACAGGAATTTCAAAAAAAAGGGGGGGGAGGAATAAGAGAAAGAAAAGAAAGACTATCAAAAATTGTCAAATAATTTTTTAAAGTAAAACTTTTAGGAGGGCCCGTGTGGCTCAGTGAGTTAAGCCACTGTCTTTGGCTCAGGTCAAGATCTCAGGGTCCTGGGATCAAGCCCTGCATTGGGCTCTCTGCTCCACGGGGAGCCTGCTTCTCCCTCTCTCTCTATCTGCCTCTCTGCCTACTTGTGATCTCTGTCTGTCAAATAAATAAATAAAATCTTTTTTAAAAATTTAAAAATTAAAAGAAATAAAACTTTTAGAAATAACACATATAAGTAAAAAAGTTCCCTACATGGATTGAATAACAAATGACAAAACTAAAAAGATAATTAGTAACCTGGCGGAGACAGATAGAGCAATAACACAGAGAACAGGACAGGGAAAGATAAAATATGAGAAAAAAGTTAAAAGACAATGATAGAATAAGAATGTCCAGGTTACACATAATCAAATCCCAGTTGACTTGAATCACTGATATTTTTTGATCATGTGACTTTTGGCAAGTTATTCGTTCTCTCCTTTTCTCAAATTTCTCCTTTGTAAAATTAGGTTTATGGTAAGACTGCTGGCTAGAAGAGTGAGATATAGCCATTTGAATAGAATAATGGGAAGAAATTTTCAGAGATACATAAGGACATACACAAAAAGCACAGAATGTACCAAGAAGGATAATTTAGAAAAAATCTACACATTGTAGTGAAACTGAATACACAGAGATCTTAAACAAGAGATAAATGACAAATTACCAAAAAAGACAATTAGATTAATAACAGGCATTTCAAAAAGCAAAAATAGATGATAAAGAGTGTAGTAAGAGTCAAAATTCTAATAGTAAATAACTGTCAAACTAGAATCGCATGATCACAGAAATTTTTGTTACTAATCTAAAATAGAGACATTTTCAGATTTTAAAAAATGAAAATATTTTTATCACCAACAAATTTTCACTAGGGAATTTCTAAAGGTTGTACTTCAGCAAGACGGAAAGTAATACCAAAGATGCAAGGAGGAATTGTGATGTCCTAGGTATGTCTGTTAGGTCCATTTAGCCTTTTTTTTTTTTTTTTAAGATTTTATTTATTTGACAGAGAGAGATCACAAGTAGAGAGAGAGAGAGGAAGGAGCAGGCTCCCCGCCCAGCAGAGAGCCTGATGTAGGACTCGATCCCAAGACCCTGAGATCATGAACTGAGCTGAAGGCAGAGGCTTAACCCACTGAGCCACACAGGCAGCCCAGGTCCATTTAGACTTACATATGCTCAAGTCCAACAGGTTGATTTATTCTCTGAATAATCCATCCATTGCTCAAAGTGGGGTTTGGATGTCCTGCTCTATTATTATATTATTGTATTGTTGTCCATTTCTCTCTTCACATCTGTTAGTATTTATTTAAGATATTTAGATGATCTGATGTTGGGTACATATACATTTACAATCATTATATCTTCTTAATAAGATAACCTCTACCATTATATAATAGCCTTCTTTGTCTCTTATTATCATTTTTAGCTTAAGGTCTATTTTGTCTAATGTAAGTTAGCTACCTTTGCTCTATTTGGTTTCCACTTGCATGGAGTATCTTTTTCCATCTTGTCACTTTGAGAATACATGTCTCTGAAGCTTAAGTGAGTCTCTTCTAGAAAGCATATATTTAAGTCTTGTTTTTATCCACCCAGCTGTTGTGTACTTTTTTATTAGAATTCAATCCATTTATATTCAAAGTAATTATTGGTATGTAAGGATTTACTATCTTATTAATTAATTACCATCTTATTAATTGTTTTCTGGCTGTTTTATAGTTTCCTAGTTCCTTTTTTCTTCTCACATTGATTTTCTTTGTAAATTGGCGAATTTTTATAGTGATATGTTCTGATTTCTGTGTTTTTATCTTCTGTCAATCTATTACAAGTTTTTGTTTGGGGCTTACCATTGAACTTCATCCTACTTCTTAAAAATATTAACACTCTATTTTATGTTGATAATGACTTTGATCACATACAAAAATACTACCCTTTTACTCTACTCCTTTGATGTTTTTAATGACACAGTTTACCGCTTTTTATATTGTATATTTATTAATGAATTATAGTAAATATAGTAATTTTTTATATTCTTGTCCTTAACTTTTATACTATAGTCAACAGCAGCAGAATACACATTCTTCTCAAGGGTGCATGGAACATTCTCCATACGATAAGCTACAAAACAAGCCTTAGCCAATTTAAGAAAATTGAAACCATATGGAATATATTTTCTCTATCATTCTAACGGTATGAAACTAGAAATCAACAATAACAGGAAAACTGGAAAATTCTTAAACTATGTGGAAATTAAACAACACACTCCTGAACAGCCAATGGAACAAAGAAGGAATCAAAGGAAAAACCAAAAACTATATTGAAATAAATTAAAATGGAAACACAACATACTAAAATTTATGAGATGCAAAGGTAGTTTTAAGAAGAAAGTTTATAGCAATAAATACCTATATTAAGAAAAAATAAAGACCTCAAATAAACAACCTGACTTTCTACTTCCAAGAAGTAGGAAAAGAACAAACTAAGCACAAAGTTAGCAGAAAGAAGGAAATCACAAAGCTGAGAGCAAGGGTAAATAAAATAGAGATCAGAAAATAGAAAAAAAATCAATGAAATTAAAAGCTGGGTTTTAGAAAAAAATACACAAAACTGACAAACCTTTAGCATACAAATAAAGGGAGAAGACTTAAATAAAATAAAAAATGAAAGAAGAGACATTACAACCAATACTACAAAAATACAAAGCATCTTAAGAGACTACTATGAAATTTTAAATGCCAATAAACAGGAGAACCTAGAAGAAAGGGATAAATTCCTTAAAACACACAACTTCTCAATACTGAACATCAAAGAAATAGAGAATCTGAATAGACTAATGGTAAGGAGGTTAAAATCTGTAATCAAACACCTCTCAACAAACAAAAGTCCATGACCTGATGGTTTCACTGTGAATTCTATTAAATATTTAAAGAAGAAATAATATCAGTTCTTCTCAAATTCTTCCAAAAACTGAAGAGAGGAGGATATCCCCAAATTCATTTTATGAGGCTATAACTACCCTATAACAAAGCCAGGCAAGGATACTACTAGAAAAGCAAACATCAGACCAATATCCCTAATGAATATAGTGTAAAAATTCTTAACTATTAACAAACTGAATTCAACAATACAGTACAAGGATCATGCACCATTTTTAACTGGGATTTATCCCTGGAAGGTAATAATGATTCACCATACCCAAATCAATAAATGTGATACACCACACTAGTAGAATGAAAGATAAAATTCATACGATCAACTCAATTGATGCAGAAAAAGCATCTGATAAAGTAAAATATCCTGTCATGATTAAAATTCTCAACAAATTGTGTGTAGAAGGAACATATACTCAATGTGACCATACATGACAGGCCCACAGTTAACATCATATTTAATGGTCAAAGATTTGAACTTTTCCTCCAAGATCAGAAACAAGAAAGGGTGCCCCCATTACTACTCTCATTCTACACAGAAATAAAAGGCATCCAAATTGGGAGGGGGGGGACGTAATATTATCTTTATTTGCAAATGATATAATCCTATATATAGAAAATCCTTAAGACTCAACCACAAAAACCTGCTAGAACTAGTCAACATTCAGTAAAGTTGCAGGATATAAAATTAACATACATAAATCAGTCATATTTTTATAACTCACGAGGAAATATCTAAAAATTTTTTTTTTAAATCTAATTCACAATAACATCAAAAACAATAAAAGATTTAGGGACAAAGTTAATCGGAAGTAAAAAAACAAAACAAAACAAAACAAAAAAAACCTCTATGTTGCAAACTACAAGGCTCTGTTTTAAAAAATTAAAGATGACACAAATAGAAACATATCCCATGTTCATGAATTAGGATAAAATTGTTAAAATATCCACACTATCTCAAGCTATCTATAGATTTAGTAATATCCCCTATCAAAATTCTAATGATATTACGCATAGAAATAGAAAAAAAATACTAAAATGTATATAGAATCACAAAAGAATAAGAACAGTCAATGCAATCCTGAGAAAAAAGACAAAGCCAAAGGCATCAAACTTCCTGATTTCAAACTCTACCACCAAACTCTAGTAATCAAAACAGTTTGGAACTGGCATTAAAACTAAACACTAGAAGAGAATCAAGAGCCCAGAAATAAACCCATATATATGGGGTCAACTAACATTTAACAAGAAAGCCAAAAATACTCAATGGGGAAAGGATAATATCTTTAATAAATGGTTTTGAGAAAATCAGATTACCACATGCAAAAAAAAAAAAAAAAAAAAAAGAAAGAAAGAAATTAGATCCCCATCTTACGCTAGTCACAAAAAATTAATTAAAAATAGATTAAAGACTTAAACATTACACCTGAAACCATAAATCTCCTAGAAGAAAACATAGGGAAAAAACTCCTTAACATTGGTCTTGGCAAAGAATTTTTGATCTGACACCAAAAGCCACAAATAACAAAGACAGAAATAAATAAGGGGGACTGCATCAAACCAAAAATCTTCTGCACAGCAAAAGAAATCATCAACAAAATGAAAAAGGCAACCTGAAAAAGAAAATATTTGCAAACCATACATCTGTTAAGGAGGTAAAATCTAAAATATATAAAGAACTCATATAGCTCAATAAGAAGATACCAATCTGATTTTTTAAATGGGCAGAGGAACTGAGCAGACATTTTAAATCTATAGATAGCCAACAGGTATGTAAAAAGAAGTTAAACATTACTAATTATCAGGGAAATGCAAACCAAAACCATAAATCAGGTATCATCTCACATCTTTTAGAATGGCTATCATCAAAAGGACAAGAAATAACAAATGTTGGCAAGAAGGTGGAGAAAAGGGAACCCTGGTGCCCTGTTTATGGGAATGTATATTGATATAGCCACTAGAGAAAACAGTATGGAGGTTATTCAAAAATTAAAAATAGAACTACCATGTGATCCAGCAATCCTGCTTCTGGGTATATACCCCAAGGAAAGGGAAAGAGAATATGGAAGAGATATACACACTTTCATATTTATTGCAGGTTACTCGCAAGAACCAAGATATGGAAACAACCTGGGTAAAGAAGATGAGGTGTCACGTATATACAATGAAATGTTATTCAGCCATGAGAAAGAAAGAAATCCTGCCATTTGTGAAAACACGGATGGGGCTTGAGGGCATAATGCTAAGTGAAATAAGTCAGACAACGACAAATAGTATATGGTGACATTTCTGTGTGGGATCTAAAAAAGATGTACTTGAAGAAAGAGATAATAGAATAGTGGTTACCAGGGGCTGGGAGGTGGGGGAAATACAGAGATGTTGATCAAGAGTACAAACTACCAGTTAGAAGATGAGTAAGCTCTGGGGATCTAATGTACAACATTAGGATTGTAATTAATGACATTGTATTATATACTTGAGAGTTTCTAAGAGAGCATACCTTAAATGTTTTCATTAGGAAAAAGAAATGATTATGTGACACAATGGAGATGTTATCAAAAGTTACATGGTAGGTTGAGTCAAGATGGTGGAAGAGTAGCAGACAGAGATGACATCAGGTCACAGGAGTTCAGCTAGATAGTTATCAAACCATTCTGAACACCTATAAACCCAACAGGAGATGAAGAGAAGAAGAGCAGCAATTCTAGGAACAGAAAACGACCACTTTCAGAAAGGTAGGATGTGTGGACAAGTGAATCCAAAGCCATGGGAAGATAGACCGCAGTGGGAGGGGTCAGCTCCTGGCAAGAAGTGGAGCAACAGAGCACAAAATTCAAACATTTAGAAGTCTGCTCCACTGAGGGACACTGCTCCAGAGGCTAAGCGGGGGTGGAGCCCTCATGGGGAAAGTGTGGTCTCAGGTCCCATGGGATCATGGAAGGACCAGGGGTGTCTGAATGTAGCAGAGCTCACAGGTATCAGAGCGGGAAAGCCAGGTACAGAGACAGAGTGAGGAGTGAGCTCTCAGTTCAGGGTTACCTTAAACTGTGATCTGTGGCACAATGGGACCACTGCTCTTTGAGCAGGGACCCCACAAGTCGCAGATCTGGGGAGACTCACCTTCCTTCTCTGAAGTCAGGAATCTGCTGGGTTTGGAGACTCCAGAAGGGACTATGTGCCAGAGACAGAAACACTCGGTCACAGGCTGTTGAGCTCGGAGTGCGGCCAGAGGCCAGGGAGATATGAGTGATTGAGCGCTTTTCTCTGAGGGCACAATGAAGAGTAGGGACCTGTGCTCTCGGTAACTCCGGGCTGAAGATAGGGAGGCTGCCATTTTCATTCCTGTCCTCCAGAGCTCCACAAAAAGCATTCAGGGAACAAAAGCTCCATTGAGTGAAACCAAACGGATTATTTAGCCCAGCCCCTGTCGAAGGTTGTACAATTCTGCCTCAGGCAAAAACATTTGAGAATCACTGCAATAGGCCCCTCCCCCAGAAGATCAGCAAGAACATCCAGCCAAGACCAAGCTCACCAATCAAGGAGAACAATGGAATTCCAGAGGAGGGGAAAGCAAAGCATGAAATTCATAGCTTCCTCTCCATGATTCTTTAGTCTTGCAAAATTAAATTTTTTTAATTTTATTTTTTCTTATTATAATATTTTAACTTTCCCTCTCTCCTCTTTTAATGTTTTTTAACTAGTTTATCTTAACAATACCTTTCTAAGAAAAAAAATCTTTTTTAACCTTCATTATTATAGGTCATATTTTACCCTTCAATATATCTAACCTTATTTTTTGTATACATATGGTGTTTTCTCTTCTAAAAAATTTTTGGAATACAATTTCTTCTGATAGATCAAAATATACCCTAAATCTAGCAGTCTCCAGCCTGAGCAAATTCTCTCCACTTTCTTTTCTTCCTTTTTCCAACCAACTTATCTTTTCAATTCCTTTTTTAGAATTTTAAATTTTCATCCTTACAGTTATATTCTGTCATTTAATCATGTTTACCCTTAATTTTGTTCATATATAAGTTTTTCTTTCTTTAAAAAATTTGGGGAGGTAGTTTCTTCTAAGAGACCAAAATATACTCCAAATCAAGTGAGTAGCTCTGTTCTATTCACCAGTCATATAAATATATATACACACATATATATACATACATATATATATGTATTTAATTTTTTTTAATTCCTTTTACCCCCTTATTTCTCCCCATGACTTGTGGTCTCTTCTGATTTGGTTAACATACATTTTTCTGAGGTCTTTGCCACACTTTTAGTATTTTAGTATTTTATTCTCTCATTCATATATTCTTATCTAGATAAAATGACAAGGTGGAAAAACTCACCACAAAAAAACAAAAAACCAAAAACAAGAGGCAGTATCGAAGGCTAGGGACCTAATCAATACAGGCATTGGTAATATGTCAGATCTAGAGTTCAGTATGACAAATCTCAAGGTGCTTTTGAGCTGGGCTTGGAAAAGGCAAGGAAGATATTAGAGAAACCAGTAAGGAGATTGAAACAGTCATCAAAAATCTCCCAACAAACAAGAGCCCAGGTCCACACAGCTTCCAGGGGAATTCTTCCAAACATTTAAAGAAGAATTAATACCTATGCTCCTGAAACTGTTCCAAAAAATAGAAATAGAAGGAAAACTTCCACATTCATTGTATGAGGCCAGTATTACCTGGATCCCAAAATCAGACAAAGACCCCATCAAAATAGAGAATTACAGACCAATATCCTTCATGAACACAGATGTGAAAATTCACACCAAAATACTAACCAATAGGATCCAACAGTACATTAAAAGGATTATTCACCACAACCAAGTGGGATTTATTCCAGGGCTACAAGGTTGGTTCAACATCTGCAAATCAATCAATGTGATACAATGCATTCATAAAAGAAAGAACAAGAACCATATGTTACTCTTAATACATGCTTAAAAAGCATTTCATAAAGTTCAGCATCCTTTCTTGATCAAAACTCTTCAAAGTGTAGGGATAGAGAGCACATACCTCAATATCATCAAAGCCATCTATGAAAAACCCACAGCAAATATCACTCTCAATGGAAAAAAACTGAGAGAGCTTTTCCGCTAAGGTCAGGAACATGGCAGGGCTGTCCATTGTCTCCACTGCTATTCGACATAGTACTAGAAGTCCTAGCCTCAGAAATCAAACAAAAAGAAATTAAAGGCATCCAAATTGGCAAAGAAGAAGTCAAACTCTTACGCTTTGTGGATGATATGATACTTTATGTGGAAAACCCGAAAGACTCCACTCCAAATCTGCTAGAACTTGTATAGGAATTCAGTAAAGTATCAGGATATAAAATCAATGCACAGAAATCAGTTACATTTCTTTACACCAACAGCAAGACAGAAGAAAGAGAAATTAAGGAGTCAATCCCATTTACAGCTGCACCCAAAACCATAAGATACCTAGGAATAAACCTAACCAAAGAGGCAAAGAATCTATACTCAGAAAACTATAAAGTACTCATGAAAGAAATTCAGAAAAACAAAATAAAATGGAAAAATGTTCCATGCTCATGGATTGGAAGAACAAATATTGTGAAAATGTCTATGCTACCTAAAGCAATCAACACATTTAGTGCAATCCCTATCAAAATGCCATCCATTTTTTTTTTTTCAAAGAAATGGAACCAGTAATCCTAAAATTTATGTGGAACCAGAAAAGACCTCAAATAGCCAGAGGAATGTTGAAAAAGAAAGCCAAAGTTGGTGACCTCACAATTCCAGACTTTAAGCTCTATTACAAAGCTGTCATCATCAAGACAATGTGGTACTGGCACAGAAACAGACGTATGGATCAATGGAATAGAGTAGAGAGTCCAGAAATAGACCCTCACCTCTATGGCCAACTAATCTTTGACAAAGCATGAAAGAATGTCCAATGGAAAAAAGACAGTCTCTTCAACAAATGGTGTTGGAAAAATTGGACAGCCACATGCAGAACAATGAAACTGGACCATTTCCTTACACCACATACAAAAATAGACTCAAAATGGATGGAAGACCTCAATCTGAGAAAGGAATCCATCAAAATCCTTGAGGAGAAAACAGGCAGCAACCTCTTCAACCTCAGCCACAGCCACTCCTTCCTAGTAACATCACCAAAGACAAGGGAAGCAAAGGCAAAAATGAACTATTGGTACTTCATCAAGATCAAAAGCTTTTGCACAGCAAAGGAAACAGTCAACAAAACCAAAAGACAACTGACAGAATGGGAGAAGATATTCACAAATGACACATCAGATAAAGGACTAGTATCCAAAATCTATAAAAAAACTTCTCAAACTCAGCACCCAAAGAACAAAGAATCCAGTCAAGAAATGGGCAAAGGACATGAACAGACATTTCTGAAAAAAATACATCCAGATGGCCAACAGATACTTGAAAAAGTGCTCCACATCACTCGGCATCAGGGAAATACAAATCAAAACCACAATGAGATACCACCTCACACCAGTCAGAATGGCTAAAATTAACAAGTCTGGAAACCACAGATGCTGATGAGGATGCGGAGAAAGGGGAACCCTCCTATACGGTTGGTGGGGATGCAAGCTGGTGTAGCCACTCTAGAAAACAGCATGGAGGTTCCTCAAAAAGTTAAAAATAGAGCCACCCAACGACCCAGCAATCACACTACTGGGTATTTACCCTAAAGATACAAATGTAGTGATCCAAAGGGGCACATGCACCCAAATGTTTATAGCAGCAATGTCCACAATAGCCAAACTATGGAAAGAACCTAGATGTCCATCAATGGATGAAAGGATAAAGAAGATGTGGTATCTATATACAATGGAATACTATGTAGCCTCCAAAAGAAATGAAATCTTGCCATTTGCAACGACATGGATGGAACTAGAGGGTATTAAGCTGGGCAAAATAAGTCAATCAGAGGAAGACAATTATCATATGATCTCCCTGATATGAGGAATTTGAGAAGCAAAGTGGGGGGCTTGGGGAGTAGGGAAGGAAAAAAATGAAACAAGACAGGATTGGGAGGGAGAAACCATAAGGGACTCTTAATCTCACAAAACACCTGGGGGTTGCCGAGGGGAGGGGGGTGGGGAGAGGTGGTTGGGTTAAGGACATTGGGGAGGGTATGTGCGATGTTGAATGCTGTGAAGTGTGTAAGCCTGATAATTCACAGACCTGTACCCCTGGGGCTAATAATACATTATATGTTAATTTTTTTAAAAAATGTTAACTGTGGTAATCATGAT
The DNA here is from genome assembly GCF_964662115.1 of Mustela nivalis. NCBI lineage: Eukaryota > Metazoa > Chordata > Mammalia > Carnivora > Mustelidae > Mustela > Mustela nivalis. Next base: position 70,054,331 of record NC_139025.1, on the reverse strand, counting down.
GTAATATACAGGTGTATTAAATCAATACATTCTACACCTCAAATTTATACAATATTGTATGTCAATTATATCTTAATAAAGCTGGAAAAAATGTTTAAAGGAAGAAATTTTGAGCAAAGAAATAGATTATAAAAGGCAAATTTAAGGAAATATTTAGAGCTATTATGCTAGTGATGTTTAAATTGGCAAGTTAAAATTGAAACAGAATTAAAATTTGCTAAAATATCTTGAAGAAATAAAAACCAGAAAGTTTGAATAGTCAGAGCATTATTAGAGAAATTTATTTTTTAGGCAAAGTCTACCACAGAGAAAGTCACAGATAACGTAGTTGTTCATAATTGTCTACCTAGCAAGTTCAAAATAATCTATAGGCAAATTGATAGAACTAATGGGAGAGGATAGTTAAAAAAATTATTGAATAAAAGATGAATATAAACAATACATTTCATTTTCTAGGTTCCAACAAACAACGATAACCAAAATACACCCATTTGTTCAAGAATTCACTCATAAGCCTGTCAATAAGAACTTTTCTCAGCACCTTATTTAAAATTATAACCCACTACCAAAACCACTATCACTAACAGTTAAGCTTCACTGTACTTAGTTTTTCTTACAGTGCGTCTCACTAGTTTACCTCTTTATTTTGTTTGTTGTCCATCCACCAATCAATATAAAGTCTACAAGGAAAGGACTTTTTTGTTAACTTTTTTTTGTTCACCTTCTCAATTTTTTTTTTTAACTGCCCTGTCTTTTACACCTAGAACAGTACCTGACACACAGTACTGAATAAGAATTGGTCGAATAAAGTGATATACAGGCAAATGTACAAAATACATTATAATGTCAGCAAAATACAAAGCACCAATGAATCTATGTAACAAAGGTTGTAAGTGATGAAATATACCAACTTGATAGATAGAAGTTCTCAATATTGAATGATATCATTAATTCCCAAATGGATCTCATAAATGAGAGCAATTTTAATTGTCTTCCTCTGATTGACTTATTTTGCCCAGCTTAATACCCTCTAGTTCCATCCATGTCGTCTAGTCCTCGGGACTAGATCTCAAAATTTCAAGAAATCTGTTATTCTAATTTTAAATTTCTATGAAAGAACAAAGGCACATGAATCATTCTAACAGGAAGAGAGGGAAGAGGTTAGGGAAGGTAGAGAAGAAGGTGAAGGGGCTTGCCTTCTCAGATACTAAGACTTAATGTCTTGCAACGAGTACAGAAAAATGACTAATAAAACAGAGTACAGACAGAAACAGTCCATCACATCCATGAACATCTAATATCTAACAAACATGGGGCACCTGGGTGGTACAGTCTGTTAAGCATCTGCCTTTCACCTCAGGTCATGATCTCAGGGTCCTGGGATCAAGTCCCACATCAGACTTCTTGCTCAGCAGGGAGACTGCTTCTCCCTGTCCCTCTGCGTCTGTCCTGGGCTTGTGCTCTCTCTCTCTCTCTCTCCTAAATAAATAAAGAAAACCTTTAAAAAGAAATTTAACAATTTGATATTGGAAATACAGAAAAGAGGGACTAGTCGAGTGCTGGAGCATTGCTTTCCAAAATTAAAAATATATGTTAAATTATATTTTTCTGTTTTCATTACACACAAAAATTAATTCCAGCAGAATTACAGGCATACAGTGAATAGCAATTTTTAACACATTTAGAATAATATATAGGAAAATAAATGAGATTATATAATATGTAAGGATAAGGGCTAGAAGTTCTTTTTTTTTTTTTAAGATTGTATTCATTTATTTTAGAAAGCGAAAAAGTACAAGAGTGTGAGTGGAGGGTGGGGGTGCCGCAGGGAGAAGGAGAAAGAGAACCTTAAGCACGCTCCACTCCCAGTATGGGGCCAGACTCGGGACTAGATCCCCTGACAATGAGATCACAACCTGAGCCAAAATCAAGAGTTGGCCATTAACTATGAAAAGACACCACAAATAGAGGGATAATTCAAGCCACAAATTAGGAGGATGATGAAGAACTACAAATCAATAAGGAAAGACAATTTAGTAGAAATGAAAGGCACAAGAGGATTACTAGTCATACTTTAGTAGAGGAAACATTAAAGGCAGATAAGCAAAAAGATGTTAAGCCTTCTTTGTAGTGATAGCAATATAAATTAAAATGAAAAAAATTTACACCTATTAAATGGACAAAATGAATAAATCTGATAATAGCAAGCATTGCTAAGGCTATGGAGCAATGTGAATCCTCAAAAACTACCAGTAAATGTCTAAATTGTTTTAATAATTTTGGAAAACAGTTTGGTCTGATCTTGTAAATTTGATCATACGCATCCTTCAGTACCTATAAATTCCACTTTTAAATACATAACTTAGAAACCTCTTGTCATGCACCAACAGATGTATAAAAATGTATATTGTTAATAACAGCAATCCAAATGTCTTGGACTACAGATGGTGATATGTGGTATATTTATTTATATATGTGGTATATTTAGCTAATTAAGTACCATAAATCAGTTTAAAGAAAGATATAGTTATGAGCAATAATATGGATAAATTTACTAATGAGTGAAAACAGGTTCCAGAAGAGTGTATGCTTATTTAAATAGTATATTCTTTAGCAACAACTTACACATGTGGGAAAGCTTTTTAAAATAAAAAGTAAAGGAACAACAGACATAAGATGGAACAATTGACTTAGTATAGGGAAAATGGAGTAGAATATGTAAGATCTAGAGTGTAAAGTAGGGAAGGAACACACAGCTGATTCAATGGTATTAGTGATATTCAGATTGTAAGTAGGGTGAACAATGATTTCATGTATACTTTGATACTATTATTATAAAATTATAAAAGTATAAAATATTACATAATAAAATCAAAACAAGCAACATAAAAAAAGCCCCATTAAACTAAAGAAAAAACAGTATGTAATATTTTTTCCAGGAATGCCAGTAGTTGGAAAAGTAAGTAAATTTCCTTGTTAACATTTTCTAAAAGATACCAAACTTCAAGTTTTGAGAAAATCATCTTACTGTGGGATATATAAACTGTGTAATGAGAAAAAAACAGGTATTTTTTTTTCTTTGGGGCTTTTTTTAAAATAAAGGAATAACAAATGAACTATTTTTTAAAAGAAAAATATCCAAAGGAAGCCATAATTTTGCACCAAATTTTTACCTTATGAGCTACACCCTAGGTAAGACCACTGCATACATATATTTTACAGAAAAATGAAGTTGTATTCAGCCATATTCTATTATTGTATTTTGTAACATTTGGTCTACTTTTAGAGTATATCTTTAGGTTTTAGTAAACAAATTTTTTATTTCTGTCACAAAAAAAGTCACCCCAACTAAGTTTATTTCCTTTTATCCCATACTAGAGCCAGCTTCCTTTATTTTAATTCTGTCTCTGTGCTGCTTCTTTTCTTTATTTTGTAGACAGTAGCATTCTATCTAAGCCTCTTCCTCAGCTTTTGAAAGATTGAGTCGCAAGGTGAAAGGGTTGCCCCCTTGCCAGATCCACTTTAATTAAGAATTATAGTGGCTTCTAATCCAGCAAGGTTACTTGCTATGTGAATGAAACAAACAGTATAGCATAGCTAGCAGGAGATAACTTAAGTAGATTCAGAATGTATTAGATACAGCACAGGCTAGAGGAAGGAAATTTGGGGAAAGATCTCATTTTTTAAAACTACAATACACAAAATTATCTTTCATGAGAAGTTATCCTTAGGATACAAGATATCTTAGAAGAAGTATAAAATAAAGAGACTCTTAAATACAAACACACTGGTGGTTGCCAGAGGGGGGATGGGTGACATAGATGAAGGGAGGGGGCCAAAAAAGAGATAAAAAGAAAAAACACAATAGAAAAGCATAATCAATCAAACAAGAGTTAAGTGAGAAAAATCCCAGTTCTATTTCAAAACATAATAAAGTGCCTACATTTTCAGTATTTTCAAAAAAATTTCAGTATGCTTTAATGCACTTTATCTTACCCGTGGCAAAACAAAAACAAAAACCAGAAGATTCTTCTCTGATATATTTTCGATACAGCATAATAACAGACACTGTTTCTGAGGTAAGGGCCATACTAAAACTCAAATATTTAGATATTCAGAGGCATGCTCTAATTTTTACAGGAAGAAAGAAGAATATTTGGTAACAGTATTTTTATTGCCGAGACAGAGGAAACATGAGAGGTAGATTTGGGAGAGGAGGCAAGATGAACTATTGTGGGATGTGACACTGTAGGCTCCTTCCTCCCAAAATCTCCAGCAAAGGAAGACCAGAAAGAACAGTTTTGCAACAAGCACCAACAAGCAACCCTTCATAACACTGGCTCTATGTGCTTCTGTAAAAGCAGCTATGTGTCAAACAGTGGAGAAATGTAATCATTATTTTTAGAAATTTTTAGACATTTTCCATTTCCTAGCTGACTATCATAATTTATTTCCCACAGGGTTGTTCATCATCCATAAAAATTGTGTAGGATTTGTGAAGCAATCTTGAGTTTATACCCTCTGGGATATTTTGCTGTAGGACCAGAAGAAGCCTATAGTGATTTGATTTTATTTTTTTCATCCAACCTGGAGAAGAAAATGATCTGTTGATGAATTGTATCAAAGGTGCTCAGAACAGAATCACACTTGCAAGAGTTTGGGGGTTTATTGTTGTTATTTTTTAATCTCTTGAAAGTTTAAAATTCTGGAGGTCATTTGATAGTTTGGGTGCTATGCAATTAGTCTATGGTGCTCAAGAAAGACTGTCAGACACTGCAAGGGGAATGAATGGAGGGTGCTCAGGGGTTTGCCTGGAGGAACACAGCTGGAGAGTAGATCTAGCTTTTCTGTGGCACCGCACTGGACACTGTCAAAAGTTATGCACCCCCTGCCCCCCAGTATTCTGCCTGGAGAAAGCCCAAAAGGGCTATGGGACACAAGGTTACAAATCTATGGTCATTGCTGCCAAAGTTTGAGTTTGGATCCATATGCTGGGCAGAAGAAATTTCTGTAATAGTTGTGCAGGAGAAAATAAGAGGCTATCACGGACTTAATTTCCACCTGAAAAGTTAGGCTACAGTAATGTGTATTATCAATTGACCAGGTTTGTTTGGGTTTTTTGACCATGTATTCTTTTTCTTTTTCTTTTTTTTTTTAATTTATTTGATAGAGATCACAAGTTGGCAGAGAGGCAGGCAGAGAGAGAGGAAGGGAAGCAGGCTCCCCGCCGAGCAGAGAGCCCGATGCGAGGCTTGATCCCAGAACCCTGGGATCATGACCTGAGCCAAAGGCAGAGGCTTTAACCCACTGAACCACCCAGGCACCCCAACCATGTATTCTTAACACAGTTGACAAGTTGCTTCGTAACTGGGTGAAAATAGTGTAAAAAAAATGAAACAAAACTATGAACAGAACAATGGCAATGGATTGAACTCTCTGAATAGTTCCTTATTTTTTCCATGCAATTTTTTTCTCAGAAAACTAAGGCTTTGTATCAAATAATATTGATTCAGGCATATTCTCCCAGTTCAAGCATGGAAAGATTTATAGAAGAGGGTGTTACCTTGTGTGCATTTACTAGATTCTTACTCCACACCTTTCTACAGAGCTTTAATACAATAGAACAGAGTAAGCTGTACAGGTTTAAACCCTGGCTCTGGCTCTTTTTAGCTGGGGGAACTGGGATAATAATGGTTACCTCTTACTTCAGTTTTCTTATTTGTAGTGTAGGATAATAAATAATATAGGATATTTAGCTACTGCATCTGGGCATACAGTGCACTGGAAGTTGATATATACAATGTTCTCAGCTTAAAATCATCTGGCTGTATTGAATATGTCTTCTTAAAATCATACAGTACCTTCTTAAAGTCATAAATATTCTAGGAGTTAAACAGTTTGACAGGGCCCAAAGACAGACTAAAATGCATAAGGCTGATTGGATGTTACATAGCTAGGGAGTGGTATTGCATGGTTAATTTCAGTATCAATTGTATGGCTACAGTAGCTAATATTATTGTATACTTAGTGTTCTAAACACCTGATATGAATTAAATCAACAAATCCTCAAATAATCCTAGAGTTAAGGACTCTTCTTTTTTTTTTCTTTTTTTTAAGATTTTATTCACTTGACAGACAAAGAAGACAAGTAGGCAGATAGGCAGGCAGAGAGAGAGGGGGAAGCAGCAGAGAGACCTATGTGGGGCTCGATCCCAGGACCCTGGGATCATGACCTGAGCCAAAGGCAGAGGCTTAACCCACTGAGCCACCCAGATGCCCCAAGTTACGTACTCTTAATATCTTTTTTTCATAGATGAAGAAATTGAAATACTAAAAGATTGGGTAACTTGCCCTTAAAAAGCTAGTGAGTCAGAGCTGGGATTCCAACTCAGCAAGTTGGCACCAATCTCATAAGCACTCTGCCCTACTGGCTCTCCATAGATTTTTCCCGACACACATCAGATATATATCTGGATGTTATGCATATTGAATAATCATACTTTTAGTGGATTCAAGTTAGAGTGAGGATTAAGATTGGATCAGAAATAAAATCTTATCCTTATGTTGTGCCATGCTATGACATAATTTATCATGAGCCACCTACATTTCCTTTTCATTTTCTAGAAAACACATTTTAATAGATTTAAGAAATAAATGCCTTCCTGCATATGAAAGTTGGAAATTCCCTAGATAGATAAATATAAAGAATAAGACAGTGACCCAAATTCCTAGCAGTGAGAACAGATGTTTTAGAGAGAAGCAAAAGTATAACTGCTTCCCTGTCTTCATGAGAGGTGTAAAATTCCCAAGAGGCCCTGAATAAAGATCATTCCAATTTTGAATTAAAAACCTACAAGGAGACTTTTTAATCTCAGAAGAAAAACACTGATAGATTTGTCTTTAGACTTTGGGGATTGAAAAGAAATTGTGTAGGTCATGAGTATAAATAGGGTTTCCTCATAAATTCCAATAGGTAGTGTCTGAATAGAACAGCAAGTATGGGCTATATTTGGCTCGCTGAGAAAGAATGCAAGGCTCACTCAGTGACCTATACCTTAAATGCAGAATTAGGGAATGGCAGCACAGATGTCGTATTTTTGCCATCCCCCTTTAGTCAACCTCTTTTCTTATATCCTTCTGCTCCTCTCTGACAAACCGCCCTCTTCTCACAAAGAGAAACATGCACACACATGAATAGGCACATGTACATACACACACACACATACACACACACACACACACATGCACAGACAAACACACTCAGAATTTACCATCGCCAGAAGGAGATCCTTCAAATGAAATCCTGGGCTGGCCTTCAGGCCCAATCTTCTGTGTTTCACTTAATTTCTGGTATGTGGTCAGTAATGTTTAATAGCCACCTTTATCAGTCTATAAGAAGTGATACTGATATGGAGCCAAGAAGATTAAAAAATGTATTTTTGGATCCTGAAGAGTTTACAGTCTATTTGTTTACTTTGAAGTCCTTTGGGGATGAATACCATCTACTTGAGCTTACATGAAAATCATGTTAATTTTGTGTAATAGCATCAAGTAATATTGAGATTAATGGACTGATAACCAACAAGCTGGGAGATAAGAAGAAGGAAAGAGTTGGGGAAAAGCATGGGGAGGTACAGAACCCATTTTGGAAAAAGGAAGTTCAGAAGAAGAGTTGAAAAGAGTGTGAGACTACTCAGCATATCCGTAGGAGAAAATCCGGGACCTGGAAAAAGGTATGCTGGGACAGACTTAATGACCAGCACTCTTTTATGCTAGGACTATTTTACATGGATATGGTATATATAGTATATTACATAATTACATATCATGTATTTTGTACAGAGATACAGTCAGTACTCAAAGCCCAAAGGGTACCAACCCCTCTCCCCTGCCCATAGAGGGAGCCACTGTGGGAGAGGGCCAAGATCCGTTTTCTCTCATTATTTAAAAAATAACGTTTTCGAGGTAAGACTTTTGTTTCCCTTTTCCCTTCTTGCTTTTTAGGGAAAAGAAAATACTCTTGTCAGTGGTTTATATCAAGAAAAACCCCCATTCACACTAAGCTCCCCAAAGAGCGTAAAACAGCTTTTATTAAAGTCACCTTCTAAGGGGTACCACAAAAAAAATGCAATAAAACTCCTAAATAGTCTTTGAGTCACCATTCAAAAAAGGAAAATAACAATTTGATAGTCCTTTCTATGGCTTAGTGCCATCATTGAAAATGGGAGACTGCTAATAGCAGATGCCCCTGGGTTGAAAGATAAGTGGTACAGTATCAGTGACCTCAGTACCTAATGATGCAAAACCAAGACTGAATTATTAATGCTACTTTAGTAGGACTATGTTCTGGCTCTTGGAACAGAGCTGTTCAATGGACTAGAGAGAACAGTGGCTGTGTTTTAGATAACAGAAAACTAGGTAGTTCCCTATTTATAGGTTATATTTTCCATTTCAAAGGTGTTTTTTGGTATTCACAGTTGGGGTAGAACATGATGTTAAGGTTTTAATCAGCGTTAAACACCTCTAAATGGCCTGATTTGGGTGACAGTGAGTGGAAATGAAACCAAACCAAACAAAAACACCTTGACACCAACCAACAGAACATTCTGACCTTGTCCAATTGGCCTAGTAATAGAATAATAGCAATTCTTAAAAAAGGAGGACCAGTTATTGCTGTAGTTGGTGTTGTTTATTCTAAGTTCTGTTTATAGGATACAAAATGCAAGAAAGATTGGACCATTATCCATCTGATTTGATCAGGGTAGGCAGCCAAACCAGCTAATTCAGCAGGGAGATAGAGTCCTGACTAGCTAGACTGATCAAATCAAGAGAGTAATTGCCAGATCTCCCCTTTCCTTTAGACAAGTAGATGCTGCCTTGGGGAATGGCTCAGATTCAAAGGCTCTGACTGTTTGAAGTCCCCCCAAAGTCTGTTAATTGGAGCTCTTTAGATGGTTTGGTTAAATTGCATAGCTTAGGTTAGTTGGCTAATCAGTTCTCTGACACCATAAATTCAGCCATCTTAAAATGGTGGGAGGAAAAAACTTCCATAGTAAAAATAAAAATAATTATAATGGTCTGACTTTGCTACTAAAAAACAAGTGACGCAAACTTGCATTTGAGATGGTCAGCCATTCTTTCATTTGGCAAAATAGCCAGAAAATGTAGATGAAGTTTTTAGTTTGGAACAGTGTTTCAGGACTGAGTCCTATAAGCATAGGGTCACATGGTAACTCCTTTAGTCAGCACCAAGGTTTACTAATGTCAACAGTCAGCAGAAGAGTAAATGATAATTTTTGTGTTATTTTAAATTTATCCCTGAACAGTTAGTCTGGCAAATTTTTCAAGGACATACATAATTTTTTCTAAGAATTTATCTCCTTTATAAAATAAGTAGAAGTTTGAGTATGCAGACAGTACTGGATCGAGTTCAGCAAAGTCAAAGGGAAAAGGTATTCAGGTTTAAAGAAACTAATGAATTCAACACATGTAGCTGGAGGTCTGTACGTCTTCGTTTATTATCAAGAATGGTGCATTCAGCCCAGTTATATTACCACCACTGAGTTATATTATCACCACCAAAACACACAAGATAATAGCTCTTTGACTAAACTCTGGAAATTTTCATGCCCACAAGATTTTTGCAACAAATGAATGGGCAACTTTGACATAATTCTTCCAGGGCAATTGCCAATGACGAATAGTATCCCTAAAGGTTTGTTAACCAAACTCTTTGATATTCCTTCTCTGAAGGCTAGAGGTCAGAACAATCAGCTCTTGTAAAACAGCAAAGTCAAACAACTATGAGTCCCATTCATTTCAGCCCAGTTCACTATCATCCAAGGAATGTGGGACAAAATCAACTTCATCTAGAATCTTGGAATATTTAGAAAAAGAAAAGGAAAAACTTTAGAGAAGGGTCATTTACAGGAAGTGAGTAAATTAACTGTTCATTTCACCAAAATGTTTATCGAGCATCTCTTAAAACCCAGTGTTGATTGTAAGCATATGAGGAATGCAAACAAAAGTATAACTTATCATAATTATCTAAATAGTACTTGTGAAAAACGGCATTACTGGAGCCATTTTAAAATAGAGTTGGAGAGGTCACCATAAAGAAACTGCCTTACCCACCTGTGGAATTGTCTTCTGGACTCAAGAGACTCCATTTTGAGAAAATCTTCACTTTCCTTTCTAAAACAAATGGCTAATGAACTCTCAAACTGAGCAAAAAACACACTTGGAATGGGCCAGAAGCAGCAATTGCTTTATAAGCAGTTTTCCATAAATTCAATAGGACAACAGGAATCCTGACCTGTTGTGGACTTTCTGGAGGCAGAATAGTTAACTAAAGCAGACCAGAATAGTTTTGTTTATTATCACCAATACAATAGTTGTTCAGTGTGTATCCTGAAGTGGCGAAGCCTGTTAGTGACAATTGACTATTTGATTCTCTCTTATCCAAGTTATGTAATTGTCACCCCTCCACTCTGACTTTCTAGTTTCTCATAAAAAGCCCTTGCTTTCACCCTGGATGCAGAACACTTGCCTGGTTCCTGCTGGATTCTGTGCATACAATTCTTTGATCCCAAATAAATACTCATTTACTTTCAGGCTGACATACTTAACAGTTAAACATTTTCATCTATTTAATATAACAGGGAAAGTAAATGACTTGAACAAGGTTGCCCAACTAGTTGGTGAGAAATGAAGCCTGACTTCAAGGAACCTCACAAAGAATTAACTAGCAATGCAACTATTAAAAATATGCCATCAGGAAATGTGCCATTATCAATGATTGGCATGAAGTTGACAGTGTAAGATTTCAGAGGCAAGAAAGATCAAGAAATCTTCTGTGGAAACGGTTGGATTTGAGGACAAGCACCTGGGCTGACTGGGAATTGGATAAGCAGAAAGTGGTAAGGGAATATTCTACTTAAGGGAAATACTGTGGGCATTCTGACTGGTTAAGCATTTACGATGTTGGAGAAGGATTTGCAAAAGTAATTTGGAAACAGACTATAAAAGGAATAATGGGTTAAAGCATTTGTGCTTCAACTTCTAGTTGATGGGTAGGTATTAAAAGTTTTGCACAGGAAATGGACATGGAAATAGAGTCTGGAGGAAGGTTAATTTGGCAATAGTCTACAATATGTGTTAAAAAGAAAGAGATTAAAGGCAGAGGAGTCTGTTAGGAGACCACTGGGATATTGTCTTAGTCTGTTTGGGCTGCTCTAGGAAAATATCAGAGTCTGAATAGCATGGTGGTATTTCTTTCTCAAAGTTGTGGAAGTTGGGAAGCCCAAGTACTGGCAGATTCAGTGTCTGGTGAGAACCCTTTTCCTGGTTTATGGAAGTCTTTTCACTGTAAGCTCACAGGGAAAGGGGCAAGAGTGTTCTCTGGAATCTCTTTTATATATACATTAATCCCATTTTCAGGTTAACCTAAGTGGGGGAGGCCACATGATTTAATCACCCCCCAGATGACCCACTTCCAAATACCATCATATTTGAAATGAGATCTCAATGTGTGAATTTTGAGGGGGCACAAACATTCGGTCTATATCATTCTGCCCCTGGCCTCCAAATTTTATGTACATCTCACAGGTCACCAACTCAAAAGTCTATACAAAATCTTATCACTGAAATCAGATTGTTGAATTCAAGGCAGAATTCATTTTGAGATAAATTCCTCTCTAGGTATAAATCTGTGAAATCATACATTTTATATGCTTCCAAAACACAGTGGTGGCACAGGCATGGCATAGATATCCCTCAAAAGGGAGAAGTAGAAAAGGAATGGTGGGTCCCACTAAGCAAGTCCAAACCCAATAGGGCAATTTCCATTAGATCTTAAGTTTCAAGAATAAGACTAACTCCACACTCAGCCCTCTAGGTCCAGTAGAATGGGAGTTCTGCTTTTCAGAACCCCTAGGGTGACAACCTTGCCCTTAAAGTTTTCCCAAGCAGCCTTGTTCTGGTGACTTCAAATGGCCCTCTAACAGTTCTTTGTCTGAAGCCACAGTTCTCTGAGTTTGGAGTCCTGAGCCAATGGCTCTGCCAAGAGGTTTCATCCTCTGAAACCTTAGTAGAGACAGCCAGAGCTCTACTATGTACAACCTATGTTCCATCTGGGTTCACCAGAGGCACAACTGGGGTGCCCATGGGACATGGCAATGGAGTGTAAGCAACAGGAGTCAGCAATGCAAGGTACCACTGGGCAGGACGCTCCAAGATCCTGACAGGCACTGGCGGCCCCATGTACTCTGGACCTGTGATGCAAGGGCAACTCTGATGATCCTTTGGGATCATTCATCCACTGTCTTGGACAATAGCTCCTGGTGTCTGTCAGGATAGCTGAGTAATCTCCCTATCAAATGGTCATATACCCACACTCTTAGTGTTCTCTCTCAAACAATGTCTCTCAAACATATGCCTATGCTGAGAATTTTCAAAATATTTAAGTTCTGCTTCTCTTTTGATTAACAATTTCATTCTTACATTTTACTATAAGCATCAGGAGAAACCAGGCTGCTTCTTCAACATTCTGCTTAGAAATTTCTCCAGCCAAATATTCAATTTTATCATTCACAAGTTCTATCTTCCACAAAACACTAGGACACAGACATAGTTTAGTCAAGTTTTTACCATTTTATATCAAGGATCTCCTTTCCTCCAGTTTCCAATTACAAGTTCATCATTTCCATCTAAGACCTCATCAGAATGGCCTTTACCATTCACCTTGCTACAACATTCTGTTCACGATTACTTAGGTTGTCTAAAGAGATTATGGTCTCTTGATAGCTACCCTCTTTTCCTTCTGAGCTCCCACCAGAATTGCCCTTAACGGTCCATTTATAATGATGTGGGATTTTACTTGAAGGTGCCTCCAAACTCTTACACATTCTACTAACTATTCCATTCTAAAGCTGCTTTCACATTTTTTTTTTATTTGTTGCAATAGTACCTCACTCTCAATACCGATTTCTGTCTTCATCGATTTGGCCACTATAACAAAATACCACAGACTGGGTAGCAATAGAAAGTCATTTTTCAGCTCTGGAGGCTGAGAAGTCCAAGACCAAGGTACCAGTAGGTTGAGTGTCTGGTGAGAACCTGCCTCCTGATTCATAGATGGTTGTCTTTTTGCTATAATATAACCTCCCATGGCAAAAAGAGTAAGGGAGTTTTCTGCAGTCTCTCTATAAAGTAAAGCCTCTGTGACCTCATCACCTTCCAAATACCAACACTGTGGGTAATTGTTTTGCCAGGAAAAAACTAATAGAAGGAAATAAAGGAGGAAGACATGGGACCACAGGGAATGTTGCCTGACAGAGCTATTGGATGATGGAGTCCAATTCCCAAGGAAAGCTATGAGAAATTTCATTAGTCAGGACAGGTGAGTTTTAGCAAAGCAATAGAGTATCTGCTGTGAGAGCAGTTTGCACCTGCATGAAAAGGACAGGATGGTCAATAGATCCTTTTCACTGCTAATATATTTGACTTCCCATTAATTCAAAAATCAAGGGGCACCAGGGTGGCTCAGTCTGTTAAGCATCTGCCTTCAGCTCAGTCATGATCCCAGGGTCCTGGGATGGAGCCCCAGATCGACCCACTTCAGGTTCCCAGCTCAGCGAGGAGTCTGCTTCTCCCTCTCCTACTCACTTGTTTTCTCTCTCTCTCTCCCTCTCTCTCTCCATATTGCTAGCTCTCTTTCAAATAAATAAATAAAATCATTTTAAAAAATCAAAATAACGCGTGCTTTGGTGGCAGCATTTTTCATATCTTCCATAGGTAGAGTGTTGTCAGACATATACATATTCCCCTTTTCCCAATCCCCATAAATGCTGTTTCAATTTTTATCACCCTCTTAAAGCCTCAAGCACCCCTTCTATTATCTTCTTATCTCTTAAGTTGACCTTGCCATCTGTTTCAGGAAAAATAATTATCTCTCCTACCTCTGTCCCCTCTGTCCCCTCTGTCCATTGTTCTCTCACATACACACATTTTTCGTTTCTTTCTCATGAAGCATAAAGGAGGAAAACTTTTCCCTTCTTCCTTTCTAGGTTCTTTGGTATAATAAGCAAGCCAACATAAGACAAACTAAGTATGAAACAAATTAGTTTCATATGTATGGAAGCTCATAAAAATACAATACTCAAAAGAAATGACCAAAGCAGGTAGCTTTTATGCCTTTTGGGCAAAGAAACAACAAATCTATGAGGAATTGACAAGACAAAGAAGTCTGGGCTTGGAACAGTAAATTAGTATGGAAGTAACAGTGTGTGCTTAGACAGCATTCTCGGTCCTGAATTCCCTATCTTTTGATAGGAATGTCTCTTCACCACCTGGTACAGGAGGGTACGAGGGTGCTATTTTTACAAAGGAGTTTTATTGGCTGCTTTGGTCAGGACAGAGGAGGGTCCAAAATAGTCACTATTTTGGACACAAATAATTCTAAATAATATGCCACAATAGCATATTTTGGGGTGACCTGCCCTGAACCCCATAAGTAGATCCTACTGGTTATTTACTCAATCACCAGCCTCTACCTTTTCCATTCTTATAGAACCCACATTTTTTTCATGTATTGGGCAGGCTTATGTCTAAGGAGGAGCACACATTCTACAACCTCAGTAAGTAAATCATAATTACAATATGCCATGGTCATTAAAATTCTTCTTGGCAAGGATAGGTTTAGTATTGGGCATGCATCAAAATTTTCACCAAAAGACGTTAATATAAGTCTGTTAGAAAGCTTCTCGTAATGTTTTTCTCACTCTTCAAAGAAGTACAGCTCTCACTCACATTAAACTTTTTATATTGTGGTCACCAAAATCTAGCAGATAAAACCATTGAACTTTTTTCATTTCTTATTCAAATTCACTTCTTTATGACTGAGCCTCTCCTTTCCACTTCCCCCACTTTGAATATTGTTATTTATTATCTTGTTTTATCCTGGTCCTGACTCAGAATCTTTCATGATGCTCTCCTCCTGCATATATATTTGCCAGATTCCATTTTTTCTCACCATTCCCTTTTTTACATGAATTTTCAAGGGGATCATCTATACTTCCCTGGCTTCAACAGTGATGACATTATCACCCATTCTTTGAGTTTTGGATCCATATTTCCTGCTTTTTTACTAGACATTTCCATGTGGAGTTCATGGAAGTAACCCATTCAGTCCGTCTAAAGTAAGTATATTCTCTCTGTCCAAATTTGATCTTCTTATTGATATTCCTAGGATAATTTCACAACATTCACAAACCAGAAACTCTGGATTTGTTTTAGATTTTCCCTGTCTCTCAAATCACCACTTCTAATCAGTTAACTAACTCCATGAACCCTAGCCCCAACTGTTTATTTTCTCTCTATTGTTTTATTCATACTACTCTACTTCAGTTGAGACTTATTTTCAAGATTAAAAAGTGTGCCCTATGCCTGGCTGGCTTAGTCTGTAGAATATGCCAATCTGATCTCAGGGATGTGAGTTTGAGCCCCATGTTGGGTGTAGAGTTTACTTAAAAATAAAATCTTAAAAAAAAAAAAAAAAAACAAAGACCCTAAAGTGATAGAGTCAAATGATGATATTTTTGAGACACAATCCCATGGGAAGTCTAACAGAATCATACAGCACAGACATTATCATGGTCATGGTAATCTCATCATGGTAAAATTCTGAATGACTACCCTTTACCCTAAGATCCAGAAAACTTCAATGTGGTGAAGTAGAATCTTATTTGATAGCCATTTCTTCACACAGCATTCTGGAATGATCATAGTCAGAATTTTCACTATTTCATTCCTCCATTAATCAAGATCAGGAGGCATATGTTAACCAGCAGCTGTTTTCTGTGAATAAAGCAATAAAGCACTTTTATTCATACAACAGCACCCTCCCTTCCTGCTGGTGTACCTTTTCTACATCACAGGCTATAAAATAATTTTTTACAAAATAAAACTATATTCTCTTGTGTAAACAGAAGAAAAGATTGTTGAGCACATTGTCCTCCTATATGTCATGTGCCAAGAAATAATTCCTATTCTGAATATCAGTGGCATCCTCCCACAATAAATTTCACAGGCCTGGAAGAGTAACCCATTTTATACAGAATATTCAGGCAACACTTAAAGCTCACACAGGGAGAAGGGGAAAAGAATTCTAAGTAGAATGAAGATGAAGAATAAAGATCCTGAAATAAGGGTGATTTTGTTCAAAACACAGGAAGAGGTTCAGTTGTGACCACATCGTATATCTTGGAGAGAAGATTAGAATAAGTTTGAGGAGGAAGACAGGCTGTCTCCACGAGGGTATTTTGCCAAAAGTAAAAATGTAGTATTTCAATGTGAGGGTATAGCACTCCTGCAGTATTGTTCAATTTGCATTTTAAAGGATTGTTCTAGCTGCTTTGAATTAGGAAATAATAGCTTAGAAAACAGATTATGAGTGTTCAGCTTAATATCAAAGCAGTAGAGGTGGTAAGAAGTGATTGGATTTAGTATATATTTTCTAAGTTAGGAATACATTTGACAAATTGTGTAGACTTTAGGTAGGGAAGGAGCTAAATATGGAATATTTCCTAGTTTTTCATCTCACATCTCCAACAGAACTTGAATCTCCCATATAAACATCAATGTTTAAACACTAACTCTTTACCTTTTTTTCTAAACTAACTCTCCTTCATTTTCATTCTTAAGAATTAGCTTCTCTGTGGATCCATTAATTCATGCCAAATGGTTAAAATCTGTCCATGATAGGTCTATTATCCCTGCTATGTCTGTTGCCATTAACTCCCAAATCTAATCTATTACCAAGGCTTGTTAATCCAACTTCCAAAACATCTTGAATCTGTCTGTTCCTCATTATTTCTACTAAAAGCATCCTAGTCTAAACCACAACTCTCTCCTGAAAATATACAAAAATAATTTTCCTACATCCACTCATCTACATATATTCATCCATTGCACCCAGAATGATCTTGTTTAAAAATAAAACTAATGTAAAACATCTTTTAAAACCCCTCAATGATATCCATTTGTCCTTGGTATGAGGTCCAAAATCTTTTAAGCACTGTATAATATCCTGTAGGATCTAATGCCTCTCTCTTCTGCCCTACCTCATACAACTCTTTCCAGTTCCAATGTTTCAGTCATACAGGCCATAATTCAGTGGCTCAAAACCCCATATTCCTCCCAGCTTCAGGGTATTTGCACATACTGTTCCATCTGCCTGACCTAACACTTCACTACTCACATTCTCCCTTAAGGTCCTAGGATAAATGTGATTTCTGCAGGGAAGAAACTGTTCTCATATGTTTTGATAGCACTCTGTATTCTTATTACACTACTTAAAATAGTCATTACCTTTGTGGATATCTGATGGATACCAGTGTGTCTCCCAATACACTGTAAGTCCTATGTAGAAGGGAAATTTATCTAATTTGTTTCTCTATTCAGTCATTCCCCCCTCCTTCTCTAATAACTGTTTCTATCGCATGTATGACAATACTTTTAAGTAAAATGAAAGTCATTGAATATTCTTAACAAGGCAATAATATGATCCAATGAGTATAACAAAAGCACAATTCTCAGGTAAGCTAGAGGAAATATGGTAATAAGGAAACGAGATAATTAAGGAACTAGAGAAGAAGTGGAAAATGGATACAGAAGAAGTAAAAGAAAGGTATAGGTAGCAGTGGAAGTGATGGTTATTCAAGAATTTTCATGATAAAAAAAAAAATAATTTTCATGATAATCTTATTTTCCCACCAAAATCTGTCCATGAACGGAAGTGGAGAAATGAGGAAGTAGCTCAAAAAGGTGTGGTATCAAGGAAAGTTATAAAGATGAAATATATGAGATCATATTTTTATATTTATATAATCCTCAGGGAAGGAAATTTTGATGAAGTAGGAGTCAAAGAGGATAACTTAAAAAGCAAGTGTCATAAGCAGGTGAGACAAGATGGACGCAGAGTACAAGCAGAGGAATCTTCAACAAAGTGGGCGGGAAAATTTCTCTGTAATTGATTGGAGGGAAGGAGAAGGTAATTGCAAATGAAAGCTAAATCTGGTCCTAGACAAATGGAGACATTTGCATTTCATGGCTTCTGTTTTTTTCAATTAAATATAATGTGAAGTCATCAAGTGAGAATGAGAAGGCATAGGTTATGGGAGCTTGAAGGAGAAAAGATATGAAATATTTTTAAGAGTAGGACAATAAATTTATTATAAAAATGTATTGGAATTCCAGGCAGCACTGAGTGAGTCTTTGAGGATTATGGACAAGAATTTAGACTGACATTTATCAGATGATTTTTGTTTTCCCAGAAAGACTTTGGTGATCAGCTATAAGTATAGAGGATAAGGTAGGTTAAGTACATTTGGGGCTATAGGTTAGAAGATAAATGTAATAGGGAGGCAAGATGACAGAGTTGAGGGTATTATCCAAGGGAAGTCTTTATAATAATAGTAGTAGAAAGGAAATGAAAGCAGAACAATGTCAATAGGGTCATCAGATTGGAAGCTTGAATGAGATCAAAGGTTTGTTGCAGGAAGAGAACTTGAACATGTGAGCTGGAAGGCTCTGAGGTGGTAGTGCCCATCTTGAATTCGGTAGTTCCCATCTTCATTCAGAAATGTAGAGGTGGGTCACTCTTTCAAGATAACAAGATACAAACTATGACAAAGGAGTGGGTAGCTGAGATGCAGTGAATGAAAAGTAGATGAAATTGTGCAGAGGGAAGGATGTTAAAAAGATCATCCACTTCCATGTTGAAATTATGAGGCTGATGGCAAGAGTTAAAGATAAGAGAATGACTGAGTCAGGGTCAA
The DNA here is from genome assembly GCF_964662115.1 of Mustela nivalis. NCBI lineage: Eukaryota > Metazoa > Chordata > Mammalia > Carnivora > Mustelidae > Mustela > Mustela nivalis. The sequence goes on along the minus strand of NC_139025.1, from coordinate 70,035,495 downwards.
AAGTTTCAAGTGAATGAGGAAAAATCCTGAGTATGACAGCACAAGAAGAAAAAGGGGACACGAATATAGCCATATGACATATACATCAAAGAAGCATGTTTGTTTTGTTTTATCCTGTTTTGCTAGAAAGAGAGTCTGAAATTAAAAAGCATCAACAAGTAAATAAAACAGACCTGGGTTCTGCCTTTGTGAAGCTTACAGATAAGCAAGGGAGAAAGCCCTGAGTCAAATAAATAAATAAATAAATATCGTTACCAACTCTGACAGATGCTGTGACAAGCAATGCAGGTCATTGTGAGACCATGAAACACAGTGGCCCAATTGATCTGTAGCGTAAGAGTAAGCCTAGAGGAAAGAATCTTTAAGCAGAGACCAGAAGGATGAGTAGGAACTGATGAGACAGAGGATGGTTGAGAGGAAAGATGACAAGGAGATTTTTAGGGTAGGTATGAGAGGAAAACAAAGATCAGAAAAATAAAGGGAAATTCAAGAGAGTCCAAAGTGACAGACAGAACCAAGGTGGGAGCTGAACTAGCAAGAGAAAACAAGTGGGTATGGGGGATAGGGGGGCTGTCAAGTTTAAAGAGAGAGCATATGGAGAGTAAGCAAATGAGAGAGCTACTGGAGAGGTCACAGAGAGTGGAAAGTCTCCTTCAGAAGTATGGCAGTGAAAGATCTTCACAAAACCAAGATGTGTCCATACAAGTGGGCTGTGTGAATGAAGCCATCAGATGAATGGAGGTTTACTAATGGTTTGGCTAAACTTTTAGAAATAATATCATAATCCAAATGCCAGAGTCCCTAATAAATTTGGATTAGTGTAAAATTACAGCAAAAAGAAGACACTAAAAAGAGGTATTTTTATAAAAGCATGAAGGGATGTGATCTGGATTAATTGTATAAACTGAATAAACTCTTTGAATGTGGTTTCACCACATATAAAATGAGAATAATAACCCCAATCCTGAATAGCCATTATGAGGATAGCTAGAATGTGAAACTCATAGCAGAATAGCCAGCATATTGTAGAAAACAAAAGACAGTTATATAAATTGTCAAATTAATATTAATTATTGGCAAGAGTTTCCAGATATATGATTGTTGGTAAAAGACTTCTATCTTAATCAGCAGTCTCATAAATACCACATCACTACATTTATGTGCATGCAAAGAAAGAGAGCAGCATTAGGAAGATGTGTAGCATCAATTACTTAATAAGTTTCAAAGACATGGTTAGTTACAGAAGCAGAGCTGACACTACAATGGGGGTGAGAGGAGGAAGTCTCTCAATGTCTTCTTTGACAGCGTCCCTTTGATGGGTACAGTCCTTGGAGGCTCATCAACCAGTAAGTATGGTAATTTCCCAGCCAAAGACACTAAAGCATGAAGGGACTTTGCACCATGTCACAGAAGAACTCAATAGCAAGGTCAAGAACAGAGACCCAGGGTGGGTGACTCCCACTTTTTGGCTTTGTCTGCTGGACCATACTGTCAGTCTTAGAATCTGTTAAGGATAAACAGAGACCTTATCTACATAATTCGAATAGGCATTCCTGGGTCCAGAGAACTAATAACATTGCATACCATGATGTTCTTTCTTATAAAACCCACTATGTTTTCCACTGAACAAAGGGTTGGCTAGACCACAGCTTAAGAGACAGCACTTCAGAGGGATTACTGATGTGCCAAGTCTTCACATATTCCTCAGTCCTGTCTTTCCCTACTATGGCTCATGGAGCCCCATAGTCATTTCTGGGTGAACTAAGCATGGTCACAATCCTATACCCCTTACCTGGACTCCTAAAAGCCTAAATTGGATGGGGTAGCCATAATTCACAGGGTCACTGTGAGAGGGGACAGCTAGCTTGCAAGGTAGCACTCTGCCTTTTCTGTAGAAGCTCACTTAAGGCTGAGAGTAGTGGCGCTCCAAAGGCAGTACGCACTCCTCCTGTCTGTAATATCCTTAGCTATTATCACAATGAGTATAGCACTTTAGGGGGTAACCCACTGATACAGTGGAGCTTGACTCTAAAATGTACAGTAATGAACTGCAGCAGCCGTAGTGCTCTAAATCAAAGATTCCTAGCGCCAGCGAGGGAATGGGAAGGGTAGTACATCCTCTCTGTAAGTAGATTCTTTGCCAGGCAGTCTGCCTGCTACCTTGAAAGTAAAATCCGATTATACCTGTGAAACCCCACAGTGAGGGGCAGACTCAGACAACCATCACAAAGCAACTTGGGCAAATTCCTGGGATGCTAGGCCACTAGGCAGGGCTTTCAAGGGACAACAATTATCCCATCTGCTGAAGCTCTTAAAAAGTGCTTAAAAAGAAAGTGCAGGTCATGGCATAAGCCCTTGGCAGGCACGGTTGCTCTATTGGGCAATCCCTAAGGGCCAGTCAGAGTGACAAAGCCACACCCCTTGCAGAAATCTGTCCCCCCTTTTATCCAGATAAAGAAATACATAGACTGGATGCCAAAAGCAGTTTTGGACACATAAGCAGAAAATTTTAGCAAATTGTTATGGTTTCTACTAAGTTTATAAGAAAATCCCTATGCAGTAATGAATGGCGAGCTTTGGATCCAGTAGAAAGTAGAGAAAGTAAAATCTATTATACACACTCTGGGAGTCCTGACTATATTAATGCAAATTCATTTTAGAGGTTGCTAAATTATTTACATAGTTGTGGAACTTGCAAACTTCCCTATCCTCCCAAAAGCATTTCTTCATTAGGATTCCCTGAAAATCAGAGGGGTAGCAAGTGAAGAGAATTCGAGGAGAGCTCCAGTCTATTACCTGGCTACTAATTATTCAGCCATAAATTAACAGAAAACAAACACATGTCCTGATGAATTGACACCAAAAACCCAAAACTCAACACCAAAAACCCTCATCCTACCTCTTGTGTGTCTGCTTTGAAATGTTCAGGAGTTCTGAGCATTAACGGTAAGGAGGCCAGGCATCCAGGACTGAGCTGGAGACATCAGACCCCTCCCTGTCTTCAGAACAGAAGAGAGAACAGAAAACTTGTCCAAGCAGGACTTTTCCCTGCAGAGCAAAGGCCATGAAATTGCTATTCCACAGACACATGTTTGTGGGATCTGAGCTCCTCTGACCTCAGCGTGAGGGTCAAGAGTTAGAGGAACTATCTATTCTTCTCTTCCTTCACCAGACTCCCCTCACAAGATTATTTTTCTCTCCTCCTCTCCCTCTTTCTCATCAGTAAGGCTGATATGTTAATAACCTGTCAACATGTCGCCATTAACATTTAGAATAAAAAGCAAATCATTATGAAGCTTTACCCTGTTCCTAAAATTTCCAAAAATTTACAAAGAAAAAATAAACACTTAGGCCTAAATGGTTCAGGTTATAAAGCAATTGTCCACTTCTCAATGAACTGCTGATCCACAGATGTTCTCTCCTTCTTCTCCAATGCCTTCCCTGATCCAGACAGGTTTTTCCAAATTTCTAGTGATTAAACATTTCCAGTTATGTTGTCTAGTCATGACATGGGTTACCTAGATTTCATGAGAAAGCATCGACCCAGTCATATTTCTGGACTAGTTCCTGATTCAAATCTCTCCCTAGCATTTACAATATCCTTTGCACCAAATTCTCTTGGAGCAAGTAATCTTCCTGAATAATAGCCAGGATCTTGTTAATTCTTTGAGTCATCTTCCAGGATATTTTGTTATTTAAATTATATCACAGTATAGTTTTGCTTAGGTATGTGAGTTTGTTTGGAGAGGTATCAAAGAGTAAACCTCATCTTCCATCCCTTGTTTTATAAAGTTCGGGTGACATGGTCCTACCAAGCTCAGACTTTGAAATTTCTTATGTTTTGCATTCATTGCAGTTGACTACAATGTAACAATGTCTTTTTTTTTTTTTTTTGGATTACAGTAAGATAACTTTGGAAAGTTTATATTCTGTTCTTTCATTTGTATTGAAATTGAGTACTTCTAAGATGACTAAAATGAAAAAGGTTAATTTTCTTCATGGGCAATGGACCGAAAAACAGCATTCTTATAAACTATTATCTTGGATATAGACTACCAGGAGTTTTAGAAAAAAGCAGTCTTTACTGCTGAAAAAGTGGGTCATCATTCTTTCTCTTCTTTCAAACAGAGCACACACAACCCTGGAAATGTGACTTGGTAGTGTACCATTATCAGAGATATGGGCCTGCCCTCTGTGAGCTTATGTCGGGTCAAAGAAATGGGTACACAAATGACAAAGCACAAAATCCAAAATTTCATTAACATCATTCTGTGAATTCCGTGGTACAACTTAGAGATCAGTGGCTTAGCCAAATGCAAAACCCAGGTGTCCTCGAGTCCAGTTAATATTGTCAGGTATTAAGTAAAGCTCAAACAAAAATGAAGGCCTTAATATTTGTAAAAAACTAAATTATAAATTTTTGAATAGGTACTCCATTCATGTGATTAAAAAATTAATGTAACAAGATATGAATCCGGAGTTCGGATTCCCATTCACTCCTTTCCCCTGCCTATTCCCTATTGGTGAATACTTCAGATAGTTCCTCAAATATCTTTCTAGTATTTTCTTACACAAAAGCGAGAAAATTTGAATCTTTTACCTTCTCTTACACACAAAAAAATGCCTTATTGTGACAATTTTTTTGCACTTTATGCATTTTCCACTGATAATATATCCTGGAGAAGTTTCATACCAGGATATAGAGAAATGTTTCATTCTTTTTATAGCAACAGATCATTTCATTGGTGCTTCATTCATTGTGTGGACAGACAATTCTAACTCTTGTTAGCTAAGGCCTTTCCAGCAAAGACACTTCTTTCTAGGTATACAAACTAAAAGGGTGATTGCGAAAAATTGATATTTAAGGCACAGGAAACTTTTCCTTTTAACTGGGCTCTTTCAAAGGTCAGCTTCAGCAAGGTAATCTAGACATCTCACCAAGGGGGCAGATGCCAGGCCCTTTGGCTGTGTTTATAAGAAGACTACATTTTCTCTGATCTGGCTTAGTCTTGGTGTGTTTCGTACACATACACACTGACACGATGCATGCACTTTCCCAAGACCTGAACTCACACACATTAAGGGAACAGGGTGATGGGTGACTGGTGATGTAGGTAGTGACAGTCCCTAGGTAGAATCAAGGATACCGCAGTTCTTTATTTCTCCCCAAAGCAGCTGCGTGTTGAAGTTATCAGACCATATCAGGCTTAAGGGACATTAAATGTCAGGAGAGCAGAACTGCTATAGAACGCTGACGGGAGCTGCGGGAACCTTTAGTATCAAATGTTCTCCTGTATAATAATAGGCAGCAGCATCAATCTCAGAAATGCTGCTACAAATGTCAAAGAAAACCTTCCCCGTATATAGATTAAAGTTGCAGATAAAAACAGAGGACCAAATCAAAGCCCTAGTGTTCTCTTTTTGAAACCACCCTGCCAAAAATGCAATTTCTGAGTTATCAAAAAATAGAATCTCTCAAACAGCATTCATAAAGTTTCACATTTTGGTGTTATCACAGAGGCTTATATTGAGAAAATGCTATTTCTTCCTTCCCTCCCCCTTCAAGGTTGAAGCAGCATCCCATCTTCTAACAAGGAATGTTTACTTCAGAACAGCAAGCTGGGAGGCAAACAGCCCTGTGTTCTCCAGGGCCAGAGAGCCACGTGCCAAAGCGCATTGGCTATTGCTTAGGAAACCCCCTTCATGGCAATAGGATCTGGGAAATAAACTTTTTAAAGTGACCTTGTGAAGCCAACATCAATGACCCCTGAATAAAATTTCATCTGGTGGAGCAATTTAGACACCATAAATACAATGGAGTGCCGATTGAGAAATCTGGGTGTAAAAATACAAACAGAGTTTGGATTTATAAGGCCTCTTTTGGATGTGACAATTCAGACAGTAAGCATTACGAGTCTGATCTATCAAGTAGAGAGTCAGGTTGGGAGAACTATGTTTGTTTCGAGAAGGGAGAGGCAATGTGACAAATAGAAACTTTCCTCAGCCTTGGTGAATGTACACAGATGCATGTACACACACACGCACACCCAAGAACAAACACCTTCACACACCTATGTGCAAATGCCTAATTGAAGCTGCTGCTGCTCTGGGATACCTCCTGAGGTTAATCTCGCAATTCACCACAGATCCCAGAGCAGGGAACGTCTCAGAAACAAAATCATGACCATATTCCTCTGACCTATTTCTATATTAAAAATGACCCTAATGTGTTGCCCTAACAAAGTGTTCAGCATAATATTTTTCCTGATGTTCCCCTCAAGAATGTCTTGCTCATTGACTTCCCTATACAACCCTAGTTATGGAAAGGGCTCCATAAATTTTTCTTTGAAAGGCAAGAGATTTACATTGTTTTTTGTTTTGTTTTGTTTTTTTAATTTTTGACAGACAGAGATCACAAGGAAGAGAGAGGCAGGCACAGAGAAAGAAGGAAGCAGTCTCCCTGCTGAGCAGAGAGCCTGATGCAGGGCTCGATCCTAGGACCCTGGGATCATCACCTGAGCTGAAGGCAGAGGCTTTAACCCACTGAGCCACCCAGGCACCCCGATTTACACCATCTCAAGATAAAACAAGATCACCTATATATCTTTTAATAATCTGTGTTTATTGTAGAAATAATTATATGAGATCTTAAAGAACAGCAAAGCATTTTTGTTTAGAAATTTGCATTTGATATTCTTGTCTCTCTGAGCGAGGCTACTGTTTTCCCAAGCACCTCTGGGAACTTAGATTTCAAGTGACTCAGTGTCCCCCTCTGAAAAAAGCATACGGAGGAAAGTTTTTCAAAGACAATGTTTCTTGATGGTATCATGGAGATCTAAGTGGCTTCAAAGGTTTGCTATTAATCTCTGATAAATAAATGGTCAATAAGTGATACTACTTGTGAATTATGCCTTTGCTATAGACTACACCGCAAGACGCCTGCAATTTGGAGGATTGTTATGGCTGTTAGTGACAATGCTATTACGGCCATTTTTTTTTTTTTTTTCAGATATCAAGTCTTAGAACAAAATATTCTTACTAGTTTTTTCCCTAAATGTTAGGTTATTAAAGTTATTAATACTTGAACTACTGTATTAAGAGGAAAGACAATCTTAAGATATATTTAGCAGATATAATGCTGGGGGTGGGGGGATGGTTCCTTTCAAAAATCAATAGTTTTGAGACAGTACCATACTGGATTTACTGCCTTTTCCTCTGGTCTAGCCTATGTCACTTTGCAGTTCAGCTCTCTACATCTACTATCACTCTGAATATCAAGTAGTTCTGTTATTTCAGCCCTAAAATTCATTTCCACATTTCCATTGTAAAGGTTTCCAAGTGTGCCAAACTTACATCAGTTCAAAACAAAAACTTGGAAAAGAGAGGTTAGGGCTATCGCTTCCTCTTAGTTATCCTTCCAAATTTTCCTCCTGTAGATAAGAGAAAAAAGATCAAGGACACTGGCATATCTCCTTTAATCAGAGAGCAAACCATTTGTTTTATTCCTCTTCTAGTCCCAGCAGAGTATTACATATGATGATCCATTTCCAGAACCCTTAATCAATTCCATGGATATGGAATGTAAGCTCACTAGAGTGGAATGTAAGCTCCATAAGGGCCAACAAATTCAGGTGGATTGCAATTTTCCCCCAATGATAAGTATTATAAACAATTAGAGTAATGCCTGATACGTACAGATACTCAGTATTACCTAAATAACTTCTTCCCTTATAAATGTCAGTAAATTTTTTTCACTTAAGCTAGATTTTTAAAACATGGTATCAAATATTTTATGCATTCATTTCTGCATACATAAATATGTACTGATACATAGAGTCTGATGTGGAGCAGGTGAAGGGGAACAGAATTTTTCACCCCAAAAATCGGTCTTTTGGGCATAAGGATTATTTTATTTTATTTTATTTAAGAAACAGCAGACACAGGAGAAGCTTTGAAAACCAAGTAGAAGTTACCCTTTTGCAAGAGACCTTTGGGTTTATAAGGGAAATTTCCCCTTGTAAGGGCATCTCTTTCTCAAGACGGGGAGGGTTCTGTCTCTAGAAACTCCTCAGTGGAGAAATCAAAGATTTAAATCTATATAACGTTACCCTTATTTACTGTGCTTTTCCCAGTAACCTCTCATAACTGGCCTTCTCACCCTCCATCAACATCGTTTTTTGTCTGTAGCTGAAGATAGTATTTAAGGTGCTAGCTTGGGCCATTTTGGGGAGTTACTCAGTTTTCCTGGGTCTCTCCCATGTATACAGGACATACATTTTTAGACGAACAAGGGAAAAAACAAAAACAAAACAAAAATTGTCTATTTATTAAAGGAGGGTCCCAGCCAATAACCTAGGAGGGTAAAAGGAAAATTATTTTCCCACATGTACACAGGGATAATGTAAGGGCATAGACCCCAGTAATAGTAGTTGAGTGTTCCTGGAATTTGCATTCTGATGGACCAGCAGGCAAACAGAATATAAGTAAGCAAATAAGTAAGCAAACAGATGTAAAATAAAAATTGCAGAATACGAATGATATTATAAGAAAATAAATGGGTGCTGTGATAGAGAATAATAGAAGAAACTACTCTCAGGCTTTTAACAAATCTTTATTTTTTTCTTTTCCCTTTCTTCCTGAGCCTAGAATAATAAATAAAATTTCTCCCATTTTACTGAATCTTCTAAATAAGAGAGAATATTGTAAACAAAATTGCAGACTGGTTTCTTCACTATGGCATAGAATTTGTGACTCACAAAACCATTTTAACTATGAAGGATGTTAGTTCAGTCATATATTTCAGGCTTACTTGAAGAAAAGAAACATCTTAAAAATAATTGTATCCATGTGTACAATATATTGATTCTCTTATTAGTTATAACAATGGTATGAATAGAATGAAAGACGGCAAATTCAAGAAATCATTCAAATTGGTATTTTTCTTCTTATTGGTCAGATTCTCAAAGTCATAATAACCTACCACACTCCTTCATTCCTCTACAATTTGGTGTTTATTACCTTGTAGTAGGTAATTTTTTGATACTGGCTCTTTCCCCAAAGCATAACACCCTTGTTATCCACCCAATTTGGTATATGTTTCAAAATTGTGTTCCTTTTCAGTGCTGAGTAATGTTTTTTTAACCCTTCACCCATTGGAGGACAATAAGGCTGTTTCTATTTTGAGATCATTACAAATACAGTTACTGTAAACATTCAAGTACAGGTTTTCATCTGGATGTAATTTTTCATCTCTCTGGGATAAATGTCCAAGTTTATGATTACTAGGTTCTATGAGAAGAGTATATTCAGTTTTTAAAGAAATTACTGAGATATTTTCCAGAGAGACTATCCCATTTTACATTACCACTAGCAAGATACGAAAGATCCAGTTTCTTGCATCCCAGCATTTGGATTGTCTTAATTTTAGCTGTCCTAATAGCCACATAGTGATATCGCATTGTGGTTTCCATTTGCATTTCTTAAAGACTAATGATCCTGAATATATTTTCATGCGCTTGTTATCCATTGGTCTTTGATAACCTGTACCTTCCTGGTGTTTCCCATTTTCCAGTTTTGTTGTTTATGGTTTTGTCATTTTTTATGTATTATAGACATGATTTCTTTGCCAGATATTTCCTCTAAGTATGTGCTTTGTCTTTTTATCTTAAGGTATTTTAGAGGACAAAAATTGGTCTTTGATGAAGTTCAATTTATTGTCCTATACTTTTGTGGGTTTGTTTCTGGGTTCTCTATTCTATTCCTTTGATTGGTTGGTCTTCCGCTCAACAAGTTCTATAGTCTTTTAAGGTTGACATTTCTTAATTTTAATTTTTGATAAATTGCATATATTTTAAGTATGTAACAGTCATTTCATATACTTTGCAAAATGATTGCCACAAGCAAATTATCACATATCTGTCATCTCACGTACATTCTCACAAAACACACATACATACACACACATACTTTTAAGATCTACTTAGCAAATTTCAATATAGTATGTATACAACACAGTATTAACTATAGTTACCATGATATAAAATAGATTTTCAGAATTTCTTGTCTTGATTACTGTTTCCTTTAGTAGACATAGCAATTTCTACCACTTTTCCAAAATTGTTTAGCTATTATAACGCCTGTTGCCTTTCCAAATAAATTTTGGAATAAGCTTGTCAGTATCTACAAAAATCCACTAGAAATTTAATAAAAGTTGCATGAAACTTGTAGATCAACTAACTTGGGGAGAACTGACATATTTACTATGTTCATTCTTCCAATCTACAACCACTGTATGTGTCTCCATTTATTTAGTTCTTTAAAAAAATTTTTTCCATAAACATTTTATAGTTTTTGGCATATAATTTCTATACCTGGTTTATCATATTTATATCAAATATTTCACCATTTAATTGTAAATGGTATTTTAATTTCCATTTTCATGTGCTTATTGCTAATATATAGAAATGCAGTTTATTTTTTTTTAATTGATCTTGTATCCTGGCATTTGTTGAACTCACATAGTTCTAGGAGTTTTGGAGGACTAAGTTTCTCACAATTTTCTACATAGACATGTCATCTGATCATAGAGATAGCATTGTTTCTAACTTTCCAATTTGTGGGTCTTATTTCCTTTTCTTGCTTTATTGTGCTGGCTAGAATATCCAATACGACGTTGAATCAGAGTAGTAAGGGTAGAAATCTTGCCTTGTTTCAGATTTTAGGGGTGTATCGTTCAGCTTTTCACCATCAGGTATGTTAGCTGCAGGTGTTTTAAAGATGATTTCATCAAATTTAGGGTTTTTTTCTATTCCTAGGTTTGTGGAGAGATTCAATCATCAATGAGTGAGGAATTTTATCAAAAGTTTTTCTTGTATTGGTACAATCATATGACTCTAGCCTATTGATGTGATGGATCACAAGGACTGACTTTTTTTTTTAAATATTGAACTAGCTTTGCATTTGGTTGTGGCATATATTTTTTAATTGCTGACTTTGATTTGCTAATATCTTATTGAGTATTTTTGAGCTATGCTCATTAGAGATCATCACCTGTAATGTTTTGGTTGTTTTTTGTTTTTCACTGTTTTGTCCAGTTTGGGGTATTTTTACTGAACGATCAATTCAGGATTTAATGATCTAACTCATGAAGTAAAAAGCTAAGCCCTGGCACTCTGCCACCAACTGCCCCATCCCAGAGAATCTTAGGAGGCTGAGCATAGCTTCTGGCTGGGTTTGCAAACAATGTTGCCAAACTCAGATAAACTGGAGTTGTTCTAGAGTTTTACACCTATGAACTCAATTTCTTTAACAATTATAGCTCCAATAGGATTATTTTATATTGGTGTTTTTTTTTTCTTTGTGTTTTATCTTTTTTAGTTGTTTCGGTAGAAGGCTTCATTTGATACCACTTATTCCTCCATTGCTCTAAACAGAGATCTTTTGAAAATGATGCAAGTCACATTCTTGAAAATTGTCTAGAAAGAAGGCAGCAAGTCTCTGCATTATTGAGACCTCAAGAAATAAACCAGATAAAACACTAGGGCGTGGGGGCCTCTCTGGACAACATAGAAATTGTTAACAAAAAAAGTCTGAAACTGATAAAATGAATTTTGCTAAGCAGTGCAAAAATCCAGGTGAAAAATAAACTCAATTATGATACTGAATAATTATAATAAAATATATCCACAGATATCTTAAAGACTAATTGCTGTTTTCTGGGCAGTTCCTGTAAATATGCATTAGGTCTGAAGCTAACTAATACCTATGTATATCTTACAACATTTATTTTGGAAGGCCCTCACAGGCAAAAGATGGGTGCCCTGAACCAGTACAAGAATAGGTCCTAACTCATTTATGAAAATCTTACAGACTCCAAAGTGAAATTGTTTGATTACAACTATTCTTACCTTTATAAAATACAATTCTTAGAAAGTATAGAAGTGGCTTTAATTTTAAAAACATCAGGGTCTGCTGTGACTGCTGATTTTTTAAAATCCTGCTAATGGTACATTGCTTAGACAGGATTCAGATTTACATAAACATTTAAAATCATCAAAGATCAGAGCTCAAATATCAAACTCAGGCAAATGTCAATTTCCCTCTTCTTTGCTTCAACTGAAAATCAAAAGGGCTAATTTTACTAGTATCAAAAACATTTCCCCTTCTTAATAACCCCATGAGACTGAGGCCAAATCAAATGTGATATCTGCTTTTATTTCAAAAACAAAGTAAACTTTTATAAATCAAATTTTATGCAGTCTATAATGTAAAGAACCAATGAGAGAGATTTATCTCAAAATCCATAAATTGAACACAAACTCACAGAATAAATTAAATCAAATATGAAAGAAAATCAACATCTAGGTTTAGGGAACAATAAATATGTAAAAAGATTGAAAAATAATATAGCAAGGCAATCAAAACCTCCAGCAAAAAGAGTGGCAAGGGATTGGTCCTACAGATAGAAAAATGAAATACAATAAGAATGGTGTTAAAAGAATTTCCACGTCACTATCCGAAATGAGCAGGACATTACCTTGTGGCCCTGCGGCAGGGATAGAGTTTCTGAGCACTGATCTTATTTCCATCTCTATAGTGCAGTGGCTTTCCCTGGTCCTCAGAAAATAAAGCTTGCTGGGAAATTAATTTTGCAACTACTTAGTTCAAAACGATTTTTTGTAAAAAACACTAACGTCAGAGAAACTCAAGCTTATCTGAAAGGGAAGTGACAGCCACTTGTAATTGAAGATCTGAATCATCATGCTATTGTTCAAAAAGACTAAGCCAATGTGGCTAAACCATTATCATCTATAAAGAAATTGTTGCCATACCCTGAGAGTTTGTGCCTCTATCATAGTAAACATTTAGTGGATATGTGTTTATGGTGGCAATACAGAGGACACTAATGGGATAGAAGATGAAAGGAAAGTGTGGATTGGTCTGTTTTAAGATTTTATTTGATGAGAGCACAAGCAAGGGGAGCAGCAGAGGGAGAGGGAGAAGCAGGTCCCCTGCCCTTCCCTGAGCAGGAAGCCCAGTGCAGGGCTCGATGCCAGGACCCGGGGATCATGACCTGTGCTGAAGGCAGACACTCAATCAACTGAGCCACCTAGGTGCCCCGAAAGTGTGTTTTTAGTAATTATATCGTGTCATTTTATTTAAGAAAGGGGTGAGAAGGAATAAACAAAAGGGAAGAGAGAACAAGGGGAAAAGATTGAGTTCTCTTGGACACTGCCTCCCTGGACTCCTATTGCCTATGGCGTCTGGTATCTATCATACTAGTATGGCATTCCAAGATAGCATTAGCTCAGTAGTAATGACAACTCCATTTGTTAAGCACCCACCACAGGCAAGATGTATCTAAACATTCTAAAAACATGATCATATCTAATTCTCAAACCAATTCTGCAAGATATGGTCTTTACAGATAATGAAACTGAAGCCCTGAGGCAGTTAAGTATACCACCAAAGGTCACACAGCTAGTAAGTAGACGAGTTCAATTCACAAGTTCCTACTTTTGGGGCAACTGGGTGGCTCAGTTGGTTTTAGATGGGACTCTTGATTTTGGCTCAGATCATGATCCCAGAGTTGTGAGATGAAGCCCCATAATATCCATGCTGGGTATGGAGCCTGGTTTGGACTCTTCCTCTCCCTCTATCCCTAGCCCCTGCATATATGTGTGCGGTCTTAAGAAAAAAAAAAAAGTTTCTATTTTCACCACTGTGGTAGACTAGCTTAACTTTTTTATATAATTCTTCATAAGAAGAAGTCTTTTTTTCTTCTTCTTCTTCTTTTTTTTTTTTAACCGATGTAGCTTGTAAGCTCTTTCACATCTATGTTTGGACATTAGTTTTATTTTCTCATTTATTAAAAATGTTTTCCTTAAGTGCAATCTCCCAAGATTCCTTTAAGCTCTATTACTATCTAGGTTTCTAGTCTGTAAAAACCTCAGCCTTAGACGAGCTCTCATCAGCATGATAGGTGCTCAATAAAATATTCAAAAATGACTTGTTTGATTAATGGATAACACCCCCCCCCATTTAAGGAAAAGAATGTTATAACATCAGTAGCCACTGAAGTGTCCATTTTGCTTGAGGAACTCAAAATATTTAGAATAAGACAATGAATTTGGTTGTTTTTATGCTTCGTTAAGGAGTGAATTGGCAAAGTATTTTATGAGATGCCTATTCCAATTCTTTTTAAATTATAGCACTTCTGAGTTTGTATATATCACTTTCCTTTTCATAGTCTAACTTACTCGGTCAAACCCCATTTAACATTTCTATTCCTACCTAACATTTTGCAAAAGGCAAGGATTCTCAGTCATTAATATATCTCAAATTATACTCTGTCATTGTTATTATATTTTTGAATCACAAGACGTTTACACAATGAGCTATCATTCCAAAATGATCTTAAGTAACAATTTAAAAAAATTCCAATCCATTCTGTTGTGCCAGTGTATTATATTTCAACATGTTTTATCAAATATTTTAAAAACCACACAATATTTTTCTGTAAACACTTAGGCATGTGTCAGTGCTTGCATCATTTTATCCAATACTCTTGATAATCCAGTAAAGAGAATTCCCCCAAACTAAGCTGATTTGTTATTCCCATAATCTATATTTGATTATAGGTAGGAAAAATAAGACAAATTTGCAGAAGCATTTAAATAGGCTATTCAACATTCCAGACTACTTATTTAGGCTGAAAAAGTATTTGGCAAATTAAAAACCACACAGTTGTCTTTGTGCTATAAACAATCCAAGGATAGATGTGGGAATAGTTAGATGAGAAAGATTCTAGGTGGCAACAGGGATGCAGAGAGGGAGGGAATGACCATAATATTCTCCAGAACAATGATTTAGGGCCAAGTACTTGGATAAATATTGTCACTGATAAACAACGGTATCTATAACCATTTCTGTGGAGTAACATCTTCTTAGAACATTCACCATAGTAGAGAAACAATCTCAGTAGAGGCATCCAGACAAGTAGAGGTCCTAAAAATTTATGGAAGTAAGCAAAGAAGATCAACCAGGTAATACTAATGCCCAGAAAGACTTATAACTTTATCTTGGAATTTTTCAGGCTTAAAGAAAATATGAATAAGCATATATTTATTACATATACTTATTGACATTTGTATGTATAGACACAGATACAAATATAAACATATTTTACCATTTTTGAGATAGTATCTACTTCCTTAAATTCAAGCAGCTTTGGTTATAGCTACTGAAAGATTGTTTACAAAATATTTTTCACTAAATATTTAAATCCAGATTGTTTAGGCAGAGTTGAGACACTACAACCGTTCCTGAAAGAGTAGAATACAGTAAAAAACATACAAACAAACTCATCTTTCCATAAGAGGTCACAAATACCATAAGCTTGTGAATAGAACATAGAGGACAAACAGGTAAAAATCTCAGGTTCTGAAGTGGAAAAAGAAAGTAAGAAGTAGAGCCTTTAGAGCCACAGTGTTTTAGGTCTGAAGAAACCACTGAAGGAGACTGGAAAACCGCCAAAAAACAACACAAATACATCTGTGGGTAGAAGACCACTGCCTGGCCAAGACTCATGTGGTAAGCAAAAATACAGTTACCCAGGGTGCCTGGGTGGCTCTGTTGGTTAAACATCTGCCTTTGGCTCAGATCACAATCCCAGGGTCCTGGGATGGAGCATCACATCGGGCTCCCCGCTCAGCAGGGAGTCTGCTTCTCCCTCTCCCTCTGCAGGTTTGTGCTCTAGCCAATAAAATATTTAAAAAAAAAAAAATAATACATCAGTTAAATCCGACACACAGAGATTTTATTTCTGTTTCAAAAAGAAGAACGTAAGCCACAACAAAGAGAAATAAAGTTGGCCCTAGATCACAAAGTCCAAAGATTCTCAAGGAGATGATCCTCAGTAATCAACAACTACAATACCTTCAAAAACAGAAAGTATTTTCCACTAAATCTTGCCTATATATCAAGTTCTGGAACTTTCCTAATGCCTATAATAAAGGGGCACCAATGTAAGCGCTTGTCTATGTTAGAGGCCATTTTGAATTAGTGAGGAAAAATTTGTCAGAAGTCTGAGAAAGAAACCATCCTCACCTTGTGGGCCTCTCCTTAGGTGGCAGCAGTTGTCATAACTCAAGAAATCATATTCAGCCATGAACATCAGCGGTCCAAAGTCAGAGGATTTACCTTAGCTAATTCACCTTTCCCATTAATATTGAAACTGTGCTACTTTGAGAAAACTTTACAGTTAGAAGCATCTCTTTGTGGTCACAGCACTATGAGTGTAAATAGGCTGATCACTTTATTTTTCAAGTTCGTTGCAGGTCTGAAATCACAATAAATAGTCCATTAGAAGTTACCTATTAGTTATGTAGTTATTGGAAAACATCCGAATAACACGAAAGTTTTAGGTGTTATTTTATTTGAAACTTTTCCGCTCGGGGAGAACTTCAATAATATCTTGACATGTGCTGTCACTTCTGTATAAGACGAATGTGCTGGTCTAGGTTTCTCCATGATATATCTCGATAACATGGACAGACTGCTATATTTGGGGGCCTGTAGTATTTTAAGGAAAGTTTCTGGAGTTGGGCTATTCAAACCCAACAGTAAATGTTAACAGTCAGTTGTCTTAAAATCTTAATTACCCTCACATTCCCATAGACGGCCGATACTTTCACACAAATGAAGTGTTAATTGGTATGAAGAAATTAGAAAATAGCAAGCCAACAATCTAGTATCTCTTTCAGGATTTTCAACCAGGTCTGGAGCCAATTCCTTGTTTTATTTATATTGAACCATTTCATTTGAGACCTGAGCTCTGGGGAGCCCATTCCCTAAGACATTTTCTTAGAAATATGCCTATATTCTGGAAGGAAATCTTCTGAGAAAAGAGCTAAGAAAATGAAAGAGAAAGCAAGAATCAAAGAAAAGACAGAATAAAAACAGAATCAGATAAACAAAACAGGTGAAGTCTAGAAAATAAGAAAGCTCAAGCTAAAAGAAAATCTCTGCCAATTTGAAATAAAACTCCCCAGGCTTATTCCAAGATTCAAACATAAGTACTACATCTGTGGCAAGGAGCAGAACATTATTAAAACTTTAATATTCTAACACAATTTCTCTCTTCTTCTAGAATACCTAATTCCCATTTCCCTTATTACCTGCATTTGAGAAATATATTAATTTTTTCTAAGTCAATTTACATTTTTATAAAATGGTATAAAATACCTTTCCTTAAATATTTATTGGAAAAAAAGTTTCAGAGAAGTAGAGTTTTTGAGACAGTAATTTGTTTTTGTATTAAATCAAAAATTTCCTTTTCAAATGAACAGATAATCCATGTTAGATATGTCTATTGGCTATTAGAAGGGTGAAAAATGGTAAGAGACTGCTCATAGAAAGAGTATTTGGTATTGCCAATAATTCCCGGGTCTTTATGTTTTAGTTTGAGTTTTTTGTTAAATTAGTATAATAATAGTACATTTCCAATGTCAAGTTTAAATGAGGTTATAGTGCAGGCAATAAATTCACAATAAATGCCAGATATCAACATATTACTATTATTTTTATTGTCAGTATTATGGATAGGATTTAAAAGATGTTTTTCTAGAGAAAGGGGAGTAACAAGTACAGAATCATCCTTCTATTTTTTGTTAATTTATCATCAACTCTCCACTTCAGAGATTAGGGTGAAAAAGAAAATAACCTGAAATGGGAAATAGAAAAATAAACTTGTCTATCAATTACTTCTATTAATTGGCTAGTTCTAAAATTAGTTACATTACATAGGTAGAGTAAAGCTGTTGAAATTCAGTAAGGCCATTTAATCGGAAAAAAAAAAAAATCACATCAGGGACACCTGGGTGGCTCAGTCAGTTAAGCATCTGCCTTTGGCTCTCGTCATGATCCCAGGGTCCTGGGATCAAGTCCGGAATTGGGTTTATGGGAGCCTACTTCTCCCTCTGCCTGCTGTTCCCCCTGTTTACTCCCCCTGCTCTTGTGCTCTCTCTCTCTCACTCTCTCTCTCAGACAAGTATGTAAGTAGAATCTTTTTTTTAAAAAATCAAATATACAATGGAGTATTACTCAGCCATCAGAAAGGATGAATACCCACCATTTGCACTGACATGGATGGAACTGGAGGGAATTATGCTAAGTGAAATAACTCAAGCAGATAAAGACAGTTATCACATGGTTTCGCTCATAGGTGGATTATAAGGAATAGCACAAAGGACCCCAGGGGAAGGAGGGAAAACTGAATGGGAAACTGAATGAAGAAATCAGCAAGGGAGACAAACCATGAGAGACTCTGGATTCCAGGAAACAAACTGAGGGTTATAGGTATTAAGGAGGACATGTGTTGTGATGAGCACTGGATGTTAAACACAGCTAATGAATCGTTGAACACTACATCAAAAAACTAATGATGTACTATATGCTGGCTAACTGAACATAATAAAAATAAAATAAAAATAAAATCAATTGATGTGGTTGTAACATTTAAATTCTTTTAAAAAACTGGGTCTCATGAAACTGACATACAATGATTGGTTGTTCTACAAATTCAAAGAACTCGTCCCTTTAATAATATCAAGATTAAAGGAAAAACAAAATCTTCATTTTTTTTATTAAGTCTAAGATATTCTCTATTAGAGATTTTCACCTGGTCAAGTATGAACAACTTACTATATGGGTCTCCAAATGAATTGCTGGTTTGGTCTCATTTGCCCATGAAACAGAGTGTATTTAATTTGGAAATCTCTTTCCTTTAGGTTTCTGTCACAACTATTTTCCTTAAAACTCTCCAGAACTTTAAATGGAAATCTATTGAAATACAAAATAAGAAAATAAAATTGAGAGAAAGAATAACAAAGATAAAATACATTTTAGAATAAAGACAGAAAAATAAAATGTGTTGAAGAGTCAGAATGACAAAGCACAAGGTGTGGGGGAAGGGGGTAGGAATTTGTTCTATACTCAATACATATTGCAAGGGCTAATGGTAAAATTCCAGTCTCATCTGTGGGCATAGCACAGATGGCAAAGGATATGGCAGATTTCTCATCAGTGGATTTCTAACATGCTTTAAGCTCTATGCTCAAGTTAAGGTAATTTCAGATTCAAGAGAGCTTTCCAACAAGGTCTCTTACCCAAAGCAAATTATCTGCTAAAAACTTTCCATTTTTGCAGCACTCTCTTTTAACAGTTTCTATAATTTCCTGAAAAATACATAAACAGAGAATTCAGCTGGATGCAAACAGCTGCATGAATTCAACTCTTCTTGACTGATCTCCAATTCCTTCATTTTGTCCCCAAGGTAATTCTAAGTATTAGAATGAAAAAAAAAAAAAAAAAAAAGTAAACAAGAGATAAAGAAATATGTGCTATCCTAAGGTCCCTTAGACATAATTCTTCCAATAAAAAGTAACAGGAGAATTTTAATAAGTCAGCAAATTTTAACCATTTCTTAATTATACAGTTCCACACATAATAATCATCTGAAAGAGACCAGTATAACCAGTAGGTCATACAGAAAAGACAGAATTTTAGGTGAGGAAAAAGATGTACTTACTAAGGACAATTGGGCAAATCACTAACATCTTGAAAAGGGTGCTAGAGAATGTTTGATTCTCAAGATTATGACTAAGTTTCTTGCCACTGCTAGAGAAGTTTTCATGCAAGGTTGCTGTTACAGACTAAACTGCCTCCCCCTGGTATTCTTACATTGAAGTCCTTACCCCCAAGAACTCAGAATGTGACTCTTGGAGATAGGGTCTCTGAAGAATAAAACAAGTAAATAAGGTCATTAGGGAAAGTTCTAATTCAGTATGACTGGCATCCTTATAAGAAGATAAGAGAAGATTAGGACACAATCATCCAGAGGGGAGACCATGTGAAGATACAGGGAGATGATGACCATCTACAAACAAGGAGAGAGACTTCAGAAGAAACCCACCTGCCAATACCTTGATCTTGAACTTCCAGCCTACAAAATCATGAGAAACACATTTCTGTTGTTTCAGCTACTTTTAAGACTGAGATATTCTGCTAAATGGCAGTCCTTCCAAACTAATGGTTTAGAAAATGTTACTATGGTCAACTCGATTTTTTTTTCCAATAATCAGTACATAGGTTCTCCAGCTAATTTTCCTCCCTTTCTAGTTCATTAACATATTTCCCATAAACTGAATAGGAATTAAAAGAAAAATCAATTTGGTAAAACATTTGTTGCTGGGAGTTTACTTAAGAAAAAACATCTCTTTCCTCTTCTTGAATTCAAATTAGAGTTAGGCCCTCGCTCTTCATGCTCTTCCTATGGCACTTAGAGTATATTATAGCTCATTCCTAGATTATGAACTCTCTGCAAGTAGATTTCTTGCATGTCTATAACTGCCCTTATATTGCCTGGGACAGGATATTCCTAGTACCTTAGGTAATGCTTGACACACATCAGGCATTTACTAAATATAACAGGTATTCTATGTTTGCCAAATCAGGGAACCCTACCACATCATTAACTTTCCTCTTTTTTTTTTTTTTTAAACTAATTGAGAAACAAAACTTAAGAGACTTTTCCAAAATCACATCAGTTTTGTTTTTGAAGGGACCCAACAAATCACACTCCTCATTTCCTTAGTTCTGAACCATTAATGAAGACAAAGGAGTCTAAAAATAGAAGCCAGAATGTTATCTTTATTATTAAGATTGAGTTAAAGAACATGGTCTAGGTTTGTAAGAACCAAGGGCTTCCTAATATAGAACTCTAAAAGTAGATGTTCCTGTCATTCTCAGACAACGGAATTGGAGTGCACATCATGTAAAATATAGAGCATGGAAGAGAAACCAAAATGACTTATTCCTTGGCAACTGGATTGTACACAAAGGAAGAAATAACTGGCATTTTGACACTCAAAAACAAAATAAGCCACTGCATTCTCCTAGACAGTAGTATGCCTGGGAGTTAAGAAAAATCAGGAGTTGCCCTAGTGGAGCTCCCTCTACAGGGAAGAAAATGCAAGGAGCAAGTGTTGCCCAGCCGGCACCTTACCAACCAGCACAGAATGTCTGGCGCTCAGACTCCTCTTCTGACACCAAGACTTCTCTTACTATATTTGCCTTCATAAAATGATTCCGCAGATTTGAGAAAAGGAGTCAACCTGATTTCAGAGGTCTCTCTAGATTTGAATGGTGACTGTTTGGCTTTTATGTTAGTGCAGCAGTGAAGTTTTTAAAGACTTATTATATACAAAGCTCCACATTTGACACATGATAGAAACCACACAGAGAGCACAAAGACCATCTAGTAAGATATCACACACACAGACACAGACACATACACACTCACACAAAATCCAACTTGGAGCATTTCTGACCTGGTGCAAATACAAAAAAAGACTGGAAATGAGGGTTGGGAACAGAGAGAGATTAATAGTGGGGGAAAGGAAATTTTTTCCTAAAAGATTTTCAGCTGCATTAGTGCAGCTACTTGCTATTTTCAGAAATAAGGAACAAGAAAATTTGTTCTCTGGGTTGTCAAATGATCCTTCCAATTAGCCCTGAGTGCAATTGTAAGGAACTATTGCCTACCACCACTGGTGTGCTGGTCAGTTTTAACAACGGGCTCTTCGAGCCCTGATTTGTAACGTCTGCTGATTTCTAGCATTCACTGATTTCAGTGGTGTAAATATTCTAACCATAGTCCATTTCAAGCTCCTGCAGGACATCAACAGCACACAAAATTCCTGAATATTTAACACTCGGTTCTCACCAGTCAGCGCAGCCTTGGTCCAGAAAGATGCCTAGAGAAGAAAAACTCCACTGGAAAGGGTACAGATGGCCAGTGGAGGGACTCAGCTCTGTAATGTAGCAGGTGAAACAAGACTCTTGGGAGCCCACAGAGTTATCCAGGGAAACACACGAGGGCTTGGCTTGGGAAAGACACTGCATTCTGGCACACTCAAGAACAGTTGAAGAATAGGTTTAGGCTCAAGCTGAGGAGTAATCTTACAGCTTTTCCATCATTTTCTAATTCCAGATACTGGAAATAGGAAATGATTTAAACAAATTAACAAGTAGAAAGAGCTATACCAAGAAGAGACATTCTACCTCGATAATAGCAATACTGATCTCAGCTACGATTCTAACGCTGCTAACGAGAACTTCTAGTTTTTACTTGTCAACAACCACTGGTTACTGGATGCTAAGACTGACAGAAATAAGGAACAGCCAAGGTAATTAGTAGAAATAATACACTGAACATTTCAACTGACCTCATGCTGAGAATGATAAAACTCATAATTTATAGCCAGTGTGTGTAAAAGGATGAAATGCAAGCATTTTCCATACATAAAAGGCTTATATATGCACAGAGGCACAGGATGAAACTTTAATTTTAATAGTGGGGGCTTTTTTGGGTTCTAATTAAACCAATTGTGGATCTCTTTGTGGGTGCACAGTGACTTTTCTTAGGTAGTTAATTAGAGACGGTGTCTAACTGAGCACAATGGAAACGTGAAAAGGTAAATTAAGATTGAAAAAAACCTCTGATGACAGAAGAGATTACAAATGCTATTAAAGATTGAGCAGTAGGAGGGGGTAATGGAATGCAAACTTTTTACAGTTCTTGGATATTTGCATACTAGATTCCTATTGTTTATACCTGGAAATATGGGGAAGAATACAGAAGGCAGAGGAGGAGAAGGCTGTTGCCGCCTTGTGATTTGATATTATCTTTCCTCAACAGTAATGAATTGCTCTTTCATTCTCTCGTGTTTAAAACTTGATCAATAAAGTCCTCTTAATTTGGAAAATCTTTAGATTATTCCACCCTTGCGAATGCCCACCTTGCATCTTTTGCAGGTGGACCTTTTAAATCTGAACTCCTCTGAGAGGTCCTGTACCACTACGAGGATTTATTTATTGTAGAGGCTTTTCAAAAGGTGGTTAGACTTGCAAGGTTTTCAGGTGACAGGTCACACCCATAAAGCCTGGGCTTTGGAGCTGGACTGATGAGTTCAGATTATAGCGCTGCTTTGGCTGCCTGTAGGAGCTAGAGCAAGTGATCTAATCTCTGAATTTTCATCCCCCACCCCCACTTTGTAACTTGATAGTAATATGTTGCAATGTAATCCTTGTGACTTAATAGTAGATAGTTTTTGTTTAATCATGTGTCTAGCCCAGTGCCAAGACCAGAACAATTGCTCAACAATCATTGAGTATCCACCCTTAACTTTTCAAAATCTATTTTCCTAATATCTAGTACTACTTCACCTAAAACTAGGTTTAATTCTGTAACTACATGTTCTTTAACAACTGTTAGCAATGTTTTAATGATCTATGGCTCCGTATCAATTAGAAGCAAATCTAAGGCAGATGTGAAAAATGTATCTGAATCCGCTCCCCTCCCTCAACAAAGAGTGTTTGGTGGGGAACATTGGTCGGGGGGGATTTTGCAAAGGCAAATCCTCTCCCACTACTGATCTAGAACATCAGCTGTACTGGTTGTTTTCATCTCTCGGAGTAAAAAACAAATCACCAACTAAGCAAGGTAATAATTTATCAGATATTTTGTTTGAGGCAGAATGGGGCTTCAACACATGTCTGAATGTTGGCATCTTTCCACTGATAATACAGTTGAGATTTTACATTAGAACAGAATCACATTACACCTAAAATGTATAGGATTTTTTTCAACCTTATGGCTTTCTCTATTTTTATTATTATTCAAATAGGTCTAGGAGGGCTCTATCTTCAGATTTATTCTAGAAAATTTTGTATTTTCTTTTTTTACATCCCTTTTTCCTGTTTATTTCATTTACTTCTTAGGCAATGTTTTATTTAAATGTTTATAGGTTATCTGTCCCAACTTCAAGAATCAGTGGTACCCCCTTTATGAGAATATTTACCTGTCAAACTTAAAGCACACTTTGAGGGGTGCCTGGGTGGCTCAGTCATTGACCATCTGCCTTCAGCTCAGGTCATGATCTCAGTGTCCTGGGATTGAGCCCCGCATCAGGCTCCCTCCTCCGAGGGAAGCCTGCTTCTCTCTCTCCCACTCTACCTCCTTCTGTTCCCTCTCTAGCTGTGTCTCTGTCAAATAAATAATTAAAATCTTAAAATTAAAAAAATAAAGCACATCTTGTATCTTCTATTGTATATTGACATAACACCTATTTGAACCTCTTGGTGCAGCTCTTTTTTCATTCCTTTTTTTATTCTTCTGTGAAACACTACTCAGTCCTTTATTAATTCATGATATAACCAATGTCAACCACACAGCAAGTTTCCCAAATTTACCTACTTCTCTTTCTTCATTAATGCCATCCCCTCAAATTCCAGTTTATAAAATTATTTCACTTAGAACTAAATCTATTTCTAATTCTATTGTTTGGTACCCTACGTGAGGGGGCAGATCTACCACATTCTCACGTCTTAAACCCTCTTGTTTATTTTCCAAAGTCACAGCATAAAAATCAACAAAAAGCGAAATTATAGTACAGCCTGCCTCCTCCTAACCTTTAGCTTTTAACAGGACTTCTGACTTGCCAAAGGAATCAGTGAGAAAAGTTCTCACAGTATCATTTAATCAGTCAAACTGGCCAGTAGCCCGTGAGTTTTATAAATTTCACTGGGCTCTCCAGCAAATCTCCGATATCTACTCAAGAAATACCCCACTCACCTTTCAACAAGTCGTTTCAAAACTGGATGCAGCGACCTTGTGTGCCTCCGCAGGAAAGAGATCTGCTGAGGTCTGTCCCTGTTCGTTACATTTGCAGGCGCCTGTGAAAGTTCCTTATTAGTCTGATTCTTAAGAACAGACTGGCTCAGAGTCTTCCTCCTTCCCCTCAGCCTTATTCTTCCATCCAAAAGCCAGTGAAGACACTGTTCTTCATTCTCTACCACCCTTGCAGAGGATGTGGGTTTCTTTTAGGCCTAGCTTTAGTTGGAGGACTTACTCTGGCTTATCTGAAGGTAGCTAGCGCTTACTCGCAAGTAACTTACAGCACAGAAGATGGCTCTCCTTCCTTCAACCCGCTTACCCAGCAGCCAGACTTACATTTATAACGTGTTTAATTGTCGCCCACCTGAGGCAGAAATCCCACGAGCCTCTAGCTCATTAGAAGACTGGCCCCAGTTGTGTACAATCAGTTGTGCATATCACTTCAATTTTTGCATGAAAGATGGAACAGAAATATATTTAAGTCCCCCGTCCTCACACATATCAAGAAAATCACATCGCGTACATTTTTAAAGCGTATAATGGTAGCCAAACACTGGATCGGTTCACTGAGGAAAACAGGGAATTTACCTTTAAAGACTGGTCTCTTAAAAATAGATAAGATGTTGAGCTATGCAGTTTATCACTGGCACACAGCCTGGAACCTAAAACAGATAATGTTGCAAACAAGTAACACTTCATTAAAAATTGAAAATATATTACTCGCATCAGTAGTATGCTCCTTTCAGCTTCCTACACTGGGTGTGTAATCTCCATGACAGTGATCCCAAAGAAGGAGGCTAGGGTGCATTTTGCCGACCAGGAAATTACATGAGCTTCTGATGATATTTTTCCTGCAAATGGTTTATAAGAGAACAATAGCCAGGAATTTGAAGCAATGGTTTGGAAAGGGCATTTAAGGCTCTGAGGACAGCCAGACTAGCAATCTCAGACACCTGACTTGCACAAGTTACTAGTCTGAATTGGGTTTTAAGTGAAGATTTCTGTTACTGGACATCCACTGCCAGAGATGTGCTTTTCCTGTGTGCTTTTCCAGGCTCGTGTTTTGGGGTTTATATCTGGCATGAGTCACTCTGAAATGAGCCAGAAAGAGTGCTGCAAAGAGAGAGACTTGTACTATGAGCTCAACAGCAAAATAAAAACAATAGCAGTGTCTCAGGGCTGTTTTCTTAGAGATTTATTGGGCCTTATTAAATTTGGAAGCAGTCAAGAAGAATACAACAGCTGTTGTGAATCTCAAACAAAAGCAAAACAGCCTCTTCTCTGTTTTCCTCCTATGTAGCATCCCTGTAAGCCGGTAAACTGTCTGGGCAGGATCGGTCTTACTTATGCTTACCAAGTGGAAAACAGTGTTTACATACACAATGTGATACAAGTAAGAATTATCCAAGAGATTTGTTTTGATTTACTTCTCAATTCAGAGCATTTAAGAATAGCTTATATAAAGTAAAACTAAATTAAAAATGAATAAAAAATAAGAAAGAATAAATTAAATAAATAAAAATAAAAAACAAAAAGCTTTACAGAACGTGACTTCCACAAAGCCAAAAGACTTTGGAGTTGTTTTCTTTGCTATCTCTGTTCTTCTCCACACACCTAAATCTTCACTAAGCAATTCTAAGAACTGATTTAAAAGTATAATTGTGGGGCGCCTAGGTGGCTCAGCGGGTTAAGCCACTGCCTTCAGCTCAGGTCATAATCCCAGAGTCCGGCATCAGGCTCTCTCCTCAGTGGGGAGCCTGCTTCTCCCCCTCTCCCTCTCTCTCTGCCTGCCTCTCTGCCTACTTGTGATCTCTGTCTGTCAAATAAATAAATAAAATCTTTAAAAGTGTAATTGTGATATACAGAAACAGATATTGGTATTAATTTGAACTTAGGCCTCAGGAAAACTGGAAACGCTAAAGCAAGCTCCCAGTTAACCTATTTGAGAGCAAAGGTCTGGGTGCAATCCGGATTTTGAAACAGTAAAACAAAACAACAAACAAAAACATCACAATGCAAACTTTTGTTTTGGGTATTTACCTATATAAGGAGTTCCCAGCATGTGACCTCATGGTAGGGTGGGGAAGGAGAATCACCGGGGATTTTAGGGGAAATTGTTCTTAATTATATCAGCATAATATTAGCTAATAAGGAATAGTGTTTTTTCAGTAACAAATTTGAGTTTAGCCTAAATATGAGAAAAATGAGTTTACTTGCTACACCAAGCATTTACAAATGAAGGGTTGAGATGACTTAACAGATAATTAACAGTTACAAGAAGAACTTCACCACAAGAATTAGTATTCTGGGTCAGCACGTGAGGCTCACTACTCGCTTTGATGGAAAAGTAATCAGGGAGGTGCCTTCAGTTTGAGGTCTTAACAAATAAAGAGTTTTTAGGAGAAGATGGATTGAAATCTTAGGTCTGAGTTTCTTTTGATGCAATCCTGTGGCTATCAGCTTTATGAGCCAACATCCACTCAGAAGACAAAAGTCAGACTTGTTATTTGAACTGCGAGATTTACCATAAAGAATGTTTAGCTCAGGGCACCTGGGTGGCTCAGTGGGTTAAAGCCTCTGCCTTCAGCTCAGGTCATGATTCCAGGGTCCTAGGATCGAGTCCCACATTGGACTCTCTGCTCAGCACTGAGCCTGCTTCCTCCTCTCTCTCTCTCTCTCTCTCTCTGCCTGCCTCTCTGCCTACTTGTGATCTCTGTCAAAGAAATAAATAAAATCTTAAAAAAAAAAAAAAAAAAAAGAATGTGTAGTTCAGGTATTGGAAAACTCCAAAATCAAAGAGGGAATATGAAGGCATCAAGGAGATAGTAACAGCAGGAGCAGCTACTACCCCTAGGTTAGGGAGGGAAGAAATGGGGTTAAAATTTGTGTTAAAAGTTAGAAACTTGGAGATTGAGGGAGAAAGACAACTATCATATGATCTCCCTGATATGAGAAAGTGGAGAAGCAACATGGAGGGTTAAGGGGGTAGGAGAAGAATAAATAAAACAAGATGGGTTCGGGAGGGAGACAAACCATAAGTGACTCTTAATCTCACAAAACAAAGTGAGGGTTGCTGGGGGGAGGGGTGTCGGGAGAGGGGGATGGGGTTATGGACATTGGGGAGGGTATGTGCTATGGTGAGTTCTGTGAAGTGTGTAAACCTGGTGATTCACAGACCTATGCCCCTGGGGATAAAAATGCATTATATGTTTATAAAAAAATTTTAAAAAATTTTAAATTAAAAAGAAAGAAAGAAAGAAACTTGGAGATTGAGAGGCACCAGAGAGGGTGGGCTTGCTGAGTCTCTGGGGATGCTGGGTCTCTGGCCAGCTGGTATCAGGTCAAAGAAGAGACTCTGTAGCCAGAACCCAGACTTTCGGAAGGAGGAACCTGTCAGCTAGTGATGCTATCTCTGACAAGGTTCGGTGAGGCTGGTTTGGGGAAGTGTCAGAGAAATAGCAGACTGAAACACCTGTTGCTATTAGGAAAAAAATATATTGCTTCTAGAGTGAGGAAGCATTGTTAGGATAACAATGACAGGTGCAAAACATAAAATCAGGAATAGAAAATATATATGGGGTGGGGGGAAATATATGGGAAGGAGCCTGTCCCTTCTGCTCCACCCAGGCTCCTGGTCTCTCTCTAGTGCCTCCTACAGGCCAAGTGCAGGAGTCAAATGCAGTTTACAAGAACGCAGTTTACAGAATACCAACCCCAGCTTCCCAAAGCTCCCAGTGGCCATGTGGGCCTAACGCTGCCAGACCATAGCTTAGTAACTGACCTGGTCACTGTAACTTGATAGAGATTCACTGAACTGCTTCCCCAAATCAGGTACTTTTTTGAAAACACATATCTTAGATCTCTAACTTGTTCGCCTGCCAGCGGTTCACAGCTTGTATTTTTTACTGATATGATAGAGTAATTCAACACTGAACTTGAAACTGCAGGGGAAAATGTAAGAACATTGCTGATTTGTTCCAGGAAGTGAGTGCATTCACACTCAAATTGTTCATGTGGATTGGGCCAATGTCCACTGGAGACTCCATTCACTTCTACTGCTAAACTTCCCTGTAGTCAATGGAACCATGGTTACTGAAGAAATGCAGAGTTATTTACTGGAAATGCAGTCAAAATTCGGGGAAGATTCACAGTCTTTGAGTATGAATCATGTTTTAAGTTTCCATGATTGCTTCTAGAGTGTGAACCTCTGTGTGTGACTGAATTGTCAAGTATCTGCCATATCATTTCAAGATGATTTTATTCTGCCTGGTAGAATTATGTCTATCAAAAAGACAGAGTATCCTGCAACTTTGAATATAGACAGTGTAAGTACAGAAAATTCCAGAACGATTCTGTAATTGTTGGCTATATAACTATTTTTGGCTCTATAAAAGTGTGTTCTCTTTTAAAAATGATGAAACTAAATCTTATAGCCATCTGCTCATTATCCGACTAAAAAGTAAGGGATGCCCTCAAAATTTTGAGAAAAGTTTATTTTATTAAGTATCGAACAGAATTTTGTTGTAGTTTTACAACTTCAATAACTAGCCTTAGAATTCCTTTTATATATAAAAAGTGAACTGTTTTTGATGAGCTGTTTTTTTGTTTCTGTAAAAAAATCTACATACTATGTATTTACTGTACATAAATAGCCAGAGTGATGGACAAGTTCACAGACAATCCCAAGCCTTTGAGGCTACACGTGTTTCAGAACTCAGAAGTTTTCCAATTTAAAAAAAAAGTAGTATGGCACAGATACTCAAGTACCATTTGAAAATTCACATTAACTAACGTCAGTAGACTACGAATAGTCTCATGTCTATGCATACCAAATCAGGGTTTATTACCATGTAGTACCAGGTGAATTATAAGGAATCTTTTGATTTTTAGAACATGTCAGGTTTTGGAATTATAAATAAAGAGTTGTATTTGTGACTACTGTCAAACAAGATATCTACATGTCTGGAAATTGGTCTATCTAATCGTGTAACCTCTAAATATGACCTGAGAAAGCTTCATAAATGTGATTTTTTAACAAACAGAAAAGACTTTAGCATGTTTATATGCAAAAGAAGAGAAATTGAGATTCAAAATTCAAGGGGTAGAAGTAATAGATGTCATAAGAAAATGAAAAATAAAAATAGAGAGATCCTTTTGCTTCTTTCACTTAAACCATCATCTGCTGAGTGACTTCTGTATGCCAGAATTGTGCCAGATATGGAAAATCCAAAGACAAATAAGCCCCAGTTCCTGCCATCCAGAGGCCTCCAATAAAGTATGAAATTCAATAAAGTATGAAAAATTACCCTAAAAGGAAAATCCATAGATGTACAGTAGAACAAAAAAGATGAAATAATTGATTCTTTTCAGAAGAAAGAGTCAAAATATTTCATTGATAGATGATACTTGAAAAATAAATAATTATTTCTCAGGTTGGATGTGGGAGAACTGAAGGGAAGAAGATTACTTTTAGATAAGAAGAGTTAGTGAACTGTTAGTGCAGTTAGTGCACATGGTTGTGAGACTATCATGAGAAATGTAGTCAACAGCATAGATAGAGTCCTCGATATCAATGCAAAACACTTTTGAGAGCCTACTGTATGGTCTACTTACACTGTACAATATGGTAGTCAGTGGGCATTTGTGGCTATGGCATACTTGAAATGTGACTTTTGGATAAGTAACTGAATTTTTAATTTTATTTAAATTTTTTTTAAATGTGTTTATTACTTTACTTATAATAACCATAATAAACCCATTATATATTCACAAACTACATATCTGTTATAAAAATAGCAGTATTTTCCAAACTACTTTGGGATATCCCACCCTGAGATCATTTTTACTATGCTAGTAGACCCATTTTCTGGTTGAAAAAAAAAAAAAAGTGGAGGGCATCTGATGATGGGCCTGAAGTCATTTCAGTTCAACAAGGATGGTAGTTAGAAAGAAAACTGGACACATAGCTTAGAAAATTTAGGACACCTGGAACACATGAAGGCAATTAAAACTGACAAAGACAAACTACATACCGTAACTATCTCTCACCATATCTAATCCCAAACTGAAGGAGGAGCTCCAGCACATCCTCGTCGAAGAGATGAACCAGACTTTGTGAGTTTCAGTAGCACATGGAAACTTGCACCTACCTGGAGAGACATGATCAGCCAATTTCTTTTTTTAATTTATGAAATATCTATTAATAGGTACAGAATTGATAGGCCATAAGGTAAAAACATTTTAGACTTTGCAGGTCATGTGGTTTGTAGTCACCTAGCTCTGTCATTGTAGCATGAAAATAGCAGAAGACAATATATAAACAAGTGTGTCTGGGTTCTAATACAAGTTTATTTACCAAAACAGTTGGCATACTGAATCTGGCCTGTGGGCCACAATATGCCAACCATGCTTTGGAGTATAATCATAACTATTTTACATTCATATTCCAAATCCCACACAGATTCATCTAGTGGTCAGCACTAAACTTAAAACCTACAGAGAAAAGATGTCTAGGATATAGAGTTCCACATTAGGTATGTTGACAGTACAAAATCACCAACCCATGTTCTCAAACTGTCTGCAATTATCCTGAGTTACTCCTATAATGGGGGGGGGGGGGACCAATAACTCATCAACACTATAAAAATATACCTGTGGTATATAGATAGACACTATTCATGTCTTTACGGCCCAGGGGAGTTTGGTAAATGCAAAGGAGAGGGCATGTGCCTGGCAGCATCACGGAACTTTTCATAAGGAATGTCATAAGAGTGGTGAACTCTTCAAAGGACTCTGCCTTTCACAGGATAATTCCCATTGGGATAAACAATTCAAATGGGAATCCTTAATTCAAAGGTTTTTGGAGAGGGACGCCTGGGTGGCTCAGTTGGTTAAGCAGCTGCCTTCGGCTCAGGTCATGATCCCAGCGTCCTGGGATCGAGTCCCACATCGGGCTCCTTGCTCCGCAGGGAGCCTGCTTCTCCCTCTGACTCTGCCTTCCACTCTGTCTGCCTGTGCTCGCTCTCACTCTCTCTCTCTCACAAATAAATAAATAAAATCTTTAAAAAAAAAAAAAAGGTTTTTGGAGAATGATATTTTACCTCATTCTGTCCCATATAATGTGTATAGTTCAGTGTTTTAAAAAAATAATTTTTTAGTAGCACAACACTTTCTTTAGATGAAATCTTAATCAGAGGTGGGAATTAATAAAACATAAAGGGGGGCTTCTATGGGGAACTGTAAAGAAATAAAGAGATTAAAGTTGAACACCACCAGTTGAAACCATGCTAGAGATGGGGGAGTATTTGCATTACAAAGGTGGCTATTCACTATAGGCCTTACCGATTTTATTTTTTATATAAGTAGAATTTTAATACATTAAGGTACATCTATGTGTTATTATGAGCACTCCTCTCAGACTATCCTGTATACTGGCTGTATACTTGTATATGGGAAGCTCAAACTCATGACTCCGAGATCAAGAGCCACACACTCTTCCAAATGAGTCCGCCAGGTGCCCCCATAGTTATTCTTAACCCTAATATTATCCTTTGGTCTGATAACTCAAGCTACCTTAATATCCTGGGACATCAAGATAAAGATATTCCCACAGCCAGGTTTTCATTAATACTCTCCAAAATGGGGGCAATTTTAATGATATGTCTAAAAAACTATTATTTCCTGTAATCTCTAGGCATGAGGGGTATATCAACAACACTGCTGAAGGAAGAACCATCCTTAAAAAAAAATTCAGATATTGTTACAGAACACAGATCACCTTCTGAAAAAGCACCTAAAGATCTGAAAAGTCTCTCTCTGTATCCTCTAAACACCCAGTAGATCTGCAAGACAATTTGTTTGATTGACAAGAGAGAACTATTTCAAATGCCAGTGGGTAGCCTTCCAGCAAACAAGACTACAACAAGAATGTTTTCCCCCTACTGCTAATGGCTAATCCTGGCACTGAGCCTTTGGCTGCTGCTTCCCAACATGGGTATCCTTTTAGTAAATGTGCCTGCCACAGCTTGCCTCAAACGGATATGGTGTCAAAATGCAGAGAAAAGAAATGAGTTTAAGAAAGAGAAAACTGGTCTCTATTAGCCTCATATCCATTAGGGTGCAGGGTAGAGTCAGCTGGAAGGGCAAACAGGCATTTGCCCAGACAGAAAGTCCGTTTGTTCACTATGATAACATACAAGCTTCTGAAGACGAGATACCCTAATGCTCTAAGCCCCATCCATGTTTAAGTATAGAGTGCAATTCTCTTTTATTAGTACTTTTTTCTTTGTGGGCTTTTGATCTTAAGATGGAAATACTCGGGGTGCCTGGGTGGCTCAGTGGTTTAAGCCTCTGCCTTCAGCTCAGGTCATGATCTCAGGGTCCTGGGATCGAGCCCCACATCGGGCTCTCTGCTCAGCGGGGAGCCTGCTTCCCCCTCTCTCTCTGCCTGCCTCTCTGCCTACTTGTGATCTCTCTCTGTCTATCAAATAAATAAATAAAATCTTAAAAAAAAAAAAAAGAATGGAAATACTCAGAAATCAAGGGCAACAAAATAGCCTAACCAACATGGAGCTTATATAGCAGTCCATACCCTAAGATGAGAGCACAGTTGACAACAGAAATCCACATGAGCAAGCAGAGCTTGGAGAAAAATGCCCTGCATCGTGATTCCACAGCATTTGGACAAAGATTGCCTTTGGTCTCATGATCACAGCTGCTATTTGAAAACCCTGGTGCAGTTCTTGACTGTGTCTCCTAAGCTTAGAGTCATCTCAAAGCCTTTCCTCAAAGATAAATAGAAAGCGTTATTAACCACCATCCAGAATGATAGTGTAAGGCAACCAAGAACATGATAAGGACTACCTAAGTCCCTGGTCTCAAAAGGCCAGTGTTCTAAAAAGAGGCTTTGCAATATTTTCTGCATAAATTAGTGACACAATGAGTATAAGATTAAAATTGGGTCAAATCTAACCAATACTAATCAGGTAAAACTAATACATGGTCATAAAAATTGGAAAAATAAATATGCTTCTTTATGATTTCAAATATCTGCAAGAAATGGTTAAATGATCTCGGGAAGGAATATTAACTTTTAAAAATAATATATGTCAGATGTTTTCAAAGGTTAGAAAATTGGTACTTGTCATACCAGAACAGGTAGGAAAATCAGAAATATGCACACCATCCAAAAGCACTATATTATGTGACTCTGGCATTCTTCCACCTAATGTATAATTAAATTACATTAGGCATTTATTGAAGCCCACTATGTACCCAGCATTGAACTAGATGCTAGAAATAGAAATACAAGTGACATTTATTTCTTGCTTTCAAAGTGGAGCTCATAATTTAATGGAGGAGATAGAACTCATTGAAGATTGAATACAAAGATGAAATTCCTGTTCGGTTGGGCTCACTTGACCCTACTATGGAAAACCCATCTTCCTTATTAGGCCACTTTGGTACTAAAGTCTTAAAAACATCATGTGATAAGTTATAAACAAAACAGTATGAACCAAATACTCTGGAAATGTTCCAAATGACATGGAAAGGTTTCACCAAGGTCAGAACAACTGAGCAGGGCCTCAATCAGTGAAGAGCATTTACTCAGCTAAGAAGGAAAGAAGGAAAGGGGAGATTGGGTCAGCATGATCTATGGAGATTTGAGAGTATGTCACATCTGAAGAAAGAGAGCCCATTGTGAACAGCAGCTGGGGATATATAATAGAGATGGGGAAGTGGGAAGTAAATAAAGAATTGCAATTAGAGCATAAAGTAGCTAAATAATCTTTGACCTAATAGGTTTCAGTGATGTAATAAATCTATCTTCTGAACTTTATGTTTTTAAATTTGACAATGACAGAGCTCTTGATTTTATTTAGAGACCTTGTTTTCCTAAATGCCTCCATGTTATATCCATTTCACAATAAAACAAACCATAAAGGATAAATTCATAGCTACTCATCCTGACCAATGCATCAATAATTCTTTAACATAGAGTTCAGTAATTATATGTTTTAAAAAAAAAAAAAACAGTAAGAATTTGAAGATAAAAGTTCATGGACCTTTGCAGTGTATTTCTATCTGGAAGGTTAAAACAAGGCAAGTGTTAGGTGGAAGGGACTTAGAGTAAGAGAACAATAGTGAGGGGTGCCTGGGTGGCTCAGGTGGTTGAGCTGCTGACTCTTGATTTCAGATCACGTCAAGATCTCCGGGTCCTGGGATGTAGCCCCATGCCTGGCTCCATGCTCTGCTCTCTCTCTTTTTGTCCCTCTCACTCACACACTCTCTCTCTCTCTAATAATAAATAAATAAATAAATCTTTTAAAAAAAATAGTGAAAATGGAAAAAAAGAGATGAATCAGAGTGGTGCTTTAAAGTAAGAATCAAAATTAGTATAAAGAGAAGTAGATGCCCTACACTACAAATTCTGGGAGAACAGAACTCCCTCCTGCTACTGGGCAAGCTAAGACAAAGTGAGACAGTCGTCTGCATGAGCAGTCCTCACCTCCTTCGCCACCCTTCTGTGTTTGACTCCGTTGGCACATGACAACCTCTCTCTGGCTGGCTTCTTGTTAGATTCTGCCACTCTGAGGTACTGGTGGATATTGGAAGATGAAAAAGAGGGGAAATAAATCTTTTTTTTCTTTCAAGACTTCCTTTCAAGAGCACCTTTCGGCACTTCTGGGACCCACAGAGTAGAGTCTCTTCCTCGGTCCTGGTTCCAGTGTTCACATCCTCTCAGCAGTCCTAAAACCTGACTGCCTAGGACATCCTTAGCATCACTGGTCCTGGCTTCTCAACAATTGCTCCATGGTTCAAGCACTGACTAGGTTCAAGCACTTCTTTGGGTGCCAGGCCTGTTTCGTACACAAAGTCATAAGGTAGAGAAGTGTCCCTGACCTCTAAGAACACACCCCCTCTTCTCCTTTGTTTCCCAGACTTAAGGACATAAGCTTCATTCTGCATTCATCTCTGGATTACATCAGCTTCCGTTTTTTGTTCTCTTAACTCCTCAACACATTTGTAACCAGTCACCTAAGTCACCTCTGTTTGAAAAACAAAGCACTTTACTGACTAGACCCTAAATTATTCAATCCTTGTTAGCAACAGTCAGCCCACAAAACAGATTCACCAAGATTAAATTCTTAGAGTGAGTTCCTGAGCTATGTGACTTTAAATGCAGAGATGTCATAAATCCCACAGGAAAACAGGATTCTTATAATCTATGGCATGCTTTGGATTCATGATTTCTTAAATTAACGACTGAGATTATTTGAGATCAATTGCCTATAGAAGGCAATAATTTGGGAGAACAGTTGGGTGTTACATTGAGTTTATGGTAGAAATGATTTTACATACTATGGGGTGAAGTGTCTGCTTTTGGAGAGTTTACAGAAATAAAATCATAATCACAGGGCTTTAAACTCCTAGAACAAGACATCATCAAAAAGTATCCCTGAAAAAAATCACTTATTTTTTTCAGTGCCAGGCAGATAATGGATTATTTATTATTATTATTATTATTATTATTATTATTATTATTATTATAACCACTAATCTCTTGCTGAAGATAGGGTAACAAATTTACCCAGGCAGTTGCCTTGTAAGAGGGTAACTGTTCTCCTTAAGATAAGGAGAACACCCATCATTATCTCTATATCCCTAACTGGAATCTTTTTGCATATACCCCAATGGGAGCAAATACAAAACCTAACCCAGGAAAAAAGAAACACCAAAATAGTTACAACATTTCTCTAATTCTTATCAGCAGATACCTGGAGAATATGGAGGAAATAAATTCCAAGGGTGGTAAGCCAAAGAATAGAATATAATAATGCATGGAACCAGATTTTTTACTCTGGATACACTTATCTGAGATACTGAAATTAATGGGTTAATTTGAACAACTAGAAATGTTCTGATAGTTGGCTTTGTTAGTTTACTAAACCAGGACTCAGTGGGTAACCTGTATTCAATATTTAGATGAAAAAATTTCCCTAGCATAGAGAAAAGAATCCATAAACCTAGACAGATGGAAATGTTAGCATGGATTTACTATATATGATCCATCACATTTCCTCCCTATTTCTCAAGGGGTCCCAAAAGACATTCATTTTCTTAAGCATTAAAAAAATGCTTTATTTTGGAGAGAACCAAATCATGTAAAAGCTCTGTGTGTCTGTCCTCTGAAGACTAAAGATGATAATGTTGAGAGATACCCCACTGACCCAAGTTTCCTGATTTCAATGGGAAACAAGAACTAAAGAGACAGAGGCCAAATAACAGAGAAAAGATGAGTTTACTTTAATGAAATGGGCAGAAGGAAACAATGACAATCAGACAGAAATCCCTGTTTGGATAGAAATATTTGGTGGTAGTTAAAGAACTATGGTGTTCTTAGGAATGAAATAAGTAGATTTAGTAACTAATCTATATATCTAAAAACAACTCTAGGAATCCAAAATGCCACTGTGGTACCATTTGTCAAAGTAGGAATTTATGAAGCTAGATAATATACAGAATTTGGACCTAGATTTGCCTTATAATATGTTCAGATACTCATGGTTATTTCTTCAGCTCTAGAATATATAACTGAAATAGATCAGTAGAATTTTCACATTGACTCCCTGACCCCTGGAGCGAGACACCCCAGAATATTAAAACAAAAGCAATACCTTATTTTCATGGAAATTGACAAAATTATTGTTATCATTGAAACCTTAAAAACATTTTTTTTCTTTTTTTCCTCCGTCCTGCTGTGTGTGGCTGACTGTTTCTGGCCATGTCTTCTCACAAGACTTTCCGAATCAAGTGATTCCCGGCCAAGAAACAAAAGCAGAATCATCCCATTCCCCAGTGGATTTGGATGAAAACTGGTAGTAAAATCAGGTACAACTCCAAGAGGAGGCACTGGAGAAGAACGAAGCAGGGCCTATAAGGCATCACATGTCATGAAATGACATACCTAACTGGCAGCATGTATTTAATTAAACTGTGTGAAGATCATGTGTTCTATCCTATCACTCTGTAAATATCCTTCCTACCTGGCCAACAGACATGTTTTATTTATTTTTTTATTTTTTTAATTTTATTTATTTATTTGACAGAGAGAGAGATCACAAATAGGCAGAGAGAGAGATGAGGAGAAGCAGGCTCCCTGCTGAGCAGAGAGCCCAAAGTGGGACTCGATCCCAGGCCCCTGGGATCATGACCTGAGCCGCAGGCAGAGGCTTAACCCACTGAGCCACCCAGGTGCCCCACAGACATGTTTTATTAGGGAAATGATTTTTCTGCTACTATGCCTTTGCACCAATAGGTTGGTTTGGTATTAAATTTGAGAACTTTTAGTGCTAAAAAAACAACAAACAAACAAACAAACAAAATGAACAAAATAAAAAACCTTGAAAAATATTACAGTGAGGGAAGCCTGGGTGGCTCAGTTGGTTAAGCAGCTGCCTTCAGCTCGGGTCACGATCCCAGCATCCTGGGATCGAGTCTCACATCGGATTCCTTGCTTGGCAGGGAGCCCGCTTCTCCCTCTGCCTCCATCTGCCAGTACTCGTGCACTCTCTCTCTCTCTCTCTCTCTGACAAATAAATAAATAAATAAATAAAATCTTTTAAAAAAAAGAAATATTATAGTGATGATATCTACCAACTTCCAGTATTCACATATGTACAAGGGACAGGTGGATGTTGAAGAATAACTATAGATTATGATAGATTTGATTATGTGCTGGTTCTAAGTGCATCTCATGATCTATATGTAGGATCTTCAGATATGGTCTAGATGTGAAGCAAATCAATTCAGAAATTAACTGTGTTATTTCCTCTATACCAATTATAAAGAATTGGAATATAAAGAACCAGAGCAATTTTCTTTTACCAGGAAGGGTCAGCAACATACCTTCATTTTGGGGTTATATCGACTCTCTTGCTCTTTGTAAGCTAGTCTTCAAAGACCTTGATCATCTTGACATCCCACAGATATGTTAGTGAACTAAATGATATCTAAATAACTTTTATTTTTTAATTTCTTTAAAGATTTTATTTATTTATTTGAGGGAGAGCATGTGTGCATGCAGGAGCAAGGCTGGGGGAAGCAAAGGGGCAGGGAGAATGACAGACAGACTGTGCTGAGCTCAGAGCCTGAGATCGTGACCTGAATCTGGAGCTTAAACAACTGAGCCACCCAGGTGAACCTCTGACTAACTTTTAAAATGCAATTGCACATATATTGTATTCTTTGGAGCTGTTGAAATAGCATTCATAATCTATTCTTCAAAGGTATTGTAGAAAGAAAAGCTACACAAGGTAATAAACTGACAATGTTCACTATTTCCTCCATGAAAATTAATCTAATTTTTTATATCTCTTTACTGGTTACTTTTTGTAAATTATACCTTCTTATAAAATTATTGTTTCATTCATTTGTATCTTTTTCTTTTTTAAACCACTAGCATGGGCTAAGAGGTAAGTTTAGCCATCTATTACATGTTTATTTCTCTATCTTATAGTTTTTGTTTTATGAAGTTGAGACATTTGGCTCATAGATATTCAACACTATTATATTTTTATTGTGAATGACTCTTTTTAACATTACAGAGTGTTCTTTGTCACAGTTAATGCTTTTTGGCCAGAATTCTGCCTTGACTAATATCTTATGACTCCAGCTTTGCTTTTGTCTTGTATAATTTGCTTTCCTTTTATTTTCAGTCCTTCTAAATTACTTCTTTTAGTTATTTATCATGTATACTATGATACTGTGATTTATAAGAAATATATATTTGGTCTTTGTCCATGGTTTCCGACTCAAAGCTCTTAAAACGCCTAGAATTTCCTGTGATAAGAGCAATAAAGGTGTCTTTTGTTTTGTTAATGAGGTGACTTGGAAAGCCCTTAGGTAACTTAAGGATGGGGAGCTGGTTGCCAGGAGAATCATTCATGTGATCAGAGGGTTAGAACTTTCAGTACCACCACCCCCATCTCTGGGGAGTAGAGAGGGGCTGGAGATTGAGTTCATTCATCAATGGCCAATGACTTAATCATGCCTATGTAATGAAGCCTCAGTAAAAAAAAACAGAAGGAGAGCATTCAGAGAGCTTCCAGGTTGGTAAACACATGGAGATCTGGGAAGAGTGGCACACCTGGAGAGGGCATAGAAACTCTGAATCCTTTTTCCATATCTTGCCTTTGCAACTCTTTCATCTGCCTATTCCTGGATTATATCCTTTTATAATAAACCAGTGATCTAGTAAGCAAAATGTTTCTCTTTGTTTTGTGAGTTGCTCCAGCAAAGTAATCAAACTCAAGGAGGGGGTCTTTAAAACCTTCAATCTGTAGCTAATAGGTCAGAAACACAGGTGGCAACCTGGACTTGCAATTGGCATTTGGCAGGGGTGGATGGGGCAACCTTGTAGGATGACCCCTTAACCTTTGGGATCTAATGCTATCTTTGAGTAGATAGTGTTGAAATTGAGTTAAATTGTATGACACTCAGCTGGTATTGGAAAATTGCTTGTTCGTGTGGGGAAAGTCCACACACACACACCCCCCTATACAAACACACATGTTGGAATTGGTGACCAGAATCTTTAATGTATAGAGAGTGTGTGTTTATATATATTTGTATAAAGTATTCTGCTTTCTTGAAAAATTTTTCTGAAACTATGTGAGTTATGTTCATTTATATTTATTGATAGTTCTGATCTTATTTCTATTATATAATTTAATGTTGTTGATCTTTTATAGATTTTTAAAGACACTTAATATCCTGGTCTCCTTTCTTATTTTTTATGTGTAGTTCTTCTGGTAGTGAAGGAGGTTTGCCTTTTCGTTTTAATCATTGTTTCATAATTATGACTTTATATCATGTCATTACTTATCTATGTCTTTTGACATAATTATCCCTACTTTGAATAATGATAAAATAGTGTTCCATTTTATTTCTTCTTCTCTACTTCCTAATTTAAGTTGATAATATTAACTGTAACAATATTTATGTTTATATTTTTAAATACGTCTATAATTACATTACTGGTTTTTGAGCTCTGAAGGATTTAACTCCTATCTAACAGAGCACCTTTGTTTTTTTGTTTTGTTTTGTTTTGTTTTGTTTTAAAGATTTTATTTATTTGACAGACAGAGATCACAGGTAGGCAGAGAGGCAGGCAGAGAGAGAGGAGGAAGCAGGCTCCATGAGGGGCTCGATCACAGGTAGGCAGAGAGGCAGGCAGAGAGAGAGAGGAGGAAGCAGGCTCCATGTGGGGCTCGATGGGATTGACCTGAGCCGAAGGCAGAGGCTTTAACCCACTGAGCCTCCCAGGCGCCCCTAACAGAGCACCTTTGTAATCAGTGATCTTATCTTTCGTGTTGTTTCCTCCTCCTTTCCAATTTTAGTTAGCTGTCTCATTTCTACATATATAGGCATATAACTTTCACATTCTGTTCTGTCACCATAAGCCCCACATTTGTTTGAGTCCTGGTTTTATAGTTACATATGTTCTATACTCAACAAAATAATGTCATGAATTCTTTTGCCACAATTTCCCCAGCTCATCTTTTGGTTTAAATTAATTTTCCAGTGGTTGTTCTCAAGAAAGGCTCATGGGAAAATATTCCTTGGTTTTTTACATATTCAAACTTGTTTATCTGAGGTCTTTATACTTGAAGAACATCTTGGTTGAATAAAAAAAATCCTTGGCTCACGATTTCTTCCCCTGAGTATTTTGTAGCTCTTCCCCTCTGTCTGTCGCTGTGGAGAAATCTATGGATGGATAGATTCTTTTCCCCCTTACAAGTCTCTTGTTCTTTTTATACCACTACCCAAAAGATTCCTTCCTTATCTTTAGAGTCCAAGTAATTTACTTAGCCATGTCCTAATATTGAGTTTTCTGGTCAGGGTTTTTTTCCCCATAAAATGTGCCTTTGCAATGTACAGATTCCAGTGTTGTTTCATTTTGTTTTTTAAATCTCAAGAAAGCTTTTTTGAATAATATCTTGAACTTAATTTCTGTTCCTTTGTTTTGACTTTATTTTTCAGATACTGCAGCTATGCATCATTTAGATATCTATTTCTTGCCTTCTAGAATGTCTTTGGTCCTCTTTGCTCAGTAATTTTGAGAAGATTTTATGTGTATTTTCATGTTTATGAATTATATGTGTCCCCTAATTTTAATGAAGATAGAGAATGTGGGTCTTTTTTTTTCCATTTAAAAAAATTACTGTTAATTTTGAGCAATTTCCAAAGAGAGATGGTGTCTTATGAAACCACGTTTATAAAAGAAGGCCCTCCAAGTATTTAAATTAAAATCAGTAACAATCTATAACCACTGCTATTTAAAGTTTTACTGCAGATCCCGGTACACAGTAAGGAATAAGAAAAATGTCACAAAGATTGAAAAGGAAAAAATAAATGGTCATTACTCACAAATGTATGACTTTTTACATAGAAAACACAAGATAATTTGCTTATAAATTATTAAAATTAATAAAAGTTTAAAGGGAGCTAGAGAAAATACAAATAAATATTCAATTTCATGTCTGTGCCACAAAAACAAACAGTACAAAAATGCAATTCAAAAAATTTACAATAGCAACAAAATATGTAAGGTACCTACAAACAAGTCTTAAAAAATGTACAGAAGGCAAAAACCTATATGGAGAAAATTATAAAACTCTATAGAACAACAGTAAAGAGACCTAAGTAAAAGACAGTCATCTAATCTTAATGGTTAAGACTACTCAATATAAAGAGGTCAAACCTGCCCACATTGAGCCAAAGATTTCATAATTTTAAAATCACAGGCATGGCTGGATCTTATAAGGAGATCAATAAATTAATACTAAAATGCATATGGAGTTCTAAAGAAGAAGAAAAAGTGGAAGAGCCTCACCCTACAAATTATCAAGACATTAGGAATTTACAGTAACAGTACAGTATGATATTGGCATAGGAATAGACAAATATCCAACAGAGAGCCTGGAAACCTGCCTATGTATGTAAATTTGTTATATGACAGAGGTTGCATTGCAAAGCTGTGAGAAAATGAGGAACTGTTTAATGAATGGTGCTGATATAATTAATTGCCCATATGGAAAACAAGTCTATTGTACTCCTACTTCAATTCCAGAGAGATTAAGATTTACACGTGAAAGTACACCTCTTTCAAAACTCAAAAGATAATATAGAAGATTATCTATATGACTCTAGAATAAGGAATGATGTCCTAAATAAGACACGAAAACTATTAACTGGAAAAGAAAAGATAATAAATATAACTACATTATAATTTCAAAACCCCCATTCATCAAATGACATCATTCAAAGAGTAAAACAATAAGCCACAAAACAGGAGAAGATACTACAACACATTTAGCCAATAAGGGTGTTTATCCATTAAATTGATAGAAAGAAAAATCCATGTAACAACATGGAAAAAACAAATCACAGAAGACTACACACAGTGTATAAGCATTTTTGGTAAAGCTCTAAAACAAGCAAAAGAAAACAAATCCTGTTTAGGGTTACATAGGTTTGGGATGCAACTTTTTTTTTTTTTCAAGAAAAGGAAAATAAATAAAAAATGCAAATCAGTATATCAGTTACCTCTAAGATGAGGAGATAGAAATGGATAAAAGTGGAAGCATATAGATAATAAATTCAATGATATTGATCATTTTTAAGTTCTTTATTTGGATAATGCTTCCCGGTACTTCTAAGTATTTAAAGAAATCCCTAAAGATTTTTTGTATGCTTTATATCTTAAATATATATTACTTATATTCTTCTTAA
This sequence comes from Mustela nivalis, assembly GCF_964662115.1. Classification (NCBI taxonomy): domain Eukaryota; kingdom Metazoa; phylum Chordata; class Mammalia; order Carnivora; family Mustelidae; genus Mustela; species Mustela nivalis. The sequence continues at coordinate 69,991,964 of NC_139025.1, read as the reverse complement.
AATCAAATATATTTTTGAACTATAATATATGCACAGAAATATGCATAAATCATTAAGTATATAGGTCATTTATCACATTTATCACAAATTGGTCGCATCCATGTAACTACCAACCAGATTAAGAAATAGCACCTTAGGGCGCCTGGGTGGCTCAGTGGGTTGGGCCGCTGCCTTCGGCTCGGGTCGTAATCTCAGGGTCCTGGGATCAAGTCCAGCGTCGGGCTCTCTGCTCAGCAGGGAGCCTGCTTCCCTCTCTCTCTCTCTCTGCCTGCCTCTCCATCTACTTGTGATTTCTCTCTGTCAATAAATAAATAAAATCTTTAAAAATAAATAAATAAATAAATAAATAAATAAAAGCATAATTAAAAAAAAAAAAAGAAATAGCACCTTATTATCACAAACCAAACCAAAAGCCTCTCCCTTCTCATTACCTTTAACTTCCTCCCGCAATAACCAATCTCAAATATTCTTTTGTTTAATGTATATAAAAATATCATGAAGAATGTTAAGCAAGGAGAGCATGTTTCTGCTGAAATCAATTATTTCCAGGAAAATTTTCATTTTCAACTAGGCAATAAATTTTATATAAAAAAGAAGGAAGAGGACACCTACCCTGCACACAGATTAAATTACTATACCCTATTAGTCAAAGGGATGATAAAAGATAATAGTTAAAGTCCCCTAATATTTCCTGAGAAACTACTATCATAGTTTGGTCTCAATTAAATTCTGAGATTAGGTCTAAAGCCTTTCTGCTTGAGAGCTCATCGATGTTTGAACACAACTATACTATGTCTCCAAATCTTTTCTTTTCTGAGAAATCTATGCTCTAGTTTCTTTAGCCAGTCTTTATGCAAGTTCCATTTTTATAGAACCTTACCATATGGGTGTTTTCCTTTGGGCATATGGCAATTTGAAAATGCCTGTCTTAAAAACATGATGCCAAGAACAAAATCCAATATATCAGCTGTGCCTATTGCAGAATCCACTGGGACTAATACTTTCTTGGTATTACATAGTATTAATTAAACTTATATTGACCATATTTTTTATACCAGCCTTTCTTATATCCATGCTTTGTCTTGTCTTGTCCATCTTTGATTGTCATGTCCTAGTGCTATTGTTTAGGAGACTAACTGACATTGAATCATAAATATATATGGTGACCACATTCCAATTATAAAAAAAAAAATCACACATATTATTTTGTTTTCACAAAGTCACCTGAGAAAGGACGAGGACTATTATTTCCTTTCAAAAATTAGAGAAACTAAAAATCAGAAAAATAGAAACAATTTGCCCCAAATGAGTTTTATTAAGTGGTAGATCCCACTCTTGAGCCAACATATTTTGGCTAGGGTTCTTTTCTAGGGTTCTTTTCATGAAAGACAGCATCTTTCTTATGCTAGATTGTTTTAGACTAATAAACTTATCTTTTAGAAACCCATTAACTATAAAAGACCTAGAGTGGAAAAATGTGTCCAGAGAAGAATACCAAGATCAGTCACTTTCATAAGTAAGTGCTAACAATATTAGTAATCCCCAGAACCATGCAGAGAGAATTACAATAGATATTTTGATAGCATAAGTCACACAACACACATGTTATGGCAAATAATTATATCATCTTGGCTTCAATTTAGGAAATTGTCAAAGTTTTCACAACCCTCTTAACTTGTAGTGCAACTCACATGCTGATGTTTCTGTCCATTGCAAGAAATACAGCAGGCTGATATTGGGCAATCTAGGTCAGATTTACTGGCAGAAAGCCTGAAAAGTCATGCAACAGATTCCTCAGAGGCAGTTTTACAAGGAAATTCAGGACGGAAGCAGTGCTCTGAAGCATGTGTAAAGGGCAAGTCTGTGTACATGAAATGTAACAAAGTAGATGTTTCATATATCTCGACTTGGCACCTTTCCCATAGATATACAAATTTAAGATGGCAATGATCTATGTGACTTTACCAGTCATCATGGAACTAAAAGTGATTGGTGGTTCTTCAAATTAATGGAATTTAACTTGAAAGCTAAATATACTAATTGAAAAGAAGAATCAAGAGCTAGGATGAGACAAACCATAAGTGACTCTTAATCTCACAAAACAAACTAAGGGTTGCTGGGGGGAGGGGGGTTGGGAGAAGGGGGGTGGGGTTATGGACATTGGGGAGGGTATGTGCTATGGTGAGTGCTGTGAAGTGTGTAAACCTGGCAATTCACAGACCTGTACCCCGGGGATAAAAATATATTATATGTTTATAAAAAAATAAAATAAAAAAATAAAAAAAATTATTTAAAAAAAAGCTAGGATGAAAAATAAACAGAAACTAGTGTGTGCCCTTGGTGAAGTCATTTCCCTATTCTAGAACTTTATTTAGCATCTGTAAATTAAAGTATAAAAAACTCAGCAGAACTTTTTTCAAAGTAAAACCTCAAAGAATGTGCCAGTATACCAGATAAAACTGATGTAAAGAGAGAATGGAAAACCAATGGACTCCTAAGGTCCAGGAAACAAACAAACAAACAAAAAAAAAACCCAAAAATACACTGGAATAGTTCCATATAGAGCTAAGCTCTAAGTTCCAGTAGCACTAATACATCACACTGTCCTCATGAATTGAATATGAGTCTGCATAGTCAATACTATAGGCATGATATAACTGGGAAAGAAATGGCATAAATAGTCATGAATAATATCAGATTTGTACTGAGAAGTGACTTCTGGCCACTGTATATGGTGAAAGAACAAACAACTGGAGGCCATTTGCAAAATTCGATCTCAGCGAGACTGACCAGAACCTGACCAGCTAAGTAGCCCATCCTGGGAGACCGTCTTCCTTTCCCAGTAGAACTCTTATTTTGCAATTCTCGTCTTCCAATTTTTTTCCTAGTATTATCAGCAAGTCTATAAGCCTGATTTACAAGCTCATAATTTTTTTCTAAAAACCTCAAAAAAGCTAAATAGAGATAAAAACCTATTAGAGGGGGGCGCCTGGGTGGCTCAGTGGGTTAAGCCGCTGCCTTCGGCTCAGGTCATGATCTCAGGGTCCTGGGATCGAGTCCCGCATCGGGCTCTCTGCTCAGCAGGGAGCCTGCTTCCTCCTCTCTCTCTCTGCCTGCCTCTCTGACTACTTGTGATCTCTCTGTCAAATAAATAAATAAATAAATAAATAAATAAAACCTATTAGAGGGAGGACAGTCAAGATAGTGGAGGAGTAACAGACCAAGATGAGCTCAGGTTGAAGGAGTTCAGTTAGTTAAGAAAACATTCCAAACACTGACAAACCCAAAAGGAGATCGAAGAGAAGAGCAGCAATTCTAGAAATAGAAAATCAACCACTTTCTGAAAGGTAGGACATGTGGAGAAGTGAATCTGAAACAAGGGGAAGATAGAATGTGGGGGGAGGATCCAGCTCCTGGCAAGCAGTGGAGGCAACGGAGCACAAAATCCAATCTTTCAGAAGTCTGCTCCACTGAGGAACATTGCTATCTCTCTCTCTCTCTCTCTCTCTCTCTCTCTCTCTATATATATATATATATATATATATATATGACTAGTGAATAGAACAGAGCCACCCACCTGATTTGGGGTATATTTTGGTCTCTTAGAAGAAACTACCTCCCAAAATTTTAAAGGCAGAAAAACTTTTATATATACACAGAGAAAGAAAGGAAGAAAAACTTTTATATATACACAAAAATAAGGTAAACACAGTAAAGGGATGAAATATGACTATAAATTTGAAAATTTTAAAAAGCATTTCTTTTTTTTTCTTTTTTTTTTAAGATTTTTTTATTTATTTATTTGAGACAGTGAGAGAGAACATGAGTGAGGAGAAGGTCAGAGAGAGAAGCAGACTCCCCATGGAGCTGGGAGACCGATGCGGGACTCAATCCCGGGACTCCGGGATCATGACCTGAGCCAAAGGCAGTTTTCCAACCAACTGAGCCACCCAGGCGTCCCTTAAAAAGCATTTCTTGAAAAGGAATTGATAAGATAAGTTAGTTGGAAAATGAAAGAAAAAGACCATGGAGAGAATTTGCTCTGGCTAGACACTAGAACAAAGCCCTGTGCTACATTTAGGGTGTATTTTGATCTATGGAAGATATTAGAGAAACCCTGTCTGGAGAAATAAAAGCCCTTTCTGAGATATAAAAAAAACTAAAATCTAACCAAGCTGAAATTTAAAAAGTTGCTAAAGAGGTGCAATTAAAAATGGAGGCTCTTACTGCTAAAATAAATGAGGCAGAAGAGAGAATTAGTGATGTAGAAGACCAAATGATGCAGAATAAAGAAGCTAAAAAGAAGAGAAACATGATTACTCAACCACAGGGGGAGACTTTGAGAGATAAGTGATACCATAAGATGAAACAATATTAGAATAATTGGGATTCCAGAAGAAGAAGGAAGAGAGAGGGGAGCAGAAGGTATATTGGAGTGAATTATGGTAAAGAATTCCCCAAATATGGCAAAGGTAACTAGCATTAAAATCCAGGAAGCACAGAGAACCCACCTCAAAATCAATAAAAATAGGCCCACATCTTGTCATCTAATAGTAAGACAAAGTGAAACTTTGTCTTAGTGACAAAGAGAAAATCCTGAAAGCAGCTCAGGACAAGAAGTCTGTAACATACAAACCAGGACTACAGGAAATATTGAAAGGGGTCCTCTAAGCAAAGAAAGAGCCTAAAAGTAGTAGATGAGAAAGGAACAGAGACAATATACAGTAAGAGTCACCTTACAGGCAATATAACAGTACTAAATTCATATCTTTCAATAGTTACTCTAAATGTAAATGGGCTAAATGCCCCAATCAAAAAAACGCAGGATATCAGAATGGATTAAAAAAAAAATCAATATGCTGTCTACAAGAAACTCATTTTAGTCCCAAAGACACCTCCAGATTTAAAGTGAGGGGGTGGAAAACAATTTACCATGCTAATGGACATCAAAAGAAAACTGGAATGGCAATCCTTGTATCAGATAAATTAGATTTTAAGCCAAAGACTACAATAAGAGATGAGAAAGGACACTATATCATACTCAAAGGGTCTCTCCAACAAGAAGATCTAACAATTTTAAGTATCTATGCCCCTAACATGGGAGCAGCTAACTATACAAACCAATTAAAAACAAAATCAAAGAAACACATCAACAATAATAGAATAATAGTAGGAGACTTTAACACCTCCCTAACTGAAATGGACAAATCATCCAAACAAAAGATCAACAAGGATATAAAGGCCTTAAATGACACAATGGACCAGATGGACATCATAGATAGAGTCACAAAATTCTATCCCAAAGCAACAGAATGCACATTCTTCTGTAACACACATGGAACATTCTCCAGAATAGATCACATCATGAGTCTTAAATCAGGTCTCAACTGGTACCAAAAGTTTAAGATCATTCCCTGCATATTTTCAGACCAACAATGCTCTGAGCTAGAATTCAATCACAAGAGGGAAGTTGGAAAGAACCGAAATACATGGAGGCTAAAGAGCATCCTACGAAAGAATGAATGAGTCAAACAGGAAATTAAAGAAGAATTGAAAAATATTCATGGAAACAAATGATAATGAAAACACAACTGTTCAAAATCTGTGGGACACAGCAAAGGCAGTTCTGAGAGGAAAATATACAGCAATACAAAACTTTCTCAAAAAATAAGAAAGGTCTCAAATACCACGACCTAACCCTACACCTAAAGGAGCTGGAGAAAGAACAACAAAGAAAGCCTAAATCCAGCAGGAGGAGAGAAATCATAAATGTCAGAGCAGGAATCAATGAAATAGAAACAAACAAAAACAAAAAACAAAAAACAGTAGAACAAATCAACAAAACTGGGAACTTGTTCTTTGGAAGAATTAATAAGATTGATAAACCCATGGCCAGACTTATCAAAAAGAAAAGAGAAAAGGCCCAGATAAATAAAACCATGAATGAAAGAGAAGAGATCAAAACCAACACCAAAGAAATACAAACAATAACAAGAACATATTAGGAGCAACCAAATGCCAGCAAATTTGACAATCTGAAAGAAATAGATGCATTCCTGGAGACATATAAACTACCACAACTGAACCAGGAAGAAATAGAAAACCTGAACAGACCCATAACCAGTAAGGAGATTGAAACAGTCATCAAAAATCTCCCAACAAACAAGAGCCCAGGGCCAGATGGTGTTCTAGGGGAATGGTACCAAACATTTAAAGAAGAGTTAATACCTATTCTCCTGAAAATGCTTCAAAAAAATAGAAATGGAAGGAAAACTTCCACACTCATTTTATGAGGCCAGGATTACCTGGATCCCAAAACCAGCCAAAGACCCCATCAAAAAAGAGAATTACAGACCAATATCCCTCATGAACACAGATGTGAAAATTCACACCAAAATACTAGCCAATAGGATCCAACAGTACATTAAAAGGATTATTCACCACATCCAAGTGGGATTTATTCCAGGGCTACAAGGTTGGTTCAACATCTGCAAATCAATCAATGTGATACAATGCATCCATAAAAGAAAGAACAAGAACCATATGATACTCTTAATACATGCTAAAAAAGCATTTCATAAAGTTCAGCATCCTTTCTTGATCAAAACTCTTCAAAGTGTAGGGATAGAGAGCACATAGCTCAATATCATCAAAGCCATCTATGAAAAACCCACAGCAAATATCACTCTCAATGGAAAAAAACTGAGAGAGCTTTTCCGCTAAGGTCAGGAACATGGCAGAGCTGTCCATTGTCTCCACTGCTATTCGACATAGTACTAGAAGTCCTAGCCTCAGAAATCAAACAAAAAGAAATTAAAGGCATCCAAATTGGCAAAGAAGAAGTCAAACTCTTACGCTTTGTGGATGATATGATACTTTATGTGGAAAACCCGAAAGACTCCACTCCAAATCTGCTAGAACTTGTATAGGAATTCAGTAAAGTATCAGGATATAAAATCAATGCACAGAAATCAGTTACATTTCTTTATACCAACAGCAAGACAGAACAAAGAGAAATTAAGGAGTCAATCCCATTTACAGCTGCACCCAAAACCATAAGATACCTAGGAATAAACCTAACCAAAGAGGCAAAGAATCTATACTCAGAAAACTATAAAGTACTCATGAAAGAAATTCAGAAAAACACAATAAAATGGAAAAATGTTCCATGCTCATGGATTGGAAGAACAAATATTGTGAAAATGTCTATGCTACCTAAAGCAATCAACACATTTAGTGCAATCCCTATCAAAATGCCATCCATTTTTTTTTTAAAGAAATGGAACCAGTAATCCTAAAATTTATGTGGAACCAGAAAAGACCTCAAATAGCCAGAGGAATGTTGAAAAAGAAAGCCAAAGTTGGTGACCTCACAATTCCAGACTTTAAGCTCTATTACAAAGCTGTCATCATCAAGACAATGTGGTACTACACAGAAACAGACATATAGATCAGTGGAACAGACTAGAGAGTCCAGAAATAGACCCTCACCTCTACGGTCAACTAATCTTTGACAAAGCAGGAAAGAATGTCCAATGGAAAAAAGACAGTCTCTTCAACAAATGGTGCTGGGAAAATTAAACAGCCACATGCAGAGCAATGAAACTGGACCATTTCCTTACACCACACACAAAAATAGACTCAAAATGGATGAAGGACCTCAATCTGAGAAAGAAATCCATCAAAATCCTTGAGGAGAAAATAGGCAGCAACCTCTTCGACCACAGCCACAGCCACTCCTTCCTAGAAACATCACCAAAGACAAGGGAAGCAAGGGCAAAAATGAACTATTGGGACTTCATCAAGATCAAAAGCTTTTGCACAGCAAAGGAAACAGTCAACAAAAACAAAAGACAACTGATAGAATGGGAGAAGATATTTGCAAATGACACATCAGATAAAGGGCTAATATCCAAAATCTATAAAAAAAACTTCTCAAACTCAGCACCCAAAGAACAAAGAATCCAATCAAGTAATGGGCAAAGGACATGAACAGACATTTCTGCAAAAAATACATCCAGATGGCCAACAGACACTTGAAAAAGCGCTCCACATCACTTGGCATCAGGGAAATACAAATCAAAACCACAATGAGATACCACCTCACACCAGTCAGAATGGCTAAAATTAACAAGTCTGGAAACCACAGATGTTGATGAGGATGCAGAGAAAGGGGAACCCTCTTATACTGTTGGTGGGGATGCAAGCTGGTGTAGCCACTCTAGAAAACAGCATGGAGGTTCCTCAAAAAGTTAAAAATAGAGCCACCCAACGACCCAGCAATCACACTACTGGGTATTTACCCTAAAGATACAAATGTAGTGATCTGAAGGGGCACATGTACCCGAATGTTTATAGCGGCAATGTCCACAACATCCAAACTATGAATGGAACCTAAGTGGCCATCAAGAGATGAAAGGATAAAGAAGTGGTATGTATGTATATATATATATATATATATATATATGTATACACACACACACACACACACACACACACACACACAATGGAATACTATGCAGCCATCTAAGGAAATGAAATCTTGCCATTGCTCTGACAGGGATGGAAGTAGAGGGTCTTATGCTGGGCAAAATAAGTCAATCAGAGAAAGGCAATTAGCATATGATCTCCCTGATATGAGGAATTTGAGAAGCAATGTGGGGTCCTGCAGGATAGGGAAGGAAACAATGAAAGAAAATGGGATCGGGAGGGAGACAAACCATAAGAGACTCTTAATCTTATAAAACAAACTGGGGGTAGCGGGGTGGGGGGTAGAGGGTGGTTGAGTTATGGACATTGGGGAGGTATGTGTGATGGTGAGTGCTGTGAAGTGTAAGTCTGACAATTCACAGACCTGTACCCCTGGGGCAAATAATACATTATATGTTCATTTTTTAAAAATAAGTTAAAAAACTATGTTATCTTAACCCGAACCTCCTCCAGTAAACACAATTGCTAAATAAAAAATTAGACTTCAGACTTGATCAACTCTAACTTCACCAAACATATCGGACATTTTGCTCCTCAGAAAATAGATTATTTCATTTTTATTTTACATTTTTTAAATTATCATAAAAATGCAGAACCAGAAATACTTTGACTAGCTTCCTGAAAACCAGAATTTTCAGTTAATGAAAATATTCTCATTCTAATGGCTAGAAAGAGTGATAAAAGAGAGAGAGAACACAAGTTTGGATGTGCCAGCTCCATTCACTTTGAGTGTCCTACTTGGTTTGAAACATGAATACACTCAAACTTATTAACTCAAACCCTCCCTGTATGTGCTTTCCTATGCCTAGAGGAAGCAAGCAGAGCCAGGATTCAGCCAGGACTTACATCTGTGAGGTCTGACCAATTCACATACACCAAGCATTCAGAAAAGGCCGGGGGATCTGTTTCCCCATCAATGCCAGGGGCATTGGCAGATTCTGCTTAGCACCGGTAGGACCACGCAGACCCCTGAGAGGTCCCACTTAATTAAAACATTAGGTCCTAACATACCGAAGAAAGCATCCTGAATTCGGATGTGTTGAAAGTGAAATGAGGATTTCCTCCTGGAGACTGCTGAAATCCCCTTTCAACTCCCTTTTGTGTACAGCAACCTGCACTGCGTCAAATGTCAGCCCAGTCTCGCTAACTCAGTTAGAGGGAGGGCCAATAACAACACTCGGCTGATTATAAAAGAAAGGGAAAAGACTGAACGATTATAGAATTCTTATATTGTGCATAGTGTTATTATGGCACTCTGCCCAGGGCTCATCAAAGATAAATGAGGTTTGAAGAGTGGGTTTTTTTATGTTAAACTTAATAGACGTTCCCTTTTCTTTCTTTCTTTCTTTCTTTTTTTTTTTTTTTTAAACTGGCAGGGGAATGGAAAAGACATCAAAGCAGTTTTCCTATAAATCTATACGAAAATGAATTTCAGAGTCAACTTTTCTGCTTTTATTACTTATGGTGTTTTTATTTTTTTGGAAGCTGAAAGGGAACATAATTCAGTGCTTTTCAAATTGCTTTGGAGAAATATAATAAATCCAATATATATGGAAAAGTTTCTAGGGTTGAGTTTTTATTTTTTTGCTAAATATATACAACTCTGAGATCTTTCTCTGATATTAAGATTGTTTCAAAAACTTTTTCTTCCGAGTTTTTTCATATATATTTCACTAGATTTCCTAGACGTTTAGTCATTTATAATTCTGAAGCCCAATGACAGGAGACAAGGTTTAATATTTTGACTACGTGAAGCTGTTGTCTTTTCTAAGCTGCTACTCCTAAAATCCTCATCCAGCCTTCAAAATACAATAGCAATCTCTCATTTTAGTCTCTATGGCTAAGAATTTTGATGGAAATAGGAAGGGGGAGAGTGTCCATTAATATTGCAGCATCAGCCTCTGAATGTGCTCCTTGTGTGTGAAATTATATTTTTATGACACTTCTCTGGTTTTGTTTGAATCAGCTCGATTGAAAATCATCTTGAACCCAATTTTTATCCAGTAACTGCCTCTCAATACACATTACTCTTGTAACTGTTAAAGATTTGTTGGTTCAGCTTTTTAGGCAAGGCTATTTGAATGCACAAGGGGTTGCTAGAGTGTTCTTACTGCTGTGTCAAAGTTAAACAAATCCAAAGTCACAGAGTTAGATCAGTGGCAAAATCTCCATTACAAAACCAGTACTTTAAGAGGAAGTTCAAAGTTCACCATCCAAAAAAGGAACTTAACACTTGTAACTCAGTGTTAAATTCAAATTAATAAATTGTAGTGCCCCTGAATTTGAAGAAAAGTTTCCTTGAGTGGAGGGTAGCTTCAGAGCCTAGATAAATCCTTCTGAATCCCAGGTTAGGATCCTAATTTTTCCTCTTACTTTCTGAACACTGGGTTCATCATTTTATAAGTGGCCCACCATGTATAAAAATAAATACCAATTACCAGACACATACAATTAATACCAGAAACCATCAGCTTTCCTTTATCTAGTGGACCCAAGAAGATGTTGTCTGTACTGCTTGGAAGAACTATGGGTCAGAGATAAACATTTCCCCAAGTCATCTTCATTCACCTAAATTGCACTTGCCTTTTGAGCAGGAGGTAGGACTTAATAGATACGGGCAAGAACATGGCAAAGAAGTCCAGTGCTTTCTATCAGACTCCAAATCATTAGCACAGCAAAGAAAACTTTAAATAGATGTTAAAGGATGGAAAAACATTTACTCTTTTGAAAGTCTACCTTTCTTAAGTGTGCAGAACAAAGTTGGCAGCCATTCAGCGTGCTAATGGTCGTGCAACTCTCCCAGATTCAGAACAGTGCTGCGCAGGTGGCTCACAGGATCCTTCCTAGGGGACCCAACCAGAGTTTCTCAACACTGCCTAAACATTACTATGGCCTAGGGACCCTGTAACTCAAAGCGTTCAGACTTGGAGAGGGGTGTGTTTTTAAAACTCTCATGTATGAAGAACCAAACAGATTGCAGATAGTGGACAAGAATTTCAAACTTTCGTCATTCAGAATAGAATGTATGCAGGTTCCCACCATCCCACCACACAGAATAACATCCCTCTCAGTGAAGGACTAGCTTTCCAAAATGCATGGAAAGAAAATTATTGCAGTCATATTCTGGTAAAGAATAGGAGAATTTCTCCTTTTCATTTAATCTCCACTGCATATAGCAGTGTTATAAAATTTATTATACTGTGCTAGATATGCACAGAAGATATATTGCCTTGATTGTGTTTATAGCTCCCTTCAGGACAACATCCTCTGGTTAATAGGCAAAACTATGTATTTAGTAGAAGTTTAGGCTTAGTTTGATTCAGTAATCAAAGAAGTCCTGTCAGATAGTATTGTCTTTCTTGAACAAAAACAAAAGAAAAAAGCTTAATGTCACAGGTGACCTCCTCATTCCATACTTCCTTTCCCAAGATGATAGCAGAACATATCTGGTGTCAGCTGGTATCTTACTGACATGAGACAAAGGTGGAGGGAAACTCTAGTATCACACAGGTCCCAAAAGTACATGGATAGCATCATCAGGCCTCTGGCAGGATGGCTCAGGTCTATTGTTCATTAGATTCCATACTTGCCTTGTGCTCACCCCTGAGAGTGAACAGTTCGATGGGTTTTGGTCAATTCCCTCGGGCTGACTTGGCTTTTTTCCATCCTTGACTTCTGCAGGTTCTTGGGTGTCTGCAGCATGACCCATCCAACCTTCCAACTTCATAATCCAACCCCATCCTCTCCTGCAGTTTCAACTCTCCCTGCCTTACTTGTTAGAAGGTGGCATCGCTTCCATCTCTTCATTTTCTCCCTGGAAATTATGATTACTTGATATTAAAGAGATGTTGGAATAAAACAGAATAACATTCAAATATACTTGACACTTGGAAAACTCCAATTTCATTACTTCAAACTTCCGTCACTCATTGCTCATGCTTTCCTGTCTTACCTTTTTTTTTTTTTTTTTTTTTTTTTAAGTGCTATTCTTTCTTTTCTTTTCCTGGAAATTTGAGGATATAAAACCTATTAGTACCTATTGTTTAGGTAAAGAGGCAAAAACAGATTGCATCAGTTCTTGTTTTCCCTGCTTCTAGGGTCAAATCACCATGTCAGGATAAACCCAAAAGAGATTCTCCTGCTTGAGTTCTCAGTCTACAATAAGAGGAGAGAGAGCTTTTTGAAGGAAAGTGTATGAAGATAGAGATACAGAAGTTTACCATGTAGTTGACACATGTGGATATTTAAAATTATCTATTTAGACATGGGGTCGGGGTTGATAGTTATTTTCTAAAAATACTATTTAGGAGGGAAGCAGAATTTGTAAAATTGCAACCTAAAATCAAATGGCTATTAGAATTTTCAAGGCTATATTTCCTAAATGCTAAAGAGCAGGGGAAAAAAAACACCTATATTCCTATGATTATTTATTTATAGAATTTAAAATGTAATATTTATAATTAACATAATTAGTATTTATAGTTTAAAATTGCAGTTTCCTAAAAATATAATCTTTCATAGAATATAACACTTTTGGCAGAAATGCATTTAAAAATTTTAGTAAGATAAGTGTATAATTGTGTGTGTGTGTGTGTGTGTGTGTGGTGTTTGTAAAGAAAGAGAAGAAATTAATTCTGGCTGAAAATAAGGAAGTTAGACTACAAAATCACTCAATGAGTCAACATCACCATGCAAATGAAAACTCTTTGCGTATTTGCTTATTTAAAATCACCCCAGGGTGCAGACTCAAGCAGTAAGAATTAATTAGACTACACAAAATAGAACACCAATGACCAAGAACAATTCAAATCAACTAAAGATGAATTTTTAAATATCTCTTACTTGTTATCCTAAAATTTTGTATACAATACATATATCCAACCAGCAAAAGCAACTAATGTCTTTCATTGTACGAGTTCTATAGCCCATTTTTTGTGGCTCTGGTCTATATTTCAATTTCCCCAGCTATAATTTAGAAATATTAAGAAATCCTTTCTCCCTAGCTCCCTCATTGAACCCACAGTATGGAATTATAAAGATAAGGTTAATATATAATTTGCCTTTGCTCTTTTGCTGATTATATATAGGAGTGCCTAGGTGGCTCAATTGGTTAAATGTCGGCCTTCAGCTCGAGTCATGATCCCAGAGTCCTGAGGTTGGGCTCTCTATCAGTGAAAAGTCTGCTTCTCTGTCTCCTTCTGCTGCTCCTCCTGCTTATTCTCTATCAAATTGATAAATAAAATTTTTTAAAAATCATTTTATATAAAAGCATTACATAATCATTATATATGATATACAGAATGTTTTATATATGTTCTATATATGTCTTATTATATTCATTTATATACATTATATATATATATAATTTATGTATATTTTATATATACAATGTCCACATATTTTTTTAATGGCCTGAGTTTGTGAACCTCTTTTTTTTTTTAAGATTTTTTATTTTATTTATTTGACAGAGAGCGACCACAAGTAGTTAGAGAGGCAGGCAGAGAGAGAGAGGGGGAAGCAGGCTCCCTGCCAAGCAGAGAGCCCAATGCGGAACTCGATTTCAGGACCCTGAGATCATGACCTGAGCCGAAGGCAGAGGCTTAACCCACTGAGCCACCCAGGCACCCGTTTGTGAACCTCTTAAAGTGGTTCCTAAGTGCCAAAAGTTTGCTTAGCTACATGACATTATGGTTTATTTATAGTTCTATGCTAAAAATATATTTTTAAAAATACATACCTGGCTAAAAAAATCTCATGAAGCTACCAAATGTCTCTGTTTATCACTGATAGTGACTTGTATGAAGAATAAGTTGTATTCATTGTAAGACTGTCTTTTGATGTATCCAGCTTCTCTGTCATTCACCAGAAACCAACCTTAAGGAAAAGGAGTCTGAGGAAAAAAAAACAAACAAAAAAACAAGAACACACAACTGCAAGATGTACTATTTCCAAATGAGTCCATGGAGTTTCTGGATCATGCCGCCATTTGCCATGTTCTCTGAAAAAGTCACAGAATTATCTATCATCTGCCACCAAAAAGGAGATTTAGGTTCAACTTTGTGATAAATGATTCAATCACCAAGTTGATAAATCTGAGGAGGACTTGAGGGGGAACGGAAGCAGCTTCTCCAGCCTAAGTGATTAAGTCTGCTCAAGAACATTGAAAGAATGGATTTGGGGATTTGGATAGGTCAGATGTTCCCACTCAGCAGGAGGGAGTGTAAAGACAAGGCCCTGAGGTCCTTTCAACAACTATTTCCCACAATTTTTATTATCTCATTAATTCTGCCAATTTCCTTATGAGGCTGGTATGTGGTATTATTAGATCTATTTTACTGAAGGAAAAACCCCAGGAAAGATGAAGTGGAATTATGTGTTTATAGTCATATGAGTCATCAGCCAGGCCTGGAATGAGCCACTTATACACCTTTCACATTAATTTTAGTGTGTGTGATCTCTCTGATAATAGAAGTTGCAGGGTGATTGAACTCCAGACCCAGTTTTCTCCAAGTTGATCTACTTTTTTTCAAAAATACTAATGTATTAGAAATTAGTTGCAAATGAGCAAACATCATGCATGGCTCCCTAAACCAATTAACATGTCAGATCTAATTTACTGTTAGACAAATAATTTGAAATATTTGCAAAAGAGCAGCATGAGAATTTATTCTCTGCAATTAGGCAGAGATTTCAGTAAATTCTTGATATTCCTTGAGGGAGCTCACAACCAAGAAAGAACCACCCTGTTTTGCTGCCTCAGGTTGTGTGAGGAGAGGGACAATGCTGGGAAGCTTCACAGATTCCAAGTCTTAGTATTAGGAAACAAACATGTCATTGGGTTGATAAGCAAACTTAGCCAATCAAGAGAAGTATCTAATGTGGTCATAAAGCTCAGCAGAGAGAGAAGTTAAAAATCCTTTAAATGTAGGTTCTAGAGATGGCATAATGTTTTCCTTGGGTCTTAAATTAAGTTTCTTCTACTACAGGTACAGCCTATTTCTTTGAATCTTATGAAATGGAATGCCTATGGAATCTACAATTTCAGATTCAGTTCCTAAAAATATTAACCAAATTTCTCCCAGCATAAATAATACCAAACTCCTTTTACTTCCTTCACCGATGATATTTACCAATGATTGGTATTTACTAATTATTTTATCATTTTGATGATAGAAGTTCTGGAGATACATTGTAGTCTGTATCTGTATGGTTATAAGCTATAGTCTTTCTGCTGTTGACCTACATGTTTTCCTGGTCTGAACAGGTGGTCACCTAAAGGTCAAGTTTAAAAGGAACTGAAAGAACCATCATATACATAGATCTCCTTCTCACTATTCTCTTATAGTCTAAAATAGCCATTCTATTTATTTTAGGTAAGGTGTAAGAGTATCTTGTTAAAATGAAATTACTATCTAGAATGAGTTAAAAGCTCAGATATTACCCAGAAACTATTATTTTGTTAATTAAAGATTTAGAGATTTTTTTTTACAATATTTAATTAACTCTCATCACATTTTTGGCTCTGAAAGTCTGGGACACTGAACAAGTGTATTTTAAGGGAGGTCAGAGAAGACACAACATGCCCACATGGAAAATTCCTAGGAGTCTGGAATGAGTGTACCTGTACCTACTAGGTGCACTAATAGGACTGACCCAAACGGAGACTAAAGACCAATGAAAAAGGAATGGTAAGTTTTTAAAAATAATCTCACTTACTTTATACTTTTGCCTACAGTTGGTCATTGGTGTTACATATCCTTAACTGAAAGAGCAAATTACACATTATACACAGTGAAGATGGAATTAATTGTTCTCTGTGGTTTTCTTCACTTTAGTTCCAAGGTTTTGAAAATTGTACAGGTAAAGCAGAGGGAGCTTGATGCTTTCCCCATTTATTTCTCTCTTCATCCATTTCCTCCATCCCAAAGATTTCCTGTCGTCTCCACTTCCAAGTCCACAATTCCCCTTACCAAACACACATGCTTTTTATAACTTTGTTTTCTCTGACACATGTTAATCTAGAAGATTCACATTTATTGTCAGAAAAATAGAATTTACCAACTCCAAAACCTGAAGCTCAAGACCCCACACTGAAGAAAAAGAAACATACTTTAAAAAGAAAAAAAAAAAAAAAAAGGACCCAGAACATTATAAATTGGCATCACTCTAGTTTAAACTTCATCCTTTATGTTCCTACTCCTTTCTCTCCTTATTGACAGCCATAAATAGTCACAGAGAGCAGGGTTTTTAGAATGATCTGGACCATAAAACCAGCAGTTTCAAAGGTAAAGGAAGGAACATTTCAAAGCAAACATAGTAAGCTCGCTGTTTCCTATTCTTCAGTCATTTAAGACAATTAGACCCAGGAATCTAAGCCCCAGCCACGTGCTTAACCCAAGGTTCAATTATTGTGTACTGAGCAGGGCCACTCATTAACTCGCCTTCCACTGACCCCTATGGGGAGGGCTGTGAGGCTGACACTTCGCAGTTCCTTATTCCCTGATGAAAGTTCACCTCATGCATTTCGTTAACTACTCCAAAGAATAACACATGAAACAATGATCAGATATACTCAGAATAAAAGCCAAATATGATGAGTTCTTTTTTCTTTTTTAAGATTTTATTTATTTATTTGGCAGACAGAGATCACAAGTAGGCAGAGCAGCAGGCAGAGAGAGAGGGGGAAGCAGGCTCCCCGCTGAGCAGAGAGCCCAATGTGGGCCCAATCCCAGGACTCTGGGATCACGACCCCAGCCAAAGGCAGAGGCTTAACCCTCTGAGCCACCCCTGAGCCCCCGAGTTCTAAATAATGTTGGACTGTTAATGTCAACAATACTCTGAACTTGCTGAGCTCACAGTGAGTGCTTGTGATACTTTCTCCATTGTCTTCTTTGCATTATTTACACTTTATCAAGCATCAAGGCAGTGCTAGCTATGAGTAGACCTTTACATGGAACTGAGTGGCAACCATATAAGAAACTGACATTATTTTAGCATGAAAAATATTTAATAACTAGTTAATGGCCAATTAAGGAAAACATAGAACAAATAAATCATATTGCATCGAAAGATGCACTTTTAAACAATCATTTCTCATTGGTTTTCTTTCACAAATTTAATCTGGAGGAAGAAAAAAAAAAAAAGAAGAAGCCTCAGTGACCATCACCAATTTAGTGGATGTCTTAATAATGAGAAAAAATTATCCGAAGCAGTAGGCCTCTGTTCCTTCCCCTGCATTTAAGTGTTGAGGGGTTTTAGTTTTACTAGACTGAAGACAGTTTAAGTATGGACATTCCACACTCTCATTTGTTCTGCCAACAACATAGAGTCATTTTTTAACTTTTTCTCTCAGGCCAGATCCAGTTCATCAAGAGAGTCTGTTGGCTCCATCTTTAGAATATACCCATAATGTGGATATAATATGGATATATTGTGGATATAAATGTGTTATATCCATGTATGGTTATGCATGGATATGCATGAATATAATGTAGATATATTCTGAACCTGGATTTCTATTTTAATATAGTTGGCTGCCTTTGTAATAACATTATTCAGAGGAATAGTCCACAGGCTTCACCAGACGGCCCAAGAGATTGACAGCACAAAACATTTTAAGATCCTCTGATTTAGAAGATCTGGAGTCAGTTTCTACGTTGGACCCTACAGAAAGCTATGTTCAGACAATAATGTTCACCACCTCAGCTATGAAGGAAGACCTTTGTTTTATTAGGATATGAGTCCTACATTTTAATTCAAACAATCTCAACCTATTTCACCACTTCCCTAAGACATTCTTTCTCTGTTCTACATTCTTAAATATCCTTAAAATCATTTCTCATTCTGAAAGTTTTCTGGAGTATTATTCATTCTTAATATAGTTAAGACCCTAATCTCAGAACACACGCAAGAACCCAGAACCAACCTTGAATCCAATGCAACTACTTAAATAAAAGGAAAGTAGACATACAATCCCAAGCAAGGAAACTATCCAAAGGTCCCTAATGCTCATAGCTTCAAAGTTGGAAAGAAAATTAAGGTGATTTTGTATATCTTTTGCAGGGGGCCAATCACCAGATTTACTGTGTGTGTATGTGAGAGAGAGAGAGAGAGAGAGAGAGAGAAAACTTTCTATAAAGGGTGTCTGACCACTCACTGTAGCTACAGAGAACACTTGTTAGCATTCCTTACCAGATATGAACTTCCTATGACCCATCAATATTCAAAGAAACCTTAAATTTCCTTCAGAAATTTTTGTAAAGCTACTAAAACCAGGGCCTGTTTTCTGTGTCTGTGTGTGTGTGTGTGTGTGTGTTGTGTTAACCGTTTTCAGTCCTAGCTTGTTTTCCCACAGCTTACTTCTCTCATCCCTGTCCTCCTTTTTAATTCTGGTGGTATGTTTTTTGCAGCCTGCTTCCTCACAACTGCTTAAGGGGTCTATTAGTTCAATCTCTTCAGTTTAACTTCTACTTGTAACATGTATTTTCTACATTTAACTCTTTCCCAAATTTTTTTTAAGATTTTATTTGTTTATTTGACAGAGAAATCACGAGTAGGCAGAGAGGCAGTCAGAGAGAGAGAGAGGAGGAAGCAGGCTCCCCACCAAGCAGAGAGCCCACCAAGCAGGGCTCAATTCCAGGACCCTGAGATCATGACCTGAGCCACAGGCAGAGGTTTGACCCACTGAGCCATCCAGGCACCCCTCCCGTATTTTTTGAGCAGCATTCAGCAGGTTGTATGTTTACATGTGTACATTTATATGTTTGAGCTTTAAGGGACTAAGATCTTTGAATAACCTAGGAATTACACAGAGTTTAGATGCTACAACTTGGAAAATCATTTCTTGGCCCCCTACAGTGTGAGCAGGAAGACGGGTGCTTTATCTTTTCCATCATGTGGTTTAATCATATAAAAAGTTTCAGTACTATTAGGTAGTTTGATTTTAAGTAGCTCCAATTTAGGCATGCATAGATATGACATATTTTAAATGGAAAATTTAAGTAGAGACTTTGGCCACATCTATGATGAAGATGACTAAAATTTTTCATTCTAATCTTTTGTGTTCAGTTAATGACAAACTCTATAAAGAGCTCTAAATTGAAGAAAGATCTTCCTTGTCCTTTTCTTGGCTAAGGATGATAACATTTTGAGTTCTTCCTGGGTATATTTTGTTCTCTTTGTTAGAGAACACTACTTCCCAGAGATACAGGGAAATTAAAAAAAAAAAAAATATATATATATATATATATATATATATATTCATATATATATATATGAATAAGGAGAAAGGGACTACATTGAAGCTTACATCTCTATATATCTTTATACAGATATAGATATAAAGAAAAAGGAAAAAGAAAAAAGTATATGTGTGAAAATTTTCAAGTTAAAAAGTTACTATGGAATATGTTGTACTAAGAATCTAGTTGAAATGGTAAGTGTGTAAAAAGAAAAAAAAAATGTTGAGAAAGAATTTTAAAAAAAGAAAAGAAAAGTCAAATCTAAGAAATAAACAGGCCATGAGGCAATACCAGGAACTTAATATACTATTTTCCCCTGGTGTTGGGGTTGTACAGTTTTATGACAACCCTTGGGTTGTTGTCCTCTTGTTCTTCCAGCTTGTCTTCCAGGGAGAGGGGCCTGATGTATTGTTTCTGAAAAATTTAATAAAAATTTTGAAAATTTTGATAAAAATTAATTCAGCAAATCTTACAACTGAAGAGAAGCAAAAGCCCATCTTCTGATAGTAAACTCAAGAGCCAGTCAAATGTCAACTGATCCAAACTGCTAAAAATCAAATGTCAGAATTGGTAGCCATTACTGAAAACATGACACTTTAACTAGCTATCAGGAACAGGACTCTTAGCAGTGACTGTGGACTTCTGGGTACAGGAAAGCACACTCCAGAAATCAGAGAAGTAGATGTATGTTTCTCCTTCTGCAAAGGACAGACTTGCTCAAAATCCACATACCTCTGGGCTTTTTGATTTCCTCCTTAGAATGGACCATTTTCAGGGCCCATAAACACAGCGGGCTCCCTGTCATCAAGAGTGTGTGCAGCAAACTCTGAAACCTGACACCAGTACCAAACACACACACACACACACACACACACACACACGCCCCCAGTCAACATATGCTCTTGTTACTAACTAGATGCAATTTGTTAACTTGTCCTGGACTGTTTTTCTTATTTTTCTCTGAGGACAGTTAGTGTTTTCGGCTTTTGTATAGTTCAAGTTCAGACTTTCCTTGCTAGAGCCCAAACCCATTTGTTAATTTCAAGCAAAACAGCTCTCTCTGTGGGTCCCCAAAGTCAACTCTGCTTTTCTCTCTCTCAATTCTTGATTCCCTTGATTCTCCCCAAACCAATTTTAATCCAGTTTCCCTGCTCTAATTTTTTTAAATAGTATCTCAAATAGCAACACTCTGTGGCAAATCTGGCAGAGTAATCTAGTTTGTCCTTGGATGATTCTTTGCTCTTCTTATTTCTACCTTAAAACAAAACAAAACAAAACTCACGTGAAAATAAATTGGTTCTGAAAAGGATATTGATCTCTTTCTTCTAGAGCCAGTCACATTTTCATTTTCCCTATATCTTACTTTGGTTTTATAGTTTTTGTAAAAAAAGACCAAATACAGATTTTTCACCTTCATTGTCTTTAAAGCCCAATTAAATCACTGCTATTTTTCTCATACCCAAAGAGTGTTACTTTAATTCACCTAGAATAAGGGCCAATATGTTCATCAGGCTGCACTACATATGTTCTTAGAAGCTGAAAATTGAGGGTGCCCAGGTGGCTCAGTCACTTAAACGTCTGCCTTTGGCTCAGGTCATGATTCTGGGGTCCTGGAATCAAGTCCTGCATCAGGCTCTCTGCTCAGCCAGAGGTCTGTTTCTCCTTCCCTTACTCTTCTTTCTCTCACATGCACTCTGTCTTTGTCTCTTTCAAATAAATAAAATCTTTTTTAAAAAGTTGAAAATGCACTTATAGTTTTGAAAACTAGTCACAGTGCAGTTAAAAAACTCATCAAAGCTGCTTTAATTTGAATTTTACCACAATTTATCTTCATTGTGAATATTAATATTAATACACTTGATTATTATAAAGCAAGGCCCAGCTGTACTTAATTTATAAGGACTTTGAGATGCTAAAGATAAAGGCATCACTTCCTACCTTGACTCTGCTCTGCTCACTTTGTAAGCTAAGGATTCCCAAATGTTTTGGTCTCTGGATTCCCTAAAATTCTTAAAAATTATGGAGGATCCTAAAGACCTTTTCTTAAAACTCAAAAAATCTAAAAGCATGTATTTACAAATAGCCTAAAATAATAATAAACCTACCACATGTTAATATAAACATATTTTATGAAATATCACTATATTTTCCAAAATATTACTTAAAAATTAATAAGAAGATAGGCACTGTTTTACATTTTTGCAAATTTCTTAATCTCTTTAATGTCTGTTAATAAAAGATAGCTGGAATCTAATATCTGCTTCTAATCTTTTAAATTAATAAATTAATTAAAATTATCAATGAACTCATTAAAATCAATTTTAAAAATCTATGGAACACTTCATATTGCTTTTGGAAAACTCTACTGCACATATATATGAGGATAAGAGTAGAAAAGACAAATAACATTACAAAATCATAGCTCTGACCATGAGGACCTCCTGACAGGGTCTTGGGGCTCTTCCAAGAGCCCCCACATAACACTTCAAAAACTGCTATTTGTTCTAACTAGAAGTAAAGTCTAAATAGAATGGGGGAGAGTAGTGCAAACTATCATTACAGAACAGCTTACTGTAGCTAACTGAGAGATGACAAAATTATATTAAGGATGGAACAAATTTGGTGGCAATTAACTGGCAGAGTCATGCTGAGATATTTTTCTTGGGCTCAGTTATAAATAGGGTTGGAAGACCTATTCAATGTAAGGGATGGCTGGTATTGGGTGGTGGGACGCCCTAGGAAGTTGAAGTCTGTCCTTTCTTTTTTCTCTGCATTTCTGTGAGGAAAGACCACCACCTTCTACTGACCAAGGCTATCCTGTCTGAAAGAGTTCCATTTTACCAGATTATAGTACTAGATTATTTTCTTAAGGATATGATGTTCCTTTTTTTTTCTTAAGGATATGATGATACTTGTCATCACCAAGCACTACTCTGCTCTTTGTTCCAGACCATGGTGGGAAAAAATACTTCTCTTGCACAGTAAACACAAAAACCAAAGTAACAACACAAAGTGAAGCAAGCAAGGCAATACACTGACACAAAACGCCCTTTTATAACCTTCTTGTAGAAGAGAAAACTCGGGAGCATCATTAAGTTTCATTAATTTCCATTCAACAAATTCCAGCTTGACATCATAATTTTCTATTGCCTTATTTCTCCAGTTGCTGCTTTGTTTTTCACTATGGAAACAGAGAACACCTAAATAAACCTAAGTGCAACAGAAATCAGATGTTTTCCTGCAACGATGTACCATGGCCTTTCTCTCACCCTTTGATCTTTCTCTTTGTAGGCTTCTGATTTCACAGAGGACACCACCAGTGGGGAGAGTGAAACTTTCCAAATTTGGAGATGAAGGGAGGGCCTCAATTATAGAGCAGGTCCTGCTTGGGTCAAATGGGCACACCTCCCTTTCCACAGCTACTCAAAAGTCACAGGAAACATACGACATGCCCTACAAAGTCCCCTCGGTGGGCCTGGTTTTTTAATAATGTATTTAGAAATGAGTTTCTCCACTGACAGGATTACACAGAGGCATTTTTTCCCTACAGTCCTCATAAAGTGAGGAGCAGTAGTTACTTAAAATGTTTAATCATTAAAATCGTGTATGCATGTGTGTGTGGTGTGTGAAAAAGAAAGAGACAATGAGAAAGAGAAGAAAGAAGGATGATTTTGTTGCCAGGGTTGAGAAGCTATGTTGAAAAAGATTGACTGGACTAACTTGCCAATGCCATTTATGGCTTGGGCTAAGAAAAGCCAATCTTTTGTTGAATCGCCTAATGTAATAAATTGCATTTGGAGGGCTACAGACTTCTGTACAAACTTTTCAACGAGATCTAATTGGAAGTGCTACTCACATAGCCAGGGGCATTCTGAAAAAACAGCACAGTAGATTAACACCATTTTTAAAAGTCAGGAAGTCCTTTCTTCCCACGAAGGAGGGTTTTCCAGACATTATCTTCAACTTTCAAATATTATAAAGAAGGTCTCCAGCTCTCTCTTTCTCCCTTAAGCCTATAGTCTTCCTCCCTCCCTCTCTTCTTCCCCTCTCCTTCTTTCTCTCCATCCCTGCCAGTCCTCCACCCCACTCAAGCCATGAGTGAGTGCTGTATGGGAAGCAAGACTTATATAGTAAGTGACTTATCAATCAGCTGTGTCCTAGATATTGTTGATGAAAGCAGCAGGGATTTCCTTCAACTGGTTTCTTATTCAATTGATTCCCAGTTGAATAACAAATGTTCAAACATGTGTCTGAAGCTTTT
Organism: Mustela nivalis; assembly: GCF_964662115.1. NCBI lineage: Eukaryota > Metazoa > Chordata > Mammalia > Carnivora > Mustelidae > Mustela > Mustela nivalis. The sequence goes on along the minus strand of NC_139025.1, from coordinate 69,967,973 downwards.
GTTAAACTAGATAGTTAGAGGCAAGGATTACTGTATATACAACTACAAAAACATCTTTTCATCCTTTCTCCTAACCTACGAAATTTCCTTATGTAGCAACATTCGATTTGCCAGTCTATATGCATCATCTGAATAATAGCAAGTAGACATAACCAAACTCAAAATGACCACCTTAGAAAGAGAGATTTAAAGATTTTATTTATTTATTTGTCAGAGAGAGAGCGAGCGAGAGCGAGCATAGGCAGACAGAGGGGAAGGCAGAGTCAGAGGGAGAAGCAGGCTCCCTGCGGAGCAAGGAGCCCGATGTGGGACTCGATCCCAGGACACCAGGATCATGACCTGAGCCGAAGGCAGCTGCTTAACCAACTGAGCCACCCAGGCAGAAAGAGAGATTTAAATGAAGGAGAGCAAAAACTTCTCCAAACTTTCTTCTTATTCTCCCTCATTCCCACCCACCACTACATCCTCGCCAGATACTGGAGTGGATCCAACAAGTGTCTTATGATAATAAGAGCCAGGGTAAGACATCAGCAGTTTCAAGTTAACAAAGTAAAGTTTTGAAAATGAGAAGTAATACATTAAAGCAAAAGTCTGTCTTCCAGCATTTGTGTTTTCTCTTCATGATATTTGCATCATGTGCAGAAGATTTACAACATAGAAACCTGAATATTTTGATTAATCACAGAAAATATAAGAGATGGCAGAGCTTGCCAGAGGAAAACTGAATACATGAAACATTCAAAATGTGTGACCCAAAACCCCAAATATTGATGTATCCTCAATATTCTTAGCACGTATAGATTTTGAATGAACATTTTATTTTCTTGTCAGTGATTCAGAATTTCCACTGCTTCTGTTGAGCAATGAGGGAAAATCATGCCAACTGGGAGAAAGCTTTATTTTAAGGTCGAAGGCATGAAATAAGCACTAAGAAGACAATTGTACACCTGTTTTCAAGAGTAAAAAGGCATCTCAAATCTGCTTTGCTTTTGAAAATTTGGCCAAGGAGTGTATTTCAAAGGCCCAATAGCCCATAACATTATTCCCAGGGCTCTGTGCTCTCTGCCTAATTGGGAGTCTACACATTTGCATAAGCATGATACTTCATGATTAATGCATAAGACCCAGCACGGAGCCCAGTATCAATCCGTCTGTGGAGGCTTTTCCCCACACTGAAAACAATCATTGTTCCTAAAATATAATCCATCAAATGTGCAGGTATGACTACTCTGTAGAATATCAGCCTACTTAAATGCCATGACAAAACCTTTAGAGAATTGTAAACCTCTTCTACGTAAGAAAGATGTTTTATTTTAAGATGCCCATGCCACTGCTGCCTTGGGACCATCATCATTGCCAGGAAAGGTGTATTTGCAAAACCAAGTGTCAGGCCTACAGATTGTTTCCTGTTTGGCCTAGGCAATAAATATAAAGGGAAGACTATTAAAATGAACACCTTATGATCACTTTCGGATTATGAAATAAACGATAGCTCTTCCCCTTGGTATCTTCAATCATCAACCAACAGCAGTGATGACTTCTAGTGTGAGGACTCCACAATGGTGAGGGGAAACTTAGTCAACAATGCTATAAGGCGAAGGGGTTGCACTTCAAAAATGAAGTCAAGGGCGCCTGGGTGGCTCAGTGGGTTAAGCCGCTGCCTTTGGCTCAGGTCATGATCTCAGGGTCCTGGGATCGAGTCCCGCATCGGGCTCTCTGCTCAGCGGGGAGCCTGCTTCCTCCTCTCTCTCTCTGCCTGCCTCTCTGCCTACTTGTCATCTCTCTCTGTCAAATAAATAAATAAAATCTTTAAAAAAAAAAATGAAGTCAATTCTCTATTTGATGGACGACCTCCCAGTTAAGGAATGGAACTCCTGGGATACATCTAGGTGTTCCAAATGGTGTTGCCAATACCTTCCCTGCAGGCTGGGCCACTTAATTAAGCAGGAACCCATTCCCATGGGAGGAAGTGGAAATGTGAAGTCCGCCAACAGATCTCAATATGCTCTGGGAATCAATGTAAAAGAACTTTTGAGAGACTTCTTTCTAAAAACATCTGAGATGGAGTTTTTTAATTATTAAAAATTAATATATGATTATGAGAAGAAATAAGCCATTTAGAATTCTATGAAATTAAGAGTAATAGTCTGACATCTCCTTCTTTTCCCATGCAGCTTCCCAGTGATGATCTCCTGAGTGAATTATGTATTCTTCTAGATGTTTTATTTTATAAGCAAATGAGTGTGTGTGTGTGTGTCTGTGTGTATCTTGACAAACTTTGGGGTAACACTATATTATGCATACTTAATGTGACTTGTTTTTCCACTTCACGATTGTTCATGAACTTTCCCAAAAGTACATTCATGTTTATCTCATTCTCTTTAATAATTTCATGATATCATGTTGTATGGATTACCAACACACAAAAATTCTCCTAACATCAAGTTTGTTTGTTTGTTTGTTTGTTTGAAATCACTACAAGCAATGTTACATTTTGGCTAGCAGATAACTTACGGACAAAGACTTTCTTGATCACTGCTGTATCCCTGGTAGTGAACACAGAGAACAGCACATAGTAAGTGTTCAATAGATTATGTGTTTAATATATAAATGAAATACGCAGGGAAATCTCCATTGTTCCTTTATGGGATATATGAATTTAAGGTGTGTATCAAAACTGCCTATTTACCGCCAAAAACATTGTACCATTTTATACTTACACCAAGTGTATTAGTCACTGTATTCTATTTACCAACAATGGGATTATAGACTTGTTTCATTTTCCCTAATGTGATTAATGATTAAGTGTGTTTTATTGTTTCCAATTGAATTTCATTAATTTTTTTAGATTATTTATTTATTTATTTGACAGACAGAGATCACAAGTAGGCAGAGGGGCAGGCAGAGAGAGAGGAAGAAGCAGGCTCCCTGCTGAGCAGAGAGCCCAATGCTGGGCTCGATCCCAGGACCTTGAGATCATGACCTGAGCCGAAGGCAGAGACTTTAACCCACTGAGTCACCCAGGCGCCCCTGCATTACATTAATTTTGAATAATTAATTAACTTTAGGACTATTTTAACTTTAGTACTATTCCTAAAGTTATTAACCATTTATATTTTTCCCTTTGACTATTCATATCCTTTGACCATTTTTCTGTTAGATTGTCAGTTAATCTTTTTCACATTGATTTTAATGAGCTTTTCTGTCTGTTGAAAGATTCAATCCTTCTGCTTGATACATTTTATAACTATTTTTAATAGTTACTTATATTTAGTTATTTTCATTACATATAATATTTATTTAGTTATTATATAATATATTAAATATAATATATAAGTTATTATTTATAATATTATTTAGTTATTATATATAATTATTTTAACTATAACTATTTTTAATCTGTGAAATAAATTTGTCATTTGACTCTATTCATCCATCCATCCATCCATTAATCTTACTTAACAGAAAAATTTTTTAATACTTACGCTCAAAATATATCAGTTATTTTTCTTTATAGTTGCTGGGTTTATTCTTAAAAGAGCTTTCTCTTCATTCAAAGTATAAAAACAAATTTACTCATATGCCCTTCTAATATTTGTAATTTTCACTTACACATTACTTTTTTTAAACTAATTTGGAATTTATTTTGATATAATGAGAGAAGAGGGAATCAGGACTCATTTAAATTTGTGTCATTCAAGTGAGCTAATTATCCTATTAGTATATATTAAGAAGTGCATATTTTCAAAAATTTGAAAAGTCATCTGTATCACAGGCTGACTCTCCTAGGTACATGAGTTTATTTTGAACTTCCTGCTCTGGTTCATGGTCATCAGCTTTATTCCTGCATCAATGCCATACTGTTTTAATTACTGTTGCATTCATGGTACATTTTATTCTTGGATACCATTAGACCCCCACATTTCTTTTTTGTTCTCAGTATTCACCCAAATTTATATTCACCCAAATTTGTATTTTAGAATTATTTTGTCAAAATCAAAAAGTTAAAAAATTAAAATTAAACATTCCAGTATTTTGATGAGAATGTATATATGGTTTTAGCAGATTTTTTTACAAAGGATTGCTATCTCTGCAGCGTGAAGCTTACTAACCAAAATATAAGATGCCTCTTTTCATGTCTTCAGTCTGCTTTTTTTTTTTTCGTTTTCTTTATTTATTTGAGAGAGAGAGAGACAGAGAGACAGAGAGGGAACACAAGTAGAGGGAGCAGCAGAGGGAGAGGGAGAAGCAGGCTCCCCACTGAGCAGGTACCCACCCCTCCGCCCCCACCCCGAGGCAGGGCTCCATCCCAGGAACCCTGGAATCATGACCCAAGGGAGTAGAAGGCAGATGCTTAATGACTGAGCCACCCAGACGCCCCTTCAGTCCTCTTTCTATGCCCTGGTCAGCGTTCTAAAGTTCTCTTCATGCAGGTTTGCGCATTTTCAAAAGCTTTTCTCTGGCTTTATTTTTTTCCTTGCTTTTGTAACGAAGATATTTTCTTTCGTATCAGTTACTGTTTTTAAAACCAAAAGCTAATTATTTTATAGATTAATTTTGTAACCAGGCACTTTATTAAATATTCATATTGTGTCTAATAGCTTTTCAGCTGATTCTTTGGGGCTATATAAGTACATTACCATGAAAAACAAATTTGTCTCCCTCTTTGGAAAATTTACACCTGTTATTTCATTCCCTTGTCCTCTTTCGACATATTGATATGACAAATGACTTTGAGATGAGCCCCAGTTATTCATGATTTATTACTTATAGAAGTATTCATTAAACTCTGTTTTTATTTTAATATTTGATATAACATTTTATTTAGAAGTTTTGCACTGACATTCATTAATAAGATCAGTTTGACATTTCCTTTTTATGCTGTTTGTCAGATTATGGGATCAATTTGAGCAGCTTTATAAAAACAACTCAAATGCTTACCTTCTGTATCCGTCAGATTCCAGTAAGAAGCAGGGGAAGCATTCAGGATATTTCCAGCAGAGAGGGAGTTGAAATAGAAGTCCAGTCTCAAGATGTTTGGTAGGGCTGGAAGAGCAAGATCTCACCCTGAGATCAGGACCTACAAGAAGCAGCTGCAGGTTGGAAAAAGTAACCACGTAGTCGTTGTGGCCACTGCTGCCTTTGGACCACTACCACCCCCTTCACAGCTACTCAGGAGCCCGCTCACACCAGCCCTGGACAGGCCACCACTGCCAGAAGGAGAACTTGGCTTCTCCATTCTTCCCCCTTCCTAATCTTACATTAGTGCCTCCAGCTGGCAGAATTAACCAGAACCCTGCTAGCAAGAGCCCTGCTTCCAGATCCTCGAAATACAGAAGAGAATACAGATGGTCAGATAAGAGGCTGGATACCAATAAATAATAGCTGGCATACCCTTTTCTCAATTTTCTCAGACCATGTAGATGACACTGGATATCATCTATTTCGTGAAGTTTTGAAAAAATCAACTGTGAAACATTTGGACTGGTGCTTTTGTAGGAAATTTGATAGTCTTAGTTCCCTCCCATGGAGAGATTTTTGCCTGCCTCTTTTCATGACAAATTTAGTAAATTATGTTTTCTTACAAAATTGTCCGTTTCGGTAGGTTTTCACACTTATTTGCATAGATCCGTGCTTTATAATATATGTTGTGTTTTTCTGCATCAGGGGTTATTTCTCTTTCCTTATTTTTTTTATAGTATGCAGATGAATGCTCAGTCTCTCTGACCCCTTGCCCAGTGTCCATGCCCTAAGCCCCCGAATTTTTTAATATGTTATGGTACTTGCAGATAGGATAAGGCTATAGACCTTGAGAAGGGAAGAATCTCTTGGATTATCCTGGGGGACACAATCAGAGCACGGAAACCCTTAAAAGCACAGAACTTTCTCCAACTGGAGTCAGAAAATATGGCAGAATGAATGTGGCATGAAAAACATGGGCAAGATTAGAAATATGAGAAGGATTTGACACACAGCTGCTGGTTTGAAGGAGCTGAGAGAGGCTCCTCACTGGAAGCCAGCAAGGAAGCAGTAACCTCAGCCCTACAATCACAAAGAAGTGAACTTTGCCAGTGCTTAAATGAACTACGAAAGCAGACTCTTCCCCAGCACCTCAGAATGAGAGCTCAGGTTGACACCTTCATTTCATCCCTTTCATCCCTGGGCCAGAGGAACCTGATGATCATCTAAGCCCACCTACACTTCTGACCTACAGAATTTTGAGATAATAAGTTTGTGTTGTTTTAAGCCACTTTGTGGTAATTTGGGACACCTGGGTGGCTCAGCTGATTAAACAGCTGCCTTCAACTCAGGTGATGATCCCAAGGTCCTGGGATCCAGTCCTGCAACAGACTCCTTGCTCAGTGGGGAGTCTGCTTTTCCCTCTCCCTCTGCTGCTTCTGTCAAATAAAGAAATAAATCTTTAAAAAGAGAGAGAGAGAGAGAAAACAAAAAAACCTGTGGTAATTTGGAAAAGCAGCAACCAAGAACTGATATATTTTTAATTGTATATATATTTGTGTTTCTTCTGTTTTGTTTTTTGATTACTTTAGACAGCTTTATCTAGTATATGGTTTGGTTTTGATTTTTCAAAGATGCAACTCCTATATTTATTCATTGATTCTGCCACTATTTTTTCCAGCTCAGTAATTTCGGAGAAATTGATTCAACCTTTGCTTTGCATACAAATAGAATCATATCCTATGTATCCTGCCATGATTTGCTTTGTTCCCCTCAAAATTATGTTCCTGAGATTTTTTTCCATGTTCTTATAGTAGAGGCAGTTTCTTCACACAGGTTTCTAGCATTCATGGAGTGCATCCACAAAGAATTCATCCATTATCTACCTGAGCGGTATTTGGTATTTCCAGTGTCTGTGTGTCCATTTGCTTTAACTTCTAGAAAATGTGTTGCTGCAAACATTCTTATATCATGTCCTGGGGCTTAGGTACATCATTTTCTCTACGGCGTATCAAGGAAGCAGGGTAGCTGGGATTATTTATGAGATAATACAAACTGTTTTCCAAGATGGCTGTACAAATTTATATTTCCACCAGCAATGCTGAAGAGTTCTGATTACTGTAAACCTTTGCCAACACCATCTTTAAGGCGTCTTTTGATAAACAGCAGTCCCTGGTTTTACATGAGTCAAATTTATCCAAGTTTTTCCCTGTATGTTGTACCCTCTTTTTATGTCTTAAGAACTCCTTCTTTACCTAGATATTGTAATTTCTTATTTCTTTTTTCTTTTTAAGATTTTATTGGGCAGAGAGAGAGACAGTGAGAGAGGGAACCCATGTCTAACCAATCATCCTAGCACAGTTCAGAAGTCCATCCTAGCATAGACTGAAAAGTCCATTCCTCATCACTGACCTGCAGTCCAACTCTGTCATAAATCCTTTCATTATATAAGTTGCTATGTTTAGGGATCATCTACTATGTTATATATCTCTTCCTCCTGTGCCAGTGTCATATGGTCACAATTATTCTAGATAATTGTAGCTCTGGAAGTCAAGTCTCTTCCATCTTGTTTGGTTATTATTTACCCTTTGTGCTTTGGTATAAATTTTAAATTCCTTGTCAAGTTCCATGTAAAAATCAGCGTGTACACACATACGTGTGCACAAACCCATTCAGGCAAACTTCAGACTTTTGGTAGAATAACCTTAAATCTATGGGTCAGATTGATTATTTATCCTTGAGGGAGATTTCCATTTTCTGAATTTAAAACAAAGGCTTTTTTTTTTTTTTTTTTTTTGGTAGGGGAAGGGGTTTGATATCCAATTATCTTTCCCAGGATGTGTGTTTACATGTTTTTTGACAACAGTTTTTCCTGGTACAGAGGGACACATTTTTGATGTATAGGATCATATTTTCTTTCATTTCAGGGGAGTTTTCTATTACATCTTTGAAAATAGACCATTTTCTTCCTATATTATTCTCTACTTCAGGAAACACCAATTATTGACACATATAATCTCCAATTTCTGGCTTCATATATATTACAGCCTCTTTTGACATCATTTTTTCATCTTCTCTGCTCTATTTTGCTCATTTTCCTAAGAATCTCCCCATGTTATTGGTTTGATTGGTACCCATGTTGATTCTCTACTGCTCTATTTCTAATTTATAAATTAATCCCGTAATGTAGCTATTTTTACTGAAGGTCTTTTTATAAATTGGCTTAGCAATATCCTCTTTTAATTTACACTATCTTCTTATTCTTTTCCTTTGTGTATTTAATCACCTTAAATCTGACAGTTCCCAACATTTCCTGTAGAAAATGTTCTTTTTTATAACACATGTTCTTCTGGAATGGTCCTTTACCTGCAATAATTATATATTTTCTCTTTTTTCTAGGCTTTTTTCTTTAAAGACCTTATTTATTTATTTGAGAGAAAGAGCACAAGGTGGGAGGAGAGGGGGTGGGGCAGAGGAAGCAGCAGCAGAAGCAGGCTCCCCGCTGAGTGGGGAGCCCAGCATGGGACTGATCCCAGGACCGTGGAGATCATGACCTGAGCCCTGAGCAGCAGGCAGACACTCAACCAACTGAGCCACCCAGGTGCCCCAGCCTTTTTTTTTTTTTTTTAATAGTTGCATATTTATTCAAAACTTCCATAGCAGCTGTTGACTATGCTTCCCCAACACCTCCTACCCTGCTGTTGGGATGTGTAGTGCTCTGCTTTACGAGGGGGCTGTGGTTGTTTTAGACCAATTAGAACCTTCCTAAGTCATCTGTTGGAGTTATTGGTCACAGGTATATGTCCGGTAATTGACATTGAACCCAATCTATGCCAGTTTGTTCTGAGAAAAATGTTTCCTGGAGGTTTTATCTCTAGAATGTTCCTCACAATTCTGAGAAAACTACTAGTCCACAGCCATATCCTTTCTTCTAAAGAATTGTGCGTTTGTTAAGTCTGGAATTACTGAAGCCATTTTGCTGCTCTGAGGGAAGATTTACAGCTGACACTCCAAAAGTGAAACTGTCTTTGATGACAGAGTTGAACCCCAAAAACAAATCAAGAAACCTAGCCCCATCATCTATGGATTTCACAGCTAATAAGCCAATAAATTATTTTGGTTGTTTCAGGCTGTTAGAAATAAGGTTTCTGTCATTTACAACACAAAGTGCCCAAACTGATGTAATTGTTCCTTATAGAGATGTGGGTAAATGTCCTCACAGCAATCCCCACCTTCTCTTGTTCCTGTCTATATGCTGCTTTTATCAGGGGCTCTAAATGAAGGTTTATGTCCTATACACCACTTCGTATTGTGTTTTTTAAAATACCAGACCTGGGGGCGCCTGGGTGGCTCAGTGGCTTGAGCCTCTGCCTTCGGCTTGGGTCATGATCCTGGGGTCCTGGGATCGAGCCCAGCATCGGGCTCTCTGCTCAGTGGGGAGCCTGCTTCCCTTCCTCTCTCTCTGCCTGCCTCTCTGCCTACTTGTGATCTCTCTCTGTGTCAAATAAATAAATAAAAATCTTTTTTTAAAAAAATACTGGACCTGTTTTTTGTGTGTATATGTGCATAAATGCTTTTACTGAATATTATCTATCCTGTATGAAAATGTGTACAGTCTTAAGATAGTATCCTCTGTCATCTTCCCCACTCAGTGAGAGAAAAAAAAAAAATGCCTTCATCTAATCCACAACTGAGCTGAGCTGAGACTGAATTTCAATCTTAGTAAGCTTCAATTTACTCTCTTCCCTCTGCCCCCACTGTTCTGGAGTATAGCCTCCGAGAGATCCTGACTGAAAGCCTGGGATTAGGGCCCTTCTTCAACATATCCTAAACCCTATTTTCTTCCTTCTCCTTGAGGCTATGAAGATGCCAACAACTCCACATTGGCTGTCAGTACATTTTTGCTTTATTTCTTAAGTTCTAAGAACTTAAGAATTTAGCAAGTTCCTGGGGCACCTGGGTGGCTCAGTCAGTTAAGCATCCAACACTTGATTTTGGCTCAGGTCATGACCTCAGGGTCAGGAGATCTGGCTCTGAGTCAGGCTTCACACTTAGTGGGGAGTCTGCTTGAGATTCTCTCTCTCCCTCTACCGCTGCCTGTCCCCCTGCTTTCTTTCTCTCAAATAAATAAATCTTTCACTCGCACACGTGTGTGTGTGTTTCTTTTTGAGATTTTAACATGTTCCAAAAACAAACAACAAAAAACTGAGAGTCAGGCTTACTTCTCTGTGCTTTTCTTTACTTTAGGAACTTGGATCTTCAAGTCCTGGCTGTTCTAACAGCCCTGAAGTGTGAGCTTTGCCTCTCCAGCCCCACATGATTGCCAAAGCTTTGCCAGCTCCTGTGTCTCTTAGTAAGAGCTGCCCCAGATTCTCAAGCACAGAACTCACAGCGACAATCAGCTGATCTCCAGAAGGGACAAATGAAGTATAAGATGCTATTCCCTTCTCTCCCTAATCATGTCCCTCAAATACCAGCTGGTTCTCACCGCCTCCTTCAAACAATTATTTATTGTATTGTATCTGATTTTCTAGTTATTCTCAGTGGGAATGTTTGGTTGATGCCAACAGCCCTGTCACACCTGGAAGTACAAGACCCAACTCTAAACTTCTCAGAACCTCTACTTTTTTTGCCTCATTTACTTTTTCTAGACTTATCTCTCACTACTCTTGGCTTCAGCAGCACACCTAAAAATTGTAGAACACATAATCATACAAGTTTAGAACTAAAAGAAAATGATTATCTGACTCAAGTGTCTTATTTTCCAAATGAGAAAGCTTGAGGCCCCAAAAGATTGTGTGTCTTATCTTAGACCACATCGTACAACTGAACTCAAGCCCAGGTACCCTTGGCCCTGTACAGGCGCTAGCAGAGCAAGGTAAAGAGCGAAGCAGAATTGAGAATGGCAATTCTCAATGGCTTCACATCAAGAAGAAGTATTTCAATTCTGTTTCCCCAGCGAGTCAGATCTGCTGCTTTCTAACACACACCTCTACTGACAACACACTTGTCTTCTAGCATAAACTATGATTTTTCCCCAGCTATTAATTATAACTGTCATTCCTGAGCACAGAGCCAGAGGTAATCATCATACTGAAAAGTAAGCTTCTTACACCAAGAATGAGGGAAACTTGGAAGACATCTATAAACCACCTTCCAACCGATTTTAGTCAAAGAAATCTGTATCTCTCATATTTGAGAGCCAAGCTTGTAGGGGGTCAAGATGGTCATATAATTTATTGTCTAAATGGGACAGTTTTTGAGAATGATAGTAGATGATATTAATAATTACAGCAGGACAACAAGCATATACCTATCAAGACCTGGGTACCCCCCCTCATCACCAGATAATTTATCCCTGACTTACAAAACCAGTTCTTTTTCTTTTTTTAAGATTTTATTTATTTATTTAGTTTAGAGAGGAAGAAAGAGAGAGAAAGTGGTGGAGGGGGGCAGCATAGGGAGATGGTGAAGAGAATCTCAAGCAGATTCCCCGCTGAGCATGCAGTCCAACATGGGGCTCAATCTCATGACCCCAAGATCATGACTTGAGCTGAAATCAAGAGTTGGATGCTTCACCCACCGAGCTGTCCAAGTGCCCCAAAACCATATCTTTTCTAATACTTCCTTCAGGGTTCTAATCACTTTCATATGAGGAAAAGAAGTATTCATTGTCAGAGAATGCATTCCTTTAAATTAATAGACTTTTATTTTTTTTAGAGAAGTTTTATGTTACAGAAAAAAAAATGAGCAGAAAGTGCACAGAGTTCCAGTATACTCCCTGATCCTCCAATTTGTTTTCCCCTATTGTTAACATCATGCATCAGTGTGATGCATTTGTTATCATTGTTGAACCAATAAGGATACATTTTTAATTAAAGTCCGTGGTTGACATTGTAATTTACTGCTTGTGTTTGTATGTTCTATGAGTTTTGATAAATGTATAATGTCATTCATCAAGCATTGCTGTACCACACAGAAGAGTTTCACTGACCTAAAAATCCCGTGTTCCCTCTATTCATCCTCCCTCCCCCGGCTAAGCCCCTGGCAACCCCTAATGTTTTTACTGTCTCCATAGTTTTGCTTTTTCCAGAATGTCATATAGTTGGAATTATATAGTATGTAGCCTTTTCAAATTGGCTTCTTTCCAGTCATTTGTTTTTAAAATTTTAAATCTTTGGTGTTAAGTGGAATCTCATCATAATGAAAAAAGTAGTGGCCATTTCAAATGAGATCATAGGATTTAAAGTTTTCTGTGCAAAAACTTAGGGAGTAGAAGTATTTTATAAACAAAGAATAAAAATGTGTAAGACAAAAATAAATGAAATAAAAAGACAAACCACAAATTAGAAGGTATTTATAATCCTTACCGCTAAAAACAAATTAGAATTCAGAATATATAAAAGGACCATGAATCAATAAGGAAAAGACAAGTAACACAGTAGAAACAAAGTATCAGAAAGGGCAAAGATATAAGGAAACACAAGCAAAAGAAGCTTGACTTGTTGATAAAATACTTGACATTTTTCAACTTCACTAAAAGCAAGGACATAAATGTTCAACAATGAAAACACTATTTCATACCCATTTGGTTGACAAAATGAATAGCCTAGTAATACTATGAAAATAAGCACATTGGAATATGAAAATTTTGGTAAGAGTGCAAATTGGTACCACCATGTTGGTAAACAATTAGGAATTCCTTGGAAGGGTATTGGTGCACATACCTTAAAACCCAGAACTTACTCTTCTTACATCTACCTTAAAGTCTCTCAAGTGTATGGAAAAGGAGACATACTAAGGGTATTTACTGTAGCAATGTTTGTGACAGAAAAAAGCACAAACACCCAAGCTGTCTCAATTAGGAAATGTGATGTGGCTTATTCATGCAATGAAATATTGAACAAGAGTGTAATGAATGAATTAAATCCTCACACCATGATGTCAAAATGAAGAAAAAACAAGTTGCCAATTAAAACATATGGCATAATGCTCCCGTCCTCAACACACAGACTTATATACATAAGTTTTTAAACCCAAATAATATAGTTATTATGAAAGACATTAAAAGATATAAAACAATTGGAAATAATCTATTACACTTCAGAATAATTAAGGAATAAGAAGAAAAAAGGAATGAAACAAAAAACCTTAGACATTAATATTCTATAGTATTAACAGATGTATTTAATGATGGAAAAGTGAAGTGAATTTTGCAAAATATTAATAATTTACTTAAATTGACAGTTGATATATTGATGTCTATTATTTTCTGTACATTATTTCTTTTTAATTTGGTATGTCTAATATTTAAAGGATTTTGAAAGGTCTAACCTCTCTTCCCCTTATAGCCCCTACTAGAACTACATTATAATGCATTGTGTAATTGGATACACAAAGATAACAGAATATTATTCAAGAAAAAAAAAAAGAAACAGTTGTGAGATCTCAAGTCCTAGCTCTTATACTTGTTGGACAGAAAGCCCTTGAGCCAGTCACTCCACAGTTAACTTCCTCATCTATAAAATGGGGACATAATACTACTAATAATATTAATATCTACTTTAAGAATGTTGGCAGAATCAAGTAAAAAGATAAATGTGGGGGCGCCTGGGTGGCTCAGTGGGTTAAAGCCTCTGCCTTCGGCTCAGGTCATGATCTCAGGGTCCTGGGATCAAGCCCCACATCGGGCTCTCTGCTCAGTGGGGAGCCTGCTTCCTCCTCTCTCTCTGCCTGCCTCTCTACTTGTGATCTCTGCCTATCAAATAAAGAAATAAAATCTTAAAAAAAAATGTGAAAACATTTAGTAAGCTAAAAGTCAGACATAAACACTGATTTTTGTTATTGCTCTTGTAAGACAGAATTAAATTGCTTGGCTGCACCTTTTTATTTCTTCTGCCTGCATTCTGGTGGAGATGTTTATGATTGAAGAAGTGACAAAAATAAATAACAGAATAAAGAAAAATTAAATTAAAAAGGGATATGTAATTTATAAACTATAACTATAACATGATTCTATGTTACATTTGTTATACATAATATCTAATATGACATATGTAATATAATAGGTATATATATAATATAAAGAAAAATTATCAAGGGCATATTTATTTTTAAAATTTCAGACAGGTTTAAGATTCTCTAACATATACCTTGCAAAAATTGCCAACTATTGTTACTATGTAACATACAAATCTTTGGAAAATAAACAGAAAACATTTTCTGCATTTAACTTGGTTCTTTTTATTTTTTAATTTAAAATAATATTGCAAAGACTTTATTTCTGAAATTTTTCAGCTATGATTAGATTTTCTTTGTTTATACCTCACAATGCATGCCATGCTGTAACATTTTGAAAAAACACATAAATACAAATAAAAAAGTATAATAACCTAAAATTATAATTATGCCTTGTAGTACATCAGATATAAGTTATGGACCAAAATAAGAGTTGTGGTAGAAATTAAAAAAACTGAAAACTCAGTTGATTCAACAAGGATTGTTGAAAGAGCAAGGTATTAGCACCACATTCACTTGCTTTACCTCATGTATTTTTCTTCAGATCTCCACTTCCACTGCTTCCTTTTGGCACCCTCTAGGGCAACAACATCAAAAGGTAGGCATGGAGACTCCAGGGATTCCTATGATGATTCCCTGGGCTGTGGGAAGAAAACACTAGATTGTCCTATTTTTTTACCCAAAGCTAGAGAAAAGACTGAGCTTTACTTTTATATAATATACACATTTATTCTGTACCCTTTCTTGGTCTGCATATCAGATGTTCACACATCATGTCAGATTGGCAAAGAAATCTTGCAGAAAGAGTTAGCGTTCTACAACACGGAAGGGTTGGCATTGTGATACGAACATTTTTATTTGCTTTCAACTTACCCAAGTATCATAGTACTCAAGTGGATTTCCATATCATATTATCTCATTTTAACAAAAGCAGGTCTCACTGCATGACACGGGGCTTAAAAGGATTACTGCAGAAAACAAGAACGTACAAAAATTTAAAGTAATCCAAAAACACAAGCACAAACAAACCTCAAGCAAATGGAAACATGAAACCTTCCCTATTTCTAGAACAAGGTCTTTGTTAGCAGCATGAGAAGGTATAAACAATGGACATCTAGCGACATCTGACAAAAATTCAGAAAGTTTCAAAATTATAAAGACTCTCTGAAATAAGGATTTATACCCCTATCTTCCCAAGGTATGTATTATGCTTTGAGATCCTGGTTAGTTATTATAGAAGAGAGCATGACAGAAAAACATTGTGAGCTGGGTTTGCTTTTTTGTTTTTGTTTTTGTGGTTTTTTCCCCATTTTCATGGCATCCTTTCTTATTTCTGTTTCTGTGTGTTTTATGATGCATATAGTATATGAATCCATGAATCCAAAAATGTGGCAATCAATGCCACATTTATGACATAAGTCACAAACTTACATATTGGGTGGGGGTGGGTATAAAGTCAAGAGTTTTATTCTGTATGATCAAAGTTTTTCAAGACAATTACACTTAACCACTCCCCTTGACTTACCTCTTTCCAACTTATCCTGCACACGTCAAAGAGGGTGCTTTTTAAAATAAAAATAAATGAATTATATGTTGAGTCCCCATCATATGCCAGATGCTGTGGTGACGGGTAGTGAACATTTACTGCTGGGAGGAATAAATGAATTGGCAGTGAGGAAGTGTGAGAGGTGAAGAGATAGATGAGTTCTGGAGTCTCAGTAATTTGCATCTTGGTTCTAGCAATAAGCAAAAAGTGGTCTCAATAACATCAGCATAGCAAAAAATTAAATAAATGTTTATTTTTAATCCATTTAAAATTGGGGCATTATTTGGGTTAGACTTGCTGATTTTGGAGTGGAAAATGGGAAATCAATAGAGCAGTCAATAAACATTTATTGGGAACCCACTGTACAGAAGTGGACCCAAAGCACAAGAAGAGTCAGATTTTAAAATATAGATTTAAGGGTACCTGGGTGGCTCAGTTGGTTAAGCAACTGCCATCAGCTCAGATCTTAATCCTGGAGTGCTGGAATCAAGTCCCACATCAGAGTCCCTGCTTCCCCCCGACCCACAACCCTCACCTCTCTCATGCTCTCTCTCATTCTCTGTCTCTCAAATAAATAAAATCTTTTTTAAAGTAAAGTAAAATACAGATTTAAAGTAATATCTTTTTCTTTCTATGTTGCCCTATTCTTTTCTTCCTATTCACCAGATAAATTGGCTAGTCTGACTCTTAAAACAATAATGAAGTACTTCCTACTTATCCCCTAGTTTACTTTTTTTCTCTTGTTTTGGCCTGCCAACTCATTTATTATTCATTCAATAGTGGTTTAAGAAAGAAGAAAACAAACAGTATCTTCCTGTTACTGAGCTTAAAATCCTGTCATTTAGTTGACAGTCATTAGAGATAATAAAATTATAACCAAGTCTTATAACTGTCTTGATCTGAAAAGGGGATCTTCCTTAAGTATTCGGAAGCATGTCAATTGAAACTTTATTCAGCAATTATGTATTATTTCCTTTAATCTGTTGGTGTTCACTTAACCATTGTCTCAACAAATACAGACTGAGCACTTGTTATATGTCTAAACTGCTTAGACATTAGAGACAAAGCAATAAGCAGAAGAAAGCCTCAACCTCATGGTCCCTACCTTCTGGCAGGGAAGCAGACAAATTTTGTCAGGAGATGTAATTCAGAGGTAAGTACTCTTACCATAATTCTCTAAGTTTATTTTCTTCCTTATTTTTAATTGATCTATCTTCCAACCATATTCTGCTCCATGTTTTTCCCATTTTCTATCAATTAACTATTAAAAGATTAGATAAGAGTTGTAATTATTCCTAATATTATTTGATTTTTATAAACCCTCTTATGCAATAAAAATGACAAAAGGCAGAAATTTCAGGCACTACTGTCCGTCCCGAGGGATACTAGAATGTATTCGGTTCTTTAAGAGCTGTTTTCCCAGAGCCCTGCAATTCCCAAAAGGTTGGTTGCGGACAGGCCAGTTATTTTAAGAGAATAACCATCACATGATGGAGTTTGGGTTCCTTGGTCAACAGCTCATAAAGTCTTGCAGGTTATCATGGAATTTTTCAAATATGGATGACTACCCATTTACCTGGTTCTCATTTTTTTATTTTAGCCAATTACAGGAAAATCACTCAGTGTTACTCAAATATTCAGTGTCCAAATCCAGCTGAAAACATAGCATACACTTTTGACTGTTCTTTCTCTTTCATCTGATGCAGTTAGGGTTTTACATCAGATCTAACACTTCAACACATCTACTATATTTGACACAAAAACAGAAAACTGGAAGCTAGCACAGTTTCTACATTGCTCTGAAAAGGTTTATTTATCCGGTGCACCTGGGTGGCTCCATCAGTTAAGTGGCTGCTTTCGGCCACTGTCACGATCTCAGGGTCCTGGGATTGAGTGCCATGTCGGGCTCCCTACTCAGTGGGGAGTTTGCTTCTGCCTCTTCCCTCTGTTCATGCACTCTCTCTCTCAAATAAATAAATAAAATTTTTTTTTAAAAAGGTTTTCATCAGAGAAGCCATTAAATCTTAGTATTACAAAAAACACTATTCAATCTTGCTATCCTTCCTATTGCTTAGGTTGAAATCCCAGCCGCATAGCTTACTAACAGCATGACTTGGGCACATCACTTCCCTCAGCTTCCTCATCTGCACTATGAGGCAAATAATAGTATCCACCTGTAAGTACTGAATAAACCATTGCATGTAAAGGGCTATGAAAAGTGCCTGCTCTCAGTATTGTAGTGCATACATTACCTCATTGGCCAGGATGCACGAGCCATTGAGGGCAAAGGTTTTTATTTGTACTTCTTTCACAGATGTATCTCTAATACTACAACAGGGCCTGGCACAGCATAGAAGTTTCATAAATATCTTTAATAAATGAATGGCAAAATATAATGCAATTAGACATGTGGGCAGGTTTATCTAACGTGTGGAGCTGTAAAATGAATTGTGGTTGTGTCTCTCAGATATAACAAGGGCTGCTCAGTGTGACAGAATGGCACCTGCTTCACTGTGACAGCTGAGCTCCCAAGGCAGAGAGGAAAACAGCAGAAAGGAACATGTAAAGGCTAAAGAGAAACAGCAGTCTCTCTCCCCAGTTCTTTTAGAACAGTGAAGTGCGTGCCTTGGAATACAGGAAGTAGAGAGACCAGGAAAACTGAATCTAACTCCCCCCTCTCCACTATAGCAAGCCTATGCCTATTCTTGCCAGAAGCCCAGAAAATTGGTGATGACCTAAACTGATTTCAGTTTCCTGCAAGATAAAAAGTGTGTCAAGAGAAGTCTTGATGGCAGATCTAGCCCAAGAAAATCATATTGATAGACATCAGCACTTTGGTGATGTCCTACCTCCCCTTTGAACACCAAGCTTCTCTACCCACCAGTACCTGTGCTCCTCAGCACCCATCTAGGATTCTTTACTCAAGACTCTCCTGAGATCTACCACTTGACACAGTGAAAATCCACCTGCCCTGCATCTTACTAGATTGAATTTTCCTCAGCTTTCTGATCCATTCAGAAAATTTCACAAACTACCAGAATAAAGTAGACATGAGTGATAACAAGCTTCTGTTGATTGCAAAGGACTCAGTCACTGATGACTTGGCTCACATCAATGATGAAAGGCTGGGAGTGAGGTCTAAACACACAGGAGGTCCTCTGTGTTAAGGGAGTCCTTCCTGGACTTTCAAAGCATGCTGCACTGCCAATAATCTGGCCTTCTTAAATTATACCACCCTGCTTCTGAATATAATCAAATCAGGAGAAAAGGAAAAAGATGAACCTTACAGTCGGGATATGACCTGGGATAGTTCCGATGAGGTCTGCTGAAGAGCAAAGAGTACAGCACACGAGTTTCAAGTGAACGTGTTAGAAACAATGGTGTACCATCTGAGCAAATTTGTCCTCCTGTGAAGGGGAAAATGTACCACCACATCAGTTATCTGAGAATTTATATGGAATCTGGTGATGAGGAGTTTAGTTCTCTCAGTTGCAAATTGTATTGGTGATAGAAAATACAACCAAATTATTTGCTGCAACTCCTAATCCTAAGGGGAAATACTGTTGCTGAGACGTTCATCATATGTGGGCATATGTGCCTGGAAATACAAACTCTCTCAGCCTAAGACACAATTCTGGCTCAAAGACAGAAAGGCCCAGTAGATGGGAGAATCACCACGACCACTTACTAAAAAGGTCAGACTTGCTGGAAACCATTTCTAATTCTCAGAAGAGCCTTGTTAAGTATTTTCATCCCCATTTTCCAGAGGAAGAAATGGTGGCTCCAAAAGTTAATTTACTGCCAACTGAACCCACATCTTACTAGCTTAGTGTAAAGTCACATCATAAACACCCCTCCCACCTAATTCAGATGATATGAGGATAAAAAGATAACACCAGTAAAAACACTTGGAAAATTAAACTGCTATATACCCATGAGAAGCATTATTATGTACAACTTTTCTTGGATGGGAATAGACATTAAAATCTTGGCCATGTGCAAAATTGTTCTTAATTTAGGAAGTTGTTCAACCCTGTTTTTAGCCCCAGGATTCTATGCTTCTATGTATGAGGAGGAAAATGAAATATAGTCATGCAAGAGGCTATTTCTTTAATTTTCTGGATTGTCACATTCATTCAGCATGAAATTTTCTACAGAAAGTCAATTTTGGAAAGTTCCAAACTTAATTAGATCTTGCAGTTGTGATCTTCATTATAATTATCAAATACTGAAGAGCTAATAAAGGATCAACCTCTGGGCTGCAGAATAACCTAATCTATTCATACCTCAGTGACGTCCTGAATTAGAACTGGGGGCTGATGAACTCCAGTGCGCCAGCCAACCAACCATAGTTAGCAAATTGCAATACACAACTGAGCCTTGATCAGACCAAGATGAATACATGATATGTAAAATAATCCAATAAAGTTTATCAATAATACATGGGCAATTCAGATGAGACATACAGTGGTGTAGCAAGTCTAATTAGGAGCATTTCTATGATAAACTGAAGCCCTATCTCCTGCTATCATGCAATTATTCATTTGAGTCTATTGTTACTAGAACAATGAGCAGTGAGCATTTCCTTATTAGTGATCCTTCTTCCTGATACTGGCAATTTAACCAAATAATACATAGCACCCTTTTAATATTCCAAAGGGTATTTCAATGCCCAGACAGTTTCCTTAATGTAGATTCTGTTGGAGACAGAGTGGTAAATTCCGGATCATTTGTTTTGGTTTTTGTTCTATTTTTACATACATACATATATATATATATATATATATATATATATATATAATTATTGCAGATACTTCTCAGAAGCATTCTGTAACTTTTCTTGGCTAACAACATCTTAATAATAAATTTTACCACAACAGAGCCGTGATTCTTGCCGAGATTCTACCACAAACTTCATTAACTCCTTCAGGTCCTTAGCACCTTGATTTAGTATTACCTCTGCAGTTATCTCCCAGACTTTTTTTCCCCCCAATTCTTAATGTTTAAAAGCCAAGGAAGAAACCCCAAAATTTCACAGTAAACATTGTAGCTGGACTAAATCTAAGAATGTCTATTAGTGGAAACTTAGATTCCAATTTGGGGGGAAACTTTTAAGATTGGAAAAGGGCTGGGTTAAAAAAAAACACAATTATTTTAAAATTTATCTTTTCTCCTTTAGAGGTATAACCTTCACATCTGGAAAAACTAAGTCCTTTGAATAAACCATTGCATTGTGTTTGTACTAAGTGTTTTTCTAACTGTAAAACAAGAAAACTGAATTATCTCTAATATAGGCGGACTTAAATGGTCAAGCCAGGAGCAACTCCTAAATACTTTATCCTTCTGAGAGGTGAGTAGGAAGAAGAGGTTAGAAATTCTTGGGGGAAAGGTCATGGCGCTTTCTTTGCACATGGATAGAAAAAAATACTGTGTCTGAATTTTTCTTTGCTCCTATGCCACACATATGGTTTGTTTTCTGTTGTTTGCATTTGTCTGTTTGTTTGTTAGAAGTATACATTTTTTGGCGGGGGGGTCATTGAAAAGTTGCTTGCAGGAGCTAGAGAAAGAAGAAAATACTAAAAAGTCTTTGTGAAAAAATGTTCAGATGTTCAACAACAGTATTACTTTGGTTCCAAGAAAAAAAGCATGCTTCAGATCCAGGTGGAAGACTATTCTCCCATCACCATAAAAAATTCAGTATATATACTACCCTGGGGAGCCGAGCTTTGAAAGAAAGGAATAAAGCATCCTTGGCATGGACACTGGCCATCTCCTGAAAGTTGTATCAGAAATGGCAATATAAATAAATAAATCTGCTTCTGCTACTTTTGAGATAGGATGACCTTGGCCAAGGGCAGATTTAGTAGCAGTGGAAGAACATGGCAGATCCCTAAGGTTGCAGTCAGCCACGACGGCTTAAAACCAAACATGAAGGGCAATATGGGAACTTATCTAAATGAAAAGGTGAGATTTTGTTCATAGGAGATACTAGAATCAGGCAATACTAGGGTTTATCTACTTGGGTTTTGAAGTAACTGTAACTTGGCCCTGAAAGCTAGTTGTAATGTTAATGAGTAATCATAGGCAGGTTTCATCAATGATTCCAAAGCAGATTTTCTAGCCAATCTTTATGTGTATTTACTTGAGTAAATTCCAAAACATGGCTGATCTGTTAAGCCAAAACATTTTTTATCTAGCAACAATTTCTCCCAAAGTGTGAATTTCAAACTATAGTTTAAGTGCTTCTCAGAGAATGTCCCTTTCATTAATTTAAAGGTGTTTTACTTTTCTTATAAATAGGCCATGAAAACAATTACTTTGTTCTATTCAGTCAAACTGATCTGCTTGCAATTTCCTGAACCGAAATAACATTTTTTACTCTTGCTGGAAAGAATATTTTTCCTTTTCTTCCTTGTATATCCAAGCCTGTTATGTCTACTTTAAAATTTGACCTATTCAATAAAAAACCCAGTACCAACTCATGATAAATTCCTTCTGTCTCCTCATAACTCATTCCTTTATTCATTCGGTATTTATTTTAATGAGGATGACAATGTGCCAAATGTTCATTAGGCACTCACTGATACTTTTGGATTGTCAGTTATCTTGTTATATGTCTGACTTTTGTTCCTTTCAGCTAGATTATAACCTGTGTTTCACCTATCTTTGCTCATTGTTTTAGTACCTAACTTCTCAGATACAGGAATACTTCAACAAAGTTATGCTGGATTTGACTCCGATTTTAGTCTTCAGGTAAAAGAAAATGGGAACTTAACTACTTTTCTTTAACAAGGGTTAGAAGACAATACTTACCATTGATTGAATACTTCTTGTGTATCAAGGACTTTTCATAAGTGATCTCTAATCCTTGTGGCAGTCCACCAACATAAAAGTTTGCTAGCCCCAATGTGTCTAGGAGGGAAGAGATTCTAGAAGAAAATATAATATCTTGGGTTTCACTTCTGGCCCACTAGAGAATTGGCTCTGGAAGAGGCCAAGAGGCCAAGAGGATTCTCAACTATGGAGATATTCTGTCCCTGCAGTTGTCACTATGACAGTTTCATATAGATGAACCAAAGGAAATACATCTTAATGTCATTTGGAAAATGTCAAATTTGTCCAGTTCTTTCTGTTCTTTTAACTTTTTATATTTCCTTAGCTAAGATTCCAATGAGATGTATCTTTTTTAGAAAACTGAAAGCCACAAAACAATAAGTATAACTCTCAGGCTGTAAAATAAAACCACTGAATAAAAGAAAAAAATCTTAATAAAAAAAAGAGAAAACTTTCTTTAATCAGTGAATACATGCTAAATAATGGAGTGTTTTCTATATTGCTTGCTGTAAATTTATTCAAGACAATCATACACATCAAAATATTGTATCTAGGTTATAATGACTGGATTTGTTATAATTGTTTTGCAACTGCAAAAACATAGGAAATCATTTTATATAATCAAGATGTATACATTGAAATGAAGTGAGATGCTAAATTGATTTTCAAAGTAGCTGCTGCTCTTCATATATAATAAAGTAATAAGATGAAGATTAACAATTAAGTAAGAATTTTACCAATATAAAATAATTCTTAATTATTTGTGGTGGAGCATTTGTAACTACAGATCATTGTTTTTAATGAGTTCCTTTATAAATGTAAAGTTTTCAAATGATTTCTATAACTGTTGCCAATATCTGCAGAAAGTTGACCATAAGGACTTCAATGCTTCAAAAGATACAAGAAGAATGACATAAATGATAAAAGGTTAGTATCCAAAATATAAAAAGAATTTATCAAACTCAACACCTGAAAAATAAATAATCCAGTTAAGAAACGGGCAGAAGACACAAATAGACAATATTCCAAAGACATACAGATGATGAACAGACACATGAAAAGATGATCAACATATCAAGGTAATACAAATCAAAACCATGAGATAACACCTCACACCTGTCAGAATGGCTAAATTTAACAACATAGAAAACAGTAGATATGGATGAAGGTGCAGAAAAAGGGGAATCCTCTTACACTATTGGTGGGGATGCAAACTGATGCAGCCATTCTGGAAAAGAGTATGGAGTTTCCTCAAAAAGTTGAAGATAAACAACCCTATGGCCCAGCAATTGCAGTACTAGGTATTTACCCAAAGGATATAAAAATACTGATTCAAAAGGGCACATGCACCCTGAAGTTTGTAGCAGCATTATCAACAACAGCTAAACTGTGGAAAGAATCCAAACATCCACCAACTGGGGAATGGATAAAGAAGTGGCATATTACTCAGCCATCAAAAATGATGAAATCTTGCCACCTGCAATGATATAGATGGAGCTAGAATGTATTATGCTAAGCAAATTAACCCAGTCAGAGAAAGTCAAATACCATGATTTCACTTGGGGGTATATCTCAGGGTTAGAGCATTTGACTGCATATAATTTCACTCATACGTGGAATTTAAGAAACAAAACAGATGAACATAAGGGAAGGGGGTGGGGAGAGAGCGAGAGATGGAGGAAGGCCATAGAAAACTCTTAAATATAGAGAACAAGCTGAGGGTTGCTGGAGGAAAGGTGAGTTGGGGAATGGGCTAAATGGGTGATGGGTATTAAGGAGGGCATTTGTGATGAGCACTAGATGTTATATGTAAGTGACAAATCACTAAATTGTACTCCTGAAACCAATAGGAAACCAATATTATGCTATATGTCAACTAACTAGAATTTAAATAAAAACTTGAAACAAACACACACCAAATCCAAGAAGAGATGGACTCTATCAGGTATACTCTTGGTGAAGGGAAAAGGGAAATGATCTGCAGTTCCCCATCACAGCATCTAGAGAGGCACAGAGAACTTGGCTCTATCTGAATAATTCAGGTTTTCTACTGAAGGACTCTGACTCAGTGGGTAAAATTAGGAAATAAGTACCTCAAGGTCAATGATCCCAAAATGAGAGAAGTCAGTAGCATATTAGAATTAACTGGGGAGTCTGGGAGCATTTTACTAAGCTATTCTTTGTTCTCCAGAGATTTTGACACTCCTACTTCCCTGCCAGTAGCTATTCATCCGTAGCTATTTATTGTCATAGTGATTCACTATTCTTAATATTCTGGTATATTACAGATGAAAAAGTTATAGCTGGTAATTACTAGTCTAGTCACTAAGTAAATGTGTAGCCAAATGAGTGCCATGGGTAATAGTATCCAGGTTGCAGAAAATGATGCTGATTTAAGGTAGGACTATAACCTTAGTGCATCCCCTCTGAAGGAGGAATTGACAAAAGTAACAGGACACCAGACTCAGAATGAGAGGACTTGGGCAAGTATCAATTCCCAACAGTTTGTGTCTCAGGAAACAAAGGTTTTAAAAGAAAGACAGAGGGTCAGAGGCTTTCATACAGACTCAGGACAACATGTAATTCCCAATTCACCAAATGCTGGAAACGTGCCCTATATTTCTGAAATTGTTTGTAGAGAATTAAATATAACTGATTCTGTAAATTGGGATAGTTGAGAAGGGTTGGGGGAGGGAGAACTTAAAGATAAACAACATAAAGTCTTGATCATGATCATTACTATGACAACACAAAATCTTTGGGGAGCAAAATATTTTTGTAAAAATGTATGAGAGTCAAGAAAATAATGTTTGCTGTCACTATTTCTACATGAAACTTCCTTGAAGTCCCAGGCACTGAAGAAAGATAAGATAAAATGGAAATAATTATCAGGATTCAAAGGAAAAACAAAATTATTCTCTACAGGCAGTAGGATTTTCTATATAGCAAATCAGAGAGACTCTGGAGATAAATAGTGAGAATTATTAAGAGAATTC
This sequence comes from Mustela nivalis, assembly GCF_964662115.1. Lineage (NCBI taxonomy): Eukaryota > Metazoa > Chordata > Mammalia > Carnivora > Mustelidae > Mustela > Mustela nivalis. The sequence goes on along the minus strand of NC_139025.1, from coordinate 69,942,620 downwards.
AACAATGCTACTAGATATAAGATAAACACACAAAGAACAGCTGCATTCCTGAATACTTGCAACAACTAATAAGAAATATTCCACTCATTAAAGAAAGAATTACCATTAGGTATATAAAGGAAAAAATAAGCAAAAAAATGTGGAAAACATGTATGGAGGAAATTAGTTCAAGAAGATAGGTCTAAATAAATGGAGCTATTTATCTATGCTATCATAAACAGGCCAACTCTTTCCAAATTAATCTGAAAATTCAACCAAAAATTTCAAAAAGGGGTATCATAGATTTTTAAGAACACAGAAAAGCCAAGAAATGTTTGAAGAATAATATTAGAGACAGCTGAGGACTCATTCTACCTTATGTAAAGACTTAGCATTAAGCCACAATACTTTGGTAAGGTAGTTTGGGCACAGATGTAGATTAAATAAACCAACAACATAGAAATTACAGCAAAACAAACTACACAGAGTTGAACTGTGCTCCCCTATGAACTTCAGAATATAAACTTATTGGAAATAGCCAGCAGATGTAAATAGTCAAAATGAGGGCACACTGGACTGGGCTGGGACCTAAGCCAATGACCAGTGTTTCTACCAGAAGGTCATGTGAGGACAGGAGACAGTCAGGAGAGAATACCACGTGATGATGGAGGCAGAAATTGCAATGATGCATCTACACAAAATGCCAAGACTGCTGGCATACACCAAAAGTTAGGGAGAAACGAGGAAGTATCCTCCTCCAGAACCTTAGAGATAAAATGGCCCTACCAACACCTTGATTTAGGTGTTTAGGTCACCCCCACAACTGAGATAATATATTTCTTTGTTTTAAGCCATGTAGTTTGTGATAATTTGTTTTGGCAACCCTGGGAAACTAATACACAAGCAATCATATATATCAGATATTTATACAGGGCTGTCACATTCCATAGCTCCAAGGGACAGCATTTACATTATATTCTATGTGCTCTAAGGCTGTGCCATTCATATAGCATATGTTATGAATGGTGCCCCCTGGAGTTGTGCAGAGCAACAGCTCTCTTTATGTAGGACAGAGGAGGCAGTACAAATTATTGTGGAAAAGACCAACATTTGAATGATATGTGCCAGAATGAGGGCTAGGCATGTGGAAAAAAATAAAGTCAGAACCTGGTCTCACTTTATATAAAACAAACAAAAAAGCCAAAAACAATTCTAGACAGAGTGATGGTCTCTCTAAACTTTATCCTTGGTAAGGTTTGAAAAAATATAATTTTAAAAGAAAATATTAAAATAACTTTATACCATTGGGATTAAAAAAAAAATTTTTTTTAAGATTTTATTTATCCATTTGACAGACAGAGACAGAGATCACAAGTAGGCAGAGAGGCAGCCAGGGGTTGGGGAGAGCAGGCTCTCTGTTGAGCATAGCCCGATGTGGGGCTCAATCCCAGGACCCTGAGATCATGACCTGAGCCGAAGGCAAAGGCTTAAACAACTGAGCAACCCAGGTGCCCCTGAAAATTATTTCTTAAACAAAACACAAGAAAACCTAAAACACTGTTTTGATAAGTTTGAGTATATTGAAATTAAAATTTTCTGTATGACAAATAACATCATGAACAAAGTGAAAATACAAGCAACAAAACAGAAGACATTTGCATTATGTATTCCTTATCAAAGAGTATATCCAAAATAGTTAAAGAACCATAAATAAGTAAGAAAAGGTAAATAAGCCAAAAAAAAAAAAAAAATTAGCAAAATGTATGAGCAGGTAAGTGGAGAAAAGACACCATGTTTACGAAAAAATGTTAAGTAGTTTTTATGTTCAATAAAACTACTCTACGATCCAGTAATCCCACTACTGGCTACTTATCCAAAAAATACAAAAACATTAATTCAAAGGGATACATGCACCCTTATGTTTATTGCAACAATATCTACAATAGCCAATTAAAGAACAGCCCAAGTGTCCATCGATAGATGAATGGGTGAAGAAGATGTGATATAATATACACATTATTATATATTATATAATATAATAATATATATAATAATAATATAATAATATAATTAATATATAATATCAAATGTGATATATCACATTTATTATATAATAATTAATATATTATATATAATAGAATATATAATAAAATAGTACTCAACAGTAAAAAAGAATGAAATCTCGCCATTTACAAAAACATAGATGGAGCCAGAAAGTGTACTGCTACACAAAATAAGTCAGAGAAAGACAAACACCTTATGATTTCACTTATATGTGGAATTTAAGAAACATAACAAAAGAGTAAAGGTTAAAGAGAGAGAAAGACCAACCAAAAAAACAAACTCTTAAATCTAAAGAAAAAACTGATGGTTACCAGAGGGAAACTTATATAGTTTCTGGATAAATACATTATGTTTTAACAATATAAAAATGGACTGGAAGGATTCATACTAACTTTAGGATAATATTCATCTATAAGAAAGATGAACAAGGAATGAGATGAGGTGCCTTTAATTAGATATGTAATATTTTGATTATATTTTTAAAATCTAAAGTAAATATAAAAAATATTAACATTTATAAACTCTGGCATTAGGCAGTACATGGATATCTGATATATCATTTTCTAATCTTTTAGTGTGGTTGAAATATTTGGTAAACAAAATAGAGACAAAGAAAGAAAGGAAAAGGAGAAAGAGAGGAGGCAAGAGGAAAAGGAGGGAGGAAAGTGGATATGGTCTTTGGACACAGACAGCTCTGCAAGCTAATTGTGGCAGTGTGGTTTAGTAGAAGGACCTTGGCTGTGGGCTCAAATAGACTTAATTCTAGGTCTTTCAACTTTCAATTATCCTAGGACTCCATTTACCCACCTCTAAGATGGACAGATAGAATGTAACTAACCATGTTCTGTGAAGACTGTTGGGGAATTATGTAAGATGCCCTATACAGTGTCCACCAAGCACACAGAGTGCTCCCTGAATAATGCAGCCTCCTCTCTCTTCTTTTTAGCAGTGGGAAACAGTAAAGTCTGCAGAAAGTATACCACCTTAATTCGTTGGATGGAACTAAATTCCTCCTTCTGATGCAGTCTTTTTTTTTTTTTTCATCTCAGTAAAAGTAATTTTGAAAAGAGATTAAATGCTTTTGGCATGAACAAAGATGCAGACTATAGAGAAAATTGTAGGGCTTCAGCTTCCTCCAAAGTATCCATTATAAAGGTAGGTGAGAAGTTCCTATGGCTCCGCATTTCAGCTCAAGTCACTTATTTAAGGAGATCATGGCACAGGTCCTTCACCCTTGGCTGTTAATGACCTTACTTTGAAGTACTGAATGGAACACCCAGTAGGGTCAATTGCAGACTCAATGACAAGAATTAAAGCACAAAGCTCCCTAATGAGATCTGTGCTTATTCCTTGTGGTTCAAGGAACACAGTGGTTAATAGTTTACAGCCTACAGGGTCAAACCCCTTGCAGAAGCAGAGTTAACTTAGGCATTCCCTGGGCTGTATAAACAACACTGTCTGTAGTAGAAAGCTTGACCCTCCTTTTATCATGCCAGGAAATTCTTGGAATGTAGCCACTGTCTGATATTTATGGTTCCAGAAGCATTTGACTCTGAAAAGTCTCTAATTCTGGAAAATGGCTGCTTGTCAGTTGTGAATACACAAGCAGTGGGGGGAAAAGTCACCTCTTAGAAGGAGAGCGAGGCAAAAGGAACAGCTTGTGAGGTCAGAAGTGTGGCAAGAATGATGTCTACCTGTAGAGGAAGTGTATCTGCATGTTTAATAACATACATACCAAAGTCCTATACGTGTATTTCCACAAAGAGAAACTAAAATAGTAAAACGTGCTTAAACACATAATTTTGTTTAATTTACCTTTTGTCTATATAAAAAAAATTGTGGCTTATAGTATTTAGCAAAATAGTAGAATAAAACAGTCTAAATTTACATAGGCTTCTGTCACTGTGTAAACTTATTTTTTTTTTTTTTTTGAGCTCTTAGAACTGAAAGGAACCTTGAGAGGTCCTTTCATCTATTTCTTTCTTCTTTGCACTAACAGGGATATTCAGGGCAACCCAAGCAATTGTTCACCTTACTGTTTAAAAAGAAAGAAAGATTTTTAAAACTTCCTTGGATATACGTATCTCCATCTCTAAAAAAAAAGAAAAAGAAAAAAATCCTCCATTCTGAAATTCATTACCAATCCTTTCTAAAGGATTTATAAATTAAGCATAGAGAATCCCATAAGATACCTAATAACTGAATCAGAGGTAGTGGTTTCATACATTTTCCAAACATCTTGTCTCCAAGGTAACCTGTTCCTTCCTGACAGGCTGGAGGGCTAGAGAGAAGTGAGAAGATGGAAACATGATGAAGTCACATCCAAGGATGAGGTGGCCACTGGCTGATGGATCGATTCTGACAAGAATAAAACAATTCATAGAAATCAATGTCACCGGCCCACAGGTGCATCTCACAACTGCTGCCGCGCTGGAGATGAGTTGCAAACCCTGCATTCTTTTCTCAGTAACACTAGCGTCCAATAGTCAGATACAACCTTTAAGCCTGACCTCCATAAAGGGAAAGGGGGGGATGCCCCTGAACTCCATAGTAAGAAGTCACCCAGAGATCTTCAGCAGGTTATTCTGATCTACAAAATCCAGGCAGGTGATGAAGAAATCAGAGGTACCTTGGTAGAAATTGAGTAAGGGGCAGACTGGGCTAGAAAGAGAGAGGTAGATAGTGATCAGGATCACAGAAATCTCAAAAATGTGGAGGTGCTGGGAAACAAGAGATAAGGGAGAAAACCTGAGCATCCTGCTCTGCACCTGCAGGGTTGGTGTCTTTTTTTATGATAATCACTTGTGACCAACAAAGAATAACCAGACCCTAAAATGGAAGTAAGCCATAGAAGGTGTGATCACTAGTCCCTGTTCAATGGTGTTACCAATAGAAATGCTAAAAGAATTTAAGTTCCCAGGTTAGCTTTCTATTGAAGACCGACTTTAAATGCCCTCAGTGGCGACCCTGTAGGGTCCAGCGTTTTCTGTATCCTTATTTAAACTTTTGTCTCTTTACTAACTGTCCTTTGTCATTCTTCGACTCCTTGAGACAAGAACCTACCTCTCCCACTTCAAAAATAACTGGTATTTTGCTAGGAGTTTCTGGTATTATTTAAGGAAATGTGAAATCTCCTTTCCAAGAGTATTTGAAAATATCCAGCTACACAGAAATGCTGTCACCTGGGAAGTGGTCCAAGTTTGAACAGTGGAGATTTGTTATTATAGATCTGTTCAAGGTGGAACCCCCCCAAACCTGGCCCGGTGTCACACATTCTGCACTTTTGGCGGGTTAAAAGACCCAAGCAGGGTTTATAATAAAAGGAACTTAGTTCTCTCCACCCAGTGGGACCCAGCAATTAATGAATTTACACATGTGGTCCTTTCCTGCTTCAAGTCGGTTTCCACTACTACCCCTGTGTCTGCTTCCTAACATCTTAGTCCTATCTACACTACCATCAGCACAACAGTCTGAGGGGAGTTAGGGCATCCTGGAGCCAACTGGCCTGAAGAGACAGAATACTCAGTAATAGCAGTTTCTGTTTCCTGAGCAGCCAATACATCCCTAATACTGGGCATTAGGCTGCATGCCAGTATTTGAAGAAGATCCTAATAAGGAAGTATTAACATTATACTTAAAAAAAAAAAAAAAAAGATTTTATTTATTTATTTGAGAGAGAGAAAGAGAGCAAGCAAGCACGAGGAGTAGCAAAGGGAGAGAGAACAAGCTGACTTTGAGCTGAATGTGGAGCCGGATTCAGGGCTCCATCCCACAACCCTGGTATCATGACCTGAGCTGCAATCAAATGTCAGTTGCTTAACTGACTGAGTCACCCAGGCTCCCCTAGCATTATTTTCATTTCAAGAAGGAAACTCAGGCTTAGAGAAGCCAATTTATTTAAGGATATGCCGTGAGTAAGAAGAGCCAGGAATCCAACCTTGGGGAGTATTACCTTCAAGTTCATATTCTTAATACCATAAGAATAAGACTTTGCCACGGACTAGATAGGGAAAGTTGGGCCAAAATCTCTCTGAATCGCGACCTTTTTATGCGTAAAATGTCTCTTCCTTTCTTCAAAAGAATTTTAAGAAGTCTACGTAGGACACCCGCGGTACTTACTGTGTTACGGCACCTGAAAGACCCGCGGATCCCCTTACCCAAGAATCCAACACTGCCACTGGATGCAATCAGCAAGAGGTTCTTTATTGTTACACAGGCGCCTGCGGGTGGTCAGCGCGCGCCTGCGGGTGGTCAGCAGCTCCTGCTAGCTGAGCACACCCAGCTGGGGTGGTGCCGGGTTTTTATAAACAGGTACAAACAAGTGTTGGGTGGAGCACAACTGATTGGTTGACAGTTAGAACTTTTGAAAAAGGCATACGTGGAGTTTGCTGATTGGCTTTGGGGACCCGCGCGCGCGAAGAGAGAGGCGGGAAGGGCGAAACAGGCTGATTGGTTCTGAGGGCCCGCGCGCGGGAGGAGAGAGGCAGGGAGGGGGAACAAGAAGGGGGAAGGTAGGAATGCCATCATGGCGTCTTCTATTATTTCTATAAGCCAAGCAGTTACAGAAGGGCAAAAGAGCAATTAATCACGCAATTAATAACCTAATCTACGCCTAAAAGCCAGCGGTTCACAGAAAAGCAAACAAGCGGTTAGTTATCCTATCTATCTTCTAGGGGAGGGGGCTTTCTGGGGGAGGGGTCTTTCACACCCAGACTGGATCCTGGCGGAAGAACCAAGCGGCCTGGGAGACTTTGGCAGATCGGATGTTTACTTAACACCGGTGGGCTCAGAGGATTTGCTCTCCGAAGGTCTGAGTCCCGAGCATTAGCAGGGAGGGAAATTGATATCTTTCTACTTCCGCATACTCGGTACTTTTCGTGCACGCCGGAAACGGGGTAGGACAGAACCCGGAAGGGCTTTGAGACAGGGGCTGAACTCCCTCGCTAGTTTGGTCGGCCATCTTAGAGTGCGGTTTTTCCCTATCCGCTGGAATTAACAAGTGTACAAAGTAGGAGGGGGAAAGGTAGAAAGAAAGGGAGGGAGGGAAGGAAGGAAGAAGGAAAGAAGAGAGTTTGAGGGTGAAAAAGATGCCTTTGTTATGTTAATGACTAGGCTGGACACGTCCCAAGATCACCTAAGGGTGGAGGCGGGTTACCTTGAGGAAATAACTGAGCGATTGGAAGGTTGGAACTTTCAGTCACACCCCCCAACCCGCAAGAAAGAGAGGGGGTTTGGAGGTTAAATCAATTGCCAATAGTGAATGACTTGATCCGTCTTGCCTATGTCATGAAGCTGCTATTAAATCCCAGGGCAGGGTTCAGAAAGTTTCTGGCTGGTGAGCAGGTGGAGGTACTAGGAGTGTGGCCCGCCGAGAGAGGGCGTGGAAACTCTGAGCCCTTCCCCTACACTTTTCCCTGTGCATCTCTCCCATCTGGTTGTTCCTAAGTTATAGGCTTTTATAATAATCCATAAGCCAATGTTCTAGTAAGTAAAATGATTATCTGTGTTCTGAGAGCTGCTCTGGCAAATTAATCAAATCCAATGTGGGGGCCACTGGAATCTCTGATCTGTGGTGGACAGTGAGAGGCACAGATGACAGCCTGGGCTTGCACTGGCATCTGAAGTGGGGGTGGGGCAGTTTGGAAAGACTGAGCCCTCAACCAGTGGAATCGCTGCTATTTCTGAGTCAGTTGTGTCAGAACTGAGTTGCATTATAGCAAACCCAGCCGGCGTCCACACAGCATCGCTCATTTATTGGTGTGAAGAAGTGCCTCCCAACCACGCTCACAGGTTGGAACTGGGTCCAAGAAGCACAAAAAAAAAAAAAAAAAACTATTCCTGGCAGTGGAGACGCCATATGCAAAAACCCTCAAAATGGGAAGAAGTCAGAGTAGCTGGAACAGAATCTCAAGTAGGACAGTGAGGGGCATTGAGGCTAGAGGGTTCTGGAGGTTATTCTGGGGAGTTTGGATTCAAATCTATCCTATCCTATTAATTCAAAGGATGTTGATCTATTGCCTAAATTTTTCAATACAGACAAGATTCTCAGAAACAGTAATGAAAAGTGTCTGATGTAGAATCCTAGATATGTAGAAATTGAGGGTGAGAGTAGAAATGCTTTGGGAAAGCTAAAGTTTTAAACCAGTTTAGGGGCACCTGGGTGCTCAGTTGGTTAAGTGTCTGCCTATGGCTCATGTCATGATCCCAGGGTTCTGGGATCAAGTCCTGTGTTGGGCTCCCAGCTCAGCGGGGGTCTGCTTCTCCCTCTTCCTCTGTGCTCTCGCTCTCTCTCTCTCTCAAGTAAATAAATAGAATTAAAAAAATAATAATAATAAATAAAAAATTTTTAAACTCAGTTTATTGTATTTTGGGGGAAAGGGGTTTTTGTTTTACTTTGTTTTGTTTTGCTTTTGCTCTTCTCCCTTTCATTGGAGGAAATACACAGACTGAGGTGGCCGCCGGTAAGGTACATTATTTCAAGAAGAAGCCCTGAAGGTGTTGTGGCTCTCTAATGCCAGGCTCCTAAAACCTTCATTAATTCATCTGACAAAGTTTTATTAAATGTGTGACAGTCACTGACACCAACTGGCCTTGTGTTCCTCGCTCATGGTACCCTGTTATTTTGTGACTTAGTATTCTCTGCCCCCAACAGCGTGCTCAATTACACAATTCCCCAGCTTCCTTCCCACGTAGGGAAAACTGTATGACCCAGTTCTGGAGAGCAAGATGTAAATGGAAGGTTTCTGGAAAAAAAGACAGCTTATCTAATATTAAAGTGCCTTGCAGACCTCTCACTATAGGGGCCATAACTGAGGCCCCATCTGCTGCACTCTGAAATTTATCTCGATGTTTCCCAGGAGTCCATGCTATCCCTGGCTGCTTCCAGATCACAACCCAGTGCATCAGGGACATTCCTGGGAGACTGGAGACTCTGATGGGTGACTCTAGCCAAGGGCTCTCTGAGATTCTTACCAGACTGGATTACTACTGGTAAGGACACACCCATCCAACTTTCCTTCTTTCTTCACTTCGAATCAGACTTGTACTGTGATCTGACAACTACCGTACACCCTTTTCCCACATTCCTTATAGGCTTTTCATGATGAATACTATCTTGGCATCTACTTCTCACAGGACCCAGACTAACACAGAAAATATGTAATGTATGTTATGTTATAAGAAAATCTCCATGATATATTCAGTGAAAAAAATCAAGGTTCAGAACAGTATGTAAAATGTGCTACCTCCTGTGTTAAAATGAAGGAGAGATAAGAATATGAATGTGTATTTGTTTTTGTATGCAAACACAGTGGTTACTTATGATGGTGCGTTAGAGTAGGACCTGGAAAACAGATGGAAAATGGAGAGGAGAGAGAGGGATTCTCTATTTTTATATACATTTTTGGTTTTTAACTAAGTGAAGATATTATGTATACATTTTTTTAAAGATAAAAGAGTCAATGTCTTAAGAAACTAATACAGATTTTCTGGGTTCTGATTGCTCTGGAATGTGTGACACATATTCTTAATAAGGCAATTTAAGAGTTGGAAAAGCTTTTTGTGAGCTATAAGGAGACATCAATTACTCAAACGCAGTTGCATGCTAGAGCCCCAAAGCAGCAACACTCCTCGAGAAGCTGAGAAAACTATTTAACACCCTTCTAACAGGATTCTGCCACCACTCCCAGTACACACAGCCACATCAACAGAGCCTCTATTCAGAATCTGAGCTAACGTCTTCTGAATCGATTCCTGCTTAAGTTTACATATGTGGCCATATAACTTCCCATTCTAATCCACAAATCCTAAAGATAGCAGGACTCATGATGACCTGGATGAATTTCCACTTGAGGAGGTGGTTGCTTAACAAGAACCAATGCTGTCTCCCCTGTTGGGCACATCATTAGGAGCTCTAAGATGGGCTTTCTCATCTACCTCAAACCCATTTGTGAGATTATGATACTTGTAAGAATGGATGTCAAATTATTGATTAAAATGCTTTATTAATAGGCCTGATAAAAGTTTCATTAAGGCTTGATAAATATTTGGTGGTAGACAGTTTTGGAGAAAAAAAGTTGTTTATGATCTTTTGTGCATTTCACATTAGGACTGATGGGAAAAATTATTTTGTTGAGGGAGACATGATGAGTAACTTATATTGTCAGGTTAAATCTTTCAAAATTTCAGGAATTCATTTAATATATTTGGGAAAAGAGACTGTAGATGGTTTTAAGAGTAATAGTATAGGATATTTAGACTAAACAATTACCCTTTTTTCCAATTCTCTAAAAATTATCTGTCATGTCTCCAAAGATGAATCCTGTGTATTATAAAGTAGTGGTGTTCCGTAAAAAAAAAAAAAAAATTACCATCTGGAGCCTATTTCCCTATTAACTCTGTTAAGAACCTTAGAGGTTTTTTTGAGGATGGTATTGGGAATAAGGGTTACTCTTTATTGAGCCCCTACTATGTTCTAGGCCCTATGTTAGAAACTTTACATGTATTATGTCCAAATTTCATAACTACTCTATGAGCTAAGTATTATTTTTTTGCAGATGAAGTTCTAAAATCAAGTAACCCAGATGGGGCAGAACAAGATTCGAACTCAGGGCAACATGGCTACAAAGCCCACACTCTTTCCCCCTGTATGAATTGCCTTACAGCACAGACAAGAGGTGTATACCCCTCATGGTATCTGCCACAAAACAGATGACTGATATTTGTGCTCTATTTTCTAGGCATGGAATTCACCCATCTATCCAGAAGTTGTCCTGACGATTGTATTTTTGTTCACCCCTGTTGGATTTGTGGTGGATCCAGGGAAGCCCAGCAGGTGAATGCCCTCTTCATGTCATTTGGGTCATATTTTCCAGCCAGACTGGAACCAGTACCACTGAGTCTCACTCTTTGAGGTGAGGCCTCCACATTGTAGGAGAGACAGAGTCAGGCCTGCAGCCTGACTTCCTGCCTTGCAGGAAGACTTTCTCCATCAACATCAGAAAACAAATGTTCCACAGACAAGGCTGTTCAGCACACCTCAAAGGCATCACCATGGCCCAGCTCTAGTTACGACCCACCAGGGTTCCAAGGAAACCTGAGTTCATAGGATGTTAATAAGAGCCTCAGGGAGTTAAAAACATAGGATAAAATAACTCAGAATTCCTACATTGGGACACTGTTTACCATTATACGATTATATGGTATGTTGTTTAAAATTTCATTTTACTACATAACATCTTGCTACATGGCAATAAAAAAAATTAAAAAAAAAAACAGAATCCAGAAGGTATGTTCAAAATGAAAAGTAAACACATTATTATCTTTTTGCATATCCTTCTATCTTAAACTTTGTAATCATGTATAAAAACATATCCTTCATATGATAGTCAATATTCTGCATCTTGTACCAGTCAAGGTTCCCAGTTGTAAGCAAGAGAAATCTGTCTGATTGAAACAGATGACACTTGAAGGTAAAACAGACACTTGAAGAATTGAGGAGGCCTCAGCACCAGGCACAGAGGCCTCCCCACAGGGGGCATTCTGAAACTTCTGGGTGAAGCTGTTCTGCTCAGGACACCACTGCTGGGTGGTTGGGGCCACTGGGACTTCCTCAGCTGCCATTTCAGAGACTGCCTGAGCCCTATGACTCCTCTGGAAACATTGTCTCTATTACCCCTGCAGGAACAATGAGCCTCCTCTATCAGGAGCCTCACCAGAATAGACTCCTTACCCCTGCTTCTTTGCCTCACAAGCTATCTGTGGTCATTTGTTCTGAATGGGAGAGTCTTAGACTGGTGCCCACATCACAGTGAAGGGAAGCTCTCCAGAAACCACAAAAAGCCACAGCCTCTTACTGGTGAGGATCTTTCCTCCAAATTATTATTTTAAGTCAGTGTGAGTAAGTGACAGGTGGGGCTAGGTAGGAAGTGTTAGATAGGGGACTATGTGATCAGGCTCACAGAAATCCCCCAAATCTGGAGGAATGGGGAAACCAGGGATAGGGGAACAAACCAGACCATCCTGCCCTAGGACCACCCTGCCCTAGACATGCAAAGAATAACCAGACCCTAAAAAGGAAGTAAGCCACTGAAGTTGTTATCACTAGTCCTTGCTCAATGGTTATCAGGAGAGGTGTTACAATGATTTAAGTTCCCTGGTTAGCTTTCTATAAAAGACCAACCCTAAAGGCCCTCATGGGTAATACTATCGTGACCCCTTTCACTCCTGAAATCTTTTCCTGTATCCTTGTTAATAAACTTCAATTGTTTTACTCACTCTCTGTTGTACAAGAGATAAATACTTTGACTCCATGAGACAAGAACCTAGCTGTCCTGCATCAAGTGTCACCTGGAACATACTGATTTCAAGTCAGGAACCAGCTGTTCTGTAAAGGCTGGGTTCCTGGAGAATAGCTGGGGAAAGAAAGAAAAAGAGACTTCTTTCATTGAGTCTAATATTTAGCCTTACGATGAGAATAATGCTGCATAAAAGTTTCTCCCTTATTAAAGCTCTCCAATAATTATCAATTTTGTCCCCTTCCCACCTTCTAAAGTGGGGCAGTGAGGAGACACAAGACCACACCAGCTCAACAGCACTACCTCATTTCTCATCCTGTGCTTTGACATCAACAAAATATGTGAAGCTGGGCAAATGGCAAGAGGTGACTTCGCTTGTTTAAGGTGAAGTTCTGTTTGCAACATGCACGCAAGTATCCAGATCGGGGGTGGGGGGTTGGGGTGGGGGGCAGGTGGGTCATGCATCAGTGCACTCAAACTGGGGTTCCCAGGCCGGCAGTGTATACATTACCAGGCAACGTCATAGAAACGCAAATTCTTGAGGCCCATCCTAGACATTCAGAATCAGAAGTTCAGGGGGTTGGGGAGCAGGTCCCAACGATCCTCTTTTTAATTAATTAATTAATTAATTAATTTTTGAATTTTAACTTTAATGAATGAACTAATTTATTTATTTATTTATTTGAGAGATAGAACACACAAGGGAGAAAAGGGACATGGGGAAGGGAGAGGGAGGGAATCTCAAGCAGACTCCCCACTGAATGCAGAGCCCAACTTGGGGCCCGATCCCACGTCCCTGAGATGGTGACCTGAGCCAAAACCAAGAGTCCCACGCTCCACCGACTGAGCCACCCAGGAGCCCCCAACAATCCACTCTAAAGAGACCTCCAGGAGATTCTAAGGCAGGTTACCATTGACAAAGTACGCTGTGTAGAGAAAAGCTGCCACACTTGATCGTTTATCCCTCCCGTGTCAGCACCTGGCCTCACAGGAGAAGACAGAGGAGGATTCCCTTCCCCCAAAAGCAGCCACAAGTAGTGCCTTGGATAAGCTCGCCCTGCCCAGGACTCATGGTAAACTGCCAAAGCAAATACCTGTAGAGAATTTGACTTTCACCCAAGTTCTTGCAAGTTTTGCTGTGACTGTAACTCGGACATACCTATTTAAGAAAGGGGTGTTCAAGGCATGCCTATTTACACATCCACATACAGCACTGTGCCCATCAGTAAAACCACCTGCAGCGCATAGCTGACCAAGGGAAGTGAGAGATTTGCCTCCATTAAGTTTGCTCACTGTGTTGCAACTGTATTTTTGGACTTTCCTTATCACAGCGTGACGTCCATTTGCACAACCACATTTTTCCAGTGACTGAAAAGTGATCGCCGCAGCTTGGCAGCCTATACTGCAACACAATCATTTATTTCTCACAGCACTCTATCCTGGACGTTCCCATTGAGCACAGAGCCTTTGAAGTCCATGGTGCATATAATTCAGCTGACAGTGGATTGGATTGGAGTCCATCTAAATAAAGCCCAAGCCTGAGCAGGCATCAAAATATCTCCCCCATAATTGGCAAGCACTATTATTCTACTGAACTATTTTTTTTTTTAAGAGAGACATTTTCTTGGCTACATATTTTATCGACTTTTGCTATAATGAATTTCTCTTTACTTTTGAAGGTGTTTTGTTTTTTCTGAGTCAAAATCTTCTTCCACTCTAACAAGCTCTCAAACTTTGCCTCGGTTTATGTTTACCGATTTGCCCACTGGAAAAAACACAGAAATATTTTCAATTTCTCAGGCTTTTTGACCTACGAAGATCCCTTTGGTGTCCCTTGAGCTTTTCCGTCTAATTTGCTTAAATCCTTTTTAAATTGGGGTTCATTTACTTAATGCTCGATGTCTGCATTGACTTCCTAAAGCTAATTTCAGAAGACAGGGGCGGTTCCAGGAGAGAGCTTCTTCTCTGAATGGTCCTATAAAAATGAGAGAGGACTGGAGGGAAATTAGGAAAGATGGAGACCAGGGATGCTAATTTATTGTATTGGTTTTGTGGTAAACACTGAAATAGTCACAACAATAACCCATCGCTTTCTATTTCCTCCCCTCACAGACCCTAAGTTAGGATATGAAACATTCTGCCTATGTTAGTATGTTTAACTCTGTGTTGCAATATAAGTAAACCTAGGCTAAGAAACACCTGGGGTAATTTAATAATAAAGCAGGACACAGAGGATGCTAACAGTTGGCACTAGGGCATAAAAACACAGAGAATATAAAATGTAATAGCAATTTCAAAATGTAATACAATTGCTTGAAAATGCAATTAAATCAGGTTGGATAAATAGCTTCCAGGATATAATAGCAAGAAGAGAGAGTTCATTTCAATGAAGTGAAAATGGCAAAAAACTGAATAAATAATTTAAAGCTGGAAATGAAAAAAGTTCCGTGTGGAGTTTGGGAGACAATTGAGCTCATCTGACCTTGTGCAAGTCAGTTAACCTCCTGAGGCTTTATTTTCCTTATTAGGAGAAGGAGGGAACAGGAGGGAGGGTGAGGCTACGTGATCTCAAAGTTCTATTCAAATTCTAAATTCCCCTCCTGGGCATGGGAGGGAGTGGAAATGTAGGGCATCAACACAGCAACAGTAGTGGCTCTGGAAAAAAAAAGTGCACTTACACAAACTTTGATTTTGGGTTCCATTGGAAGCATTGATTTTATCTGCTGGAATCTCTTATTATTCTTTGTAAAAATAATAGATAAGAACAAATGCCTGCAATGGCTGAATTTCCGTTTCCCTGTTAGTCTGGCTATAGTTTTCTCTTATCTGGGGTTACAAAACAGGTGGTCTGCATATAGATTAAACAGCCCATGTGGATAATGTTAAGCAGAAGATTTGGGCTCCATCACGCTCTTCCCTTTCTGCCCTTCTGCCACTTTTCATTCACCCGATCCTCCAGGGTAGGAAAGTGAGCTGGGTGGGTGCTCATCAGTGGATAGAAAAGGGGGAAGCCTGCATTATTGCAACCGGGATGGATCATGGATCACTGGTCAAGCAAGCAAGGACTCCAGTTAGAGATTTAATTCATTTAACTACAAAGACATGGTGAGGGAAAGGAATGCCCTCATGCAACACTTAGAGACAGCAGTCAATCACAGACCAAGGAGGAAATGTTGCATTTATAATGCTTATTTACAGTGCAGGATAGTCAGAAGAAAGGCAGACAGGGGCAAGGGGCCCCTTCCTAAGAGGAAACTACCCTTAAAAGGAAAAAAGACCCCATCCTGTTATTCTACACCACCTTGGAAGGAGCTCTTCACCCTTTCCCACATGAACAACTACCTGATAGGTAGATGAGCAGGTAGACAAAAACCTGATTGGGGAACAGGTGTGTGGAGGGTTAATCAGATTTAAACAGCCTGCCAACATTCTCATTAAAACCCGTAGACTTAGAAACTCCTGTGGCAACCCTCTGGGGTCCCCTCCCTCCTCGAGAGCTTTGTACTATGGCCCAATAAACTTTGCTTTGTTGCCTACCACTCTTTGTCTGGTCGACCTCTTCATTCTTCAAAAGGCTGGACCAAGAACCACGGGCACTAAAAGAAAAGAAATCCTAAAACATTTATAGATCCACGGGATCTGGAGAAAAAACAAAGAGGTGTCTTTTTGGCCCACATTAAGCTTTAGTAGAAATAAAAACAAAAATAATCAATACTCTGTTCTTCATTGTCTTTTGAGGATTTATTTTCTACCCTTCTTTACTCCCAAGTAGCTAATCAGCAAACGTGAAATTTAAACCCAAACTCTGTAAACGAAAGGCTGTTGACTATGTTCAATGGTTTAATATTTCAATTCCTGATTGAAAATGCGCCTACTTGCCAGTTATGTGATAATTCCAATGGTTGGAGATGGTTTAATAGCATTAAATTTCTCCTTAGTTGAAGAAAGACAGAGGGTATCATGGAGATGTATATCACTGCAACGTGATGCCAAGAGACCAGGTGATGAATCCTGACATCAACTCCCTGGGTTTGAATCTGGGTCTGTCACCAGCTAGACCCCGAGACCTGACTTCTACTGCCCCCTTTGTCCATTTTTTCTTCAACTCTTCTTTCCAGATTATCTCTTAATTCAGGCAAATGGAAAGTGAAGCCACCTCTTGAGTAGTAGTGGCTGCCCTCACAAGACCTCCAGTCATCCCAGACCCCCCAGACCAGTTTGAGGTTAACCCCTGACTCTCACCTGCACAGAGGGACCATGGAGTGACCTCTAGAATGACCAACAACTACCTTTACCTCATTATACGACTAAAATCTCTGCCCCAGAAGAAGCACAAGCCTTATTTACATACTATACCATGTGTGTCTAAGTGTATTGTCTGAAGGCACACGTGATCTTATGCCTGCCTCTATATATGAAGATAAGGCTTCCCTATCTAAATAGTTTTCCTAACTCTAAATAAAAGGAATCCATCCACTCTTGCTCTGGGACTCGTGGCCTTAGAAGTTATTCCCTACGATCTCCTTATTTGCTTCAAATAAAGTTTTCTCTGTGCAACAACTCAAGGAAGGAAAGGACTCACTTTGGTTCGGATATAGGTTCCTTCCTAGCTATGTGACCCACGCAACATGCCTAGGTATTAGTGTTCTCAAATGTAGAGTTGGTAATATTAACAATAGCACCTTTCTCATAAATGTATTATGGTGATTAAATGAGCTACTAGAGAACAGATGTTTGGAACAGCGCCTGGAACATAGTTAAGTACCCTGTGTGAGCAATTATCACAAGAAAGAGGCTTTGGGAGAGCCAACAGTAGCCGTAAGAATAGTCCCAAATCTTAATTTCAGGACTCAAATAGTTCTGAATTATGTGCAAAAGTCACAATTAGAGCATACCTGTCTAATATCTTATCCTTCTAGATAAATATTCTCCATCCCCAGTTGTATTATAGATTATTTGCAAAGGAGTTTGAAAAGGAATCCTGTGAGCATATATTATGAGCTATTGTTGGTGTTTTGCTTATGGGAGCGAGACTGGGGAAATTACAGTTCATTCCCAAAAGAGACACTTGAGCTTGCCTGCTTCTCTTCAGGATGCAATAACACTCCAGTTACCAAGGATAGCAGGAGTTAATCTTACAGGAATACAAGGAAGAAATGTAGCTCAGGAAGATGTCTAGCTTTAGAAAACAGAGCTTATGAAGACCTGAATTCTCACTCGGAAGGGAGCCACAATCTAGAAGTCTCCTTTTCTCAAGACACAGCAGAGTTCTCTAGCTCCCATTTCTCTTTCCACTTGTTTCCACTGCTGTTTGAAAATCCCACAAAATATGATTAGTTTAGTTAGGTTTTGCGTTTCATTTGTGTGCTCTGTTTTGGTAGGAGATAATGCATCATTTGACAGAGTTTCTAATCCAAAGCCTCCCATCAGATCCCCCTCTACCGTCTTCATAGTCTTAAACTCAGGCACCGGTCCCTGGTCTAATTGGTTATGCTCAGTGAAAGAATCTGGCAGTATAAAGTACAGCAAAGCATATGCAAGGAATGTTTCCTCCGTTGTGTAGTTCAGAAGGTGGAGGCTATGGGTGTGGCAGACATTCATAATGTCATGGACCCACAAGGTCTTTTGAGAGACTGGACTCAGATTCGGTACCGTATCTTGCTTTGTTGATCATGATAGGCTAAAAGGTAAATGTAAGTGGCCTATAAAGAAATTATCTCTAATTCCCCACTATTTTGTTGATTTCTCCAAGGCCACAGCTAACTGAAGTAGGTGTCTTAGCATTAAAATTAACAATGAAAAAAAAAAAAATCCTAAGAGCAGCAGCAGGATAACTTTGATGCAGATGAGTTTTACAGGATTTTACAAAAATGTATAAACCAAGATAAGCTAAGTTACTAAACCAAAAATAGCTGAATTACTCCTAAGTACAAATAAATATTATTATGAAGCAGGTTCTTTTCAAAAGAAAGAAATCTACCTCTCAAGTTAAAACTTTGAAGTATAGAAAAGGCCAAAACAAACAAATAAATAGGGGGAGACTGTGGCCATATTACTAATAAGACTTTTTACCTTTCCAGGTTTCACTTGTGCTCATCTCAGAACCTAGTTACACACGGCTTCAAAATATGCAAAACACATGAGATTTGTCCCACTTGGAAAGCCAAAAATTTACACACATGAAGATACTATTATGACATTGAATTTGTCATTATATTATGAGTAAGCATCTTTATCAATGACACGGTTTGTGAATTCTCCAGGACAGTGGTTTTCGGTGCTGACTCTAGCTTAGACCCACCTGAAAAGGTTTTAAACCATGATAATGGCAAGAATATATGATTTAATTGAGTGAGGTAGTTTCATACATTGATATTTTTATTAAGTGGGAACATTTATCAAAGTTCCCCAGGATTCTTATATGCAACCAGTACTCAGTGAAGTAGAGGAGATTCCTGTGAACCAGAAGAGTCTGAAAAGACTGTGAGAAAAGGTTTTAGAAAACAACTTTAAAGGATTCTATGAATGTAAAAGAGGGAAAGTTTATTCTAAGATGAGGAAAGTTTGAGCAAAATTGGGAATCATGTTGTGATAAGTGATTTGTTTTGTGCCTGTGTGAGGTAGTTATGGTGGAGCAGGAGTATAGAGAAACACAAACAACAAATAGAGGATTTGGAGCTTAACAAACGAACCAGGGAGACTAAAGCAGAGACAGCCGAAGCCTTCAAAGGAAAAGCCAACAGGACTCTCAAACTGATTAGACATAGCTGCTGAAGGACTGAGACATCATCAATTCACTATTGCTTTGAAGATAGGAAACATTTTTTCATTCCAAGGGATTCTCTGATTCCACTCAAAGCTCAGAAAAAAATATATCAATTTAATGTTTGTCTGTATGCCTAGAGTATCTAGTTAAAGCTTGGCTACAATGTCACCCCCCGCTGGGGGGTTCTACTCTGAAGTCTATGAAGTCTTTAATATTGGGAAGTCAGGAAATAAAAAATAAATTATAGTTATTTCCTATCTTTCAAGTTCATCTAAAATGAGTAATATCTGTACTATACATCATGTACAAGGACATACTCTTTCTTGATGCTTTCTGTGTCACTTATAATTGAACTTCTATTTGGGTGGCTTTTGGTCTAGGTGCAATATCAGAGGACAGCAATCTCATCTTTATGAAAACCTTGAAATTGTATGATAGAGGGGAAGTAGCAATAGATTTAAATCAAGTTCTCTCATCAAATAACTGTCTGGACTCTGAGCCAGTCAGTTAACCTTTTGGGGCTTCAATTTCCTCATCTGTGAAATCAAGAAAATGACCCGGATGATGTCTAACATGCTTTCTAACTCTAAAATTCTATGATCCATTTGCTCCCCTAAATTCCCTTTCACTGGGTGGTTAAAGGTTTTGAAAATAAATATTTTTTGGCTTACTGACTTCTCTTAAGATTTTTTTTTTTTAAGATTTTTATTTATTTGACAGACAGATCACAAGTAGGCAGAGAGAGAGAGGAGGAGGAGGCAGGCTCTCTGCTGAGCAGAGAGCCCGATGTGAGGCTCGATCCCAGGACCCTGGGATCATGACCTGAGTCGAAGGCAGAGAGGCTTTAACCACTGAGCCACCCCAAGCGCCCAAGATTTTTTTTTTTAATCTCCCAGAATTTCTGTTTTCTTTCTATTTAACATATGTAAAAGCAAATGTATGAGTTTACTCAATGTACACAATCACCCTGGTGAGACTGAGGTTGATCTCAAAACTTTCTAATAGCCAATTGTGTTGCCACCACCTTTGTTCCAATTAATTCATCAATCTCTCCTTTTCTGGTAAAGTCTTCTAGAAACTAGATATTCTAGATGTTCTAGAAATTCCATCCCCTCTAATTTTACCTTAAGGATTTCCTTATGTACTCCTTCCATGACAAGTACTTTTAGGGTTCCATGAAAACAAAAATATTGCTTTCATTCAAATAGAAAGAATTTTTGACACTCATCCTCTATATTGTAATAATGAAAAGGATAAAAGGCAAAGACTGGAGTTGACAGGACAAAGTGCAGAGATCATTCAGAAATGTTTACCATGGCTATGATGTAGTACAGTTACAGCATTCTTAGTGTATAACTGCCAAAGTGACTTGGACCAATGAAAGCGATATTGTAATTTTTAATAAGAAAAATACATTTGAAAGAGCTCCTAAAACCCCTGAAATTTCGTTAAGAGACGTGAGTGATAAAGTTACTTTTGTTATGTTAATAAGGTGTCTTTTGGCCTGCAGCCTGAGGATGGTTGTGGGGTGATGAGGGAGGGCTTGCTGCTGGGAGAACCACCAGGTGATTAGAGGGTTGGAAGTTTCAGTCCCACCTCCCACCTTCGCCTCCCCATCCCTAACCCCTGAGAAAGGAGAGGAGAAGGGCTAGAGATTGAGTTCAACCAGCAGTGGCCAATGATTTAATCAATTATGCCTATGTAATGAAACCTCCATAAAAACCCAAAGGACAGTGTTTGGACAGCTTCCAGGTTGGCAAATGCAGAGATTTGGGTAGAGCGGTGCCCTGGAGAGGGCATGGAAGCTCCAAGCCCTGTCTATGTACCTCATCCTATTTACATTTTCACCTGGCTGTTGATTCATATCCCTCCATATCCTTTCTAATAATCTGGTAAATCAATTGTTTATCTGAATTCTATGAGCCACTCTAGCAAATTAATTGAACTTAAAGGGAGGTGTCATGAGAACCTCCAATCTGTAGCCAGTTGGTGAGAAGCACCAGTGACAACCTGGCCTTGCGATTGGCATCTGAATTGGGTGGCAATCTTGTGGGATTGAGCCTTCAACCCACAGAATCCACAGAATTTGATACTATCACCTGGTAGGTAGTGTCAGAATTGAGTTGAATTGTAGGACACCCAGCTGGTATCTGGAGAATTGTTGGATGTGTGGAAAATACACACACACACACACACATACATACACACACAATTATTATAAATAGTAATGACAAGTTAAATCATGCTGAGTTAAGCACCTCATCATAAACAACAAAGTTTTCTTTCTTGCTCAATCTACATGGACTCTGCATATTATTTGCATCTGAACACCCATGCCAACAAAGTAGCTCTAATACCAAATGGTGACTGCCAGAGTGCCAGAGCAGACCAAGAGGAATCTGAAGTTTTGAATCACTGGAAGTCCTACCCTGGTGCCTAGGAGAATCCCTATATGTCAAAGAAATGAATTTTAATAGACTAAGATCTTAGGCTCTATCTTTCAGAATCATTTGTGTTTATCATTCTATTATCATGTCCATGGATAAGAAGCTCTGAATAAAACAGGGAAGCAAGATGGTGATGGATTGGCTTCAGTCAAGTTCTTTCACCACCCTGCAAATGTATTACCCAGTTAGCATTTCTGCATACAATGAACAGCACATTCGAATTGCCTTGCTTTTAGAATAAATCCATGCAAAAACTCATTAGGAAAAAGAAAAAATGTACTACCTTGGTAGGCATCTTTACTTTGGTATTTCACACATCCTATGACCCAGACTTTATATTTTGTAGAATGGTAAAGAAGTCAGATGTGAAACCTCACATTTTGAGCTGGTCTCAAATATGAGAGAATAGGCAAAACTGTCTGTCTGCTGCATTTAACCCACAACTCACAAGGACCCAGATATTTTTTGTTTCATTTAGTGTTGAAAGAGTGAAAGTTGAAGAGTAAACATGAATGTGAGTCAATCAATATGATTAATATGCAGATTCATACTATTGCAGCTTCTAAAATCCATATTGTAATCGCAATTTAGCAGGACTAATTTTCTTCATTGATTAACTGTAGATTAATTGCCCCTTCTCTTTTTCATTTTGCATGGTCTTAGAAGTATGATTCTGGTTAAAGAGCAAATTCCTTTTCCTTATAAGGAAATGGCCCAGGCTAGAAGATGCCACAGGAATGGTTGTCTCCAGTACATTCTCTTTAGAGCTCCCTGTCTTCTATCTGGTCTGTTGCTCTTCTTGTGCTCTTTTTCCTTGAGTTCTGATGGGGCCCCAGGGATTCCAGTTGGCTTCAGAGAAAGGTGATTTCTGACAAGAAGTATTAGCTCTAGAATCTTTCTATTCATCTTCAATTCAACATGCAGTCAAAGACAGAAGCCTAGGTTAACATTGGAATAGTTCACAAGCATACACAGATTTCTAGATTTAAATAATCCTGGCTCAAATCATGACACCCCAGAGGCTGGGTTCCTTAGTCCCTTTTAGAATCTGTCTCCTTTCCTTCTCTTCTACCCGCTTCCTTTCCCCCATTCACTTTAACCTTTCTCTTTGTAAAAATATTTTGTTACAATTGATACATGTGTATAATATATGCAATGTAAATATATAATTAAGCAAAATAATGAAATAAATATTCATGAATCCAACACCATAATTAAAAGTAGAATGTTATCAGTCTCACAATACTACCTGTGGGCTCTTCCACCCATAATTCCATTTTCTGCCATTCACTACAATCATGTATTTTGTATTTATTGTTTTATAGTTTTTATTTATAGTTTCATGACACACAGAAATATTCCTAAATCAATGGTTTTCCAACTGTAGGTTATGACTATGAAATCAAAATAATGGGTCACTACCAGAATTTGGTTTTCTTGATATGTAATACAATGGAATGGAAATTACCACAGTACAATGGACATGGTAAGGGTAAGTAATATGTGTGTTTGTGTATGTTTGTTTGTGTGTGTAGTTATTTCCTACAGCAGTCCATGGATCGTAGTGTAAAATGGATTTCTTCCTTTGGCCAATTTCAAATAGTTTGCTTTTTTTTTTTTTTTAAGATTTTATTTATTTATTTGACAGACAAGAGATCACAAGTAGGCAGAGAAACAGGCGGGGCCGGGCAGGGAGGTGGGGGAGGCAGGCTCCCTGCTGAGCAGAGAGCCTGATGGGAGGCAGGGTTCCATCCTAGGACTCTGGGATCCTGACTGGAGCTGAAGGCAGAGGCTTTAACCCACTGAGCCACTTAGGCGCCCCTCAAATAGTTTTAAAAATACTGCCCTAGGGCGCCTGGGTGGCTCAGTGGGTTAAGCCGCTGCCTTCGGCTCAGGTCATGATCTCAGAGTCCTGGGATCGAGTCCCGCATCGGGCTCTCTGCTCAGCAGGGAGCCTGCTTCCTTCCCTCTCTCTCTGCCTGCCTCTCCATCTACTTGTGATTTCTCTCTGTCAAATAAATAAATAAAATCTTTAAAAAAAAAAAAAAAAATACTGCCCTAAATACTACATTATTAATTCTGTTTGTTTTGGGCTTTATAAAAATTGAAAAATGCTGTATGTATATATTCTTTAGTAACTTGGTCTTTATGGTCTAGGTTTCATTTGTGTTGATTTATTTTTACTGCCAAATAATATTCTATTGTAGGACTATAATGTAATCTATTTATATAGTCTTCTGTCACTTGTCATTTGGGTTATTGCCAATATTTCATTATAACAAAAAGTGCTGTTGTGAATATTCTTGTGATCTCCTGATGCACTTGTATAATTGTTTCTGTAGAAAATATATCTAGAAGTGGAGTTGTTAAAATATCTTCTACAATGATATCTTCCTTTGTGTACCTTTTCCTCTTCTACTTCCACAGGCACCCGGAAAATACCATCATGGTCTAGAATTCACAGCTCTGTGGTTGTCTAGAATTCACAGCCCTGTAGTTGTACTCTGAAGCTACATTGACCCTAAAAATGTTTTTCCTAATGCTTTATATGCCACATATGAAAGGCATTTTCCTACCAAAGCCTTGAAACACTTTCTTTGAAATGGGTCCTTTTGTAATTCTGATAGAGACCTGAGCAGCTCTGGGACCCTGAAAGGTCCCTCTCTTATCCATGATCTGTTTGACTCTCCCGGAAGAGAATCTTACAAATAACCACCATTAAGTCAAGCCCGGTCCCAAAATTGACCTTGATTTCCCTCGTATTTGTCAAGAATTGTGAAGGGTCTGAGATTTCACCTGACTTGCAAAATAATACAACACTCTGCCATAATTTCATGGATGCTGGCAGAAGACATGAGAATTCTGGGTCATAAACAAAGATGTTTATTACTCACAAAATAGCAGTTGCCCAAGTATCAGCATTTCCTTGCACAGGTCCCCAAGCCCCAATTCCCGCAGGGCAACGTGAAGAGGGCCAGGTTAACACCTGCACAGGGCACAGGCAGTGGGTTGTATTACAGAAGAGGAACTCTCAGGTTAGGGGACCTGAAACTCTTATACTGGATATAATATAGAGTTGCTATCCATTGTTGAAGAGTGATATACTATTATCTATTATCTTCCAAGGCTGAAAGTAACACTACCCTTTGCCCCAGAGAGAGACACTATTTCTATTTTCCAAGGATGTTTGCTGTACAGACACCCCTAAAAAAGAGAGTACAGAAAGAAACCAATCAGTTCCTCTGATCATAAGACATGCAGACATATGGGAGATCCAGTATCTCAATACTATTGAGAGACAATATTCTTTTTCTTTTTTAATTTTTTATTTTTTATAAACATATATTTTTATCCCCAGGGGTACAGGTCTGTGAATCACCAGGTTTACACACTTCACAGCACTCACCAAAGCACATACCCTCCTCAATGTTCATAATCCCACCCCCTTCTCCCAAACCCCCTCCTCCCAGCAACCCTCAGTTTGTTTTGTGAGATTAAGAGTCACTTATGGTTTGTCTCCCTCCCAATCCCATCTTGTTTCATTTATTCTTCTCCTACCCACTTAAGCCCCCATGTTGCATCACCACTTCGAGAGACAATATTCTATAAGAGAATTCAGGTCTACATGTCCTTGGAAAAAGACATCAACTTACCTGCATCAAACTACTGTCCTTTAATTTTAAGAAGGACTTTTAGATTTCATTGTTCTTTTTTTTTAAGATTTTATTTTATTTATTTGACAGACAGAGATCATGAGTAGGTAGAGAGGCAGACAGAGAGAGAGAGGAGGAAGCAGGCTCCCTGCTGAGCAGAGAGCCCGATGTGGGGTTTGATCTCAGGACTCTGAGATCATGACCTGAGCCGAAGGCAGAGGCTTTAACCCACTGAGCCACCCAGGTGCCCCTCATTGTTGTTTTATTTTTTTCCTAAATCCTCTCTATATTAGGATAATCTAGATTATGATGCAATAACAAACACCTTCCCAAATTTCAGAGGTTTAATATAAGGCATTTTATCTCTCACATTAGTCTGATAGACCCAACCGATAAAACACTACCTTCTTAGAGATGCAACGTGTACAGCATCAGCTCTTCAATTGCCCTGACATCAGAAGAGAAAAAGACTTGCACATGGGCTTTTCACTGCCTTATTCCGAAAGTGACACATGTCACATTTTATTAGTCCAGACTGTTGACATGGCCATATCTAATAGCAAGGGTGTTGGAAAATGCGGGAAAATTGATGGAATTCTGAGTGAACACTCCTCTCTCTGCCACATTCTATTTGGACCTCCAAACATTTTCCTATTTTCTGTCTTATGGGCAGTTCTATTCCACTTCTTAGCTTAGATGACCAGATCTGCTTTATCCAGGTTCTGCAGAAATCTTCTTGATGATATATTCAGTCCTCCAGAACATGAAATCACAATCCTATCCCTATGCATCTTTATTAAATGGGTTTAAAGTTTGTCATTCTTCACCAATTCTTTACAAAAATATTCTTTCCATCAAAGGGAAAGGAAGGTTATCCCCTCAGAATCTGAGTTTCTTCTTGGTTTGATCTCTTACTGTGGGCCAGATATGAAGCAAGGCTTCAGGGATAAAGAGTTTAAAAACAGAAGTGAAAACCAGGACTCTGAGAGTCCATGGAATAGTGAGAGACATGTGTAAGCCAGTACGGTCAAACAACAGTGTGGGGTAGTTGCTGCAATTGAGGTGAGTTCAGGGTCCTGTGGGAGTTCAAAGAGAAGATATTAGAGCTCAGATCAGGGAGTTTTGAGATCTTCTGATTCTCCAGGAAACAACTAAAGTGAATGTTGAAGGACAAGTAATAGCCAGTTACGCTTACAAAAAAAAAGTCAAGGTGGCTGGAAATTCAGTCTAGAGGTAGAGAATAATTGGCCCAAGGACAGAGATAAGAGAACGTGGCTGTTTTAAAATGCAAGTACTTTGGCATCACCAGGAGCAGGTGAGTATTAGGTGAGTATTGGGAGGTTATAAGAGATGCAAATGGACAGAAGACACTGAGCATATCCTGCATGAAAACAATGGGGAATTACTGAAGGATTTTAAGCACGATGGGAATTTTGCATTAGAAGATCACTCTGACAGTAAGCTGAGGGATTAGAAGTAAGTGAGACTGAATCAGTACAGGAGACAGGGGGATTTTACAATATCCCAGACATTAGTGGCACTGTGGATAGAGAGGACAAAGTGGATATCTATGATGTTAAATTGACACAATATCAGAACAGGATAATTAAATGGAGGTTGGTGATGTGAAAGAGAGAGGACTTAAGTGTAACTCCAAATTTCCAAGATTAGAAGAAGAAATACAAATTCTAGTTTGAAAAGAAGAGTTTGCTTTTTGATCAGCACCTCTAGACATCACAGCATATAGTCTTGTGTGCAGCTCAGCTCAGGCTGTGGATGCTGACATCACCCCAGGCCAGGCAGACGAAGAGAGAACAGACAGTGGCAATCAGGGACATGACAGCATCCTACCTGAGAAAAAGCCCAGTGAAACTGTGTCTACCAATAGTATATGCAAGCTCCTTGTGCACTTACAAGTCAATAATAAAATTTTTTTAAAAAGAATCACCAAAATACTTTTGAGATGTTTTGCCTTACCAACTTTCAACTCCTAAGCACATTTGTCATGAGCGCCATGATGACGAAAATCAGAACTTTAAAGGACGGAGCGAACCGAAAGCGCTGTTAGTCACTGCAAACACTAAATATATTTTATACCTCCAAAGCTCTTGTCTTCTCTCATGCACCGCTGGCATAATCATGATAAACCTCACAAAAGTCCCAGGAGGTAGGAAGCGAGCGTGGCAGTACGCTCTCTCACATTGTTGTAAATAAGAACAGATGCTCACCCATCCACAAAACCATTCTGTGCCAGACTGCCTTCGGTCATGGGGTAGTTGAACAAAGGAAATCCCAGTCTTCTACCTGTCCCGGCTCAGAGACACTGGCATTAGATGTAACTGCTGTCGAACCAACTGGAGTCAGGAAATCTTGCACAGAGTAACACCTTGGGATATTTGAACCCTGCCAAAGAGCTCAAAGCACATCTGAGTCATTGATTCACTAACACCAGGAAGTCCTTGTGGGATAGGAAATGGTTTTGTATACAATTTTAAAAGATCTGAAGCCTTAAAGTCAGCAAGTTAGTGGCCAAGCCTAAATCCTAGTGAAGTCTCTCTCTCTATTTTTTTTTTTTCTAAACCTGAATACTTGCCTCTGTCAGAGAAGGGCCTAGAAGGATCTGAGAAGGTGCCTGCTTTAGAAACTTCCCCAATGAGCTCTGTCACATCCCCAGTTTTCTTGGTCCAAAGCCATTTGACTCACCATGTAAAAGCTCTCAGAGAGATGACCCCGCTGGCACTCTACTCCCCTTTTTTCTACCCTCTCCTGAACTGCTGCTGCTCCTTTTAACCTGGTTCCAAGCCAGAGACCCTGCTATTTTCACTGGAGGAAAAAAATGAGTAAGGAAGCCTGACAAGACTATCCTATCAACAAGTACTGGGGACGTTCACTTGTGGCTTCGGTGTGGCACCTCCTGACATCCTGAGCTTCCACTTCTCCACAGTGGAGATTATGATCATACTGTCCTGCCTCTGAGGCATATTCTATGGTTACTTAAAGACTAATCTACAAGCCTTTAAACTCAATGGCCTCATATAGTTTACAGCTTTTGATAGAACAGAATATTGTCAAAAATATGCCTTTCAGGAAGAAAGAAAGAAAGAAAGAAAGAAAGAAAGAAAGAAAGAAAGAAAGAAAGAAAGAAAGGTAGGTCACTTCTTTAAAAACAGAAGAGTGGAAATTACATCAGTCATTATCCATTTCTGCTCAGGGCTGAACTGTTCTTTCGAGAATCTTTCTCCATGGCACTTTTACATATTGTATTAATGCGACATCAAATCCTGTTTTAATGCAACATATCGATTCTCTTATAGGCTAGGGTATTATCGTCTTAAAGAGATCCAAGGTAAATGATGAAACATAGTTTATGCATTGCAGTCAGCAGCAATTTGGCATTCTCTTCTGAGAATGTTTAATGGCAGGCATCTTACACTCATGGCTACGAAAGGAAAGTAACAGACACCCCAAAGCCGCTTGCTGTTCCCACCCCATACCTTTTCACAAAAAGCTAACTTAACATTCATTTTAGAGATACCATACTCTCAGTTCCTTCAGGATAGATTTATGTCACCACTGTAAGGAGAGCTGAGAAAGCAAGGAGGAGAAAGTGAAAACACCCTCTCTTTCCTTGATGAACTTTTGGGGCAATGCCGAAGCTTATGCTGATGTTCAGCAACCTTCCGCCGGCTTTCAGTCAAAGCACACTTGCTCCGTGGTTTTAGAAAGCCCGGCTCTGAGGGAAAGCACCGTGGTCAGAACAGGATTTTCTTACCAGCAGCAACATATAAAATGCAGCCAGTGTTTGGATCAGAGAAAGATGCTGACTGAAGAAGATCCGTGAGGGCAGAAGAGATCAGAAGCACTGCTCACTGACTTATTTGTAAAGAGCATTCTGAACGGGCCCTTACGTGAATGGCAGGGTCTCCTGTCCTATGAAGGATACAGAATCCAAAGGGAGCAGCTCCCTGTGGAAATGGCTGGAGACTTCCTGCCTAAGATGGGTCTTTGAGAGCAGCTATGTCATTCAGCTGGATATGAGTTTTCTTCACGCCAATCACTCCTGGGCCACCAGCATTTATTGGATTTGTCAGAAAGCGCAGTAATAGAAAAGGAAGTAGAATCAATAGCATAGAGGTTATAAAAGTTGAAAATCAGAAGACATCACCACATAAAAGACAAAGAGGATGTTGGAAAGAGGCATTTTATTTAGTGCAGGTGTGTGACTCATTTGGAACTATCCGGAGAAGTTGGTGTCCCAGGAGAGGACACTTCCTAAGGATGCGCCATGTCCCTTCCAAGGACGATTCTTGGGAGATCGTCTGACTCAGCTTCTTGGTTTATGTTGAAAAACATAGGGTTTTGGTCAGTTGTGATTTGGCCAAACTCACTCAGTGGGTCTTCTGCAGAGTTGGGGCCAAGCCCCTAGCCGACCATCCAGCAAGGTTCCCCTTTGATAATGACATTTCCGTGTCAGCCCTGTGCTGTTTGGCTGAAGGCCAATCTCTGTTTTGCAAAATGTGCAGCCCATTTTAGGTGTTTTGAGGTAAACATAATCAGAAAATCAGAATGGGGGAAGTGAAGGAGATAAAGGAGAGTTCCAAAAGGATGGTTCCTAACTGAGCAGGGATTGAAGAGTATGGGGCAGGGAGGGTCAACCGTTTCTAAGAAACAGATAAGCCCTTTGGTGGACAGAGTGGAGTCTGTGACAGACTGAGGAGAGCAGTAAAGAGTAAGTTAGTGTGTGACAGCCCAAGACAGCAAACAAGGCTTTCCTGCTACAAGATGGGTGTGTTGTTCAATGGGCATAGAACACTGGGATGAGAACTCGGAGGAAGAGATGAGAACGTTGGGATGAGAACTCTAAGGGAGAAGGAGAACGTGATAATTTCTTGAAGTAAGCAAGCTGGAGAAGCCTGGCTTGCTTTGGAAAAGGGCTATCCAATTTTAAATGTGGGGTTGGTTATTATTCAGGCATGGTAAGGCCTACAGATCAGGTGATCGGGGTACCTTTGAAAAGACAGTTTGTTACTTATGGTTCCCATGAGGAAGGCAGGCTGTACCGTGGAAGGTCACTCCAGGATGCACAGAGTCAGCCAGCAGACAGAGTGAGCAAGGGGAAAGCATGGGCATGAGCCTTTATTGTGGTTTGAAGAAATGGGCAAGGCAGGGTAAGCATGTTGAGGATTGGGTAGTTTGATGAGTTTTAGTGGACCCTGGGGTGGAGAGTTTGTCTCCAGTTATCTGTTCCATGGCCCTGGGGTGTGGGGAGTGGGGAATAGTGGCCTGGAGTTAACCTGGTTAAGAGGCATGGGAGAAAGGCCCTTTAGCAGGTGATTTATTTACTATCTCTAGGAATTGCCTACAGGGTTAGCAAAACCCCAGATATCAGAGCATCGGAATCCAGAAAATTAAAAAAAAAAAAAAATATATATATATATATATATATATATATATATATATATATATATATATATATATATATTTCTAAGGAGGATTTCCCTAATTTAAAGAAGGAAAGAGATTTCTGGTGACATACCAGTAAGTGGTATCTCTATGGAAAGAAACTGTTTGATCTGTTTTGAGGGGTGAAAGTATCTGAGAGTGGGAAGGCAATCCTGAGAATGAAAGAGGTTTCCCGAGGTGGGGTAGGAGTGGTCATCTGTAGGAGAATGTTCCCCAAAAGACGTGCATGGATATTCTGTTGAATATTGTGAGTACAGAGGGAAATGGGCCCACGGTAGGACAACGACAAACTGTACATGAGATTGTAGCTCAGACAGTAAGTGGCCACCCTCTACAAGCAGCACCCTTGAATTCTGGCTTAGGATAGGTAAGATCATTGCCACTCCCTCTCCCCTGGTGTTCCAGCCAGAGCAGCAGAGCCTCCAAAGGCAACCTTGCTGCTTGGGGAAGGTGGCACCTGCTCGAGCCACACAACGGGGCTGCTTACCACTCAGTTAATGTCACTGGGTTTACAGTAATATTCTGTGCATCCTGTTCAAGGAATTTTACTTGTACAGTGTTGGGCTGTTAAGGAAAGTGGACTTATCTATTTATTGTTTGAGAAAATCATGAGAAGCAGATCAGGAGGAGGGAGTATATGAAAACAAATAAGGCTTAACCAAAAAAAAATCTCTCTGCTCCTCTCCTCCAACAGGCACACTCCCATGTGAGTGTGGCAACAGGATCCCTCCAGATGCAAATCTAGATGTGAACACTTGAGTGTTGCAGTTGGAAAAGTGGCTTTCAACCACCTGGTGAATGAGAAGTGGCAGCCAAGGAAACATCACCATGAGTCTACTCCCAAATCAGGAAAACTATTGACTTCTCATTTATTATTTTAGTGGCTTGGGGAAAGTATAACTATAAAGTGACTTGCAGTCAGATTTCCACCGTACCTCCAGAAGTTACAATGGAGTAAGGGAGGGCAACATTTGATCTGGGTAGGGAGGTTTTAAGGCTGCACGGGGAGAGGCAGGCAGGGGTAGGTAGGCAGAGAGCCTGGGGATAGAGTGATGGCCTTTGAGCCCTGGTCCATTCACCTCGGTCCCCACACCAGGAACGCCCTCCTCCTCCACTAGAAAAATCATCCCCGGAACACGAGTATGGCTACGCTCTACAGATAATGCAGCCACTGGATACTAAAAACCACTAGGTGGCATTTGTGATTTATTGCTTTCAAAGCTGAGATTTTAAAATGTCTCTGCTGCTCCTTTGCTTAGACTGAACAAGACATTTAACATTCCAAAGCATTTCATTCAAGAAATGCATAGTTCATTCTCTTTATCGCACTCGGAAGGGATGGGGGCAGGGTGACTGGTTTGAGAAGCTGAATTTCAGATCATCTACATTCTTCTGCAGGTCCTCTCTGACCCCACACCACCAGCTTACATAAGTAATTACTTGTCTACAATTAAGCTGTAAATAATGCAATCACTCCATTCTTGTCCCGTCACTCCAGTCCCAACCACAACAAATAGTGCTAATCACATACTTATTCAAGTGTGTAATTATTCACAGTTAAACTTCTGTCACTTTCACCCTGTTTGGAAACAGCAGAACACAACCTGTAATTAGCAAATGTGGCTCCAGGCACTTTTGCTTGGGAGTACGCCAGGGATTCAGCACCTAGGCGCTCCTTTGATCTGGAAGCTGGCAAGGCGCCTCACCCTGGGGCCAGAGTGCTATCAGCACTCTGCAAGTCACTGAGATCAATGAATATGTCAAAGGCATCTATCCCAAATCACATATTACTTCCCTTTCTCACTGTGGTTTCTGCCTTTAGTATATATTTCATAGACTCTCCTTTTCTTTTTGAACCCTTTGACTTCAGTTTAAAGGGTTACCAGTAAGGTCTGAAAGTCCCCGTGTTTTCGACTCAGGTTAAAAATGAAAGTCCCGGAAGCCCTGCTTTACGGTCCCCGTTCTTTCTTAACTTGGCAGTTTCCTTGAACACAAGCACAATGGAGGAGGGATGACCTTTGCTGGCTCATCTGGACCATAAGGAAGAGGAAACCAAAGACTTTTGTTCAGTCCCGGCATGGACCAGTTTTCTCCAAACCCCAGCTAAACCATCCAGCCTATGGGTGTCCTGGGTATAAGGGAAACCAGATGTTTCAAAGCAAATCCATTGTATTTTGTCAGAGGAACAACTCTACTGCACAGACCCTTCCCAGGGAGGGCTAATAGTGTCCTGCTATGTAGACAACAGGACTTGATAGCTAGCTTCTTTCTCTATAAGAAATTTAATATGAGGCATGCCTTGAGATATCAGGCTGTGCTTTGCATAAAAGTATATTGGGCCCATAGAAAGGAATAGTGAGGCATACAGGTTTAGTATGTACATCCATGAATTAGACTTTTGTTTGCTTGTTATATTAAGAGTGATCATTTGTGTGTTTGAGAAAAGGTTATTTTACCTTTGTTAAGACTGCAGCGCCAATTACCTAATGAAAACAAGTTTGCATATCTTGCCTGGGGACATCTTCCTTTCCTGACATAACCAATTAGGACAGAGGTTTTTACTTCAACCAAACATGAATACTTCTCACAACAGAAGGGTAAACAGAATTGCAGTTCAGTTCCTTGTATGTAAACACTAGTCAACCTTTGATTCGAACCATGACAAAGCCAGTTTTATTTTTATTTATTTATTTATTAAAAGATTTTATTTAATTATTTGAGAGAGAGAGAAAGAGCATGAGCAGGGAGGGGGAAGGGCAGAGGGAGAAGCAAACTCCCTTCTGAGCAGGGAGCCCGATGTGGGGCTCCATCTCAGGACCCCGGGATCATGACCCGAGCCAAAAGCAGGTGCTTAACCCACTGAGACACCCAGGTGCCCCATAAAGTCAGTTTTAGAAATACTATTTAGAGGTCTCAAAGGGAAGAACACCTACGTGAGCCTCTCCATCAGAGAAGATTGTCCTCCGAGCTGCTCCCGAGAGTAGAAGATGAAATGTGAACGATGTCAGGGTGCTGCCTGGCCAGCTAACTTAACCAAATGAGCCAAATTAGCCCTGGCACACAGTGTGGTGACAGATGTGTGAGCCAGATTGCCATGATGTTTTATTTTATAATTTTTTAAAGATGAAATACTATGACTGCTTCTGTGTGTGCACAGTGGAACGCTACTGAGTAGTTATCTGATGATTTTGATTAATCCAGACTGACAAGCAATCTGGAGGATTAGTTTAAACACAACCCAAAAAAGACTCCTATTTTCCCCAATGGCAGTGGTCTTTAGCAGAGCCTCACTGAAATAATACTGAGGATTTTAGAAGCTCCTCTTAATTGAGCCCACATAGACACAAAGAATACTTTAACCAATTTTTGAAAGATCTTAACGTACAGTCCACTAACGTGGTAATAGTATGACAAAAAAAAAAAAAATCCACCAGCACTGTGGATTTGGAAAATGAGTGGAAGATGCCTCACCTGCACTTTTCTGTTCTGCTTCCTGCAAGGACTGAAACACTTTTTACCAACTCATTTCCATCCTGACTTCAGGGCACAGTTATGGCATTTAGTTAAGAAACTGCTTTCTGCTTTTATACAGGTATGTGTGTATAACTCAGCAGAGAAGCAGAGGACAAAAATAGGCATGTTCAACCCGCAACCAGAACACATTGCTAGTCAACCCACTTCCTTCCATTCCCACAGCCACCATCTTAGCCCAGGCCCCTGCCATCTCTCAGCCAGTCTCTCCAACTGGTCTCTCCATCTGGACTCTAGCACTCTGTCTCGTGCTTGCTCACCATAACCAGGACAATGATTTTAAACCATAAATCTGATTATATCATCCTCTGATTTAAAAATCTCCAGTGCCTTCCCCTTGCATTAGACTAAGACTCCTTTCAATGACTATGAGTCCCCCTGATCCTGTTCCTGTCAGACTCCCCGTCTTCCTTTTGTCTTCCACTCCCTCGTCAGTCTCAGTAGTCTTTCAGCGGTTTGAGGATGGCCGGGGTCATGCACACCTCAGACCTTCCACTGGATTGTTCTTTTCCTACCTCTGCAAAGAACCTCCGTGACCATCCTCTGCAAGATGGATTGTCCCCTTGGCCTCCTCAGTCTCAGCCCTGTGGTTGATTCTTTTCATGACAGATCACCATTTGTTATAGTCTTTTTAACTGCTCATTAAATATTGGTCCCTACTAGGATGTGAGCTCCGTGGGCAAAGTCTACAACTATCCCATTCACGCCTGGAACTCCAGTGTCAAGCCTAGTGCCCGCGGTAAAGCAGAGCACTGCCACCCCCCCCAATTCTTTGTCAAATAAATGATAAATAGAATTTAATCCATCTAAAGACCAAAGCACGTAATGTAGAAACTGCCTTTTGAGAGTTCTTTGAGTAACTGCAAATGAACTGAAGCAGTAATACTTTCCCCTGCATTTTATTTTGGAAAATTTGAAACATACACATGAAGGAATTTTATCGTGATCACCCTCCAGATTCTACCATTCACACTTCATTGTGCTTACTTAATCACATGGGTATTCTTTTAGCCATTGTTTTGGATATACTTACAACCATGAGATTTTTGTCACGTTTCAAAGCAAACTGCAGATAGCAATAAACTTTCTCCAGACATTTCAGCATGTTTATCATTAACTAAAATTCTATATTTATTTGAAGTTTTTCTTTTGGTGTAAAGCTCATTGCTCATGGAATGTATGACTTTTAAGAGATTTTCATGAATTTTTAATAAATGTACACATTATCCAAATTGCTATTCAGATAAAAATAGTATCCATGCCTCTTAATAGTTAATCCTCAGTTCCAATAACTATTATAATATTTTCTCCCTTTTTTTAGATTTTATTTATTTATTTGAGAGAGAGAGTGAGTGAGAGAGAACACAAGTGGGTGGTGAGGAGTGGGAGGCAGAAGCACAGGGAGAGGAAGAAGCAGGCTCCCCTGAGAGGAGGGAGCCCTACCAGGGACTCAATCCCAGGATCCCAGGATCATGACCTCAGCCAAAGGCA
This sequence comes from Mustela nivalis, assembly GCF_964662115.1. NCBI lineage: Eukaryota > Metazoa > Chordata > Mammalia > Carnivora > Mustelidae > Mustela > Mustela nivalis. Next base: position 69,906,931 of record NC_139025.1, on the reverse strand, counting down.
TATGCTTAACTGACTGAGCCACCCAGACACCCCTATTATAGTATTGTCTGCCATAGATTAGTTTTACTTATTCCAGGATTTCATGTGAATGGAATCATACAGTATTTTTCTTTTGTGTATGGCTTCTCCCCCTCAAAACGATGTTTTTGAGATTTGTTGATGTTGTATATACAAGTTATTATTTCTTCTTCCTGCTGAGTACCTTTCCATTACATGAATACACCATAGTTTGATTACCCATTCTCCTGTTGATAGATACCCAGGTTAGTCCCAGTTTGAGGCTATTATGAATGAAGCTTCCTTGAACATTTTTGTATAGGTATTTTTGTGAACATAGTTTTTATTTCTCTTAGGGGAATACCCAGGCATGGAATCATGGATTATGGGTAAGATTGAACATATGTTTGGTGGTATGTGAAATTTACAGAATTTCTACCGAAGTGATTGCATAATTTTCTACCCACAATATATGAGTTCCTTTATAGCCTTGCCAGCACTTGCTGCTGTCGGTGTTTTCAATTTTAGCCATTCTCATGGATGTTTGCTAGTATCTCATTGTGGCTTTAATTTCTATTTCCCTAATGTCTAATCATGTTGAGCACTTTTTAATGTGCTTATGGGCCATTTGTGTATCTCCTTTGGACAAGTTTTCAGTATTCTGTTTATTTTCTATCGAGTTGTTGGTGTTTTTATTATTGAAGCATATGATTTTTTCTATATACCCTGGATAGTCCTTTGTCAGATATGTTTTGCAAACACTTTCTCCCTGTCAGTGCCTTACCTATTTATTTTCTTCAATGAATTTTTTAAGCAGATGAGAAGTTGTTAATTTTGATGTAGTTAAATTTACCCACTTTTTATTCTTTTCTGTGACCTAAGAAACCTTTTTTTATTCCCAACTCATGAAGATATTCCTCTGTGTTTTCTCTAAAAGCTCTTACTTTAGACATGTTCTATTTTGAATTAATCTTTGTGTATGGTTTAAAGTAGGATGAGGGGTTCATGGGTTTTTTTGTTTGTTTGTTTTTTCCATATGGATATCCAATTGTTCCAGGAACATTTATTAAAAAGACTTTTCCCATTGTCTTGCTTTGGCATCTTTGTCAAAAGTCAAATGACTAGGTATGGGTTAATTGGTGGATGCTCTATTCTGTGCTATTGATCTACATGTTGATGCCAGTACCATTCTCGACTACTGTAGCTTTATAGTAAATCTTGAAACCAGACAGTTTAAGTCTTGCTTTGCTCTTTTTTCCCCCCTTGAGACTGCTTTGATTATTCTAGGTCATTTGCATTTCCGTATCAATTTTAGTCAGTTTATCAATTTCTACAAAAATTCTGCGGAGATTTTGATTGGAATTACAATGAATTGTGGATAACACTTCTTTGATGTGTTTGTGAGATCCCTGAAAGACATCCCTTTGACCAGTCCTCCCTTGTATGTGGGAAGGTGGGTCCAGTCAATTCTCCATTAGAATTTATTTGTTTAGATTAAGATGTTGTGTCATTGGATTTCCTCTGCTACAAATAATAACAGGTATTTTTAAGTGCACTTAAGAGTATTATATTCATAATCTTATTAAGGCCACACATACCAAAGAGCCCCCTAAGTGAGAAATCATTTTTTCCACATTACATGCGAGATGTCTAAGGCTCAAGGAATTTAAATAATGTGTCCAAGATCAGATAGCTGGTAAGGGAGGCTTTGAATTCAGATTCCTTTTACTCTGAAGCCTAAAAGTTCCAGAAACTGGATTTTACTGTCCTTTCTTACCCATTATCTTATGAGTGTGCTGGGATCCAAATACTAAATGATAGTAAGGTGAGACAAGGTGATTTGGTGATAGTGCAAAAAGCAGAGATCTCGCAGGACAGATGGGGCTTTGTCTTGGGATATCTAGGTTTGGAGGATACCATTAGAGGCTGGGATCCTGAAGTTAGCAGGAAGGACCGTCCAGAAACTGAAGGCAGACAGTCTTTCTCCCAAATTGGCCAACGGAGGACCATCTAAAAACAGCCTGTTCTAATGCCTTTGGCTGCCTGGGAATATTTATATCTTGAGAAACTCACATGTGATACACTTGGCAATAGCTGCGGGGCCCCAGTTCTTCCTCCTCCTCCCCTCAGATGCTCTCAGGGCAGCAGAGAGAACATAGAGATTCACAAATGAGCTTTCTTTGTAGGGCACTGGCTGCTTTGAAATTCTTCATTAAATCTTTTTCACAAATAAATTGCCCAATGTCCATGGGGAATATTTCCATCTTTTAATCATATGCAGTTAGAATTGACTCTAGAGTTGCATTGTGCAGAGGCTGGTAGGGAGGGCCTTGGCAAGGGGTGGGGGACTGCAGACCTTCAGAAGCCCTGCCCTGGTGATTTCTTTTGAATGTAAGTAACAAAAGGAGAGCCTCAAAGGGAACAACCCGGGTGAGCTTATATTTCGTGATGTGTTTAGTACCTGTAGCAACTATGGATTTCTGAAACTGAAAGTTTATTACGTACCTTACCTATTGGTTTAGTATTGGTTCCAGAAGTGAAATCGTGGGTTTTGGTTTTCCTTTCATAGGCTGGTGAGCCATTCTAGATTAATAGTTTAAATAAAATGTCAAGTATCTGATTGCCATGGAAACATTAATGCAAAGTGGACCCTGTAGCACTTCGTGCTGGAGAATTACAATGATATGAATTACCTCAGTCTCGAGACACCTTCTGAAATGACCAGAGCTACATCCTTGGAAAATGAGTCGTTCATGCACAAAGCAAGAAATAGTGTGAAATGCTCCCACTCAGTCATGTCACCATGCACATGGTTATGAGTTGGACAAATGTCAGCTTCTTTCAAGGGACAGAAATGGGTAATAGAGGCAGAACTCACTGTTGTGTGGTCATTGCTTATAGTGGAGGCACCTGTGAGGAGAGAATGCCAGCTCCAGAGATCTTCAATCCTAGAGAGGGCGAGTGTCTTAAGGTGCTAGTGCCCTGGGGTCAAGCTCAGGAACGTGCAGCAGGCACTTTGGGGTCTGCTCCAGGACCTCTCTATGGAACACATGTTCCGACTACCTCCCCCTGCCCGATTATGAGAGCACTGCTGATTATGTTATGCAAATGATGGGAGATGGATTTCACATTTCCCCCAGCCAGGCTTCACACAGCTTTGCATTTATTATCCCCCTTTAAAAATACAGAGTCCTCAGAGAAGGGGAATGGCTCATTTTTATTTGTTCGCCAGCAGAGTTGGCACAGACCTGTCAAGCAATCATCCTGGGCTGTGATCTGCAAAGCTGCCCTTTGTTGTCTCATTCCCCCACCCCCTAGATTGTTTACAAGACACACACAGACATCTGCACGCCTCAAAACAAGTTATTTCCTGATTCGGCAAAACTTGTCAGCCTGGGTGATGAAAATGTTACAGCATTTGCTGACAAGCCATCAGATAAACCTGGAGTTACGTCCCCAGCACCTTGTCCTCATTCACATCTCTGGATGGTAAACACTTAGCGGGTCCTGGTTCTAGATGATTGTGCAATCAGCCATCTGCCCCTAAGCACTTGTGATACTGCTTTCCACTCATAGGTGCTGGTCCATCACCAGGAAAACAGTGGCTGCATTTCCCTCCTTTTGGAAATGGAGGATTAAGCTCGTTTTTGCTATATTCCCAGGAAGAGCTAAAAACCAAGGTTGGGTCTCTTGATTTCTAGATGAAAGTCTAGCCTCCCCAGTGGAAATATTTCTGAACCATATATCCATGGTAAGATGTTCCCCTCTATTCCTACTGTAGCTGCAAAAAACAAGAAAACATAGTATAGCTTTCCATTAACCTCTCCTCCCTCCCACATTCTCCCTCATTCTGCCTTCAGCTCCAACCCCAGGGAGGAACTAATATAATCTGTGTAAAATGAGCAACTGGAAATTAATGGGGCAGAGATCAGCTGACATATCCAATTCCTCCAGAAAAATTTGTATGATGATTTCCCCTGATTTACAAGATACAGCCCAGCAATAGTATGAGCTCATCAAAGTGGGGAAAAATAGCCTCTTGTCACAAGTTGGTAAGAGCTCCACAGATCTTCGTCGAGTGGGAATAAAACTCTGTGGCTCTAGAAAGGTTTATTAAATCAGAGATTTATAATCCAGCTTTGCAAATAGCTACTCGCCACCAACCTCTGGTGAATCATGACTCATTCCACACCTGTGGTACAGAATACTGATAGGTGTGTGTATACGTGCACACACACGTCATAGATGTACATGTACACATGTGTGCCTGTGTGTTTTTAACAATCATTGCTGTCAACTGCATTGCCCATAAATGTGTAAAACACTAGGACTAGATTAGTTGTAAATTGATAGCTGATGATAACAACAGCTGATATTGGTTGAACCCCTCATGAGCCAGGAGATTTATAGATATCTTATTGTTATATAAACCCTGAAAAACTGATGTTATGTCCATTTTCAGATGGGAAAACCAGGACAGAGACTCTGAGTTTAACTGACTGTTCAGGATATAGTAGGATGCAGTCAGGATTCAAATACAAGTCTGTGCTGACTCACAGTCCATGCTGTCCACATCGATAAGGAGCCTTGTTTTCAGTGGCAGCAAACCCAATGCAAAATGGCTCAAACAATAGAGAGAATTTATTGTTTCATATACTGGAAAAGTCAGAGGCTGGCTTCAGTGGAAGCTTGCTCCTGCAGTTTAAATGATATCACCAAGAGCATAATTTCTTGCAGTCTATCCACCCCTTATCTTTCATAAATGGGGGTTCCATTGGGCACAACAGTTCTAGCTGTTTCACAAAATACCAGAATGCCTCCCCAGTGGTTTTAGATGGCATGTCTTCAACATGTCAACCAGAAAAGAAAGACTGATTTTTAACTCTCAGAGAAGAGAGATGCTCCTTTTTTCTGAATCCCAAGAAATATATCCTATTAACTCCTTGAGTGTGATAAGATTATATTCCCATCCTTGAGCCACTCCGAAGTGGACCAATCAGAGTATACACCTGGAGCTGGGGGTGGGTCAATCTCCCCCACACCACCGGACGAGAATGAGGAAGATAGATGTTTTGCCCCCAAAACTAGTTCAGCAGAACTAGCAACAACAAAATTCTTGCTTGTATGTCAATTAAGAAATATGTAATAGGGATAAGGAAGCAAAAGATACACCTATGCAGTAGATTTAAGTGTCTGACATTCCTGCGGGTCCTGGGGTGGAGCCCTGTGAACATCCGAGCCCCTCCTCCAGCCCGGCGCTCAGCGCTGTCTGCTTGCTCCTCTCCCTCTGTCCCTATCCCCGACTCATGTGCTCTGCCTCTCTCAAATATACAAAAAAAAAATCTTTCTTTAAAAAAAGAGCACACCCAAGGTAGAACTGAAGCAGGGATAATAAGCAAAAATTATTTGTAAGATAAGAAATAAATAATGGAAGAGTCCCAGAACAGAAAGTTTGAGCAGTTTTCTTATTCCTGTTGTTGGTTTGTTATATTTTGTATTTTTAGTAGGAAATAACTCAGAATTGGAAGAGAAAAGCTAAAGTGTAAAAGCAGAGAAATCAATCATCTGGGGATGGAATGGGGGAGAAGGAACCATGTGCCTATTCTTTTGGGTATAACAGTAAGGAGTTTTTTGGTGAGATTAAGTGATAGATAGCAAAAGACTGAGCAACATAGGCTTTCTGATAATATAAAATATCAAACTGCTGCAAATTTTTAGACTGAAAATTGACATGCTTTTGAGAAATCTTCCATTCTATATACCATAGGTTGGGGGGGTGATGATCGACGTAAAGAGAAGACAAAGGGAAAGAAGTCAAACCAGTGCCCAGGATATGAGGACATCATCTCAAAAAACATATGTTGAGCACATACTAGATCATGTGTGAGGCTGTGTACTAGATACAAAACTAGGAGAGGGGATGCAATAATGAATTAGGTGTCGAACCTGTCCTCAAGGAGCTCACAGTCTTAAAATGCAGGTAAATAGGAAGATATCAATTGCCATCCAACCTGGCAGGTAGTCTATGGAGATAAGAGACATATACCCAAGGGTACACAAGAGCAACTGAATCAACCTAGAGAAATTTGAGGCGTCCACACTTGGGCTGGTTCTTATAGAGGTGACAATAGCCCAAGTTGCATGGTGGCCTCAGAATGTGAGCAGTATGTTCTAGTGAAGCTATGTTGCAGGGCAGGCAAGTTGATTTTTTGAAGAGGAAGAAGAAGGAGGAGGAGGAGGAGGAGAAAAGAGGAAGGAAGGCAGAAGGGAAGGAAGGAGGAAGGGAGGGCAGGAGGAGGGGAGGCAGAGAAGGACATAGAATTTTTTCCTTGCTTTATTACAATTGTTTGTCCTGTGATTTTACAGCCTAAACCTTTTCATTTTCTGTTTTTAAACTTTTCAGTAGGCTCGGTCTTAAGATGTCACCAATGGGAGTAGAAAATGGTAAGGCATAAAATAACATTTACAGTTAAAATTAGCAAGAGAATGTGGTTAATTCGGTGTATTGTAATAGAATTTAGTTTGTACCCATTTCATATTTTTCAACCCTCAATCTGTGCCAGATGGTCATTCTTTTTTAAAAGTTTATGTTTAATTTCAATTTAGTTCACATGTAGTGTATTATTAGCTTCAGGGGTAGAATTGAGGGATTCATCAGTTGCATGTAACACCCAGTGCTCCTTATATCACGTGCTCCCCTTAATGTCCTTGACCCAGTGACCCCATCCCTCCATCTCTCTCCCCTCCAACAATCCTCAGTTTGCTTCCTACTCTTAACAGTCTTTTATGGTTTGTCTCAGTCTCTGTTTTTTACCTTATTTTATTTTTGCCATATGGTAATTCTTGGTGTAATGTGTGATATCACCTAGAAAAAAAGGGATGTTTTTTTAAAAGCTGAAACATTGATTTGGCACCAGGAAGGGAAGGCAAGATCAATTAATGATATTATTTTTCCACTAATTGATATTCTGCCAAGACACTAATGTATGCATATTAAACAGAGAAAAAGAGGATGACAAACTGTTGTTCTGACCTTGCTAAACACACACACACACACACACACACACACACACACACAGTATAGAGAAACAATTTCAGACATCAACAGTTTCGACTGAGAATATTTCTCTGTTATGATTGAGAAATGTCACTCTGTCAGAAATTCTGGAAAATGGATCAGAGCTGAGGACTAGAGGGTCAGCAACAATTTTGCCTGAACCTGAGATGTGTCATTCCCTAGCTCTGGAGGGAATTCTTATATTCCTACAAAAATTCATTCAGTATAAGGTATTACTAAGAGACACATATACTGTGTTTATATCCTACTGAACCCATCCCTTATTAATATATCATTAAAACAGTGCCAATTATACTGTTTCATCTTGCATTTTGTGGTTGGCACTGCAAACTTTCTGTTCCCTTTCTTCAGCAACTCATTTTTGTTCAATTATTCATTGAAGTAGGCTCCCCAGAAATTTGGGAGAAATTAAATGTTATATCCACATTCATACCAAATTAATTAATCATGATTAATGTTCCTACAATGAATACAAAAGGAATTAATCATGATTAGCAACATATTGAAATGTGCAACTCAGAATTTGAAGTTTCGCCTGCTCAGTATGTACCGTAGAAACCTTGAAAAGGGCATTCGTAGGTTTCTGCTTCTTTGTCCTTTTTTCTGTTCTTGTAGTTGTTCTAAATGACAAAGACTTGAAGAAGAGTCTGTCAATAAATAAAAGTGGATGGTGAGTTTTTTTGCTCCTAGGATTCAGGAGTAACTAACTCTTTAATAAAAATGGCAATCATAAGTCTTTAGACTAGGAATTGGCACACGGTGGCCTGTGAGCCCAGTCTGGTCCTCTCTCTTTGTCATTTACGGATTGTCTGTGGCTGCTTACGTGCTACCGTGGCAGAGTAGAATGGTTATAGCAAAGAGACACCATAAGTCCTACAAAGATGAAAATATTTACTCTGGTTCCTTACAGAAAAAATCAACAGCTTGCCAACCCCTGATTTAGATGGTCATCAGGGAGTAGATAGATTTCTCACGTATGGTTTTTTGGTTATCTCAACTATTTAGGGTAAGGACATTTAAGTGATTCTAACTGAAGCTTCCTTGAATATAGTGACTCTGAATCTGCTTTCCATGCCAAGGGGTAGCATAGTGATTGGCACATAGCAGGCTCTCACTATGTTGTGTTTGAATGAATGAATGAATGAATGCTTTACCCTATAGATTTTGAGTGAGGACTTCATTCTATGTTAATGCCTGACTTTCATACCTATGAAAAAAGGGAGAGGCTTTTGTCATAGTAGTAATTTATGGCATGTTTTGATATTAGATACAACTGTATAAGATGCGATACAGTTCTGCAGCATTCACTTTGGCACTAGTTATTTCATAGTTATTTTGTAGTGACAACCAAGTGCTGATCATATGTGCTTTGCAAATATTAAGTGCTTTAACTTTTATGCAACCATTGACTATAGAGTTTCAGATAAGACAAGTGAAGTATAGTGACGTGAAGTGATGCTGTCAAAGTCATACAGCTATTAAGTGGCAGAACCAAAAATTTGCACCCTAGTGGTCTAGCTTCAGAATCTGACTTTTCTCTGCTGTGCAAACCTGTGTTGCATTTTGTGTAAGAAGACACAGTGCTTTTTAATGACTGGGCCTTCTTCTTTGAGTAATGTAGCAAATGCTTTCATCTCATCTGGTTTCCTTTATTTCTTTTCATTTAAAGGACCCTACTGAGGCTGATATGTTAGTGCTTGGTACCCCCAAATCTCCAAAAGTACATATGGATGCAATAGCTCCTTTTCATAAGCTGGCCAACTCTGGTCAAAAGAAATCCTCCAGAAAATACTTAATCCTTCAGAAAACTCATTATATTTTATTAATTCCTGATGTGAAGATTTCAAAATTAGATAGGCAGAATTTCAGCTATTCATTGAACTTATCCATTTGATTCACTTTAAAATCAGTTTGAAGGGTGGAATTAAAGGAAGAAAACATAAAAACATGTGACTCCCCGTATCAGCCAACGCTCAGTTGCAAGCATCAGGGAGTAACAAAATTAAGTCAGAAAGGAAATTCCTGAAAGGATAGTAGGTGGTTTACAAACTTGACTCCTGAGAAACCAGGCTTTGATAATGAGTAGGAGCCTGAGCATCAAGGACAGTCTAATTTCATAATATCATAGCTGTCTACGAAGGAACACCATCTCAGGCTCTACTACTCCCAGTCACTTCCCATTGCCCTGACTGACTCATAGGAATATTAGTGCCATTTTTGTAAATATTTTCTCAATTATCCATGTGTTTTTACATCATTCTCTCAAGATTTAAAAACCTAGGAAATCTTACGGATATACTCATAGATATACTAGAAGTCTAAATGAAACTCTTGGTGAAGAATTTAAAAACTGCTTTTCAGGTGTATCTTTGACTTGATTTTTTATATTTATAATTGGACTATATATCACTATTTCTTCTTTCATTTATTCAACAAAAATTCATTGAGTTTCTGCTAAGTGCTGAGTATTGGGTAGAGAGAGCACCTATTAGTGTTCATATTATGGGATGAGAAAGCAACACTTCCAAAACAATTTTTTTATAGAATCCATTTTATTTTGATCAATTATGTGATTCAGAAGTGTTGTAGATTGTTAGAATAATGACCTCTAATTATGATGGTTGTTATTCCTTCTTCCGTCAAGAGGGAAGGGAGGTAAGATGAAAGACAAAATAGATGAAGAGGGTTACGGGGTTAAAAAAGAGGTAGGATTTATTTCCCAACTCCTTAAATCAACCAAACATGTTATTTTCTTTGACCAGTAAGTGGCAGAAATGATGAAGTGCAAATTCTAGACCTCAAATCTTGATAAGCCTTACTGTTTCTTTTTTCACCATCTTAGAACCCAAAGACTAAACCAGGCTATGAAGAAGACCAGTTTAGCCCACTTGGAGGCCACATAACATGCCCCAGTCAACAGCCAGCATCAACTGCCAGACTTGTGAGAGGCCATCTTAGACCTTCCAGCCCCAGTGAAGCTGCCAAATGACTGCAGCCATGTGAGTGAGAGAATTGCAAGAAATAATGAAATATTGTTGTCTTTAGTCACTACGTATATGGATGGTTTGTTGGGCAGCAATAGATGACTGGAAGGGGAAGTATTTGTTAAATACCCATTAGCACTAAATGTGCCATTTTTAGATTCAGATTCTCTGACAAGATCTGATTTCTTCATTTTGTTTTGTTTTGTTTTGTTTAAGATTTTGTTTATTTATTTGAGAGAAAGGGAGTGTGCACATGCACACAGTAGCATGGAGGAGGAGCAAAAGGAGAGGGAGAAGCAGACTCCCAGCTGAGCAGCGCACCTGATGACTGACAATGATGACAAGCAGGGACTTCATCCCAGGACCCTGACATCATGACCTGAGCCAAAGACAGATGCTTAACTGACTGAGCCACCCAGGTGGCTCATTTCTTCATGTTCATCTATTGGCCATTTCCCCAAATTGGGTAGAATTCACTTACCTGATAAAATGAACTATTTCTGACTAAGATGATACTGGAAATTCCTGTTTTCTCTTTCTGTATTTACCTGTTTTTCTTGGAAAATTATTATAGATTTTCATAGTCTCTTACAGCTATTTACAGAAAAAAATTACATGTTCATTTTTCCTAATTATCTATAATTGTAATTCAAGGGAAGAAAGAATATAGACAGAGATGGAATTGGACAAAATCTTAAGAAAGACATTATTATAATTTCAGATGTTACTTGGAAAAAATACTTGTGAGTCTCATTTCTAACCATGTGAAGGCTGCTTGTATATCCATGTTTTACCTTACCCAACGCAAGTCACAAATAAAAAACTAGGATTTTAATAAAAGCTAAAATGTTTGGTTGACAAAGAAGAGTTGTTATGACCTGCTACATGATTTGCATGACAACCACACACAAATACAATAGAAAAAGAATTAAAAATACAAAAATCCCCACAAAAACAAAAACAAAAAAACCACTTTTCTGCCTATGTCCTTCAAAATATACATACATATGCTCAGGTCCAGGAAATCCCAGTAACTGTGACCCTGTCTCCAAAGCAGGCAAACGATACTGGATTTTGGGATACCATCTCTAACCCTTTCAACCTGAGTTTGTGTCAGAAATAAATCTGGACATGTTGGAGCACTTGACAGAGCGGATGTGAGCATGAGAAAGCATCAGATCTATCCTTTCCATGCTGAAGAAAATACTATTTTTTACCTGTAGTAAATCTATTTTATTTGTAGGTAAAATATTGGAGACTTCTTTCCTGTTTATGACTCTTTTTCATTTTGAAGCTCAATCATTGTTGCCTTATGCTTTGCATTGGAAAGAAGAGTAGGACATCTCTACAAACCTAAGCTTGTAGTCAGTGAGGTACATGTGAAGTGTGTTCCTTACTGTCATTGCATGGGGTAAGCCAGAATAGCAATTTCTCCCCTGCGCATATGTCTGACAAGTAAAAGCCTATTAAACAGTGCCTCCGATTGTCTCATGGAAATTAGACTCGTTTTTCTAAAATTGAAAAGATCCACCCAATGTTGCCTTATTACATAGCAAATTGATAGGCATATTGAGAACACACTTTTTCTATTTAAGCTGTGAACACCTAAAGTTCATCACATTTTCAGCTAGTGGTTACTAGAAATCTGCAAGACAATAAAAAATAATTTGAAAAATTATATTATGAAAAGAGAACATTAATTTTAAGCATGATCTTTTAGAACTTGAATTGTTGACTTGAGTTGCATCTCAGAATTTAATACATCCAGCCCCAAGGTAAATACTGTTAGGCAAGCTTGAACTAAGCTTAACAGAGTTTAACATGCTCAGTTATAATGTTTGCTTAAGAAGAATTATTTCTAGCTCTTCTTACAGACATGTATTTGCTACAACTCTTTAGAGCTTTGCTTTCCAGATGCAATACCTATGATTGAATAAACTGTTCATTACTTTATCTGGGAGAGAGTATGTGTGCTTTTGCCTTTACTCTCAGGCAAATATTTTGTCTCAATCTGTGTGAATCACATTTAATAGGATGAGTTCATCTTCCAAAGTATGAGTATTTAGTATTTATGATGAGCCACAGCTTTTTTGATCCATTCAAGCAACAGCAACTTATGGATGCCATATGTATCAAAATGACCAGAAGGAAACTTTGAGTTATCTCCAAGTACATAATATGTTATTCTCTAGGTAATATGGACCAGATGTTCTCCATCTTCTCTGAGGATGGAGAAGTATGCAATGGGCTTATACTTTCTTAAAGGAATTCAACTTAGACTTCCTTGTTGAGTATTAGAATTAGTTGATGAGGGAAACTAACTATATGGTCTCCATAATAGGTTGTAAAATACTACTTCCTCTCTCTCTCTCACTCTCTGTCTGCCTATTTAATCTTATTGCTCAATGGTAATTAAAAGTTCAGTTGAGGAAGACACTACTTTAGGAAGGCTTGCCTATAGAATGTGAAGTTCATTATGAATAAATTCTTCCAGATTATCCAGTTTCTTTGGGATTAAATAGGATTTAAAAGGAGCTAGGTACTTGAAGCATGGCCCATTGCCACCACCCTCTGTTCCTATAGAATTATTTTGCTGAATTATGCTTTGGTGTGATGCTATTACACTACACAAGAAAATGTCTATGGGAAGGATGCTGTCAAGAGAAGTGTGTTCTGCTCTACACAGTCTATTCTTTATGAGGGCCCCTCAGAGAAATAACTCCCAAGTCTTAGTAACCAGGGTGGTTCCACCTTCTGTAATGATTACTTCTTGTTGAATAAATACAATTGTGATTTACACAGTGATTGTGTAAATCCCATTTTTATGGTGACAACAGAAAACTTAGATCCAGATTTATGGTATACTCATATGCAGACACTGTAAATGCATTTCGGCACATTTCCAAGCTTAGCTTTATGTCTCCATCCATATTATTCTTTATTTTTTACCCCTGCTTTTAAATTTTACCATTTTATAATAATAACAATAGTAATGTTTATAATAATAACAACTTCCATTTATTGTGTGTTTACTGCAGGGATATCTGCAAGGATATCTGCTGAGAGCTCAGTATGTAGCACTAATTTAATTCTTCCAAAATACTAGTAATAATTATTGTCCCCTTTTTTATATATAAGGGAACAAAAGGGCTGTACATATTAATATTTCCTCTAGCTATTGGGGGTGGGAATTGACATTTCTTTAAAGACAGGCTCTTGATAGTAAAAACAAACATGTGGAGGGCAGAGTCTAAGTACCAATCACTGTAGTAAGGGTCTTATCTGGGTTATCTTAATTAAAATGAGGAAAACCCTATGTCATAGCTGCTATAATAAGTACTAGTATCAGTACTAGTTATTAATAATGACTATTATTATCTTCATTATACTGATGAGGAAACTGATGCAGAGAGAGTAAGTCACTTTCTAAGATCCGAGGTCAGGATAGAGCTAGTTCAACTCCAGACTCTAACAGGATAACTGTGACATCATCATGCTTATATTTTATATATCCTCGTAAACCACTTAAATTTATTCTGGAAGAGATGAGGGGTATTTACATTTAAGCACTGGTGTATGTGCATTTATGCACACACACATGTGTGTGTCATTTTCATCTTCCTCTGTGGAAGTGATCTTACCCAGTGATGAGGTAAAAAGGGTTTCTCTGTATAACAGAGTAAGTAGCTCTGCCTGCAGTCTGAGGGAAGGGCTAGGTAACTCTTAAAAATTCCTTTCTGCCCCAATTCAACTGGGTTAAATGCTCCTTGAGGGCAGAGACTATGCAAATGTGCTTTGAGGAGTAGTAAGCCTAAACTGCTCTTTCCCTACTTGTTCATGCCCCTTGGCTTTTCATGGGTCCCAAAGCTGGACAACTTTTATGTTCCTGATGTGCCTCTTCATTAACCAAGAATGACTTCATTTCCTTAGTAATGAACTCTGCTCTGCTCTTAGGCCACACCCATCGGTATCTTCACTGTGTGAGGGCTGCCTCTGAACAGCTCTGTCTTCATGTTCTGAACTTATACCCTATAGATGAAACTTTTGGCCCATGAATGCACTAGGGCACCTAGGGCACTAGGTTCTTGTTGACCTGAATGAGATATGTCAGATTCTCTTCTTGCAAATGCAGGCCAGGTCAAGAGAGTCATGTCAGTAAGTTAGTCTGAATTAATTAGTACTTTGGGTTGCAAGTAAATCCCAACCAGGTTAAGAAAAAAATGGAATATATTATAAATTCACCAATTTCATGGAACATCCAAAGTGAATGAATGAATGGTTTTGGTGATTTCATTCCCAGGTTTTTCTGCCTTTCTTATAGACTTAACCAGATACTCAGCAAACCACAATGGACCAGAGTCACTTACCAAAAGAGAGGGGGAATTTTTCTTTAGGCCTCTTTGTTTGTTTATTTTTTTGTATGAAAAATAAAATAGAAGTTAACAAATCAACTTAATAACAGTGCTTTTAGGATGCAAGTATCGGGCAAGAATAGAAATGGATTCCTTAGGAGTAAACTATTATGATTTGGTCCTGGTTCCAGGGAATCTGCCACATCACAAGTAAATAAAATGTTTAATTTGTCTTTGGTGGATATTTCCTCTTTATCATCTGCAGGGGTGCAGTCAAGAAAAGTGTCTTGGAAGTGGTCAGTATTTCTCAACTCTGGAAAAGGAGCTGGCTCTTCTGGAAAATCAGCAATTCTCTGCAAACATTGGTTTCTCCATTAAATGAGGAAGTCAGGAAGTGCTTGTTCTACCCTGCATTTCTCCAGGGGGGAATGATACACTAACTGGGAGCCTTGTGCTTTACCGCAGTAAGGATAAAGGTTGCCCCTCAGCACTCAGCTTTCTGTGAAATAATGGATATTGCCTATTCATGCCACCACATAAAGCTTAAAAGAGCACATGGGGATGACTACTAAGAAGGGCAGTAAAGTGTGTATGGTACAGGGGTTAACATCAGGGACTGTGGACTTAGACTACCTGGGTTCAGCTCTCAGCTCCATTGCTAACTACCTGTGTGATGGTGGCAGGTTTCTTCGGCCTTCCGTACCTGTTTTCCCTCCTAACAGCGTTTATGTCACAGAGGTAAGAGAATTAAATCTGCATAATGTGCATAAAATACTTAGAAGTATAGTAAGTGCCACATTCGTGTTAGCTGTTACTATCATCAGTAAGTCTTCACACAACATCCTTTGAATGCTGACCTCATTTCCATTCTCACTGCTTTTACCTCCTGCAGATCCTTACCACCTCACCTATCCGTCTAGGGTAATTGCTTCAAAACTGGTCTCTCGTTCCCTCCTCTTTCTGAAGCAATCTTCCATGCAGATTTCCTGTTAATCTTTTTAAAATGCCACTTTCCACTTCTTTCAGTGAACACTACCTTTCCAGGGTAGTGTTTACTTTCTGTCCAATAATTAAGACCCTCTACTGTTTCCCCCTTGCCTCATTGTAAACTTCCATTTGCAATGATTTTATCCTTTTACTGCGTCATAGAAGTGGCTGTGTCTTTTGTGGGAGAGGTAGGGACAGGGGGGATCCAGCTGAAAGAGACATGAAATGGATATTCCTAATTTCTGTTAAACAAATTAGTACTTATGAGACTGGTTCTAAACAAGACCTGGCTACATTAACATTAAAGCCTGAGGCTGGGCCATTCCTGTGCAACTGAAGAGCTCTCTGGAGACAGTGGGGCCCCAGTCACCTTGTGACACGTACAGTGCTCCTAAACCACCCAGGGTCATGAAAAGCTGGACTGAAAGGCATGTGATGGGTCAGCAGCTTTTCTGAGTGCATTCTTGCATGGTGAGAGGTAACCACAGTAGCTGCAGTTCCAACTTGACCTGTACATTTTATTAATATAATACAATTTTATAGCTTTAAGAAATATTAAATAGGAATGGAAGCAGGCACTGCATTCCTAATGGATTTACAACACCTTTTTTTTCTTACTCCTCCTTCACTCTTTCTACCTAAAGTAGGAATTATTTTCTTTCTTTTTTTTTTTGGTGAAGCAGAATGGATTCATTTCCAACCGTATTCTGCTATAGAATAGATGGAATCTGTGCATTGGAAGAGGCAAAGATACTGATATTATATTGATCTCATTTCTCATCTGCAAATTGTGTGAGTGCTGTGTATTGCATCTCTGTGTGTGCTTCAGTTACGTTTTAGAAATTTTCATAGTTGGCAGGGGCTCCTCGCTATGCTTCTTGCTTGTCTTATTCTGCTCCCCATGAAACTGATCAGGTTGCCAAGTTCTTACTGACATCAAAGCAGGCTCTGGGCTCAGATCATCTCTGTGGGATGCAGAGGAAGAGGAGAAACAGCTCTTGCCCAGAGAACACTTCTCTGACCAAATTCTTAGTAAATTCTGGAGCTTATCTGACAGTTTTTTTCACTGGCCGGGCTCCTAGTGAGGTCAAATATTACAGCTGACGTCAATTGGCTTGTGGCCAGGTGCTGGACTGTGCTGGGCAGAGTCTCAGGGCAACAGATCCACCCTCTTGGATCTTGATTTTTATAGTTCCGTTTTGCATAATGTTCTTTGAAATAGCAATAAAAACAGTAAACAGATTACAAAGTGCAAGCCACCCATGCGTACATTCCTTTCTCCTGAACCCAAGTGAATACGAAGCCAACCCTAACAAAGGTTAATTAAAAGCACAACAGAGATTCTAGTGAAAAAAAGGAAAAAAATCCATCTTCCCACAGGCTGCAGAACTAGGTGCCTGACAGTCCTGTATTCCTTAGCTGCATATTTCTTTGCACTTATTCTACACATCTGTGCAAAGACCCTTGATCACTTTCATCCCCCCCATTCAGAGATGGATGCAAATCTGACGCTGGAAAAACTGAAGGGAGTGACCTTAATTTCTGCGTCCAGGATTTCCTCACATGTGGATACATTCCTATGCATTTTGGATTTCTCCCTTATTTTGCTCAGGAGCCCACTGGCATGTGCTGATTTTTCTAGGTCCAGTAGTGAGAAACAGCAAAGCCTTGTGCTACTAAACCCATCTTTCAAAATCACCAAAATCTGTATTTCTCATCCTTACCAATTGATGGGTCATCATTGGTGATGATGAGGTTGTGCTTAAGGAGAGCTACCTGGGAAAACATCCTCTATGTGAGACACTTTGTAGACTGGAGAGATAATTCTGGTTCCTAGTTTTAAGCAGGGGACACACTGCGCCTAATGCAACTCAGCCACACATGGTGAGCAAAATAATCTAGAACCTTGCCAGATTTGGATTTCCTGTGAAAGCAATCAGGCATTTATCCGAAGTCTACTTATGACCTGATATATATATCAGGTCCTTCCACTCAAAAGGAGAAAAAAAAAAAATATGTATATATATATATATATATATATATATATATATATATATGTATATATATATATATATATATATATATATATATATATATACATATTTTTTTTTTTTTCTCCTTTTGAGTGGAAGCAGAGATCTCACCACTCCTGGAAACTCTTCTTAGAATTTTTCATTCATGGATGTTCTTCTTGGCTGTGTTGTAGAGATGGAGAAAATAGAAATTTTACCTTGTTTACTCGGCAGACCCTCTGGTGTCTGTTTTTGGTATGAATGGCCCATCAATAATGCTTTAAAATATTAGAAAACACCATTAAGTGATACCATCTCATGGTTTTAGATTTTTATAGTATCTCAGGGACCACCTATTCAGCCTGTTTATTTTACAGCTTAAGAAATATGAGCCAGTTAGTGGAAAAGCAAGCCTAGAACCAAGATCTGTTCATTCCCTGCATCACACTCGCTTTAGGAAATCATGAATGCAAAATCTTCTTGTGAAAGTTTTCATAAGCTCCCCAAATTATTTTTAACCCTTTGAATAGAAAGGTCTGTGCAATTTAATGTTGTAGAGCTCACAATTTTTAAAAAAAAAAGATTTTTTAAAAGATTTTATTTATTGATTTATTTGGCAGATCACAAGTAGGCAGAGAGGCAGGCAGAGAGAGAGAAGGAAGCAGGCTCCCTGCTGAGCAGAGAGCCCAATGCAGGGCTCAATCCCAGGACCCTGGGATCATGACCTGGGCCAAAGGCAGAGGCTTTAACCCACTGAGCCACCCAGGCGCCCCTAGACTTCACAGTTTGTTTCTCTGAATGTTTCTGACACATTTTAGAAAATAGTGTGAGTTAAATAAAGCAAAGCAATGAATGGAGACAGTTACTGTAGTTGACAACAGCAAGGTCATCATGCCCTTTATGATTTCATTGTTAACGCTTTATCTTTTGTCTTTCAAATGGGCCATGGCTATTACATGCATAATTGAAAAATTGCCTTATTCTTTTCCACGTGAACTGATATGTTAAAAATTAACTAGATACTACGCAATGTGGCTCAACTTTTATGTGAGAAATAAAGTACATAATTACAGCTAGTCCTAAATACTTTATTCTTATTAGCTAGCTTTCTGTTCTACTCTATCTCCAAACTAAATTGAATTAGGTTATTCTTCTCTTCTGTCCCAGATTCACTTCTGGAGCTAGTTATTGGTCTCCTTTGAACTGTCTTTCTTTTCCTGACCATAAGTTGCATGTAACTTCAAGTTCAAGATCAAATTCTACCTCTCTCCCGTTAACTCTCTTCTCTACAAGTTATGCTTTTCTTTCCTTTAATTTAGACCCTTAAGAACATACAATTTACACCACAAAATTTCATGCTTAATTATATCCAATCTGATATAAATTGCTGATTTATGTTCATTTCACTTAAATTTGCACTTAGATTGTGAAAATGCTCATGCAAAGATTATATGTCTTCTCTATTACTACAACATCTAGCACAATAAAGCATAAATAGATGCCCAGTAAGTGTTTGCCTTTGATTAGCCTATGACTGAATAAGGGGGTATATGACACGAAGCATAGACTTTGCTACTCAAAGTGCCATCCACAGACGAATAGCATCAGTAACCCCTGGGAGCTCGTTAGAAATTCAGAATCTTAGACACTATTTTGGACATGATGATTTAAAAATTTCAGTGTTTTATAAAGTCTGAGGAGCAACAGTTTAGGGAGAAGGACTTCCACTGTGTTCTGGCCAACATGAGGCAGCTGTATCGCTCTTCTGACCCACTCACAGAGGGAAGTGATTCTTCAACATCTGTAGTCATCATCTCCTTGGAGAATCTGGTGAAAGCTTCAGACCCTCTTTCAAGAAAGTGAATATAAATACACACACATAATATTTTACATGTAGTTTTGTGAGCTGAAGAATGCAGTAAGTTTACAAAGAGACAAATGATACTGCTATAAGTCCCTTTGAGGGTAGAGTATACGAAGGATAAGGATCACTTATCTATTTGCTGAGGTGCCTGGTCGTGTGTTGTATATTTTGTTGTTGGAAAACAAGGAGGGTCTAATTGGCCTTCCTCTAAGGAGGACAGTCCATGATATTTGCACTGTTTGGATAAACAATAATAATCACATATAATGTTGTTACTGCAGGTGGCATGATCAATATTAGTGTGTAAAAGCTAATTTAACCATGAAAGAGGCCTTCATGTAATAGATTTCATTCATCTCGGTAACACAGTAAGCTTTGATTTAAGTAATCAAGATTGTCTTTCTACCTAATTGTGTACCTAATTTAAAAAAAATCTTTTTGTCTTTCTTTTAATCCAAGCAAAGATCCATATGCTTTTCATGTATTTTTTAAAAGTCCTTTGGGGTGATGATCTGAATTGCTCTTAATTATCAATTAAATTTTCTCCAAGTAGATTGTTAAAAGTTTAGGTGAGCCCAATTAGTGAGAACCTCACTCTATCAGCAAGAGTGAAGTTGGTTATATTAAGTCTTCTTTATTATATAAAAAGAAAGGATCAGACATCTCAGATCAATGTTAAGTGGGGATTATGGAAATGGATGCTAAAAGCAAAAGATGTAGATTAAAAAGATATGAGCAGGAAAGTCAAAGAAATGGACTCTCTTTTTGATATTGAGTCTTGCCAGATTCTAATATTAGTTTGAAAATATGCCCACATTTACATTAAAGGGAGTGATAAATTTTCAGCTATATTTATATTTAACAACTATATTTTCAATATTCCTTCTTAGTGACTTTTTTCTTGAAAGAAATAATATCTAAACTCAAATGAAAGGAAATTTATATATATAAGTGTCCAAGTGTCCAAGAAAACTTTGTGAACTGTAAAGTACTCAGAGTTTCTCAGAATAGATTATGCCTCAGGGAAAACTAACAGTTGAATAAAGAAGAGAGTTCTCACTAGCCATAGAAGACATTTTGGAGTTAGTGCCAAGGGTTGGCTAGCAATAACAAAGTGTATCAGATTACTTCTTTAATTATTCATCTTTGAAATAAGTTTTCGACTATTTCACATTCTTTGTTATTGAGGTACTGGATGAAAATCTGGGCTGAATAGAAACAAAAACTGAATTTCACTTAATTGTATTCAATTGTATCATTTACAGAATGCCAGGTATATGTCAACACACCTCTTGGTTAGTTGAGGAAAAGAGAATTAGAAAAAGAAAGGGTCAGGCCTTGGTACAATTAATGAGACATGCTCTCTATCCTTAAGAAAGTTGCTGTCTAGTTGGGCAACATATGTACACTAAGGATTAAATAATTGACAACTTCTAGAATTATTAACCATTAGGAGTCCAAGGAAAGTGAAGAAAGGAAGCTGAATTATTGTTCTCTTTCAATTCCTTATATCTTTTATTTCACATTCTTTTCTTATTTCACTGCATTTTTATAAGGTTAACACTCTTATTAAAGAAGCAAAACTCTATACAATATCAGCAGTGGCTGAGAGATCTTTTGAATGGCAGGTTTCCATGGAGTCCCTGAGATCATGTCACTCAGACAGTCCCATCTCCAATAATAATCATGGAAGCCTTGGTAAAATGAGTGAGACTGGAAGTCAGATCAACAGCTTGGGATGTGAATTCTAAAGCTGGCTTTTGAGATGGTTTTGGAAAAACTCAACCAAGACTGGCCTTGGTGAATTTCTGAATCAGATGAAGTCTAAATTTGGTGTGTTCCCAAAGGTAGTTCTGTTCAAAAGTACAGTCAGTACAATTAGAAGGGAAAGGAGAAGTTAATAAACTTCTCTTTATACTTTTTTCTCAATTTGCCCGATGCTTTAAAATCAGGAAGCAGTTACATGAAACAATATGGCTCAATCCCAATCCCTGTAGCTCTTCCCTTAGTGGAAAGAGAGCGGTTGTATACTGTCATATTCAGATACTTAAGAAAATATCTGGGTTAAGTCTTCCAAGTGATAATGTGACCTGACTTGTTTGAGATGAGGTTTGTTTGTGATTTTTTTTTTTTTAACATTTGTATCATAGCAGATTAAGGACAGTCACATGCTAAAACCAAAGACAAATGATTATTTGATTTCTCACTCATTTTTCAGAGGGCACATGGTTCCCAAAAAGGGAATGATGTTACAAGAAAAGAGCCCTGGCTTTTGCCCAAACTGCATAATATCTTCTTAGACATCAATGAAAATAAAGTGGGATTTGCAGAGAGTAATGGCCACAGTGATGATGGTGATGATGATGTCTATGAGGATAATAATGCGTACTACTTTGAAGTTAATATCAATGAAATAGAATTATAATAGTATAGCCTCTGAAATATGAATACTCAATTGTTTATATCTCTGAGACATGCTGTTAATAAAAACAGCAATGGCAGAAGCCCTGATAAATATTAGGACCAAAGTAATAAAAATTTGCTAGTAGGAATTCAATATATCCCAGCCTTTTTTTCTTTTCTTTTCTTTTTTTAACTACCCCTTGAGAAACTAGGCTTGGAATCAAGGAAGGAGGGGAAATTTCAGGGTGAAATAGATAAATGATAGACTACTTCATCCAGGACTCAAAGGACCAAAAGCGACATGGGAATGGCTCAATGGTAAATTTGTACTACAGATGAATTAGTGACAAATTTACATGATGAGTCTAAAATGAAGAGAAAAGGCTAAAATGAAGAAAAAAGTCATTTTTGGTAACTCTATGTAAATCTTTAGGTAAGCGTTATGGCTTTAAAGTTAATTTCTATAACTAAAACATGAAATACTGTCTAGAGCTGGAAGGCATCTTTATAGAGATCAGGCTTTGAAAGCTTGGAGAAGTTCAATACTTTGGTGACTGTCATGTGGTCACTGGCTGAATTGGGGCAGGAAAATATGCCTAATTTCCTTCTGACAGCTTTGAGAGGAAAGTGGGTTTTCACAGAGGCTTCCACTCTGTGAACAGATTAAGCGGAATGTGACAGATGGACTGTGTTTATTGCTGCTCCCATCAACATGTACAATTATTGAGATGTTACATGGTGTAAGATTTAACACTTACTTGTTGACATCTATTTTTTTTTAATTCCTTGTTTATTGTGTTGCTTGGAGAATGCTAAAGAGTTTGTAAACAATACAATTTCTTTTCCTGAACGGTTACATAATCAAGTAAAACCACTAACTGGAGTTTAAAATTGCAGTTAAACTGCAGTTAAAACTGCAGAAAGCAAGTCACTTTCTCTTTTGGGGTGACTTGCTTTTTATAAGCCACATATAGGGGTGGAAAAAAAATCTGTTGTCCAATTGTGGGTTTTGTTTGGGTTCTATTAGTTCAACATGAATTCTGAAACCTGGATCTGTTTCCTCCCGCATACACGAAGATTTTCATGTAGTTAGTGTGAATTTGAATATTTTAACTTCTCTTTTGATATGACATAATTGGTTTAAATGCCTTTAAACTTTTGTTTTTGTTTCTAGGGTTTTGTCTCTTTTATTTCTAAACATACTCGTTCTTTTCATTGTATCCTCCATGTTCTTGGCCATAGAACAAAATAACTGCCGTTGCTATCAGACCAATTAGCCGCCTGGCTAGATTTGGTAAAATTCTTTTATTCTTTTTTAAAACCATAGTAAGTAAGTTTTATTTGTTCATCCATTCACTCACTCATTTATTCATTCATTTGATTGTTTAATTTATTAATTTAAGCATTAACTCCATGTTAAGGTCACCATTATTTCTGGGGCTAGGGAGATGAATAAGATAGGGTATCCTACTTGAGGGTGTTCAAAAGTTGGTGGCCAAAAGGTCATTTTAAGGGAGTGTGTAATTGCTTTTTATATGAGGTACCTCATAAGATCGGACATAGACTTTAAGCACTCTTAGCATCCCTTCATCATCAGGATTTATCAACCATATATTTTGCTTCTTAGCCTATTTTTATTTCTAGACTGTAATCCTCAGAATAGATGCTCTTCCATGAGTTTACTACTTAGCCCAAGAAAAATATACCTATACTTTCTCATGAAAAGATCCCAAGGTCCACAGAGCATTGGTCTCAGGTCTTTCATGCATGAGAAGAAGAAAATATATGATATGAATTTGATTACACTCTGAAGGCCTTACTTGGTGAAGCTTCCCTTAACTTCTTTTGGTATGGTGTTGATACATGTATGATGTAGTCTGGATAAGAAATCCATTTTGCCGAGAAAGGACGTTGAAAGATATGTTTTTTTAAAAAATACAGTTCATTCTTTATAATTGATGTGAACAAGACAAAATTGAGAGGCTCAGGGGTAGGGAGAGGTACAAATTAACTCATAATAAGTGCTGCTGTTCTCTGAGGTTCTACGCCTCACCTGAGATGCACAATCCTGACAATGTGTGTATAGAGAGAAGAAGGAGTTTTCCACTGATTGAAATACTATGGCAACTGAAGATTGCCAGACAGACAACCAACCAGATAAACTTGTTGTTATTCACAATGAGGTTTGCATTTCTTTTCTTATTCATGAGAGGACAGAGAAAGGAATGATTCCTACAACACATGGTTGGTTTCTTATGTTTGTTTATACAATGTTATTCTTCCAACATTTCTTAAAAATTAAATTCAAAATCTAATGGATTAAATTGATGACAAAAAACAAAATCATTATGGGCAGTTTAGTGAGGCTTAATAATAATTTATATTTTAAATATGATTGAGGATATTCAGGAATTAAGGTTTTGAGGGAAGAAACTTGTTATCAAGGGACTTACAATCTTAAGGAGGCAGCGAGTGAAGTGAGAGACGTGTATTTCATTATGTAAAATGTACTTTGGCTTTAAATTCAATGACTATAAAAGGAGTTTGAAAATGTAATTTTTGTGTATGATTGATTTCCCAGCAAATAGGTATGTATGTATATATGTATATGTATATATTATATATGTTATATAAACAGATAGGTATATATATATATTTCATATATATATTTCACATATATATAAAGTCTGCACCAAAACTTGGATCCTGCACTGTTTATCATGCATTCTAGACAAGACAATATGATTGAAAAGGTAATGAACTATAATACCAAGAAGTGGACTCTCTCTTGGGAAGCAAAAAATGCATCAGGAGACCTCTTAGTTTCATGCATTAGCAAAGTAGAGCCTGTAAGAGGTCTTTGGCAGGAGTTTACATAAGCTAATGAATAAGGAAAATGAAAGCTAATACTTTGTTAGGCTGACAAGAAATCAATCACATTTGATGAACCGGTAAGTTAGATTTAAATGCTAGGGAGTGCCCAAATTTGTTCCACTTTGGTGCATAGGTCAGACAGGTACCTGTAGTTACTACTCACAATGTCAATGCCTTGGCGTTCATGGAAAAGCACATTCAGAAGCAGCCTATTCACTCTTTTGAAAATCTGTGTGTGAAAGTCTTGGCCATTCTTTGACTTGTTTATAGCAGCAAGCTTAATTGCTACCTGACTTCTAGGGCTCTGTTGCTATCAGTTGCAAGAAAATGTTATCCTCCTAAACACAATGTATAAAGAAATATAACATGTTACAGGCAAATGCAACATTGTACATGGTTGGATTGGTTGTTGTTTTTGTCTTTCTGGCCTCTTCACAACTAACATAGATTAAATATTTCTAATTCTACCTCACTTATTTTGGTGATATCCCTGAAAGGCAGTTAATTGTATACATTACCTTTCATTTTAAGATAAATCAAAACTTCGGTGACTTCTTCCAGTAACATATAAGAAGGGGCTATCCTGAAGTTTTTTTCTCAGGTCTATGAGCCAAACGCTACATAATAGAAATTGGAAGTCAAGTTTGGACAAAGTAGTAGGGTAGGAAGAACCACGAGATTTTGTATTAAGCCCTATTCTCAAGGTAATCTACCTTTTTTTCTATTTCTAGAACAAGCCATGCCATCTTGGGCAAGTTATTTTATCTCAAACTGTTATCAGTTTCCTCATCTGCAAAATCATTCACTCCTTTGACATATGTTCTTTTAATAATATGTTTTAAAAATGTTTTTCTCTAACTCTAAAATATATCATTATGTTATTTTTCTAACTAAAAAAAAAAAAAAGTCTTTAATGAATGAATGGTAATTTAAGGACCAGGAAAACCTTGATGGGACAGAGGAAGTGCATACTGTTGTACTCGTTAGCAATACTAGAATAAGCCTGAATTCTGCCATAGTGTTTGCCAAAAATTTTGCATTATATAATTAGAACACTAAAAACCAGTCACACCTGATTCCAGGATTATTTGTACTTTAAGTAGAGGATTGGTTGTGAATATAAATGAATTATTATAATAAGAGGTGTAAGCCAACAAGAAATGTCAACTATAAAATATCCTCATGTGGATAAACTTAGTCCAAGATTATAAAACACACAATGGAGTCTAATCTGTCCTAGGACGAATATTCCTCTTTTCTCCTTCTAGATATGTCTTCACACTTCTCAACACTTCATTCATTAAATATTAATAGAATACTTATTATGTGCAAAACTCAGCAGAGAAACGAATACTGTCTTTAAGGAGAAATATTGCTATATTTATGTGCTCACGAGATTTTTGTTGAGTGATAGACTGATGGTTGGAAATAATCCTCTAGAAGAAAACTTGTTTGGAAGTGACTTCTTTGCAGATACTTTAATTTCTTAATTTTATGTTAAATTCAGTATGAGGAGACTGGAAAATTATCAGGATGCCAGAAGATCTTGAAAATAAAATTTAGAAAGCTACTACACCATTTTGCTGCCATGGAAAATCTGTCCTTTTGATAACTCAGAAGAAAATATGACTGCTATATTCTTAAAATATTCCACAAGAAGTAATTTATGATAAAAAATCATAGTACTGCATATTTCTGAGTGAATCCATTTTCTTAACCAGGTAACTTCTTTTTAAAATTTAAGACTATTCTAATTTGTTCCATTCTAGAGACATAGAATACAATTGCTTAGGAACTCACCTGCCTGACCTTCTAAAGTTAGAGCTGGTTACCACGATATTGCCAGTCATCCCTCCTTCAACCTAAGCCTCCTTACCTTTCCTTACTAAGACTCTGATTCTGGATTATAAGTTAATTTTGATGAAGACTCTCTTTGGAAATTTCCTATATCACATTTCAATGCTGATGAGTTTTTTTCAAAAAACATATGTTATTTTTTTAAAGATTTGTTTATTTATTTTAGAAAGAAAGACAGCATGAGGGGGAGGGACAGAGGGAGAGAGAGAGAATCTCCTGCAGACTCTCCACTGAGTGCGGAGCCTGCCCTGGGGCTCCATCTCTGGACTCTGAAATCACAACCTGAGCCAAAACCAATAGTCTGACTCTTAATTGACTGTGCCACCCAGGTGCCCCCCAAAATATGTTATTTGAAGACAAGATAAACAAATAAGGGTGGGTGAGGGCAGTAGGACAAAAGAAAAGAAAGGGCATTCTCTCACAAGATATTCCAGGGGTTAAGTGTCAGAAAAGACTGGATGTACCAGGGGGCCTGAGGTAGTTGTAGAAGGTAACTGGAGCCATTGGATCCACGTGTGCTAGAAATTTAGTCTAGATTCTAGAGGCTATGTGCAGGCTCCTTACTATGAATAAATTCATTAGGCATGTCTCACCACCACACTCCTAAGAGTAACTCAGTGGGGTGGGAATATTTTTTTCAATGGGTTTCCTCACCAGTTGTTCCAAAGTCAACAGGAATGCAGTAAAATAGAACATGGTAGAATCCTAATTTAAATTCCTTCTATGCCCAAATATGAATGTTCTCTGTGACTTAAGCTCAATGGATGCTAGAAGGGTGTTCCTTTATTTAGGACTTATCAAAACAATAATCGCCATCTAAAAAATCCAGAACCTGACAGTTTTTACACTTGGAGATGTTCTTACGAAGTAGATATATTTCATATCAGTGTTTTTAAGATATTACTTGTTCAAATCTTTATCCTATTATGAAAAACTATTTTGCAAAGGCAAACTGTTGTTCACTACAATAAAGAGAAGGCAAGCCTTTTCTCTCCATTCTTTTATTTGACCTCAATGGTCTGTTTTATATTCTTAGGCCTTCACTTCGGTGACTAGAGTGGTTCTCTTTTGTCTCTGTGAGTGATTCAAAGCTGACTCTTGGCAGCTACTGGCTGGTGTGACTTTATATTGTGTATTCCAGTTTGCTAGAACTGGGTAAGTGTTTTGTTAACATTGTTAATTATTAATAGCTCATCTTTGACTTGCAGCCTGGTATGGAAAATAAATTATATAGTCACTGATTAATATAGTTTCTTTCTTCCTTCCAACTGCAATGGCCTCTTGTGTGCAGCCAGATTTATTACTGAGAAATGAGGGGAAGGTTCATTATAGGCGGTTTCATTATTTGAGTGGGTTCTGACTGGCAACCAGCATTGCCCTCTGCTTTGCTAGTCATCAGGCTCAGCTGAGTTCTGATACAGGACACCAACTTGAGCTTCGATCTTTTCACTGGCAACATTCTTGATTGAAGAGAATGAAAAGAGATAGATAAAGGAAGAACAGATATATGGTAAACAGAAAGTAGGAGAGTAGGAAAGGAGCAGATGAGGGAAAGATTTGAAAGAAGGAAGTGAAGTAAGAATCGAGAAACATAGGAGGAGGCATCCCATGAAGAAGGTGAGCAGTGCTGTTGCCTTTCCAATATCTTTTATCGCTCCTTCTCTAACGGCATTCTGGCTTCACATTTCGAAACCCTGACCAGTTTTAAAAAAGATTATAGCCGGCCTCCACATTTCGCTGTTCCTTTGCAAGATCTTTGTTTTGGCAATACTATGCTTATTTACTTTTTAGCCATTTTTCTTGGTTTAAGTTCTTCAGATTCTATTTATTCAAATCTCTGCCTTCATTAGGGCCAATAGAATGAATTCCCGTAATGATGAGAATGACTTAATGTGCCTTTTCTAATAAACTTGCATTGTTAACAGAGATCATCAATGGTATTTTAGCCTACCCAAAACTGTGTTACGTGGGGGGATCTGTGATAGGGAAAAAGGAGAAAAAGGTATTTTGGATTCTTTAATTCATACTCAAAGGCCTCTGCCTACGTTATATACTCCTAAATGAAGCTCTTACTTAAGGTCCCTGCTAGCCCTGAGCCTGTGTTTAATTGTTCACAGTCTTATGGCTGATGGGTTATAGTATTGTTGGCTTTTGAAAGTAAGACATTTCTTCCTAAAAATATAGATAACTTAAATTGTAACTATCTGTTTCAATGTTTAAAAGCTGCCTCCACTCCCCATTCTATCTAGCTTTAGAAAATGTAATTATTCTTCTCAGTGTATACCTGGGTTTCATGAATATTAGAACAGAGTACAGTTTATACCACTGCAAGACTGATTGTGGAAATACCTCAAATGTAGCAGCTGATATATTAATGTACAGGAAATTTTACTTTTTAAAATTCTGATCTCTCAACATAAGAACATTACATTTTTCTTTTCAAATTCTTTTTCAGTCATTTCTGGATTATGATATGCCTTACTAAATGTTAAAAGCAGGCTCCCTTTTATAGAGTCATTATATCAACATGAAATTTTCCCCAATTATATTTATGGATGTGGAATGGATTACTAAGAAACAAGCTTCACTGAGGAACAGAAAACCTGATTTCAAGTCACGACTCTCTCATGTGTTTGCCCATGTGATCACTAACTAATCGGCAATAAATGAAATGAAATGAAATGAAATAAAATACAGTAGAAGTCTACATGGTCACTTCACCTACTAGGGTCTTTCTTTTGTGTCTTCCTATGCATTTTGCAATGATCTTATCAGAAATTTCTATTATATCAAGTGTTATAATGTACTCAAATCTTCGGTCTCCCTTTATGTTTTCTCCAATGTCAGGGCAATATCTATTTCTTTTTCATCTTAATAAACCCAAAACCTATTCCAATTCCAGGCATATTGCAGACACATAATGTTTATTGAATTAAAGAATGAAGATAATAGATAAAATAAGCAGTCTCTACTATGCATTTCCGTGTTCATCTAAAGATAGGGAATAATTTAACCTCCTCTGGCTCTTTCTAACTCATAAGACAGATTGAACGACTCCATAAAGGAGGTCTTGCTTTCTTCAACTGGCCTTCTCCAACTCCCTGTCTAAAGTAATCCCTCTCGGGGTGCCTGGGTGGCTCAGTCGTTAGGCGTCTGCCTTCGGCTCAGGTGGTAATCCCGGGGTCCTGAGATCGAGCCTCACATTTGGCTCCCTGCTCGCTGGAAGCCGGCTTCTCCCTCTCCCACTCCCCCTGCTTGTGTTTCCCCTCTGGCTGTCTCTCTCTCTGTGCCATATAAATAAATAAAAAATAATATAGTAATCCCTCTCTACCTCTTTCCCATAAGATTATCTCTTCCTTTACCCTCTTTTGTTATCTTCCTGGTTTCGTTTTTTATTTCCCCACTGAAATGTTAGCTCTGTCATGAGGGTACTTATCTGTCTTGTTCCATCTAGAATCTGCCTTATAGAGAGACACACAGTAGATGCTCAAAAAACCCTTGAGTGAATAATGGGGACTTCCATATGTGACACTGGGGAGACTTACTTAACAAATGTAAATGCCCTGTATTTTGATGTGACAAAATTGCAACTAAAATGCAAGCTGCTTTTATTATCATTAACCTACCCTGAGATTCCACCTTCTTTAAACAAGAGAATATATGCTAAAGGAAAAAAAAAATCTTATTGGGTGTGAATTTTTATCATACTTAGCTTTGCAGCTATCTTTTTTGGGGAAAGCATTGTAAAGATATGAACCTTTTAAAATGTAACTTCTTATTTTCTTGAAATTTCTGATTCCTTTTCAGGAAACTAAGGGATATTTCTTGTATCCTTAAGTCTTTTTTCAAAGTTGGAAGATAGTATTTAATATGAGAAAAAAATGTAAGCCCTTGTTTCAGGAACTAAACATATGTTCATTTTTAGTTGGTATGAGGAATTCAACTTGAATAACTTGATTGTAATGTTGGAGTGTGGTTTGAAGGTAGCTTCAGAAATGACACACAGGTGAAGGTGATTTCATGTTCCCTTAGGGTTGTTTTTTTTTTTTTTACTTTGAATCTTAATATGGTGCTGCTGCTGTACCCATCACAGAAGACCTTGGAGAACTGGAACATGAGAGGATGGGGAGAAAGAGAGAGAAAATTCTCAAGGGATTCACTCCTTAAAAGTAAAAAAAAAAAAAAAAAAAAAAAGTAAAAGTAAAGTTTTCTTTACTTTGAATCTGAATGTGAATGCTTACATAATTTGTAGAATCAAAATTGTATAGTCTGGTCCTAGAAGCAGATTTTTAGTATTGGGTTTTTGTGTCCTGGGTGTTTTAAGAATGTTAGTATAAAAACTTACCATCATAGATGTGCATTGGTTTGATGCTGCCATCAAGTAGTTTTTGACCCATTTCTCATTTTATTTTCACATCTAATCAATGACCATGTTGTTGAGAAATATATGAATAATATCACAATTATATTCATGTAGTTTTATAAGAGAGTTGATCATCTTCATGCCTGGGAAGAGAACCACCATATCTGTTTGTGCATAATGTGGATTTTGAACTATGTCTATAGGGGGCAAGAGTTTTCTATTTGTGGCATTGTTTAATTTTATATAGTCATTTCATAGTCTATAAGCATAAGCAACTTCCAGCATCTCCTCCCCTGAAAATAAGAGCTCTTAGAAAGTTTTAAGTGTAAATTTGATTAGCAGTCAGTTGCTTTACACCCAGGCAGGAGATATCATCCTACTATGCTTCACCATATCATTCAGCAGGAAAAACATTTAAGACCACAGTGGGGTCAAAGGGATGGAGCTGGGCCTCAACCAGTCACACTTCTTGAAGTCAGCTGCCATGCCCCCAAATCTGGGCTTATTTAATGCAAAAAGGAAAACACCTTAAAAGAGGTATAATTAAAGTTTGTATAGTGGGTGCTACACTGCCCATTTCCCACTTTCTATGTCTTAAATTACTTAATAGTGCTATATGAAATATGTAACATCAAATGGCCATTTAAAATTTTATTATGTCAGTGGTGGATATATTTACTCATTGCTTGAAAGTCAGACCTCCATAATGAACACTAGGACATAAAGTGTACATAATCCGAGTACACTTTAACTTACCTTCTCAGATTCTGGATTATTTTGGGGAGCTGCTGATCTAAGTAGGCACCAAACAGGTTAAAACTTTAATACAGTACACCTTTAAATATTGTTATGCCATTGTTCCTGAATAATGTGTCATATTCTTCATGCACACTAAAAGTTAACGGACACTCAAAGATTTGGCCTTAATTGTCAGGTATTCAGCATATATGTTGTCAGAACTTTACATAAGTATATATGTAAAGATTCATATTTAAGATTATATATTTTTTTATCTTTGACAGAAATACAAGGAAACTTATTCTTGAGTGATATATATACTCAAGGGTATATATAAGGGTATATATAAGAATCAGTATATTTTAAATTAATTGATATTCACATTAAGAATTTACACAAAGCATTTTTTTGTTTTTTTATTTCAAAGTCAATCAAACAAATTTATGACATTTTATAAAAAATAAAAGTGGTAAAAGCAATTTTTTCTTAGTTTTTATTATTATCTTTCTGGGTTATGCTGAAAGCTAGGACACAAAAATTCCAAATTCTAAATAACTTTACCAACTTAGAAATGAAATTTGTGAATAGGTCAAGAGAAATATTCTTTGTTTAAAAATTTGGAATGATAAAAGATAAAATGATAAAAGATAAAAATAAGCTTACCTATTACTCCTTGAATTTCATCAATACACAACCCATTGTAGGCTTAAATATTGGGGGGAAGAGTGTGCTATATGGGATTGTTTGTGTTTATTTTTCAGGTACATTCTTCAGTCTTTATACTAAGGGAAGAGACTAGCTGGCGTAAAGCTTTCCTATCTGTTAATTTAGTTCTTCTGATATCTTTCAATAGTACTAAAGTCAAGACATAGTATAAACAAAAGAAAATTTCATTCTTCTCTTATTGAAGGTTTTCCTGGAAAGTTTTCTCTCAAAACAGTGTAAAGCTGATAACAGTGCATAAATTTGAGCAAACCCAATTTATGGGCTAGACTTTGAAAGTGTAATTTTTTTGTTTGATGTTTTAAAAAAATCTACGATGTGTGATATGCACTTTAAATTTTCATATTGTTTAATTTTGGTGAATTTTGCTACTTTAAAGGAGTGTTATGAGAGATGAAACAAGATAACTGCACTTCGTGAAATAAAATGCAAATGTGAGGTGGTACTGTCATCTTCCTCTTTGTTGTATGATCCCCAAGATCATCTTCAGTCTTCTCACTGCCCACAGTGTGGAACTGCTGTTTCTCTCAATATGCCAGGCTCATATTTCATATTTTTCATGTATATGCAATTTTCTCTAGTGAATGTTCATACCACGTTCAGACAGAGAAGTTAGAGAAAACTAACATCAAGAAAAATAAAGTTGGATTATTCTTTTCCTGTGTGTGTCTATGTATGGCTTCTGCTATAATAACAAAAGGTGTAATAAAAGGTGTTTCCTTATATTGTGTAGTAACCAACTTGACATATAACTTTAATATATTTGGTAAATGAAAAATTTAAAAAACCCTTTAATTAGATCAGTAAACATAGGTCTTTGGATTGAAATGCTCTTATCCTCTTATATTTTTGAAGTGAAAAATATTTCTCATGAATCAAAGGAAGTGTCTCTAAGCTTTACATTGAGAATTTCCATTTGAAATACCCAAAGACTGAGATAGCAAAGGGTTCTGAGTCACAAATAAGGAAATTCCTTCAAATTCACCTCCCCCCTTTAAAGTCATGGTTAAATTTTCATAGAGTTAAAAAATATATTTTACTTTCAAAGTTACCTGTTAATAATATTTGGTATGGTAATCCTTTATTTGGGTCACTATCTGTAGCTCATTTTTATTGTACTCATTATAGACTGTTCAGAATTCCATATTCTATTATATAAATCACCTTTGAAAGTACATTATGTTTTAGAACTATCTTTGTTGGCAATGATAATAAGAATTGGTCACCATATTACATTCAGGCCATTGAGAAATAATTTTTAAGTGTCAATTCTTATATCTAGGTTGTAGAATATTCGTTTTCTTTTTCTGTCTTCTTAATGAATATAATCACCTATCCAAAATGATTAAGATGATTACCATTGCTTCTTACACACCAAAAATAGTAATAAGCTTAAATAAGTTAAGCTTCATAGTTAAATTTGAGAATAATTCATTTCTTTTTTTTCTCCATTAACTGTATATTCATAGACTTGTTTTTATTCAGAAACCCTTTCTTACCATTTGAAAAACAGCGCATTTTGAACATTTATCACAATATTCAATTTAATGCTTTAAGACCATAGCAAGCAAAATTCTCTGAGATTACTATGGCTCATATTTCAATTTAATAAGAATGAAAAACTGCTTAATTATTAAAATCTCATTGCTTTCATATCAAGAGTTATTAACAATGCCTTGCTTATGTTTGGATATACATCTTGTCCTTTTCTCATGTTCCTAATGTTTGCTTCTTTCCCATTACCGTTGGTCTTAGGAAACATTTTAATGGCAGTAAATATACTTTACTTTTACCCAGGAGAGCTAGGCTCTTATGTAATAAGTTATGCTGAATATCATTTTGGTTAACCTCTATACAGTGCTTGAGACATCATCATTTACAGTGAATAATTCTTGCCCAGAGTGGAAAAGCAAATCTGTGTCCTTGACTTTCCATTTTGAATGCTTTTCAAAAACATCGTTACATCATGTAAATTTTGTAATCAGATTTCTACAAAGCTAGTAACATCTTATGTCCATAATAAAACTGAACACATTTTAGCAGAAAAAAGATGCTGAACCGTGTTTTAAATCTTTGCCTGTACACCAAATCAGATGCATAATGATGATTGCTTCTTACCCAAATATGGTAACTAAACTTAAGAGCCAATTTCAGCAAAGGTATTGATTGTTTAAATTAGATGGGGCAATGAGTGTTTTTAAAATATTTTTCCATTAGAGTTTTAAATATTCCACAACTAGTAGCTATCACTAAAATTATGGACATTTTGAGGATTTATAAGCCTGCTTAATACTAATTGAAGTTCCAGTTTTTCCTGTGGGATTGTCCTAATTACCTCTCACTTTCTGTTTTTATGCTGGTGAAGAACCTGCCCATAATTTTAACATTCCAATATGGGATTTTTAACTGCCCAAGAGCTATCTTTGAATACCTCAACATACAAAGTGGTGTGTGTTAAAATTCCTGCAGTGAATAAACAGTTATGCCTGCTCTGCCTTTCTCCCCATTATTGAAATTGGGTAAATTATTATCATAGCTTAAGGAAAGAACATTAAACTTGATACCAGTTCTGCCATTTTCAAGGAGTTACTGTAAGGAAAAAAATTAAAATTGATTCAGTATCAAAGCACTTTGTAAATTTTAGGGGATAGTTTTTATCTTATTGTAAAAATGTGAGAATCTCATGACTTAGTAAAACCCTCAATTATCTATGTAAACAGTAAATACACTCTGTGGAATGCAGTATGGATAAAATTATTCCACAAAATATACCCCCCAAAGACTGCCAAAAATTCCTCTCATTTTCCTTGTTGTGTGACTTACCTTTGACCATTTGCAAACTTTTAATGATTTGATTTTTATCTGCTATCTTACAATTCTTTTATACCTCAGAATCCTTCCATTAGCTTTCAAAGAGTTCTTTCTTAGAAATAGGTACTTATTATTTTAATAATTTTCTGAGCCAAATTTCCTTTTACTTTTAGGAAG
The DNA here is from genome assembly GCF_964662115.1 of Mustela nivalis. Lineage (NCBI taxonomy): Eukaryota > Metazoa > Chordata > Mammalia > Carnivora > Mustelidae > Mustela > Mustela nivalis. The sequence continues at coordinate 69,871,711 of NC_139025.1, read as the reverse complement.
GCATGTGCACTAGACATTTTAAATTAAAGGTTGGTGGTGGCTTTTATTTTATCGTATACTAATTTCACTAAAGATAAAATATTAATAAATAAAAATAATTTATAGGGAAGTTATTCATTTGAAATATAAACCACTAAGTACTAAGCACATAAAAACTTTTGTTGAAATATTACTAGTCAGATTTTATTAACATTAAACATAGTACAATTATTGATGAATTTCTAGCTTTTCATTATTCATTATTTTATTTATATGACATGATAAAGCAGCAGTTTTTTGGGGGGAGGTTTATGAAAGATTTAAGTTAAAATAAGACTATTAATAAACCATTTGATAAACTTGTCAGTTCACTGAACTTACTGTCTCAAAGTCATTAACTGTCAGTGTTCATCTCATTTCAGCAGGTCTTTTTATCAAATGTGAGTTTTTCTATAATAAGCTTTTAGAATATCACAAGAGTGAACTTTCTACCATTTACTCATTGAAGTTTATACATAGGCAAAGAAAAATAAGATAAAAAGTGTTTTCCTTGAGTGTTCATAAACATTCCCTTGTACCTGTAATTAGGATTCTATTTTTATTGAATTAAGAATCCAGAATTTAAAAATCTATATTTTTATATAATAATTGTTTCTTCTCTTTGATTAATTTAGGATATTGCAGTTGGGTTTTTTTGTCAATATGGGCATTTTTATCAATGATAATAAAAAATCTGTTATAATATGTATATGGGATCATCCAGATGAAAGTTTAACAAATAAATGGGTATAAGCAAATATATAATGACTCTTTTGTGTTTCTATTATATGTAGGCATGTTTCTATGAGATCTAAGTTTTCAAATTTAGGTTTTCATCTTAGTTTCCTTCATGCTCATATATTTCGTAAAGTGTTTTCACAAATTTTACCAAGCTCCGATTTAAATTTTACTCCCTTATAAATTTGTTCCCCTGTAGTTTTAGAAGCAACTGATATTTGTCAACTGTCTTGTCTCCTTGAGGCTGAGTTTAGGCACTGAGAATTAGGTATTTAAAACAAATATCTCATTTAATTTTTATATCCTGGAATAATTGTGATCTCCATGTTCTATACATGATATTGGCATTTACAAAATGTTCAGTAATAGGAGTGAAACTAAGATTCAAATCCCTTTTTGTCTACTCTAAGATCTTGCTCCTCTATATCAAGTATTGTTGGATTTATATCCTCTAGCTGATGTTCTTTAGTTAAAACTTCTGATAATAAAAACTTAACTTCTTAAGAAGAGTCACAAAACTTTTTCCTAATTATAAAATAAGCGCACTGGCATTTACTGCTTTTATTTTAAATTATAGACACCATATCTATAACTCTTAAATTCTTTACCATGTTTCATTTTGTATATCATTTATTCTAGAGAATTAATTTCAATTCCTACTAGGATAGACAAACCAAACTTCTTGCTTAGGACAGCACAAATTCTGCTTTAGAGTAGACTAAAAATTGGAAGATCTAATAAATAATTTATCTGACTTTTCATTTGGAGAACAAGGTTCAGGAAATAATTGTTTTGAGATTTAAATAATGGTAATTTTCCTAGTAGGACATGCTATTGATTAATAATTATTATTCTAGAGAAAATAATTATCCATTTACAGAATGGCCACACTAATGCTAACGTTTCCTATCACTCTAAAATGTAAGGCAATCAGAATGTTTTATTAGGAGCATTTTCAGTGAGTATATACTTTTGCTTTTCCTGAAGACCTATGAAAATGAACATAAATATATTTTTAATAGCTAATATACAAAGGTTGTTTTCTAACTGGAAAACAGCATCATCATTCAATGAAAAAGTTAGAAAATATCTTTTTATTCCTTTAATATTAATTCTTATCCTTTAATTCTGTTTCAGAAATTAAAAAAAAAACTAGCTATAAGGAATGTGTGAACAAAATAATCCTTTTAAAAAAATTCAGCCATTTCTAGGACTTGAAATTTTAAGTGTTGTACTTATTCAACAAAGAAATAAATATCTCTGGGTATGTTAAATGTGATGATAAAATTGTCTATAACAGAGTAAATTTGATTATCACAACTATTTTGATAATTGAATAAATAGGAAAGATGAAATATATCAAGAATGTATTTGACCATTAAGGATACTAGAAAAAAATGATGAACTATTAATGATCAGTTAACACCAGCTATGGAGATTGCCACATATTTTTAACTTTCCTTCCTCTCAGAAAGAGAAAGGACAACAAATAGTACACCACGAATTGTTATTCTAAAATTTTAAAAAATTTTCTTTAGATCTTACCCATTTTAAAACTAGCTTCTCATAAAATGTCATTTCTGAACTTTTTATAACACTTAACTTTATTTATAAGAACACATTAATAATATATTTTTATATAATAATCTTTATAATTTAGTACATAAGAATTTAATTAACCAAAAAAATATCAAAATGCTTCTTATAAATGAATACTTGAAAATATAGATTCCTGACAGAATTGTCAAGAAACTAGTACCCTCATGCATCTTGAAAGAAACTGAGATATATATAACTTCCAAATGAAGTCATTTGTTTTTCCAATTATGTGTTACTTATTCAATATTAATGTGGATCAATTCTTTTGGCTTTATAATGTGTACTTCCTAAATAAATTAAAACACTTTCTGAATGTATATTATTAACTCACTTTCCTCCCCACAGATTTAGAAGACAAACTATCCATGTAAATGTTATTAATTTTTCCATCATTTGATTCTTCTACATCATGTGTATTATTTGATAGTTTGAAATAATTTATATTTCTTAATTGGAAAAATACACTAAGTGAAAACTTTTTAAAAAAACTTCTAAGAACAAAGTTGACCAACAATAGTACTTAGAAATAGCTTTGAAACTCTGTAGTAAATTGCATCTTGTGAGTACTCAAAATGAAATAATATAAATTTTCTCTAGGGCCACAAAAGTAATCATGCATTGGACAGATGAAGAGATACACATTTATCCCAAATAATTCCATATATCCCTGCAATGTTATTCCAATTGCTTAAATGTGTTATTCCCATAAAATGTTTTAGTTCTCATAAAGCTTATGGTTTTATTTCTCCACTTTTAAGGTATCCCCAAGAGGCAACATATACTGCGACAGCCCTAAAGCTACATTTAAATGGAAACACACTTACTAGAGTATTTTGCTTTATGTGAAAGCTATGGTTCTGAAATTTTCAGACTATTGAAACTTTTTGGAAACAAAAACATAAATTGTGTTAAAGTTACTATTTTTTAAATTTAAATTCAATTAGCCAACATATAGTACACCCTTAGTTTTTGATGTAGTGTTCAATGACTTTCTAATACATTTTCTTCATAATTTTAATTTATAAACTTGAAATCTATGTTCTCAGTAAAATAGGAAAAAACCTCAATTTATTCGTTTTATCTTAGTGGCTTGAGACTCAGCAGTTTATATTATTCCATTTTCCAAGATATAGGGATGAGATTAATATCTATACCTTAAAAGATTGTAAGAATAAAAAATAAAAGTATGTCATGTATATAAAAGAGGATAATATAAACATTAATTATTATAATGTCACTATATTGGGCAATTGTTTTGAAAATACTTGTCCCAATAATACTTGGGAGAAAAATTCTTGTCTCCTTTTTATTTAATTTTAGAAGTTCAACCTTTTAAATATACTTAAGGGTTAATGGCAATAGAGTTTGTGCTAATAAGGAAAATATCATAACTAATATTATGCTTTAACTGTAACTTTGTCTTAAACATTTGAAATGATATAAAAAGGCATGATTAGCTTAATTATACCACTCTTGCTATTTTATCACAGACAAATGATGACATTCTTACTGTTGGCAAAAATAATGTACTCTCAGTTTCAAAATCAGAATCAGTATATACCGAGTATACAATAACGATTGTTATAACTTACTATTCAGAAAAATAGGAATTTTGTATCTGCACTTTTTGTTATCAATTTTGTACTCTTAAATATAACACTGTTTAAGATTTCAAAATTTGTGTCGGTCTCTCTTCTCCATGATTCCTTCATGTCAGGATAAAAAATGATGCAGATATGAGTGAAGACAGAAAATAACCAGAAAGTATGTGTAAATCTATAAATATCTGATATAATGAAGATACCTGGGCAGTAGTACCAATATAATGTAATAACTTTTTTTCAGTATCATTATATTTCACATGTCACTTGATTGGTAACTTAATTAGTGTTTATCTTTACTTTTCACTATAGCAATTATTTGAAAATAATACTCAATCTGACAAACCCACCAAATATGAAAATGCATAACAGAGATAACCTCACATTGTCATCAACCTCTGTATGCTTAAGCAACATCAAGGTCTCAGAATGAGGTATCCTTGGTTGGCTCTGGTCTCTAATTTAATTATTCTACCACTCTTCAAAAGACTGGTTCTCCAGTGCTTTGCCTCTTATACCACCTCCCCCCGTTTTTGTCTGAGCTAGGTATTTAAAATACTTGACTTCATTCACAGTAAAAAAATGCACATGAAAACTAACGCCTAACAGATTCAATGTTTGTTGGCATACTGAGGGTGACTTGTTTCATCAGTATTTTTCATTCCAGAAAGTTAAAAAAAAAAAAAAAAGCACACCATTATAATCTTCTAACCAATCTTCAAATATCTTTTTAATAGAAAGAGAAAACTATTCTAAATAATAAAAGTTAATGCATAAACTAAAAACAAATTGAGATGTCAATGAAAGAAATGTGTGATTTTTTAAAAAGCTATCCAATTAAATTATCTTAAATGAAGTAGTTCCTAAATAAGACAGGTTACAAGAAAAATATAAAAGTCTTAAAAGGGATTTTAAAATTTCACTGAATTTTTATGTTCAAAAATAACATCAGTGATTATTTAAAGCTTTGAAATTATAATCATGTTAAGACAATGAACAATGGTTATATTTAGCTACCTGCTAGAATATGTAAAATGTTTCATGAGTTTGAACATAAAAAATGAATTTTACAAAGTTCTCTCATTTAGATTAAGCCTTTCTAGTGCAGACAGAAGTAACATTTTCTAGAATTCATGAAGTCAAACTTCAGAGAAAGTTCAAAGGTTTTCTCTCTATTGGCAAAGCAATGGGGAAATCTCCTTGAAACTAGCTAATTGAGAATTTGGCCTTCCAAATAATTTTTTTTTATAAAACAAGTAGTTTGAATGCAAACAGTTCTTATAATTGCTTCTATCCTCTATTTGCCTAGGCATAAACATTCCCCCTGCCCCGAGAAAAGAAACCCCACATATAATCTTGATGTTAGAAATGTTAAAAACTTCTAAGAGTTGTGTCACGTAAGTGGTGCATTTACTAACAAATACTTTTACTGACGATGTGAATGAACCCTGCAAATACATCCTGTACGGAACTGACTAGGGAGAGTTTTTACTTTTTATTCTAAGATATTTTGGAAAACATGGTGGTTAGGCTTTGATTTATTGGACTCAAAATGGTTTGTTTGGTTTCCTCTTTATTTTTAAAAATGAGATAGGTTGATTTGTACCCTGCTAATATTTTTAAAAATTACAATTCGATTCTTATCTCTGCCGTAAGTCCTAAAAGTAATGGTTTATTTTACAATAAAAAAGTTCAGCATGAATTGGCCTCACTACAAGTATATGGGTTTCCTATAATCAGAAACTTTCTCAGCACTTATATTGTAAAATAGGCAATGTAAAATATATAAACAATATAAAATTATAAAATCTATCTAAGATGTTTTGGTAAACATATTGAAATGTTGTTAATACATTACTTTATCTATTAAAGACTTGATATATATGAATATTTTAAAAAACTGACATAACATTAAAAGTGTGGAAATTTTGAGAAGTCATTTTGAAATTTAGTTTACAATTTCTTACAAGAAAAAAAGATATAATTACCCACCATCTTAAATATTGACAGAAGCACTATTTTTGTTATTCATCTAAAGCTATAAAACTGGATAAACTAATGAATGACAATCTTAGAAAATGCCTTAAGTTTTCAATAGCCAGATCTCCATAAAAATTTTATTACTAATAAAATTAATTTGGTAAAGTGATTATAATTTGAATGCTCTTTGTAGTTTGAGCAGAATTGGAATATTCAACTGAGTCCTTAATCAAAAGCTTGACATTTCTGCTCAAGCAGAATAACAATTAAAATATACAGATAGATAGATATATAGATAAATATCTTGTATCTTTATCATTTACAAAACACTTTTTCAAAAATGGAGACTCTATATGATTTAAAACAGAAATAGAGACTATTTTACCCTAAAACATTTTCAACATAAATTATTATAAGGTCACAATTCAAGGGAAATATATGTAGTTTATATAGCAATTTTAATCACAATATGTAAATCACATTAAAAAAGATTGAGGCACTGCAGTTCAGAAGAGTTCAAATTTCTTCATTGCTATATATAAAGAAGTCAATTATCTGTATCAAATAATCTTTTTTATTATCAACCATTTGAACATGTGATCTCTTATTTTTTGCTGTTTTCTTTGGTACTGAATTAAAGCTGATACAAATTGGCCTTTTAATTTTGGGGAGTAGCCAAAATGATGTGATTGGGGAGGGGCTGAGAAGTGTTTTTTGTAAAAATTCTTTAATCATTTCATAGAGGTAAACATACTTGAATGCTAAATACCTGACTCTTTCAAATAAATGCCGACCTACCTTGTTTTTCACAATAAGTCTCTATTAATTTCCATGAGACAATGTTTTCACAAATGTAAGGCAAAACAGATGATTAATTACTTAAGAGAACTCATAATTTAAATAATTAAAACTAATTTGTGTTTAAAGCTATTTGCAGATTTATTAGAGAAACAAATACAAATATGCATTTCTACAGAACTGTTTTTTTTTTCCAAAATGAACTTAAAACTTGTTCCACAGTTTTTTACTTGTTTATATATCTATGGTAACCCAAGTATTGGCTTCTGTACCACTTGTAATGAGACAATTGCCCTTCCATTGCAATTATAAAAAACTATTTAAAAAAAAATTCGGCACATACACGTTAAATATTTTTCCTTAAAAAAATAATCTAATCAAAATATTGAATACTTTAGATTTAAACAATATTTTATTTACAAATCTGATTTGATTACTTTATTAATTACACAAGGTAATGCTTCAATTTTCAAGAACAGTTTTTTTTTTTAATATATAGACCAGTGGAATGACATCCTATCTAGTAATATGTACTACACTTCATTTTTTTTTTTCAAAATTAACATGACAAGTTTTCTAATACTTTCAGTTTTTTGGAAAAAATGTTATTTTATTGGGGCACATATCTGATGAAACAAAAAATAACATGCAGAATTCAAAAAATAACCCGTTAAAGTAATATGATACTTACCCTTCATGTAATAAGACATCTATGAACAACAGTGCATAACAATATTATGTATTCATGTTTATGAGAAACCAAGCAGGAGGCAAAATGAGTTCATTCTGCTTTCTAATCATGTGCAATTTCATATGGCTGTTTGCATCATTTAAATAAAGTGTGTACATTAAATTTCTAAGACTGCATTGCACCCAAAATTATTATGGATAGCCATGCTTGCCCTGTATTTAATGAGTGATGAATTTCTCCTACTAACAGAGTAACTGGTCTCAAATCGTGTCTGTGATGTAAGGAGTATTAAATTATCTTTTTATCTCTTTCAATTGCTGCCTTGGAAAGCAAGAATTCCCTTCTTGGAGAAGACTTACAGTAAGTAAAATTTACTTAAGGACTCAGTGAGGAATCAGCACATGAATCAAGAATGCAATATAAGAATGGATTAAAAAAATGTGATTATCAGTACCTTTGTTGAAATCTATTACCACCATTAAAATTTCCAAGGAAAGATAGGGCCTGTAACATAGGGGTTCCATTCATTGTTAAATTACTAAAATCTACCAATTTAATGCTTTCATACTGTTTATTTTTTTCCAATAGAAAAATAAATCTCATACATTAGAAGTGGTACACAAAAAACTGGGATAAAATTTATCAGATTCTTGATAGCACCATTTACACATTCTTAAAGTAAACATTAATATGCACTTTCTTAGAAAGCGATATAAATATATAATACAGGACTTGCTAACCTCTGTTAACCATCTGAATACGATGGAATAATCTATCTCTACTGTGCAGGTAGGCTGTGCATGGTGGTGTGGCAATATAATTTTAAAAGTTTGTTACAGATGTGATGGGAAGCTGGAAGGAGTCGAATAAGCAGAAAAAAGAGCTTAGATCTATTGTAAGCAATGAGTCGAAATGAGCCGTTACAGGTTAGAATTTATCTTTGTTTCTGATCATTCAATGAGAAAATGACTTCCACAGAAATAGATACATTTAACTGTTTCAGGAGTGGGGTGGGTGAGGTGAAGTAGGATTGAAAGTCCTACAGGTAATAGCAATAACTGGAAGTGCAGACGAAATTGGTCTTCAGTGCAAAGAGGAAGGCAGCCGTTTAAAAAGTCTAGGTGCAATGTTGTGGTGCTGAAAGAAAAGCTCCCAGTGATAAAGGAAAAAAAAAAAACTGCAATGCAACTTCAAGCAGTAATTTTGTGGTGCTGAAAGGACAGCTCCCCGTGTTGAGGAAAAGATCTTGGATCTAGAATGAGGTGTCCAATCTGTATGATAAACAGCACACTGTGTCTCAGAGCGCCCATTCAATCTCAGTAAGTAAATGAAATATTGATTGAAAGTGACCCTGAAACAGAATGCATTAAAAAGACATAGAAAGCTGCAGAACTGAGGTAATTCGTATTCAGCATGTTCACCAGCCTCCCTATAGCAAAACAAGTCTATAAATAGTTGCATTTCATAAGATGTTTGGCCCTTGTATCATCAGTTTTCTCCATTTTGGATCAGTATAGCTGAACAGCCATTGTTACATGCCTACCTGTGGCAGTTTGAAGCCATACTAATTTTCTTCCAGTAAATTAAAGCATCACATCACAAATCAATTCTACATGGTCTATAAATTTCAGAGAATAAGTTTTTAGACAGCATGAAGCTGATTTACACATAATGCACACAAACCCTTATCTGTTACCATAAATTAAAATGTAAATATCTTCAATTTAGCTT